>NC_045430.1:226557770-227173127 GCF_902635505.1 Sarcophilus harrisii
TAAAATTTTCTTGTATAAGTAAAAGCTATGTAGTCAAGAGTAGAGGGAATGCAAAAAAAATGGGGAGAAACTTTCATAGTTTCTCATGTAGGATGTTGACAGGGTTGGAATACTATAGTAGTGTAAGAAATTATGAGCAGGTTGATTTAGAAAAACATGGAAAGACTTAGACCTATGAAGGATGCTATTGTTCTTCCTTAGAGGAACAGATGATAGAAATAAGCGCAGTATGGTCTTATATATTTATATGTTTATAGATATCTTTGTTAATGTATATATGCACACACACACAAATACATGGTTATTTGTATCCTTTAGGGTGGAGGGGAGAGGAAGGGGGAAAAAAATAAAGTAAAAGTGCATTGCAGGGAACAAAACCTACAAGGAAGCAAAGAAAAGTTGGCAGCTTTGAAAACAATGTATAGTGTTTATTATATAGGTTTTCTTGGAATGGAAATTTGTTGTTTTATATACAATTCTCTTATGGTCTGTTGTGTATGTGGCAGTCTTTTTCTTATTTTGTATTAATTTGAAATAATAAAATTAACCAAAAAAAAATTTATCAGGTACAGCAGGTCATGAAACATCTTTTTTCCAAGCCTTTGTCTAGTGATATCTGTTTTTTAATTCATAAAGGCCTATGACTGATCCCATTTTACTATTAGGTTTTCTGCTTGTTTAAAAATGGAGAAAATCCTGTGCAAATTTTTGTCTTTTCAAAGCATTTCCTTTTAAACTTTGCAATTTCTTTATATAATTATAATTTAAACATTTCTCTTTATTTTTTTTAATAATGGCTTTTTATTTACAAGTTATATGCATGGGTAATTTTACAGTATTGACAATTTGCCAAACCTTTTGTTCCAATTTTTCCCCTCCTTTCCCCCACCTCCTCCCCTAGATGGCAGGATGACCAGTAGATTAAACATTTTTCTAAAGCAAATAAATACTGTGATTGTTGTTAGAATTTTATTGATACTATTATTTATTGACTTATTCCAAACATTTTGTTAATACCCTACTTTGTGTAGAACTTTGCTTAAACCTGAGGGAAAGAAAAGCTTAGATATATACTGTCTTAGACTTTATGACACTTACCATCTAAACTCAAAGAACAAAATAAAATAAATCTACTATGGAAGGTGTAAGGGGAAAGTTCCTTACCAATGGGTGTCAGGATATAGCAGGAAAGGTTTCCTGGAGAAGGTGGCATTTGAATTGTATGTTAAGGAATAGTAGGTAGAAATTTTAGTAGGCAAAGAAAGAGAGTTGGCATTTTACCCTTATGAAATAGGTTAAATTCAGGAAAAGATGAAATCATAGTGTATTTTTAGTATCCTATTTACTCAGTAAATTCTAGTGGTTCCCTGTTGCCTCTAATATAAAATAAAAATTCCCATTTAGCTTTGAAAGCCCTTCACAAGCTGGCCCCAAGTTGTCCTCGTTACCTGTCACTCCTTCTCTTGGACACTGTGATTCAACCAACCTGGCTTCTTTTTTTCCTCATATATGGCACTCAGTCCTCTATGTCTTTGCCTTTGCCCTGGCTGTCCTCCATTCCTGAAATTGTCTTCCTGTTTACTTCTATCTCAGTGAATCGTATTCTTCCTTCACTATAGAGCTTGTCTGTCATCTATTCAAAGCCTTTCCTAAAGTATATTCTTAATATTTTTTTCTAATTTAGTAAGATAATTCTTTAGGAATATTTCCTAAAGTAGTTAATAGCTAATTACTTTTTATTCTCCTTAAATTTATAAATGTACATTTTATCTGGGGTTTGTTTCATTCTTTCTTTGTATTTTTATCCCCAGGACCTAGCACAATGTTTACTATACAGAAGATATTGGATACATATTAGTTTATCGATACATGTCAGTAAATATATGTCCTACTTTGTTTAGGGATTTGAATGCTAGGAAAAGGAGTTTTTAAATTTTTTTCTTTTTTGAGCAAAGAAATTATATATGAATAGTTGTTATATGGAGCGAAGATGAGAGGAAAAAGATTGAGAAGAGATAATTTTAATGGTTCACATGCAGAGTTGGGCATGAAGACTTATTAGGGTAATAGTGAAAATACCATGGAAGAATGAGATGCATGAAATGTTTCAAAGAAGGAACTAATTAAATTTGTTAAATGCATTAATAGGAAGGAGAAAGGAAAGAATCAAACATAACCTCAAAGTTTTAAACTTTGGTGATTGAAGATATATAGGTGCTGGTGACAGAAATGATGAAGTCAGAAGGAAAAACAACTTTGTGTGGAGAATATCCTATCTGTTTTAGGCATGTTGAATTTGAGGTGCCAATGGGTAGTTAGATAAAAATGTGTACTACAAGTAGTTTGGAACTATAGAGTAACTGTGGTTCGGAGATCTGGTTCAGATAAAGTGTTATGCTCACTTTATCTGGAAAAAGATAGTTAAAATTGATAGCCTCTGATCTGCCTTCCTGCTGTCCATCTTTGATCCTGTAATCTATTGGGAGAACTTAGGAGAAAGATGAGGACTGATTGTCTCTGTTTTACAGTTAAAACCCTTCACAGCATGGCCAGTCTTCTTAGATTTTTTCCTGCACACAATCTATGATCCAGATACACTAGATTACTGACTATTCTTTGCATGCTCTGTGCTGTTCCCTGACTCCTTGGGCCTCTGAATGGCTGACTGTCATCCCTGGAATATTGTGTGCTTTTCCCGTACTCTCTGATTTTCTTTTTCTTTGCTCTATCACTTTGCTCAAATTCTGCCTTTTACAAGAGATCTCCCCTCTAAGATTACCTTCTTGGAAAGATTATCTATTCTGCATAAATCTTGTATGTTCTTAGCTGGGGAATGTTTTCTCCTCCATTGGGATGTGAGCTTTGAGGGCACAAATAACACTTTACCTTTTTTTCTGTCACCAAAGCCTAGCATAGAGGATATCCATTGTACATTGCAGATTGTGGAAAAATTAGTGATAATGTTCTAACGGTATCCAACCCCTAAATATTGCAGAAAATCATGAGAATGGTACTGAATCAGACAACAATGACCTTGATTTAAAAACTTTTACCCTTGTCTTAGTTCTTGTTTTTCTTTTTGTTTAGTCATCTTCTACCCTTAATGACCCAATTTGGGGTTTTCTTAGCAAAGATACTGGCGTGGTTTGCCATTTCCTTCTCCAGCTTATTTTATAAAAAATGAGAAAGTAGAAACAAACAGGTTAAATAAATGGCTTGCCCAGATTCACATAGCTAGTAAGTATCTGAGTCTGGATTTAAACTTAGGTCTTCCTGGCTCCAGCCCTAGCACTCTATTTACTGTGCCACTTTGCTAACCCCTCCTGGTTCTAGAGCAGTTAATGATGTGGCCTGCCCTTGCTTTCAATCTTTTTTGCTTCTTTGTCTTTCGATTTTGGTACTTAATACTGCAGTATAGATATAGTAGTACCTTGTCTGTTATCATCTCAGTTGGAATCACTTTCTTGAGCAGCATAAGTTGATGAGAGTATGATATAACTTACTTGTTCTGGTATACAACAAACATAAAAATTTGGTTTTTCTCTTATTCATTGTTTACTGTATTATCCATATCCATATCTTATCCACATCCATAATCTGTTGCAGATTTGAAACTCCCAGCATACAAAAATCAGGTTGTTTAACTCACTGTGTGTTAGCAGAGTACCACAGCCGAAAAGACCTTTTCTGATATTTACCTGTCTGTTCCTCTTTGCTATATTCATGCAATTTTTAGTCAAAATGGATTGTATTAGTGATTCTCCAGTCTGATTTTTTTTTTTTTTTCTGCACCTCTGTATAGGCATGCAATATGTTACCAATGTAAAGCTCCAGATCAGTTATTCCTCTTTGGAGTTTTCTTTGTTCTCTCTAGCTGAAACTTCATCCTTCCTTGTTCTTCTTTCTTACAGATGTACCTTATGTAATAATTAGCAAATTTTGTCCCTCATCTGTTTTAGCTTGTAGCTTCTTGAGGACAAAGAATATACTAGTTTTAATTTTTGTATGCACACTTTTACATTGTATGCATCATGTTAATTTATGAATTATGTTTGATAAATTTCTTCCCATCATATTGTTCATCTTCAAAAGAGTCTTGTTTTTCATTACCAGTAATTTCTAAGCAATGTCAGTAATGTTAAAAAAAAAAAAAAGATGCTTTGAATAAAGCCTACTCTAGTGGTAACAATTGTATTTTTAAAAGAGCTTTAATTTTCTTTTAAAATCTATTTTGCAGTAAATCCAGTTTTATTGTTTATGGAACTATTAGTTATTTGAGGGTATTTCTTATAACTTTTGTCTTTTTCTAGTCCATTCAGATGTACTTGACACATAATGATGAAGTTATGAGGTTATTACATAAAATTTTAAGGAAATTGGTTTATTTAACTGCAGTTTTATAAAATGACATTGGTATTGTACCTTATTCTTTTATGTAGTCAATTCCACTAACTGCTCTCATTAATATTAAATGAATTTAACATAACTGACAAATTTCTTTTGTTTATTACATTAAATTTAGAGAGAGAAATTCCTTATTCTTAATTTTTAAAACATCTATATCAGTGTTTAATTTCAGCAGTGAACGTAAAGAATGTTAAATCATGAGGGGAAAATTTTAAGCTAGAAATGATTGTACATATCATCTCAGAGAGGCAGTAGGGTTCAGTTCAACCCCAATCAATTCTAAGTCAGTTTTAAGAATCCTGAATTTGAAGACAGAAAATCTAGTTTTAAGTCCAGGGCCTTCTTACTTATCTGTGTGATCTTGGACAAATGTTTTAACCTCTGTGTTTCTTGAATTTACTGATTTGTAAAATGAACGAATTGGATTAACTAGCCATTGTGGTCCTTTCTAGCGCTAAACCTCAGATTACATGACCTAATTTTATCTCTTTAGTTTTTTACAAATGAGCAACCAGTTAGCCAAAGAGTATAAGAAACTTGCTTGAGTTGAGAAAAATGTGTTTGATTATTAAAATGTTCCAAATAATATGAATAGTGCAGTTAAATGGAACAATGGATAGAATGAACTCTATCCTGAACTCTAGAAAACCGATAATTCTGGATTCAAATGTGACCTCAGATACACACTAGCTGTGTGACCCTGGCCAAATCATTTTATCCTGTTTGCCTCAGTTTCTTCATCTGTAAAGTGAACAGGAGAAGGAAATTGTAAATCACTTTAGTGTCTTTCCCAAGAAAACCCAAAAGTGGTCGTGAAGAGTTACACACAACTAAAAATGACTGAACAATAACAAAGCAATATGAATAATAAAAGCAGCCTTTAAAAAATTGAAGTTGAAATAAAGATAGAACTATTCTGATTTTTTTTCACTTCTGTAACAAAAAGGCATTATTCTTTTATTACTTTAAGTTAAAATTTTCATTTAGAGGATTATTTCTGAACTGGAGGCGAACGTTTAGGAATGATGAATGTTTATGGTACTGATAAGCAAGGAAAGTTTATTTGGCCATTAAAATATTTGTGGTTTTAAATCAACTATCCTTTATTAAGGGGGTTTGTTTTCCAAGACAGTATTTCCCAGTGGATAAATATTCAAAAGAATATGAACAAAGTGTACTCTGAAGAAAGAACTGCAACTATGAACCATATCAAAGAGTGTTCCAAATAATTAATAAGGAGCATGCAAAATAAATCATTCTTAGATTTCCACTCACAAGCCAGTTAACTGGCAAAGATGACAAAATATGGGAATAACTAACATTAGAGGAATCTTACCTGTTTACTGTGTTGACTAAGTACAATCTTTTAAAGGCGAAATGTTATCAGTTCATAAGCACTATACTATAATTCATTGAATGTAAATATGAAGGTGAGGGGCCAGGCATTTATTCTATGCAGTAATAAGGTTAAAAAGTAGAGTCATTCAACAGTGCAATATCACAATTTAAGGTGAAAAGTTGATTTAAAGATTGTTAAAAGGGAAAAAGACAAACATGTGCAAAAATGTTTGTAGAAGTTCTTTTTTAGTGTCTAGGAATTGGAAATTGCTTGTATGCCCATCAGTTGGGCTGAATAAGTTGTGGTATATGAATGTGATGCATTACTGTTATATAAGAAATGAAAAGCAGGTTGATTTCACAAAAACCTGGAGTGACGTACTTGAACTAATTGTGTGTGTGTGTAAAAATATAAATATATATATGTATGTATAAATTACCTATGTCAGATTGCTTGTTGTCTCGGGGACAGGAGAGGTAGGGATGGGAGAAAAAAATTGGAATTCAGAATCTTAGAAAAATGAATGTTGAAAATTATCTTTACATGTAATTGGAAAAATATATAATACTATTATGAAAAAATCATAAATTAAAATTTTTCTGGAATAGTTGTTTATAGTGACTCTCGAGCTACTTAGATAGCTGTTGATTCCTTACATTTTCATTTAGTGCCTTTTTATTAGTAGTAATGCTTTTCCCTATGTCTGTATATTGGAAATCTGTATGTTGTGGGATTAAATTTAATGGTGCTGATATATGAAAATACACAGAGCTATTAGGCTCAGTCTATGTGGGGCTACCATTTTGATGGATTAGTTCATTCAAATGTTCTTTTTGATTGATAAACTTTTTTCCCAGTTGGCTTTTTGTTTAGCATTGAATTTGGAGAAAAATTTCTTCATAAGGTTCAATGGATTAGTCTTTGTTTCATTCTTGTCAGGTAATTGATCCCCTTTGGTATTCAGAGATCTGCACCAAAGAAGTATCTTTAAGATACAATCAAACTCAATTGAAACCAGAAGTTGCTTTATGGGCCATAACTTCTGGCTTTAAAAAGAAGCATTTTACAGGTTCTGGAGGTAATTTGTGTCGAAAAATTCCATTTGTTGTTGCTATAGTTGTTTCTACTTTTGGCAAGACAAATTCAATGGATAAAATTGGAACATTTTGTTTATATTCCATGGAGTCACTGTGTAGAAATCACAGCCTATTATTATGCTTTAAAAGTCAGAAGGTTATCCTGCTTATTGTATAGAGCTTCTACTTAGACTGGTTTGCTTGATTTTGTTAGGAAAAAACCCAAAAGAATAGATTTGGAGCTGGAAGGGACCCAAGAAAGTCAATCTAGCCCTACATTTTACAGATGAGAGAACTGAGGTCAGAGGAGGTTAAATGATTTGGAATTTAAAAAACCAGATCTTCTGACTCTAGAATCTTTATTTTTTTCATATTTTCCCCTTTGGGAATAAACTTATAGACAACTTTTGAAAATATATCAAGCTTTATGAAAATTATTGGGCAAAAAATGTTTATTTCTTGGTAAAATGTAAGCTGTTTCTGTGATATAAGAAATACATATAAAAAGCAAAAGAAAAGGTCACAATTGAAAGGAGAGGGAAGTATAATTAAGCTTGCATCTGGAGAAATAAATCAATTTCCTCCAGTCTTATAAACTAGCTGCTTACTGTTTTATGGATTTGTACATTTACAATATGAATTTTACTCTAGAAATCTCTAAACTATGAAACTGTGTGAACCTGATGATGCACAGTATCTTTTTTTTTTTTTTAATTTCCCACAAATTCCTCAATACAACAGGTAAATCCATCACTTGAGGGCAGTGGACATGAGATTTCCCTCAAGAAATTAACTCTTTTTGAAAGGAAATCTGTATATTGTGGGATTAAAATTTATTCTAGCCAAAACAGGAAAATAGACTATAAGATTAGCTAACTAAAAGTATCACCTAAACTAAAAGTACAATAAAGATTAACATGGAATTACTTATGCATACATTTTAGGAATGTTTTTATATATCTAAGACATAGAAGCGATTCTTTGGTCAAGTATGAAAAATACATAATAGTATACAATTAGATTTAATGAAGAATATTGAATATTGATATTTATCCAGAGCTTTTGTTTTATATGTACTCTAAATATCACATTATTCATTTGGAAGTCATCTACTATATTGAGATAACTCATGTTATTTTGTTGAATTTTTTTATTTCAATCCTTTTCTTGTTTTTTCCTTGTCTTTCTAATTAGAACATAAACTGTGGGTTGACTTTTCTGGAGGTGGGGGAAGAAGGGATGATATGACAAAGAGTCTTCATTTAGCAGAGGGGATTGAGGCTCCCAAGGTTGTAGAGAAGTATATTTTGCCTTGATATAAAGGGAAAAATTACTAATAATTAGAGCTGTCCCATGAAATGAGTTATTTTGAGAGGTGTCCTCAAAAAATTGCCACCAAAGGCTCAGCTCTATTGTACCCTGAGACAACTCATATACCTGGTAATTATTATGGCTAATGCAGGAAATAATAGACTTGGAGTCTGGAAGACCCAAGTTTGTGTTCTGCTTTAAATACTTTACAGCTGTGTAAACCTAGTCAAATCAGATTATCTCTGTCTCTCATTTTTCTCAGCTAAAAAATGGGGATAAGTACCAATCTTCCAGGGTTATTGATAATAAAACGGGATAATATTTATAAAGTATTTATAAACCTTAAAGCTCTATTTTAATCCTAACCATTATTATTATTATCTCTGTTCCTAATTTGTGATACACAATTGTGAAGCTATAAGTGCTCAATACCTATTTGTTAATTTTATTCATTTTTTAAAATTGTCAAATTACTCATTAGAATTCATTGTTCTGTTTTTCCCATAGAATTTCCATGATTTGATAACTTATATAAAAATCTATTTACTAGCTGTTTCTTAAGAAATAATACATAAAAAAGGAGTTAAAGAAAGCCATGCAATCTGAATTTTTAAAAAATAAAATGCAAAATATAACTTAGAGCATATTTTTTGATGTTAAGCCTCTGAATTGGAAGCTTTATAGTATGTTTTCACTTAATATGTTAGTATTATCAGAAAACTATGTTAGAAAATTTGTATAAGTTTTCATTTTTCTCTTCATTTTCCTGAAAAGGTTTCATATTTTAGGAAACAGAAACATACAAGTTGTGCCTAATCCATTGGTGAGGGAAAACTTCTGATCACACGTTTTTACGTGTTTTTTTACTTTGACTGTTTTCCTACAACCTCACTCCAACATACTCATTAGTGTCAGTTCCTTCAAGATCATTGAATCTCCAGTAATCATGGCCCTAGTAGAGTAAGGAAATCACTGTTTATTGTCTTTAAGCCATTCACAACATTTTAAAAATGTTTATATGAAATTGTAATAACTTCTGAACAAAATATATTGTTAAAATCCTCATCCTTAGAACTTGGATCTCTGAGTTCTGGGAATCCCAGAAGCCTTGGTGCTCTTTTAAATTATTAAACAATTATGTACTGGCTTCAGCACCACATATACTGAAATTGGGATGATACAGTTGGCCATTGCCCAAGAAAGTCATGCAGATTAGTGAAGCATTCCATATTGTGAAGATCGTGTATTTTAAAATCAGCACGAGACGGGAATTCAGGTTAGGGGAAAATCGTCAGTCTTTATTCTCAGTGAAGAAAGATCGGAGGTGGAAGAGAATCGGCGATGGCAATGTATGCAACTGAGTCAAGAAGCTAGCTCGACCAGCAGCCACACAACCAGCAGCTCGGAGTCTCGAACCCAGGCCCAATCTCTCCCAGCTTCTCTTCCTGTCTCTCTCTCTGCCTCCACCCACCAAAATCGTCATTTCCTATACAACACATCAGGACTTGCATGGAGAGTGGGCAGGGACCATTCTTTATCCAATCATGTATTAATAGAGTATAGCCCAATTACTATCTAGCCTCATGTACTTGGGACCTCAGTGCATCAGCTCAAACCTCAGCCCATTACATCTCCCGCTTTCTTTTATTTTAGAACACAGGTGGTCATGCCATCCCTGACTCCTCAGGGAGGTCAGAGCCCCCAAGGGGAGGTGATCACAGCCTCCCTAACTTCTCAGGGAAGGAGGTGAAAGCACCGAAAAGGAGGTGATCACAGCCTCCCTGACTTCTCAGAAAAGGCGGTGAAAGCACTAAAAAGGAGATGATCACGCCCTACCTGACATCTCAGGAAGGGAGATGAAAAGCACCAAAGGGAAATGGGGGTTGCTAGCGGGTTTCTGGGCTGAAGGGTCTTATTATGTACAAACCCATCAGCATGGGAGGTATTACACAAGCACATAGCAATAAAGCAGAGGCTATTAGGGATGACCTTCCCCTCAGTCAGTGCAGGCTCGATGTGGTGTAACAAACATGATTGGTACACGCAAGTAGCGGAATAGCAAACAATATAAATCAACATGGTGTTGGAAAAGATCACCAGAAGTCCTAGAAGGTGGGTATGTAAACAACAGTCACACATACACCTTCTTCAGCAGCCAAGAGATAGTCCAAAACCAATCTATTGTCCATTGTTTCACATGTCAGGGAATCCAATGATCCCCCTGAGTTTTTGAAGTCCTGCAAAAGTCTTTTTATGTGTTAGGGAATCCAATGATTCCAGCAGATTTTGAAGTGTTGTAACAGTCTTATCATTTCTCAGAGAATCCAATGATTCCTGAGACATATTTTTCACACTAGTCAACTCTGACCTCCAAGGATTCCCGCCAGGTTCAGTTCTGTTGTGCCCCGGTACAAATCAAATGCCTGGGAACTACCATAGGTAAAGCAGATTGGGATTTGGGACATGATGGCTATAGGACCAAGAGTGAGAGACCCTCCCCACCCACTCCCAGACCCAAAAGAAACAATAAGGGATCAAACAGCTTAATTGTTAATGCATTAGTAACTGAAAACTGAACTAAGACTGGGCAAACTATAAGTTATCATAGTTATATAAGTTACATAAACTGTAGTTTGAATGAAATGATTGGAATGGGATGGGAACAGTCAGCCATAACCTCTCCCGACCTTTCTTCATCTCCCCATCATCTGCTTGTCACTTCTTGACCCGGTTAATCTTTCCTTCTCTCTTCCAAACTTCCTTATTAGTGTTCAGGACCTGCCATCCTCTCTGTTATCCAGGCTGACTCTGCATTTGTCTTCACACCAAATATCCAATCTGTGGCCAAGGCTTGTTTTTAACCTGTATGATGTCTCACATAGGCACCCTTCTTTCCATCCTCATGGCCGCCACATTCCCTCATGCTGGTACTGGTGCAGTGGCATTCGAGTTGGCCTCCCTGCTTCCCTCCACTCTTCAGTCAATTGTCAAAGGGAGCTTCCTTAAGCACATGGCCCTTCTCCCTCTACTCAGTAAATGTCAGTAGCTCCCAGTTACCTCTAAAGTCAAAACCAGAATTCTGTGTTTAGTTTTTAAAGCTCTTTTTACTAGGCTCTTTGATCCAGTGTCACTGAACCACTTCCTGTCAGTTGACTGCTCCCACCATTCCTTCTTCCAAGCCTTGCCACTGGTTGTCCCTCTTGCATAGAATTCTCTCTCCTGATTTCTACCTCCTGGCTTCCTTGGCTTTCTTCAAGACTCAAGTAAATTTATCATCACCCACACATTCTGTCTCAAATGATTTCCAAGCTCTTCCACAGGTGCCTTAAGTATATGTAGTTGTTTGCCTGTGGTTTTCTCCTTTAGAATGTGGTCTCTTTTTAAGGGCAAGTGCTATGTTTGTGCCTTTCTTTGTATCTTCAGAGCTTGATACAGTGCCTACCATGATTGTAGTGTCTAATAAATGATTACTGATGTTGATGATGATGACAAAACCCTTAAAAAAATCATTTATCCTAATGAACTTTCAGAAGATGTAGGATCATATACTAGAAAGACCATTGAACTTGGGATCAAGAGACCTGGTTTTGAGGTGTTTTTCCTTCATTTACAGTTGTCATGGGCCAGAACTCTGAACTTGAAACAAAGTGCTAAGTCAGTGGAAGTGCTAGAGACAATGATTATTTAGCATGGTATTTAACAGTTCTCTAGTTCAATACATGTACTTAGTACTTACTATAGTTTTACAAGACTCAGACCTTTAAGAGAGCATATATAAGCTAGGAGCCTCAACCAGGATTCAGTCGGAGAGAAGTGGTGGTGGTCCTCCTGACTTCCCCACAGAAACCAAGACACATTCAGGAGGACCTCAAGAAGCTGGCAAAAGCAGAGAAGAAAAAGGACTGGTGACAGGAGCTTAAACTCTTGGGACCAAGGAAAGAGATGGGCCTCTAAGACAGCTAACCAGGCCCCAGGAAAGGAGACAAAGACTTGGAAAGAGACAATAAAGGATTTGGACTTTAATCCCTGGGTGCACTTGTGATTACTGAATTGAAACGAAGGCTGCTCCCAGAAGCCCCCCAAGAAACCTGCTCCCAGAGAACATTACATTTTAGAGAAGAATATTACATACAGCCTTGAACAAGACTCTTATTTTCCTTGCTTTTTAGAAATAGAATTTAACATCCTTGAAGGGGAGGGGGAGTCATTCAGAGGGAAATCCAAGTGATAAGAAAATAAAAGATCACAACAAAAACCTTTTTTAAAAAAAAAAAGAATATAAGATTTTTGAGGGCAAAAATTTGTTGTCCTTTCGTATTTGTATCTTTAGTACTTGCCAAATAATAGCACTTGATGCACCCTCCTTCCTTGCATCCTTCCCTCTCCAGTTTTTCATCTACATAGATGCCAAAATATTTCTAAAGCATGGTTCTCGGACTATCATTCCTCTTATCAAAAGTCCACATTAGTTCTCTGTTACCTGGTTTAAAATAGAAAATTTTCTCAATAACATTTCTAACTTTACATACTGTGGCTTCTGCCTACCTTTCCAAGCTTATACATTGCTTATTTTCACACATTTCATGTGTGGGCTACATTGAGCTACTTGTGCACATAATTGTGCACATACTGCATTCTGTCTTCTGTCTCATGTTTTTTGCTGACTATCCCCCATGTCTTTAAAGTCCTAAGTAGGTGCTTAAGAAGTGGCTATTGACTGGCTGACATGTATGTATGAGTTGTTTCTCTTATTGGAATTTAAACATTAGTGCTGGGGCTGTTTTATATTTTTTGTCATGGTATTCCTAGTAACTAACACAGCATCTGGAACATAGAAGTTTAATTGAATTCTTATAGTTTTATCTATGCGTTTCTCTTCAGGAGAATATAGGCAGTGTTTTTTATCTTTGGTACACATATAGATACATTATAAGACACATCTCTTACCCTGCCATTCTTCTACTCAAAGATCTTTAGGTAGGTTTTTCTTTTGCATTTAGATTAAGTTAGAAATTCAGTGTGCTATTTAATTAAACTCATTCATAATGTTCCTTCTCCTTTGCTTTTCAAACATATTTCTAGTAAATCCCCTTTACTTTCTCCCAGTCTTTCTTCCTTTACTTAATTATTCCTTGCATTCATCAGTTTTTTCTCTTGTCTATCTCATTACGTGGCAGAGATGAAGCTTGCAGTTCTCATCTTTGCCCCCTTTACATCCTAACCTTCCTTTTGGGCTTAGACCAATGAGCAGCTCTAATTTAGAACCTTCCCTTGACCCCAATAGTAATTAATGCTTATTTCTTCTTCAGATCATCTTGTATCCACTTAGTCTGTATTTTCCATAATAGAATATATAAATTTTATTCCCCATATAGAATATATAAAATCTTTGCTCTTAAGAATTGGAGTATAAATAGATGCTTCTCAGTTGGGGAATGATTAAACAAATTGTGATATATAAAGGTAATGGACTATTATTATTCTATAAAAAATTATGAACAAGTTGATTTTAGAAAGTCCTGGAAAGATTTACATGGACTGATGTTAAGTGAAACAAACAGAACTAGGAATACATTGTACACAATAATGACAAGAATGTGTGATGATCAATTATAAAAGACTTGATTCTTCTCAGTGATTCAGTGATCCAAAGCAATCTCAATAGACTTTAGAAAGAAAATGCCATCTGCATCCAGAAAATGAAATGAGTAGACTGAATGTAAATCAATACATGCTATGTTCACTTCTTTTTTCTGGTTTTTAATCTCTCCTATGATTTTCCCCTTTTGCTCGGATTCTTCTCTCCCAATATGATTCATAAAGCAATGTGTATTAAAAATGATTTACTAGGGGGAAAAAAAACACCTTTGCTCCTGCAACCGCTATAGTATTTTAATTTGCTTTCCCCATTCTTAGCAAAATATATTGTAGGTGTTTAATAAATATTGGTTAAATTGAAATGAATGATATCAGAGGCCTTTCCCAACTCTGAACTGCATAATATCCTTCATAATTAATCTATTGCTTTCCCTAAAATACTTGTTTTAAAGGCTGTCTTACTTGAACAAGACACATTTTATGTTGCTTCTCTGACTAAAAAAAAAAGGTACTAGATGAACGAAACTATGTACAATATCACTTCTGTTATATAGAGACTGAAATAAATAAATAGACCATACAGTTCTCTAGAAATATGTAGAAAAAATATTTAATGTGATAAATATATATCCTTTTAAATACTATAAAGTAAATTAAGTGCCTTTACCATTATAATTATGTGGTCAAAATAAATATGTAAGTACAACCTAAATGAATACAATAATGACATTTTAAAATATAACAAATATGGGATATTTGGTAAAAATTTTAAACTGCTAATTTATATATGGAAACTAAAAAATTGTGTTCTACACTAATAGAATAAGTTAAAAATTTGAAACATAGTATTTGGAGTACTTAATCCAAGTCATGTTTATGTCTAATCATTATATGATGCATTGTAGCTCAGAGGAAAACCATTTTTCATTAGAAATATATGTAACTAAGTTTAGGCCTTGGCTTTTATCTTGTAGTTTGTTCCAAGATTCTAAATTACCATAGCCTATTAGAGTGGGAATCTCTGAAGTACCAAAGCAAAACTGCATCTTCCTAAGAATCCAACTATCTTTAGTATGTGAAACAATGATCTATGTTCAACATTTGCTGGGAACTAGTCATATCAGCATTTATTACGCACTTTCTATTTGACACTGAAATACAAATACAGACAGAAAGATAGTCCCTACCTTCATTATATTCTAATGGCATTAGATTACAGATAAAAGGAAGCTGAAAGGAGGAAGTATTGGGGATAGGGAGGGAACTGAGTTTGAAGGGAAGAAAAATAGAGTGGATATCTTGGCTGAGAAAAGTCTAGAGTGCAGCCGGGAAACTTGGCTGTCTAGGGAGAGTCAGTTTGGAGTTTTCCAATAGGCCAAAGGGAGAATTCTAGTCCTACAATAAACTTTTTGGATGAAGAGGCTTCCAAGTATGAGAGAAAAAGTATGGAAGTAGTGTTTTCATTTGGGTTCAGTGCCTTTTAATTTTTTGGTCATTGGGATTTTAAAATATTTATTTTCTGGTTCATCAAATTAATTTTTTTTTGTATGGCAGTCTTTTAAATTAATATTGTATGATGCCTAATAGGAAAATTATATTTTTCTTCTGAGTTGCTTAAATAAAAAAACTTTTTAGGACATTTGTGAAAAATAGAACTGCTAAAAGTATGTGGGATTTACTTGAGAAATTTTTTCTCATCTCATGTTGTTATTTAGTCTTTTTCAGTCATATCTTATTCTTTGTGACCCCATTTGGTATTTTCTTAGGAAAGATATTGGAATGGTTTTCTGTTTCCTTCTCTAGCTTATTTTACAGGTGAAGAACTAAGGTTAATTCATCAGGAAGATGATCAGGAAGATCACTTGGTGCTCCAAAATACTTCTAGTTTTAAAAGACATTTCCCTCCTGATTTTTCTTTCGATTGAACACTCATTCTTAGTCTCTTTTGTTGGATCATTATCCATGCCCTACCTTCTACACAAATATGCCCATGATTTTCATTATCTCTATTCAGGCAATTTCTGTACATACAGATATTGTTCTCATTTCTTAACTGAATTCCAGTTAATGATTCAACAAGCATGTATTTAGCAATTACTAGATGTGCTATATACTATGCTAAGCACTGAGAATAAAATTTTTGATGATTTTATTTTAATGTTTTCCTTTAAGATCATAGATTCTAATTGTGGAGATGACTTATACATTAATAGATATAAGTAATGAGTATTGGAAGGAAAGGACAGAACTAATAGTTAGAGGAGAACAACCTTCCTCAGAAGATGATGTTTTTTTCTGAGTCTTAAATTTAGGAATTATGAGAAGTGGAAGTGGGGGGGGGAGGGGAAAGAAAAGCATTTAAGGAACAATGGAAAGTCAGAAATTTGAAATGGGGTGTCATATATGAAGACTCGGTATACTAAGGGGACAGGTTGTGAACAGTTAAATACCAAACAGAAGAGTTTATATTTCATTAATAGATCACTGGTGAAATTTGAAGTGATGATGTGGTGTGGTTGACATAGTCAAACCTGCTATTTATTAAAATCATTTTAATACTTGTAAGGGTGTTTGTAAAGATAAATGGGAAGTTACTTGGGTCAGGTAGATCAATAATGATTTAGTAATCCAGGTCAGAGGTAATAAAGGCTTAAAGGCCATTAGGATGGTGACTTTGTTAATGGAAATAAGGGGATATTCTATGTAGGAGAGATGTGGAGAAATAAAGAAGAGGGTGTGGCAATCTGTGGATGAAGGGACTAAATGAGAATAAGAAGTTGATAAAGATGTCAGAATCGTAGGGGTTCTTGTGAAAGTAATAGGGACCTTTGGAAGATGCTCGAGTGTGGAGTAAAAGAAGATCGTTCTTTTTAGGTAATGTTGAGTTTATTCTACCTTTAGAACACTCAGTTTAATTTATTTATTTATTTATTTTTTAATTAAATAACTTTTATTGACAGAACCCATGCCAGGGTAATTTTTTACAACATTATCCCTTGCACTCACTTCTGTTCCGATTTTTCCCCTCCCTCCCTCCACCCTCTCCCCAAGATGGCAAGCAGTCCTATACATGTTAAATAGATTACAGTAGATCTTGGATACAATATATGTGTGCAGAACCAAACAGTTTTCTTGTTGCTCAGGGAGAATTGGATTTAGAAGGTATAAATAACCTGGGAAGAAGAACAAAAATGCAAGCAATTTACAATCATTTCCTAGTGTTCTTTCTTTGGGTGTAGCTGCTTCTGTCCATCCTTGATCAATTGAAACTAAGTTAGATCTTCTCTTTCTTGAAGAAATCCACTTCCATCAGAATACATCCTCATACAGTATCGCTGTTGAGGTATATAATGATTTCCTGGTTCTTCTCATTTCGCTCAGCATCAGTTCATGTAAGTCTCGCCAGTCCTCTCTGTATTCGTCCTGCTGGTCATTTCTTACAGAACAATAATATTCCATAACATTCATATACCACAATTTACTCAACCATTCTCCAATTGATGGGCATCCATTCATTTTCCAGTTTCTGGCCACTACAAACAGGGCTGCCACAAACATTTTGGCACATACAGGTCCCTTTCCCTTTTTTAGTATCTTCTTTGGGGTATAAGCCCAGTAGAGACACTGCTGGATCAAAGGGTATGCACAGTTTGATAACTTTTTAGACATAGTTCCAAATTGCTCTCCAGAATGGCTGGATGTATTCACAATTCCACCAACAATGTATCAGTGTCCCTGTTTTCCCACATCCCCTCCAACATTCTGCATTATCTTTCCCTGTCATTCTGGCCAATCTGACAGGTGTATAGTGGTATCTCAGAGTTGTCTTAATTTGCATTTTTTTGTTCAATAGGAACACTCAGTTTAAAATGACCAGTACTCAGTCTCTGATGTTTCCACAAGTGCAGAGGGAAAATGAATGCTGGGAATCATCTGTATACACATAGTAATTTAACTCTAGGGCAAATGGAAGTCAGAGAACATAGAGCAAAAGAAAGCAAATGACCCTGGACAGAGCCTTGGAGGCCATTCACAGTAATGGTTGGAGACTGAGAAAGGGTAGGAGATACGTAGGAGACGACAATATCAGGGAAAAGCAAGAGAAGAGAGGCCATCCAGAAGAGGATGGTGATTAGCCAGTGTCAGACGGTGCAGAGAGGTAAAAAATGAGACAGGAGAAAAGGAGATCCAATTTGTCAACTAAGAGATCATTGGTGACTTTATTGGATAGGACAATGCACTGATGTGGTAAGCCTCGTTTTGGTGATTAAAAGAGTTATAGACTAGAAAATAGGAGTCACAAATGTAGATTAGTTTTTCAGTTAGCTGAAAAGGGGGAGGAAATATTTCTATCTAATAAAAGCTAGCAGGGAGAATCAGATGAATCAAGGTCTTTTAAGGATGGTATGGACTAGTATATGTTTATAGGCAACATAGGTGATGAGAGACTGAAGACTACAGGGATCAGGTTTTTAGGTAGATTTAGAGAGTATCTTAGGAATATACCAGCAGCAATAGGACAAAGGAGTAAGAGATTCAAGTATCATGGTGAACTGGTTTGTATAAGAGTCAGGATTGAGAAAGGAAGTAAATCTGTCATGGGTTATAATGTAAAAAAGGACTGATGGGACAGAACCTTTCATATGAGGCCAGAATAAAGGAGATGATAATAGGGATTTAAATGAGAAAAAGGGAAGAAGAGGAAGCTGTTGATAAATGGCCTTAATTTTTTCAGTGAAGTATGTGACCCTTAAATTCAGCTAGATGGCACAGTGGAGAGTGCATCAGGCCAGGAAGCAGGAAGTTTCCTTTAATTGAGTTCAAATTCAGTATTAGACATTAACTTTGTGATCCTAACCAAGTCACTTCACCTCATTTGCCCGTGTTCCTCATCTTTAAGATGAACTGGAGTAGGAAATGGCAAAATCTGCCAGTATTTTTGCCAAGAAAATCCCAATGGAGTCAGGAGGAGGCAGACATGACTGAAAAAGGAATGAAGAACAACAACATGAAAAGGATTGGCAGAAGGGGATTTTATGGGAGACTTAAAAAAAAAATTAGGTTTGGAATAGGTATTATAGTGAGTGGGATAGAGAACTGATTAGGAAGGAGGAATAGTAGTAGAAGGTTTGTATTGCTACAGCAAAGGCCCTGTTGATATTAGACATAAAATTTTCATGAATCTGGTAAACACTGTTTCCTTCATCTCCATTCACCAGTACATTGATAGCAATGAAAGAAGATTAGAATACCACAGAGTTGGTATGTGGCAAGTCAGCATTGATCAAGGCAACAAGGCATTTGGAGTAGAAAATATTATAGAATTGACTGGTTCACAAAAGAGTCCATTTTGAGAAGGGAAGTGAATACAGCTGTAGGAGTGATGATAGCCTGGAAAAGTATGAGTTGAGGGATTGGTAATCATAGGGAGACAAAGATGCATTTAGTAGCAGTGAAGCATATGAAGAGATGGAATAATAAAAATTATTACTGGATGAAAGAATTTTGGAATTCTGTATCATGGATCTGAACATTGGTGGTTTATGGCAAAGTCAAAGGTTTGACCTTCTTTATGTATAATTTAGGTGGAGTGAAAAAATTAGTCACAGGATTTAAGGAGACTGAGAAATTGCACATTTAGGATGTTTGAGGGAAGTTTAGCACGTGTGCTGAAATGATCCAGTAGAGAAAAAAAAGTGGAGTGAAAAGGGGTACTGGGAGTCAGAAACTAATCTCATGGAAGAGGAGAGAATGTTTTGGGAGTCAGTATATAACATGATTAAATTGGTATTACATGTGTCTTAAAGAAGGAAGGTTCCTGAGTGACAGCAGTAGGGAATAGTTCTAGAAGTCATAATGACAAGCAAGTAGGACTAATAATTGGGGAGAAGAAGGATAAGTGAGTATGTAGGATCTGTAGCAGAAAGGACAGCCAGAGATTAAATGTCATCCGGTAGAAGCAAGCTCTCAGAAGGAAACACCTTCCTTCAGGTTCCTGACCTCAAAGTCTTCCTTGATCCTTCACTTTCTCTCCTTTCATTCTTCCCCTCTCCTATACATCAGTCTCACACCAATTCCCTTTTTTCCCACTTACGGGACCACCTCCTTTGTTTAGACCCTCATTATCTCTCATCTGGATTACTGCTATGACTTCCTAAATGTCTTTGCTTCTAGTTTCTTCGCTCTCCTCTCCAATCAGTATTCTAAAGCACTGACCTGATGATGTCACTGGTTCCAGGATGAAATATAAACTCCCGTTTGTCAGTTAGATCCCTTCACAAATTAATTCCTCTTTCAAGTTGATTCCCCATTTATTCTATCATCCAGCCTAAGAGGCTTAAATGCAGGTCATACTATGACCCTCCCTCTTCCATCTTGGTGCTTTTACCCGTCCTGGCCTCATGTTCTCCTTTGCCTTTGGAGTTCTCTTCTTTCTTTTAAGGTTGGAACCACAAGAGCTCACATAATCCCCGTTAGTTTTTTGTGCTCACTCCGTTCCCAAAATAATTTTCTATTTCTTATGTCCATTGTGTTTGTTATATTTGTATATATGTGGTTACTTTTCCTTCTAAAAAATGTAAGCTTCTTTAGGGAAAAGACTGTTTTCATTTTTCTCTTTGATGCTTTTGTATCCTTAATGACTAACATCATGCCAGATACATTAAGTAGTACTTAATAAATTCTTTTTTACATTAATATTATTATTGGAATGGCAGATATACAGATAGAATTGGCTTATTTTCTTCATAGTTTCTTGATTACCCTTTTATCTTTGTGGTAATACTTAAATATTATTAGCATATTATACTATAATTTGATACTTTATGGGTATACATTTAGTAATTGTACTTCTAAGTAATACATTATAATTAGATTCTAGATATAAATATTACAGATTTATACTATTGTTCAAAACACTAAGTCCTTTCCAACCGTCACTAAGTTACAGTTGCATTTTATAGTTACAGGGCATTTTATAGATCCAGACAAAGGTTAGGGTAAGAGGGAGACTAGAAAACCCCTATATTGAAATATTGTAGTAAATTTTAGTTTCTAAATTTTGTTTCCCCACTTCCCAAATCCAAGAAAGGACCAATAGAATAGATCAAACCAAGATTTGGAAATAACTTCTGAACCAGAAATTCAGTATTTCAGAGTTAATATAAAGTTAATAATAATAATAAGAGTTAATCTTAGAACCCATCCAAGAATGTTTAATTAAAATATCAAAAGGTAAATACATTGTTGTTATATTGTCACCATAGTATGAATAGTCCCTAAAGGCAAATTTATAGTTCAGCTCCAAAATGTTTTAATTATACTGAAAAGTATATAATTCAATTCAGGTTTTATCGGAAGAGGATTTAGCCCAAACAATCATTAACAGTCTAGTGAAGGGATATTAAAACTCAAAATTGTTATTACAATGAAACTTCTTTACAAACTATTTTATTTCTTGTGGAGTTTACTTTAATGAGGATGATATTTGGCTAACATTTTAATAATTTTAAAAAAAAATTTTGTAGGCATTACTCTCTGTACATGACACTGTGGCCCAAAAGAACTATGATCCTGTTTTACCTCCTATGCCTGATGATATTGATGATGAGGAAGATTCGGTAAAAATAATCAGACTGGTCAAAAATAGAGAACCATTGGTAAGTTAATCATAATTATTCTTAACTAAGAATTTATTAGAGAGATATACTCATGGAAAAGTCAGCTTTGAAGCTGGTTTTCTTTTTTTCCATTTTAACTTAATGCTACTAGAACTGTTTAATTCTATGGAACTATATAATTAAAAAATAGTCATAATCTACATTTTCAAATTGCTTCAAAGATTGCAAAACACTTTCATTATGACAACTTTATGAGATGAATGGTACAAGTTGTGTTGTCCCTATTTTTATTGATGAAGAACAGGTTCAGAAAGCCTATATAATTTCTGAGTCACTCGGCTAAGAATCTTGAAAGGAATGCTTGGAACCTGATACCTGGAGACATGTCCATTTCCTCTAGGCTAAAACCAGTCACTTAAATTTCTCATTGTGATTTTAGAAAATAAAGCTAAGTAAGATGATGTCTATATCATTGTTTTTGCTTACTGATCTTTTTTTATAGTCTATTCATCTATTTTATAGATCTATTTAAAGACTTGATCATCTTTTTTTCCTTCTACTAAGATTTTTGATGTTACCCATTAGGTTCTTTTTTTTTTTTTTTTTAATTATCAGTGATTTTAATCTTTTAAAAATTGTTATATCTTATTATGGATTTTAGTATAGACTAAAAACTACCAAGTTTTGCAAAGACTAGAAAGCAGTTGTGAAAGAATGTGGATAGTCAGTAAGGGATAAGATAAAGGATAAATCAAAAAATAGGGATAATTAATTATTCCTTTATTAGGGATTTGGTTAAAATGAGGAAAAATATTAGGTAAAAATGTTAAAGAGAGAATTTAAACTAGTAGGATTAAATTAGGAGTTATTAGCAATTTTAAAAAATCTTATCCTCTTTTAACTTAAAATATATATTATTTAAGATCAGCTTTGAGCAAATAGCCTCAAATGAAGATGATATTAATAAAGAAATTATATAATAGGCTTGCCACTAGCTATAGATTTAAAGTGCCAAATCTTTGACCCAGTTCCAAAATTTTATAAAAAGCATATAAATTTAACCAAACATCCTAAGAAAATACCATAGATATAGATTGTGTGGATTAGGGTAATACTTTATATGATTAAGGGATGCAGAAACCATCAAGGATATATACTCTGCCTTGTAACTAATAAATAATGCAGCCCATGATTCCAAACGTACTTGTACTTACTGCACATTTAGTCAAAAGATTTTGTGTATCTCCCTTGACTTAGCAAGGGAAACTCAATTTCTCTCCTTGGCTACTCAAGAAAAGCTGTAGGTAGCCTGGGAAAGTTAGCAATTAAAATCCAGTGATCTAATAATAGAATAAGCAAACTGTCTCACAAAGTTAGTTGTCCAGAAGAAACTAAAAAGAAAATCAGTGTTTCAAGACCAAAATTGGTCTAAGTGGTGATGTAATCATTGAAATAAAAATAATTGGAAATGAAGCATATAAATAGGAAATTAATAGCAATATTTCACTACCTAGTAATTCCTTCTATCCACAATTAACCATGTTTCAGATTGAGTAAAATAAAACTTTTAACTGTTGTAAAAGTGGACTGAATTTGAATGCCATCTTAATATATTTTGTCAAAAGAATAAAAAAATACAATTTGGATTGTGTTTAATGCAGAAGAAACTACCAAGTTGCAGAAACTGTTTAGATCCATGTCTTTTTAGGGAGGTAACTAATGAGACCTCCCTAATATGCCAGATTAACACAGTAACAGCATGTGAATATTTAAAAAAAAATTATTCTGTGCCACCCCTTTTATGGTCATGCATACTTTAATTCTGAAGCATGACATTCCTATTGACTTGGGAAACCCATTCTGTGATCATTCCTCTGGAGGGCAGAACTCTTGGTTTGGGATTCCTGGTCAGAGAGGGGAGTTGAAGTAAAGCTAGAGGCACCATAGCCCACCCATGATTTGAGGTGCTTACATTAATGCCTCTTAAAAAAATGAATCCTACCATAGAAACTTATTATAGATCCAGGGAAGAGGAGGGTTCATTTCAGAAGAGGACACTGAAATAAATTTAAAAAAAAAAAAAAAAAAAGCTTCTACCCCAAAGAGTAACATGAAATGGTTCTCTACCCAGAGAGGATTTATAGAAGAATTCAAAAAAAAAAATTAAAAATCAAATGAGAGACCTTGAGGAAAAACTAAAAAACGAAACAAAACAAAATTGAAGAAAGTCAAGAAGATTATGGGAAAAAGAGAACCAACTAGAAAAGGAGATACAGTCTCAAAGATGAAAATAACTTTTTGAAAATTAGAATTGGGCAAGAGGAAACCAGTGAAATTATGAGAGATTAAGAAATAACAAAATAGATTTTAAAGAATGAAAAAATAGAACAGAATGTGAAATATAAGAAAAATGACAGATATGAAGAATAGATCAAGAAGATAAAAGATAAAAATAATTGGACTGTCTGAAAGTTGTGACGAAAAAAAGAACTTTGACATGATAATGGAAGAAATATTCCAAGAAAATTGTCGTGGAGTGACAGAATGTAAGGGGAAGAAATAGAAAAAATCCACCAATCAGCACCCTAAAGAGATCCTTTTTGGAAAACACATAGGAATATTCCAAATTCCAATATTGCCAAATTTCAAAATCCCCAAGACCAAAGAGAAAATTTTTTTGCAAGAAAAAAGAAGAAAAAATTCAAATATGCTAGAGTTACAGTTAAATTGTACAGGACTTATCAGCAGCCACAATAAAAGACCATAGGTCAATAAATAATCATATCTACTGACAATCAAAATAACTTGGTCTGCAGCCAAAAATATCATATCTAGCAAAATTATCTATGATATTAAATAAGAAAAAATGGATGTTCAGTGAACTTGTATATTTTCAAGACTTTGTTTCAATAAAATCCAAACTGAATAGAAAATTTAATGTATAAGAGCCAGTATCAAAGATCAGTTTCAAGGAACTCAATATGAACAAATTGTTTATGTTTTTTCTTTTTTAACATGGAAAATATATACTATATGTTTAAGATTGACATCAACAATACGATAGCTCAAAAGAAAGATTGGGGCAGAGTTAAGATAGTAATCATGTTATACAAATGAGGTGAAGAGGAAGAATAGACACCAAGACATTGGAGTGGGGTAGGTAGCACGCTCATAGTTCTGAAAACTTTATTTACATCAGTTAAATAGGCAAAATTACATAGATACCATGAAGGGTATATAACACCTTCCAAAATCTGTAAGAAATAAGAGGGGGAAAGCAAAGAGTGACAGAAGAAGACAAGGGAGGGGGATCTATGGCTGGGGGGAGGTTAAGTAATAGCAAGGCAAGTTAAGGAGTAGAATTAAAATAAAGAAGCAGCAGGGATAGGAAAGATGTGTGTGTGTGTAGGTTGGGTGTGGTGTGTGCGTGTGTGTGTGTGTGTATGTATCTATCTATTATATACATACATAAATATATCCTTTCTTAACTATTGCCTGCTTTGGGATAGTAGGGGATATGAAAGGGGGGGGGGGGAAGAATAAAATAAAACAGGTGCAGAGCAGAGAATAAAAGAACAGTTTACAAGGAGGTAAAAAAAAAATGGACAGTCATGAATATAATTCTGCTGATATTCTGTATTTGTTTTTATGGGTTTTGCTTATTTTATTCTACATCAATTCATATAAGTCCTTCTAGGTTTTTCTGAATCTACCTAGTCATTTCATATAGCACAATAATAGTAGCATTACATTAGTATACTCTAATTTGCCATACTTCATCAACTTCATATGGTTCTATAAATTATTTTGATTATTTTTACAAGGCCATAAAAAGATGCTAGAGATAGAAACTGGCAATAGTATAATTGAAAAAAAAATCTAGATCATATTTTGATATTTTATTCATAGGTACCATATTTTATACAGTGAATATTTTGACACAAAGGATTTTAGAATTAATTGACTTTGCATGTTATATGGGAAGTATACATAGGTAAAATTTCTGAATACATTTTTAAATGAGTGTTACTCAAATGTCAGAAATACCACTGGATAACCCAAAACATATATGTCAATTTTTCTCACTCATAACATATTGTGTATAATGGTACAAAAGAAAATTAATAATAGTTGGCATTGTAGAGTAAGGATTTTAGTGTAATCCAATACTTCATTACTTTGTTATAATCCTAGGGAAGAGTTCATCATATATAAGCCTAATCATTCTTGCATTCATTTTAAGTTGAACTTCCATGAAGTTCACTGTACTTGCCTTGTGTCCTTTAGTGCTTGTTTTCTTTGTTACAGATATTCCAAATAACTGGAGTTTTATTCATTTGAAAAAATATTATTTTGATGTCATGATTATTTTTATATCATCTAAATTTCCCCCCTATAAAATTCCCCTTACTCTCCCAGAAAGCGATTCTTTATCACAAAGAATTTTTATAATAGCTTTTTATTTTTCAAAGTACATGCAAAAAAAAAAACTGTATAGACATGTATACATATATTGTATTTAACTTACACTTTAACATATTTAACATGTATTGGTCAACCTGCCATCTGGGGGAAGGGGTGGGAGGAAGGAGGGGAAAAGTTGGAACAAATGGTTTTGCAATTGTTAATGCTGAAAAATTACCCATGCATATATCTTGTAAATAAAAAGCTATTTAAAAAAAATACATGCAAAGATAATTTTCCTCATTCACCCCTGCAAAATTTTGTGTCCCATATTTTTCTCCCTTTTTCCCCACCTCCTCCTTCCCTAGGCAGCATAAACAGCATAAACATGTCAGTTCTTCTAAACATATTTACACATTTATTATGCTGCACAAGAAAAATCAGATCAAAAAATGAGGGGGGAAAACCAAGGAAGCAACAACAGCAGCAAAAAAAAGATGACAATAATATGCTGTGATCTATATTCAGTCTCGGCAGTCCTCTATCTAGATGCAGATGACTCTCTCCATCACAAATCTATTACAACTGCTCTGAATCATCTTGCTTTTGAAAAGAACCACGTCCATCACAGTTAATCATCATATAATCTTGCTGTTTCTATGTTCAGTGATCTCCTGGTTCTGCTCATTTCACTTACCATCAGTTCATATAAGTTTCTCCAGGCCTTTCTGAAATCATCCTGCTGGTCATTTCTTACAGAACAATAATATTCCATAATATTCATATACCACAATTTATTCAGCCATTCTCCAATTGATGAGCATCCATTCAGTTTCCAGTTTCTGGCCACTACAAAAAGGGCTGCCTCAAACATTTTTGCACATGTGGATCCCTTTCTCTTTTTTTGATCTCTTTGGGATACAGGCCCAGTAGAGAGACTGCGGGATCAAAAGGTGTGCACAGTTTTATAGTCTTTTGAGCATAGTTCCATATTGCTCTTCAGGATGGTGTGATCAGTTCACAACTCCACTAACAATGTATTACTGTCCCATTTTCCCCACATTTCCTTCAACATTTATCAATATCTTCTACTGTCACCTTAGCCAATCTGAGAGGCATGAAAAGTAATACTTCAGAGTTGTTACAAAGAATTTTTAAAGAGGAAAACTGATCAATAATTTGAAAACCTCACACAATATGCAGTATTCCACATATCTTTCCTCACAACTTCATAAAAAGAATGTGATGAGGTACCTTATTATATTGAGTCTTTCAAGCTGTATTTCTTTGTGACACTGAAATTTCATTTTCAGTTGTTTGATGGTAGTTGTTAATTTATATTGTTGTGGTCTTTTGGCTCTGCTTGCTTCGTTTGGCATCAGTTCATGTCAGTCTGTGCTTCTCTGTAGTTATCATATTTGTAATTTCATACATTTCAGTAAAATTCCATTATTCAATCAATCAAGAAGTATTTATCAAGTACCCATTATGTTCCAGGCATTGTGTTTAGTACTGAGTGTACAAAGGAAGACAAAAAGACAGTGCCTATTTTGGGGAGCTCATAATCTAATGGGGAGACAATCTGAAAACAATCTGAATGGGCATGAACAAGTTTATGTAGGTTTAAGTGGAGATGACCAAAGAGGAGAAGCATTAAGGGGATTAAAGAAGAGCTTCTCATTAGAAAATGGGTTTTTTCTGGGAAGCCTTAGATAAACAGATTCCGAATGAAGTGAACAGAAGTAGGAGAACATTATGCACAGTAACAGCAATATAATTCGATGAAGAACTGTGAATGGCTTATTTATTCTCAATAATGCAATGATCCCAAAAGGGACAATTCCAAAGGACTAATGATGAAGCACACTTTCAGAAAAAGAACTGGTATTACTTAAATAGAGACTGCAATATGGTAGTTGTCATTTTCTTTTATCTTTTACTTTTATTCAAGTTTTCATGTACAAAATGACTAATATGGAAATGTTTTACATAATTGCATATACATAACATATTGGATTGCTTTCCATCTCAAGCAGGGGGAGGGGAAGGAAGAGTGGAATTTGGAACTCAAAACTTTTAAAAAACCAAATGTTTAAAAAATTGTTTTAACATGTAATTTGCGGGGGAAGAATAAAATATATTAAAAGGGGAATGCAAAAAGAAAATCTCTTTTTGGTGGTATTGGAAAGAAGCCAAAGAGGCCAGAAGGCAGTGATGAGAAGGAAGAGAATTTCAGGGAAGGAACACTTGCTGGTGTCACTGCATTAGAGTAAAGTGTAAGGGATAGGGAAAACCAGAGGGTGCAGAAAGGTTTTGGTTGACCTGAAGGAGACTATATATCTGTTTTAAAAGGAACAGTTGTTCCTATCAAATAGGGTGGCGAAGAGGGTGGCAGGATCAGTGAGGAGTTTGAGCAAGGAGAGTTTGGCAGAGGAGTGGGGGAGAGAGTGCAGTGGGCCCAGTATCCACTCAGTGAGAGGGGGAAGCGGGAAGAACCTGCCCTAGGAGAGAGCAGAAGGTCCTTGTGAAAGAAGCTTCAGAGGTACTCGTCCACAGGACATAGCGACTTTTTGGGTAAAAGAGAATGAAAAGGTGAGGATAATGTCTAGGTTATGAACCTGGTCATGGGAGGGGCCTGGTACCTCTACATCTCGGCAAGTTTGGAAGAAAGGAGGGCTTAAGGGAAAAGATAATGAATTAAGTTTTGGGTGTGTTATGGGTAAGATGTCTGTGTGACATCCCAGTTTGAGATTTCCATTAGGCTATTGAAGATCCAAATGTTGGGGTTAAAAGAGAAGTTATGATTGATAAACAATCAGTGTCAAGTTTGAGTCCATGGAAGCTGATAAGATTACCAAGGGAAATAGTATAGAGGAAAGAGAGGGCTTCAGACAGAGCTCTGAGGGACTCCTACCGTTGGTGCAAAGAACTAGGATAAAAAGCCAGTAAGGAGACTAAGAAGGCATACTGAGAGAGTAAGGAAGAGAGCCAGAACAGTCTTATGGAAATCTGGAGAGAAGAAAATAAGTATGAAGAGGAAGAAGATGATTCATAGACTGCAGAGAAAATGAGAAAGATGAAGACTGAAGAAGTCATTACATTTGGCAAGTAAGAGTGGTTTCAGCTGATGATTAAGCTGAAAGCCAGACTAGAGACCTAAGAGAATGAGAGGAAGGTAAGTAGAGGCAACAAATGTAAAGATCCTCAAAAAGTTTAGCTACCAAAGGGAAGAGAGATCTGAGATTGACAGATCAAGAAAGGAAGGAGTGAGACACAGGCATGTCTTTAAGCAGTAGAGAAGCATATAGTGAATGGGGGCAATTCAAGAGAAGTGAGAGAAGGGTCTTGTTTAGAGGGAGCAATCTGCTGGAGAAGACAGTGGAATGTGCATATAGAAGAGTTTGCCTTAGCAAAGAGAAGAGCCACTTCTTTATTTGAAACAGGGATGAAGAAGTCTCAAGAGAGTGACAGAAGTCATCTGAATGATGAGATGGAGGGGAAGGGATGAGAAAGAATTCTGAGCAACTGGAATCCATTTTTTTCCCCAGTGAAATGTAGTGCTCTAAGAGGGTGGGAAGAAGGGAAACTATGTATGGGAAGTTTGAAAAATGAAAAGATTTGGCAAAATTGCTGTGGTGAGTGGAATGGTGAGTTAATTAGGATCTCATAAATGGTTTGTTTTGTTTCAGTGAGATTATGTTATAAACATAAATTTATAGTAGACCCAGTCAGCACAATTTAGTAATCTTTTCCAGCATCTTTCAGAACATGGGAATAGAACAAAGGCATCAGATGTTTGGAGTAATGCAAGGTTGAAGCTTGACAGGGCAAGATAGTAGAGGGCAAGAGATTCCAGACAAGAAACCAGGATGGAGTTAACTAATTTACCAAAAGAGCATGATCAGAAAGGAAAGAGTGTCTGGCCAGTATAAGGCTGATGGCCCAGGAAAGAACTGAGGGTGAAAGGATTAGAACCTGTGATGAAGATGGAAAACAGGTTTTTGGCTTGCCAGGCCTGGCCAGGTGGAATGCCAATAGATTGTGATCACAAAAGAGATCTTTCCAGTTCATCCATATAGAAGTGGTGCCTTTGTGAGCTTTTCGCTAGATCCAGGTGTGGCCATCTCTAAGTGTGGCTTGAGGTGGGATGGAGTAATAGGAAATGTTTAATGAATTAATTGAGGAATTGGGAGGTTAGGTGTTTGAAGAAGTTTCAGCAAGTGTGTTGAAATCCCTTAGTATGAGAGTCAGAGTAGGGGAGGAGAGAATGACCAGTACTAGCTAAATTTTTGGAAGATGGTAAGAGAGTGTTCTGGTTTGTCTGGATCCTTTTAGAGCCTCAGAGTCATCTGACATTAATTGGCTTTTGTGTCTGGAATAATGACATACCTTTAATTGATTGTGATTATACTTGTTAATCTCTCTAAACTACTTTAGATTTAAATCCACTGAACTGCCTATGTCAAAGTAGTAGGGTTTTTTTTTTTATTTTCATATTGATTTTAGCCCAGATTAAGTTGTTGAAAAGAAAAAAGCATCTCCTTTGTTCTTTTTAAATTTGATTTTTATGTTCATTTAGATTTTTGGTTTGTTTGATGATGTGATATATAATAATAGCTAACATTCATTTGGCATTTCATGGTTTGCAAAGTGCTTTGCATATCATACTTCATTCACTATCATACTCACCACAATCCTGTAAAGCTGAGCATTATTGTTTTCTCCATAGTATAGATGAGGAAACAGATTGAGAAGAGGCTGATGGACTTCTCTGACATCACACAGCTAATAAGTGACTGAGGCAGAATTTGGACTCGGGTCTTACAGTCTCCAAGTCTAGTGATCGATATATCTATCTTCTATGTCACAAGTATAATAGGATGCCTTCCAACTTGTTGTTTTAGTAGTAATGTAGCCCAATTTAGACTTTTGCCAGAAGTGCATTCCATAGAAAATACATTCTACATATACAAATATGTCTACTAGGCTAGTCCTTTTTTGTTTCATTATACCTGTTTTTTAATTATAGAAATGTGATTATTGGCAAATTCTAGAAAAATCCCACTTTCTACTGTGGTGTGAATTCTACCCCACCTAAAGGGCAGTATTTCAGGACTGTGATGCAATGTGGGATGACTTTTCCAAACTCTTGCTGGTTTCTTGGATGCCTTTTCAAGATTTCCTTGCCAAAAAATCACTGCTAGTATGTGTTGTTCTTACAGCCCAGTAGTTCCATTTGTTAGCCTGAGAGCGTCCAGACTTTGCCTTTGCTCCATAAAATAAGAATGTTGAAAAACCTGCTTTACGATACTTTCCTTGTCTCATGCCAGAAAATTAGAATATTCCTCTGCCCACTAGGAAGTTAATTGATCCTAAAGCAGGTGATACTTATGTATATTGGCCTAAGAAAAGACAACTTAAGTAACTTATCTGTCATGCTTATTTTATTATCATCTGAACTGAAGAGACATCTCCAAAGTAGACAGTAATGTAATGTTATGATAAAACCCTAGGCTAAAGGCATCAAGCACACTGTTATAGTTCTGATTTTACCATTCATTTATTGGTATAGTCAGTTTATTTAATCTCCCTTAAACTTCCAATATCCTCATCTGTAAACTATTTCTGTGAACAGGGATAGGAAGAACATCACTTCTCCTATTAATGCATGAAAACATCTAGAGTATAAAAATTGAAGGTAATTATTATGGAAAGGAAGCTGTGATCTTATATAGTCACCACATTAGTCCAAGTCCTCATTGCCCCTCACTTGCATAGTTACAGTAGTTTCTTTTTTCAAGTCTCTCCCCTCAAGTTCATCCTTCAAATAATTATGTTATTCCTAAAGCACAAGCCTGAATTTATCACTTCACTAATCAGATACATTGCCTCCAGGATAAGTCATAAAATCCTGTTTTGGGCAATTTAAGCCCTTCATAGTCAGACTCTACCTGTCTTTTCCAGCTGATTGCATATTACTCCCCTTCATTCACTCTCCATTCCAGGCATGCTCACCTCCTTGTTTCTTGAAGAACATATGCTGTCTCCATATTTTTATATATGCTTTCACCATGACTAGATGTTCAGGATATCATGTCATTTCATTCCCCAAAAATTTAGCACTGTGAGAGCAAGGATTGTTTGATTTTTGGTTTTGTATTCCCAGCATCGAGAATGATGCTTGACACAGTAAGCATTTGATACTTTTGATTGATAATCATTGAGACCAATATGGCATCATCTGAACAGATCATGATCTTCTAATTTCATTTTCCTTTTTTTTGGCCAGTACTGCTACAGTGTTAGAGCAAGGGAATAATGTAGATATAATCTGCTTAAATTCCGCAGAGTATTTGATGGACTCTCTAATATCATTCTTGTGGATAAGATACAGAGATTTGGGCTGAATGATAAATGAATGCACGAATTCAGAGCAAATTTTTGTTTAGACCCAAGGGTTAAATCATTTATGGTTCCATGTTAACTTGGAAGCAAGTCTCTAGTAAAGCACCCTCAGGCATCAGTATTGCTCCTTTTGTTGTTGATAATTTTTATCACTTGATTGGCAGAGATGACATGCTTTTCAAATGTACAGACAATGCAAAATTTAGAAAAGTAACTAGTACATTGAGTGCTGGCATCTTGTTTCAGAAAGATCTTAGCAGCCTAGACATTTGTTAAAACTTAATAAGATGAAATTTTAAATGAATATATTTATTTTTAAAAACTTAATTATTATAAATATTAAACATTTTTTGAGTTTCAAATTTTCTTAATTCTTGCTATTCCTTCTTCATGCGTAATCAGTTATATAAGCGAAAGTCATGAAAAACAATTCCAGATTAGCCATATTGCAGGGAAAAAAAGAAAGAAAACAAAAATAACAAGAAACAAAGAAAATGAGATCATTCTTCACTCAGTTCATTCTTTCTGGATGTGGATAGCATTTTTTTTTAAACATGAGTTCTTTGGAATTATCTTAGATCATTGTTTTGATTAGAGTAGCTAAGTCTTTCATACTAGATCACTGTTACAATATTGCCATTATTATGTTCTCTGCTCACTTCACCTTGCATCACGTCATAAGTCTTCCCAAGTTTTTCTGAAAGCACCCCCCCTTACCATATATAGCACAAGAATACTCTTATCACAATCATATACCACATCTTCTTCAGTTATTTTCCACTTGATGACTATCCCATCCACTCTGTTTCCATTTCTTTACCAGCACAAAAAAGTTGCTATACATATTTGTGTACATATAGATCTTTTTTCCTTTTTCTTTTATCTTTTTGGAATAAGATTTGGTAATGGTATTGCTGGGTCCAAAGGAATGCACAGTTTTATAGTCCTTTGGGCACAGTTACAAATTGTTCTCCAGAATAGTTGGAGCAATTCACAAATCCACCAACAGTACATTCGTAACTATTTTTTCACATCCCCTCCAGCATTTGTCTTTTCTTATAGATATGAGATGGTACCTCAGAGTTGTTTTAATTTTAATTTCTCTGATCAATAGGGACTTATAGAGCTTTTTTATATGACTATAGTTGGCTTTAATATCTTCTTCTAAAAATTTGCCTGTTTAGGGGCAACTAGGTGGCTCAGTGGATAGAGAATCAGCCCTGAAGTCAGGAGGACCTGAATTGAAATCTGGATTCAGACACTTAACAATTCCTAGCTGTGTGACCCTGGGCAAGTCACTTTAACCCCAATTGCCTGAGTTTAAAAAAAAAAAAAAAAACAAAGAAAGAAAAAGAAAAAAAAAAACTTGTCTGTATGCTTTGATCATTTATCAATAGCAGAATAATTCAGTCAGCCAAAGTATTTGGTACTGGTAAAACACAAACAAAACAAAAACTTGGAGGTAGATCAGTGGAACTGACTAGATAGCAAGAAACAGAGGTTATTTCTAACAAACTAAATTATCTAAGGAAGAACTTCTTTTCTTAATAAAAAGAACTGCTGGAAAAACTGGAAAGTGGTTTGGCAAAAATTGATTAAAGGAGTGTTTTATATGATATAATTCAAAAAGCTCAAAATAGATAACATGATTTGAATTTAAAAGTAACACCAAATTAGAGTAAAATACTATTTAAATAAGTACTAGAAGAAATCATAAAAGATGAGAACTTTGATTATAAAAGTAATAAGCATTTGAAGAAACAAAATCAATGAAGATATAATCAGAAAAGAAATAGTAAAATGCATAGGCACACTGATGTTAAGTTGTTGATAGATTTTTTTGTTTGTTTTTTGGCCGAGGCAATTGGGGTTAAGTGACTTGCCCAGGGTCACACAGGTAGGAAGTGTTAAGTGTCTGAGGTCAGATTTGAACTCAGATCCTCCTGATTCAGGACTGGTACTCTATCCACTGTGCCACCTAGCTACCCCATGCTGATAGATTTGAAAAGGTCCATCTAACTACACTCAATTTCAGTTTCAATGTTACAAGAAAAGAGATTAATTTGTCGATGTTCTTTGATTGAGCAATTCCACTACTGTTTATATAATCCAAGCATGTCATAGACAGCAACAGAAGTCTAATGTATGTATACCAAATTTTCAAGTGCTCAAAGAACTGAAAAAAAAAATTGTGGTACCAATGATTTGGATTGACTGAAAAAGGTATGGCACATTAATGTAATAAAATATTATTGTGTCATAAGATAGTAAATAGGACTCAGAATAATATGGGAATATTTATGAACTAATACAGAACAAAATAAGCAAAACCTGGTGGTGGAGGTGGAGGTGGGGGCGGGGGAGGGGCAATGATCACAATGATAGAAATAAAAAGATTACCAAATGAAAAGTAAACTCTGAGTAATTAAAAAGCCAGGAAAAGTCTAGGAGAGCAGATTGTGAACCTCTCCTCTACCAACTCACATCGAAGAGGCAGAATACTACCAGGACAGAATATCGTATTCTTTTTTAGATGTAACCACTCCATGGAAGGATTTTTTCTTTATTATCTTTCTTTTTGAGTGAGGGCTTAAAATAGCAGTTAAACAAAGATAAAAGGAATCAATAAAATGTATTTTAGAGGCACAATAAAAATATAAAAATGATTATAATAATGTATAGATTGAAAGAATATCTACAAATTGCTTTGATAGATCCAGAAAGTAGATATGAGATGCAAGTTTTCAGTAATAGTGATCATAATATATAAAATTAATGTTGATTATTAATTAATAACATAGCATTCTTTGACTTAGTCTATAATTTTTCTTTATATTAATTAATTTTTTTCCTACACAATTGAACTTATTTTTGAGTTTTTTTTTTTTTTAATCTGTCTTTTCCTTTCCCTTTTCTTTCTTTTTTTTTTTTTTTTGGGTTGTCTTTAGGGAGCCACAATTAAGAAGGATGAACATACTGGAGCAATAGTTGTGGCTAGAATTATGAGAGGAGGTGCTGCGGATAGAAGTGGTAAGATTTCATATAAGTGAAAGTAAGAAAAATCATTGTTTTAAGAGTAACATTTACATAATGTATCTGTGTTATCAATATATAATCAAGGAAATGACAGTTGAAATATGGAAATGATTTAGGAGGGGTTTTTTTGAACTAGATCATATCATATCAATGACTTTTTTTCCCCTCTTTCATTGCTTATTCCCAAATTCTATATAAATAAAGGATGAGCAACCCTCACAACTCTTAAGTGTCTTTCTTTCTGAAATCATTCTAAGTGTGTAAGGCAGTACGCATTGCTGCCTAGGAGTAGGAAACCTTGGCATTATAACATAAAGCTGCCTCTTAACTCCCTAACTTTGGTTAAGGCATTTTAACTCTGTGGGTCTGTCTTCTGTCTCTAAAATGATGGTGCTATGCAACATGTTCTGACATTCCAATTTTCTAAATATTTCATTATTTCAGTTAGTTTTTTACAGAATCAAATATCTGAACACTACAGTCTCTTAGAGGAAGAAAAGTTCTTTAAGAGAGGGAGGGAAGTAATTACAATTTTTGTCTTGTCTGGTCGTACTTCTGAGATATTGGCAACTTAAGATATATCTTTCTCTCTCTCTCTTAAAAATGTCTTGTAAAAAAAACCCAAAACATTCTTTTCTTTTAAAGTTTTGATTCTAGAATCTCTTCTTCCCTTCTACCTTTCTCCCATCTCCTGAAAAGACAATCAATATGATACTAATTACATATGTGAAATCATGTGAGGCTTATTTCCATATTAGTCTTATCATGGAAAACAAAACAAAATAAAATGAGAAAATTATACTTCAATTTGTACTCCAAGCATATCAGTTCTCTGTCTGGAGGTGAATAGAATTTTTTCATCATGTGTCCTTTGACATTCTCTTGGATCATTGGATTGATCAGAATAGCCCAAGTCTTAAATAGCTGATCATCATTACAAAATTTCTCTTACTGTGCACAGTGATCTTCTGTTTCTGCTCATGTCACTTTTTATCAGTTCATGTAGTTCTTGCCATGTTTTTCTGAAGCTATCATTTGCATCATTTCTTATAGTATAGTAGTACTCCATCACAATCATATGCCACAACTTGCCTAGTTGATGAGCATCCATTCTATTTCCAGTTTTTTTGTCAACACAAAAGAGCTGCTATAAATATTTTTGTATATATAGGTCCTTTTTCTTGTCTTTAATTTTTGTCAGATGTAACAGTATCATTAATGGATTAAAGGGTTTTTCTTTCTTTTTGTTCAGTTGTTTGCTCCCTGTTACTTTTCCTGGACAGAGAGCTTCTCCAGCTGCTACTGCTGTCACTGTCTGCCTCACTCTGGACCCCACTCACCTTGATGCTACAGACTTTTTTTTTTGGACCTTCTAAGTTTTCTTAGGCTGTTAAAATGTCTCCCTCTTATCTTTTGTTGGATATGTCATTCCAAATTTTGATTTGAGGTATTATTTTAAGGACATTTTTGGGAGAGTTCAGCTGGGTCCCAGCCTGTACTCTACGGTCTTAGCTTTGATCCTTCGAGTATACTTTTCTTGAATCTAAATTACTATAGGGGATTCTAATTGTTCCTTAATTGCTTAGGTAAATTTTCAATTCCATATCTATTTTAGTATACTTTATATTATAACAGAGTTGTGATTTCTAGGTCTTATTCATGTTGGTGATGAACTCAGGGAAGTAAATGGAATTCCAGTAGAAGATAAGAGACCTGAGGAAATAATACAGATTTTGGTAAGAAGCAAAATTATTTGTAAATAGCAGTAGAAATTCATAGTGAATAGAAATCCTTGTTCATTGAACTTGATGTATTTAATACTGTATTATTATGCAAGCACATACCATAATTTGTGATTTTGATTTTTAAATCTTTGAAGACTCATTTAGATGTGTCATGATATACAAACACTTTTTAATCATCTATGAACATTCTATGAATCTAATGACTCTTTAAAGTCCTATTATATAAGTACTCTGAGAAACCTGTTCAGTTTCTGGGCTTTGAAATAATTTTGACTAAATTCTTACCATTGATAATATGAGCATTTTTAATTAGATGTAATCACAGAAAGTAGGTAGATTTTTTTTTTATTAATGTCAATAAGTTTTTTTGTGGATTCTATTAAACTATAATGAGCCTTTCCTTTATTTATAGGCTATTCTCTCATGTTCACAATAATTATCTTTTATGTAACTTCCCATTCAATTGCATTCAGTAATACCAAATGAACTCAATATTCAACTACCTCCAATATTCAATGTTTCTTACATTTTGAGAATATTTTGTGGTTTATAAATATTTTAAGGATTAAAAAGTAGACAGACACTAGATCACAAATGGAACAATAAAGACAGATGAAGTGATATAATTATTGTGGATTTTTAAAAACTTTTTTGAAATCTTTAATAAGTTTTCTAGTTATAGTTTTTATATAAATGATTTGCTCATTATGGCATAACTGAATGTTATAGCTCTAAAGTTATTAAATCTTAGATCTATTTGTGTAATATCTCCTTGTTTCATCCTTTTTTTTTTATCAGGCTCAGTCTCAGGGAGCAATTACATTTAAAATTATACCAAGCATCAAAGAAGATGTGCCATCTAAAGAAGGCAAGGTAATTACTACTTATAACTGATGTTTTGTTATTTTTTTTTATTAACAGCAATATATTCCATATAGCATGCTACTTTTGCATTATGATTTGCTTATATTTTTCCTAGTTTGTTCTGGCTTCAGTATCAGAGTAAGAACAATGTGACCAATTTAATGCATTTAATATTGATATTTATTTCAAGTAACATTCAAATTAAATATTTTACTTTTTGTAGATGTATATCAAAGCCCTATTTGACTATGATCCTTTTGAGGATAAAGCAATTCCATGTAAAGAAGCTGGGCTTTCTTTCAAAAAGGGAGATATCCTTCAAATTATGAGCCAAGATGATGCAACTTGGTGGCAAGCCAAACATGAAGGTGATGCCAATCCTCGAGCAGGCTTGATCCCTTCAAAACATTTCCAGGAAAGGTGAGCTACTGAGGAACACTATTGTGTTCTCTGAAATAAACTATTTGCCATAGTTGAAATGACTTGTTAACTTGTCAGAGTTGTTATTCTAAACTCAAAAATCATTTCTATAATCTTAGATGGTCATTTTAGACATTTTTGTACTTGGAACTTGGCTTTCCTTAATTTGGTATCTGCATATAAATGACTCAATGTGATGGGCTAGTCTTAATCCATTTGGAAAGTATATGAACAATAGAATATCATTATGAGAACTGTAATAATATACTAGGTATAATAAATGCTGTAGTCTTTTTTGTCCTGTTCAGCAAAATTGTAATCTTTTGATTTTCATTTCTCAACTTGAATAATTTGTATTATTTTTATTTTTTGTAAGTGTTAAATGGTTTGTTTTAAAACAAGTCTATATTCTACTACTATATTTATTAATCTTTGATCTATAGAAAATGAATGTTCTAGTACAATAAAGTGGTGTTAGAAAGGGACTCTGTGAAGCCCTTTCAAATTCTCCTCCAAACAACTAGAAAATCACCTCCAAACTGGTCTAGGATAATTTATCAGCCTTGCAGGAAATGTCTGTCTCACTGGGATGAGGGGGAAGCAAGGTCCTAGAACTACAACAGTTAGCTTCACTGCTTTGGGTCTCTGTCAGACCTCTGAGCCTGGGGCATCCACTGGCAAGGCCCCACCTAGGCCAGAGAGCCTTCTGTGCAAGTGCAGCAAGGCCTCCCCCTAGTAACCATGTCCCCAGCATAAACCACAAGCTGGGCCTTGACTCCATTGCTGACATCAGGAGTGAAGCTTCACTTTGGGGCTGGTCCGTCCTGTTTGGCCAAGAGCAACTCAGCGCAGGGTCTCACCTTTCATCAATCTCAATCTCAGGGTCTCATCAATCACAAAATTAATCCCTCAAGGCCTGTTAGCAGAGAAGCTCTGTAACCAGTAGCATGGCCTCACCCAGGAATAAGGCACCCAGGACAGTCACAGGCTCAGTCCCAGGATGAGCCAGAAGGGATGTCTGCTTTCTAGAGAAAGTGCGAGGCTAAACCCTGAAACCCAGTGAAAGTCAGTGGTGAGACCCAGAGCCCCAGCATGAAAAGCCTGGGACAGTGAAGGACCAGAGCCCAACTCTCACATGAAAACAAGTCAGAAAAGAGAAAGAAAAATGGTCAGGAAACAACAAAAAAAAGAGCTTGATTGTAGAAATGGTGAGAAGGAGGACAATGGCATAAATTTAGAAGAGGACAAGAATGTCAAAATGCCCTGGAGGAAGCCTCAAAGGAAAATGTTAATTTCATCTCAGACCCAAAAAGGATTCCTAGAATAGCTTTAAAAAGATTTTTAAAAGCAAAGTAGAGAAGTAGAAGAAATGTTGGGAAAATAAATGAGAATAATGCAAGAGAATCATGAAAAAAAGGATCATTGGTTTGGGAAAAGATATGCAAAAACTTAATGAGAAAACAAATTCTATAAGAAATAGAATTGGCCAAATGGAAAAAGAAGTACAAAAGCTCACTGAAGAAAATAATTCCTTAAAAATTAGAATTGTAAAAGTAGAAATTAATGATTTTGTGAGACACTGATAGGATTTTAAAAATCAAAAAATGTTTTAAAAGGAGAAAAAAAATTTCTCATGAAAACACAACTGACCTAGATAATAGATCCAAAAGTGATTATATAAGAATTATTTGACTATATGAAAGTCATGTTCTTCTCCCCCTCAAAAAAACAAACACCTAGACAAAATATTTTAAGAAATTAACAAAAAAAAAACAACTATTCTGATATATTAGTTTCAGAGGATAAAATAGAATTGAAAGAGTCCCTGAAATTACCCCCTGAAAGAGATCCCAAAATGAAAACTCTTAGAAACATCATAACCAATTTCCTGCGTTCACAGGCCAAGAGAAAGTAATTACAAGTATAGAAAGAAACAATTCAAATATTGTGAAGCTACAGTAAGAATTACAAAGGATGTGGCAACTTGCACATTAAAGAATAGGAGGAATTGGAATATAATAGTCTAGAAGGCAAAAGAGTTAGAAGTACAACCAAGAATCACCTACCCAACTAAATTTAATAAAATCTTTTAGAAAGAAAAAAATGGATGCTTTATGAAATAGATGACTTTCAAGTATTTTAATTAAAGGATCAGAGCTGAATTTGGAATTTGACCTCTAAATACAAGACTCAAAGGAAACATAAAAAGATAAAAAATAAACAAGAAATAGAAAAAATAAGAAATTCAATGAGGTTGAACTTTCTAATTTCTATAAGGCAAGATAATATTTGTACTTCTTAAAATCTTTATTACTATAAGAGCAGTTAGGAGTACATCTAGATAGAGGATATGGATATGAGATAACTTTGATAAGATGATATCCCCCCCAAAAGAAAATAAAGGGGTAAGAAAGAAAATTGTACTGGAAAAACATAGGGGGAGATTGGGATAAATTATCCCACTTAAAAGAGGCATGAGAAAGATAATTAAAATGGAGAGAGGGATGTGGTGGGTATTAACCCATACTTCATCAAAAGTGATTGAAAGATGGAATAACATATATCCGGTAGAATAACAAAATCTATTTTACCCTGTAAGAAGTAAAATAAGCTGATAAAAAGAAAGAGTATATTCAGGAAGGTGATAATCAGTAGTAGAATACTTTTGAGAAGGGAAAAGGTGAAGGATAAGAGAAAGAGAGAGATAAATCAACAATAACATGGAGGAAAAATACAAAATTATTTATAAATGTGAATGGGCTGAATTCACTCATAAAATAGAAACAAATAGCAGAATAGATTAAAAATCAGAATTTTACAATATACTATTCACAACAAACACATTTCAAATAGAGAGATAGATGGAGGATAAAGATCAAGAGCTAAAGCATAATTCATTATGCTGCAGCTGATGCAAAGAAAGCAGGGGTAGCAATCATAATCTCAAAAAAAGCAGAAACAAAATCTAATTAAAAGAGATGAAGAATGAAACTATATCTTGCTGAAAGGTACCATGAGATTCCTCAGTTTTTCCCCTCTCAGAACTAGAAAAACTAACAAAAACAAACAAACAAGAAAAAAAAAAATTAGGGAGATGAATAAAATTCTGGAAAAGTTAGTTATGACAGTTCTGTGGAGAAAATTGAATGGGAATAAAAAGGAATATTCCTTTTTCTCAGTAGTATATGGCAGCTTCACAAAAATTGACCTTGTTTTAGGACATAAAAACCTCAACCAAATGTAGAAAAGCAGAAAAAGTAAATGCATCCTTTTCAGATAATAATGCAATAAAAATATATATTCAATAATGGGCAGTGAAGAGATTAAAAATTAATTGGAAGTGAAATATTTAATCATAAAAAACAAGTGGGTCAAAGAACAAATCATACAAACCGTCAATAATTTCATTAAAGAAAATGGCACCAATGAGACAAAGCTTGATATAGAGAGCATTACAAAATGTAAAATAATTTTTGCACAAACAAAACTAATGCAACCAACAAAATTATAAGGACAGTTGAAAACTGGGAGGCGAGGAAGGAATTTACAACAAATATCTCCGAAAAAAATCATCTTTTCTCAACACATATAGAGAACTGCATCAGATTTATAAAAATACAAATCATTCCCCAATTGATAACTGATCAAAGGATATGAGCAGATGGTTTTTAGACAAAAAAATCAAAGCTGTCTATAATCATTTGAAAAATTCATTATTGATCAGTAAAACATCAATCAAAACAATTCTGAGGTCCCATCTCACGTTACATCAGAGTGGTTAAAATGACAAAAAAGGAGAATGTTAGATGTTGGAAATGTAGTAAAACTGGGACACAATTACACTATTGGTGGAGTTTTAAACATTCTAGAGAGCAACTTAAAACTATTTCCAAAATTCTATAAAACTGTGAATACTCTTTGATCCAGCAATAACAGTGCTAGGAATATATCACAAAAACATCACAAAAAAGAGGAAAGGACATATTTGTATAAAAATATTGTAACTCTTTTGTGAATGTCTAAGAATTAGAAATCATAGGGATGCCTATCAATCGATGAATGACTAAACAAGCTTCTGTATGGAATATTGTTGCTTTATAATAAATGGCAAGCAGATGATTTCAGGAAAACCTGAAAAGACTTAAATGAACTGATGCACAGTGAATCGAACAAAATCAGGAAAATGTTGTACACAGTAACAGCAATGTGTGATGAAGAACTGTGAGTAACTTAGCTATATTAAGCAATATTGAGGAAGTATACTCTTTGCATTCAGTGAAAGAATTGATATTGATTGAATTCATCTTGAAATAAATTTTTTATTTTCATTTTTTTCTTTTATTTGAGTCTTGTTGTACAAAATGACTAATATAGAAGTGTTTTACCTAATTGCACATGTACAGCCTATAACTGTTTGCAACTTGGAAAGTGGGTAGGAAAAGGAAGGAGAGAGGAATAGAATTTGAAACACAAAACTAAATTAAAAATTTTTTTTAAATGAAAAAAAATTTGAAGGCTTTCTATGCATGATTATTGTATAATTCTGTGACTTTCAGGCACAACTCAACCTTTCCTTCTCTCTGTTTTTTTAAACTATAGGAAAAAGATGGCAAAAATAGCAAAAATAAGAAATACCTGAACTTAGCCTACAGGTTAGGGCCAATTCTGATCACAAGTCTTCATTGATTAGTCTATTCAGAATGTCCATAACAAATATTAGTTACATTTGCTTATAGGCTTAGATTACTTTTCTCTTTTTTAAATAAATTTTTATTATATTAAATGTTTAACAATTACACATAATTTTCAAATTCTTTGAAACTTCCAAATTTGAGTTTCCAATTTTTTCTTTCCTCTCCTTTCCCATGCTTTGAGAGGGCAAGTAATATATCCATTATATTTGTGAAGTTAGAGTCCTTTTTTTCTTGTTCTAGCTCTTTCTGCTTCACTCTTAGAATTGGCTAAGATGAACCGATTCTCTCTCTAGAAAGTAAAGCCTGAGAGAGGGGTAAAATAAAAATGAAAAAAAGGATTCTCCTAGGTTTTGTGATTCAAGGTTCATTCAAAACCGACAGTTTGCCTATGAATACAAGTTGTATGTACCAACCTGCACTAAGGTAGGAAACGTTAAGGTACAGACCATTTTTGGTGAATGAGTGCATTATTTCTTTATTGTCAGGAAGTGAAAAAAAAAACTTAATAAAAAAAGAGAGAAAGAAAATGAATGGATTTATTTATATTTCTCTCCCCATTTCCAGGAGATTTGCGCTAAGGCGACCAGAAGTATTAGTTCAGCCCCTGAAAGTTTCTAACCGGAAATCATGTAAGTTTGTTAATGGGGGAAAAAGGGAGACTAGACCCTGGTATTTCTTTCTTTCTTTTAAAAGAAGTTCTTGTAACAAATCAAGAACTTGTATCCCTTTGGAGAATTTTTAAATACTCTATTTTCAGCTGTGAAATTCACTCTTTGAGAGTACTTATTTAAACCTGTTGAAGTAATATGATGATAATAATAGTAAGGAGAGGGGTAGTAGTTCAAGAAAGAATGTGCCTTTCAGAATAACTGATAATAGAGTTTTTGTTAAAATAAATTTTAAATATTTACTTATCAATTTGAATTATGATGTTTTAAAAATATAATAGGATAATATTCTTTTAGAATATGTTAGAAAATATTATATATTATCATATTTTAGAAAAAAATTTTGAAGTCCCAAGGTTCTTTAGAAAATAATTTTTACACCTACTTTTCTTACTAACCTTGTCCATCTCCCTTCTCTTCTCAATTACACTTTTTACTCATTCCCTCACATCCAACTAGCACTCATCAAGAGAATAATAAAATAATAAAAAAAATCATAATGATGTAGCGCTAGATTTGGAATCCAAGATAATTGACTTCTAATTCTGTCTCAAACTCCCTATGTGTATTTAAGCAAGGTACCTTTTGGAGCGTCAGTGTCTTCATCCATTTCAAGAGAAAGTTAGACTTGATCTCTAGGGCCACTTTCAAGCCCTATCTTATGATCTTAGAATCAGTGAGTGTACATGCTAAAAGATATAGAATATGTTTCTTTTAATCCCCAAATCTTAAGCTTCCCCGCCCTGACCTCAAGCCCTGTATCTTTGTTTCAATAAAATAATTGCCCATTTTGAGGTGAAATGAATAAACAAATGGAGATAAATACATTCTTTGCCCAGATATTTTGCAGCAAATACTCGTGTTTAGTCTTGTTGCATTTTTCATATCTCTTGTTAATTTCTGTCATTTATAGAGATGTATAACAAAGGTTATCTCAGGTTTAGTCAGAATTAAACTATCTGCCTTGGAATGTAAATGTCACACATAAAAAACACATAAAAACTGAATTGCACTGATTTGAAAGTCGGCTTGTCCCTTCTACTCTAAATCTAAACAGAAAAGCACTTGTCATCTGTCGCCACATTTTAACATCAGAAACATCTAAGATTTAATTGAAAAAGTTTCCTACTGCTTTTAATTTCAAATCTGCTTATCTATGGAGGGGAAAAAGTTTAAATTTTAACAATAACTTCTTAAATAGTATTCCACAAAATTGGTTCTAACAAAATAAGAAATAATTTTTAACATAATTATCATGTCTGGAATTCTCTTCCTTTCAAGGCCCCAATTTTGTTTACCTTTTGAGTCACATTGGAAAGCTATTTTGGCATGCTTGGCATCAAGTTGAATCAAATGGCCAGAAGGTTTCTTAATTTTTATCCTCAAGAAATTTTAATGGGGTAGGGAATGCCAAATGTTCTTTTGACATCAGAGTTGTGAAATATTTTTCAATTAAGAGACATGAGCTTGATTTTTTATTATTTACTTCTAGAACTAAAATAGCATGAAATCAAAAAATTAATGTAGATTTGTTGACTTCCCTAAGTTGAACTGTAGCTTTTGATAACATATTCATTTGTTCACATCATTATAATACAAGTATAGACTTAATCTTCAGTTTATAAATATAATATGAGTATATTTATTTGGGAAAGAGCAGAGTCAGTAATTAAAACTTTTTACAACTGGTTTTATTCCCAATTTCATCTTATTTCTTACATTATTCTGCTAGTAGAAATAAAGATTGAATGCTTCTATTCTGCCTCATTCTTGATACCTTGTTGCCTCTTAATGTTCTCAAACTTCCTTATTAAATACATTTGTTTGTTTTTTCCCTAGAGAATTCATTTGTTAACTAGTAGAGAACTTATTTAACTCTTTAATCATTTGCTGTCAAAATGAACAATATCAGCATTTAATTGAGTGTCCACTTTATGTAGAACACATAACATATATTTAATATATTATTAAAAATAATAACTATGGAAGAAGATTTATATCGTTAATGAGCTGATAATTTAAGAGTTTCTATAAAAGTCAACAGGTAGATCCCACTAAAGCAGAATACCAGTAGAGTCATTGCTATATACCAAAGTTGCTTGAAATTAAAAATTAACAAAAAAATTGTTGAAATCTCTGTATTGATTCACCTGATTAATTGATAGTGGTATTTGAAAGCACTTGATATTATACCTTCATGCAACTAGTGACTTTCCTTGAAATACTTTTCCACTAAATATTCTCCTGTCCTTGAACATGAATTTTTTGAAGTGTTAATTTTTAGCAGTAGTTAATAATATCATACTCTTATTTCACATGATATGCTACCTTTTTTTACTACTTCATAATTGGTATATTGATATGAAAATGTACCCATTGTTCCTGGAATATTTTTAATATTTTTAAATATCTATTTATTAGAATAGAATTTAAGCTATCTTTCAAGGTATACATTATGTAATTATTTTCGGGAAGATGATTCTAAGATGATTATGTCTAGAAGTTTTTGAAAAGTGAATTTGTGATAAACATATTTATTTATATCTTTTACATATTTTACATGTGAAAATTGAGACCAGGATTTGTGTGTGTGAGTGTGAGTGTGAGTGCGTGAGAGAGAGAGAGAGAGTGTGTGTGTGTGTACACAGATACACACACACATACATATGTGGATATGGATAAATTAACCAATGTAATTAAATCTGAAATGATAAAAATATATTTTTTAAGTATATGATTCAGTTGAAGTTTAACTATGCTAAATTCTTTATAGTTTGATTAATTAAAATGGGACTTAGAGGGTTTCAGTTCATAACAGCATGTAAGTTAATAACAGAATGACTAATCAGTTTATTACAATGTTATGTTTCCAGGTATTATCATCTCTGCATTGATTAATTTGGTAGTTTTTACCTTTCAAATATTTAAATGCAAAGGTGTCATTAGCAAGTCTAGAGTTTAAAGTTAGAGCTAGACAAAAATATGGCATCAGGAAAGTATAAAACCAATTATTATTGTTCCTTTTTGCCTTTGTGTAAGGATAATGAGTGTAATTATGAAAATTACTAATATATACCCAGAACGTAGTTTTTTACCCTAAAGAATATTACTTGCAGTATATCACAGACTCTTAAAATTAATCCCAAATCTTAGGAACTTTTTCTTTGGTATTCCAGAACAATTCAGTTTTTAGAGAAAGTAAGAATTGCTTGTTCAAAAAGAAAAGTATTTTCACAAACATTTCTACACAGATTTTATTTTGGCAATTTAATGATAAATTCACTAAAGACTTTAGCTGTATATGGGCTTGAAGACTCTGATAATAATATTCCGTGGTTTATTGTGTAAAAGATATAACTTGTATTCTGCAAATGAGTAAAAGCATATTCTTTATCTCAAATAGCATGTAGAAATCCTTCAAGATAGAAAACTTAGTGATTTATGTTCCTAGACTTCATATAGTTTAAAATACATTGTATATGATTGCCTTCTTACACATAAGCAACATATATCATCTGCCCCTTTTAAAAAAGAAACATTAATTTCTATCATTTTTTAGAATGTTCTCAAAATATTTTGTATCTACATGTTGAATTGTAAATATATCAGGTGAGAGCCTTCCTTATGTCATAAATACTAATTTTTCTTTTACTTTTATGGCATATACTTTGTATTTATTCTTTGCTTTTAAATTTCAATATGTGAGATCTTCAAAAAGAAAAAATATATACCATTTTCATATGGAATATTTTACTGCAAAGGATTCTACTATGGATTTATTTACAGCTCTTAATTTGCTTATGTTAAAGGAAACTATCAAAATATTGATAATATTTTCAATCAAAAAAATTGATCAAAAATTTATAATAAACATGATTTCTTTAAAAAACACTTATTGAATTGCTCTTGCTAAATATAGTTCTTATGGAATTATTATAACAAAAGCATCATTTTATTGACTTTATGAGTATGCAAAAGCAAAAACATAAAATATATCTCATTCTAGTTTTGATTTAACCATATGTGATCGACACCACATGAGTAAGAGGAAATATTTAACTGCAGCCAAATGGTGTTCATTCAAACAAGATGTAACCCAGTTTATCCAAAGACAAGCATTTTGTGGATTGAAGACCACATTCTGCCAACAAAAGAATTTAAACATTTAGTGAAAGAATGAATATATTGTTCATGTTAACAATTTTTAGAGGCCAAGTATTTAAGAATAATATAAAGCAGGACTTTACAGCTTGTTGCAATAAGGTTTTTCAAGTTTAGTCTGTTCCCTGCTGCCAGCATATTGGCTTAAGTTCTTGTACCCTCACGCATACTGTTAATTCACAAATAAATTAGACCATTTAGAATATAGTGTCAAGTTCTTCTGCTCAATATTTTGCTCTTATATTGCTATGTACTTATTTCTTTGTGTGTATATATTTTTCTTTGAGAAGAAATAATGTCAATTTTTTTTTCTCTTGTCAAAGCAACTGAAATGCATTCTTACAAAACATTTGGGGAAAGAGACAATGGGCAGTGAAGTAATTAAGTTCATTCTTTCTACTAGTAGAGTGCAAAAGGAAAGATTTCTCTCATTACATGTTAAGTATCAGTGTTGTCTTTAACATTTCAAAATGCGGCCTCTGAGCCATTATCAGGATATTTGCACTTTGATTTTCCCCAGATGCAGTGGTTTAATTTGAGCCATACATTCTCTAGCAAAGTCCTATTTGCAACCAATGCCATATACACATGAAATAATTTCTCAGGGTTATCTTTTGTGGTTATGAAGTGCTTTGGATTTTTTATTTAATTTTAATTTTTTTTATTATTTTCATTTGTTTTATGCTTTGAGAAACTAATTTCCCCATATGGAAACTGAAACTTTAATCTTGACCTATTTAACATGCCACTCAGAAGTGTGGTCTATGTTGAAATGAGTAATATTATATGCAAAGACAGATGATAGAAAGTTTAGAGGATATAATCACTCTGTCCAATAATACCAGATGTATATTTCAACACGGAATGTAAACACTACAACCATTGCAGTAACTTTCATGGATAAATGGTTTTTCCAATCTTTGCTGTCATAGATATAATGGTTGACCCACAAGATTCTAATAGTATCCACAAAATGGAAATGGTGCTGTCAGTTTCTTTGTTTTTATTTTCAACACAGTAATAATATAAATTACAATAAATGTTATGTAGTTATTGCTTATGTTAAAGTAATATAAATTTTTCTATATAATAATGGATCAGTAGCCGGCAAAATTTTAAATGATGAGATGTTTACCTGAGGATATTAAATGCATCATCATTAGAATTTATCACATTAGTAAGTGGAATAAGAGAATTAAGTTAAAGACATTAAACAAAAGCTTAACAGACCTGTTAAGCTGGAAGGGTCCAGGTGTGCAAATTGGGTTCAAGGGCAGTTAAAAATGACTTTGGAAATTCACTTGGAGTTTTCTTCATATGTTGGTTTGGATTTTTCTTTTTTGTTGTTAACTGTTTTTAAGATTTTTTTCCCCCATTTTCAATTTTCCCATTATCAGACACTTGTGTTTTCTCTTTTGAGAACTGATTGTTTATATCCTTGGCCATTATGGGTTTAGAAACATGAGATCTATCAGCAACTTCTTTAATTGATCTATGCCATCCATATTATTCCCCCTAGATAGTTTTAAAGTCATAAGATTTTTTAAAAAAGAAATACTAAGAGAGAACAAAATTCTAGTTTATGATATAGAACATTAATTTAATTGTCAAACTTGTATAGTACAGCTGCTTGTTTTTATGTCATGTCACATTTTGCAGTTCATTGGATATTCAATGCATAGGATGGATTTGTATCTGTTGAAGTATATAATATTACTGTTGAAATAAGAATTTTCTAATTGCTACATCTTCTTTTCTGATGAAATATTGAGGATGTCTGTAATTTATTTGATGCTGAATCTTTGGTACAAAATATAGCATTGGAATACAATACTATTGATTAAAAAAAATAAGATCTACTTTATCATGTTCTTCTTTTTGGCACAATTTCCAGGAATGCCTAAAAATAAAACATACTTAACTTACTTTATCGAACATGCATATATATTTCTTCTTGCCTTTGTATCTGGAGTTACTAACCTTCAAAATTCAATTCCATTTTGTTCCAAATGTCTACTTTTGATGCTAACTTGGTTAGTTCTATGTAAAAGGTAATGAAATCAGTAGTTTTGGTACCCCATTTTGGAATGTTAAGTAATGGTTGGTAATTCGTTTATGCTGTTTTGATTTATTTGCAATCACCTAACAGTGTAATTATTATGCAAAAGAAGAAAGAATTGCTAATCTCACCTCTTCTCTTATGTCCCCACATGCCCTACAAAGTGCTATTATAGCTAATTGTCAAATTTGTCCTCTGACCAATCCATATGTAACTCCCTATTTATTAGATGCTTCCACTACTGCAGGCAACTCCTAAGTCAAACTTGATTATTTAATTGTTACTGATTTAATTGTATTAGTAATTTGGGAATTGGTTTAGGCTACTATTTGTCATACAAAATCAAACTGTAATGGTAAAAATAATTATTTGATTTTTTGATCTATAGAATAACTTTTTCTTTTTCTTTTAGAAATATTTTTGTTGAATATTTTGTTATGTTTGGGACACTCAAAACTATTAAGGTTTTGAGATTCAATTTTTGCGTGTGTGTGTGTGTATGTATGTATGTGTGTTTTGTTTCTGTGACATGGAGTAGTAGAAAGAACATTGGCTTTCATGCTTAATACCTTTATGACTTTAGTTAAGTCAATTAATCAACATGGGTCTCATTTCCCTCATCTGTAAAATGGGGTGGTTAGACTCTGCTCCTATAATGCTTCTCACTATTTTTTATCCATTTATTTTTATTTTATAATTTTACTACCTGAAATACCTTGTAGCCAAAGTTGGCCTATAATAATGAATAGCATCCTAAATATCCTTTCATTGATACATATTTTGAAGACGCCTCATGAGTACATTTTGTTAATTATTTCATTTCATCTCATTTCACTCTGGCTAATTCCATTAGGTACATGAAGGCTTGTGCTCTTAATATTAAGTTGTAAAGTTTGTTTTGTTTTTTTTAAGATCGTTTCTTTTTCTACATTTATATAAATTTAGCCTATTTGTTGGATGATTTAAAAAATTTAAAACATTTGTTTTCCTTTTTGGCTCTTCTAAGATGAGGAAACAGTTGAGTGTGGTAGGTGCATTTTTTTTCTTGCTAGATATAATGTCTTCATTCTTTAATTGTATTTCAGCACATTTAATCATTTCCTTCCCCTTTCTTTTTTGTGCTTCTCAGAGGAAATTGAAGGTATATGTATAAAAGTTTCCCTGCATAGCTCAGTAATTTTATTTGGTGAACATGTGTTTGGGATTAAACTGAATATGGTTCAAAGTTTATAGGAGATTATTATGTTATACATACAAAACGTTTATATTGACTTTATAACACCGAGCATATTGAAGTGTAGATTCTTATGTTTTTAAAAAGAAGTTGGAAAAATTTTTGTATGTAATCTTTTGTCTTGCATATAAGGAAAAGTGATATGAAATACTTCTGGTTATTTCATTTTGTTGGACATTCACAAATAAATGTTGGTACAGTAGGAATATTTAATTTCTTTGAGCTAATGTAGTTATTGGGAACATTGTTTTTTTAAACACTAAAATAAACTATGTCAAACAATTTTTTTTTTGCCCTTGTTATTCACTAGAATATTAGTGCAGGATTTTTGCAGCTTATTTTATCCTTTCTTGAAAATACATTAAAAAATTCCCTTTGTTATATGGTATATCTTTATCTTTTTTTTTTTTTTTAAATGGAGCACATGTAATAGTAACTGAAAGGATGTATTTATATAATCATGACCTTTCTGTCTAATCCAGTGAGCCAATAAAAAATTGCTGTCTCATTTTTTTTAAAACAAAACTTTATTTGTAGAAGTGACTTTTTTTTTAAGTGCCAAAGTTTTCTTAAACTTGAAAAGGAAAGCAATTCTTTAAAATTAATAGGAATGCTTTCAGAGAAATGTTATGGAAAATTGGAAAACATCAGTTTGCATGATAAATTTTAAAGTTTCTCCAATTGAGATCATAAAATAACATCTTTTATGCTTAAGCAGTGCTATGGTGAAGGCATTTCCATGCTGTGCTTTACATAATTATTTTTAAAAATTTGTTTTATTTTATTTAAAAAATTTTTTTCTTTGCATCTGTGGCTGAGCATCTAACTGTTCTGCTTTATTTCTTGGCTTTTGTTCTGTATGTTTTTACACTCCAGAAGATGCTGAATGTGCTGGTAACAACAGTGGAACCTATATAGGTGAGCAATTAGATATGAAAGACGGTTTGTTTTCTTTTCAACTGCTTTTTTTCTGGAACTTTTAGTAATTTTTTTATTTTTTTGTTTTGGGAATGGGGCTAAGAAACGCATCAGCATGTCTTGATGTGGATTAAAAGAGCATGGAACCTTACATATAAACAGGCTCAGTGGATTTGACATAAAGGATTTTAACAATTTCGTTTGCACTATTCTAGAAGCTGTTCATTTACCATATTTTACTTAACACTTATGATTCTTAGGGACAAAAAGAACTAAATAATATAAGAGGTAGATTGTGTATATCCTCTTGGTGTGTATGTATATGTGTGTGTATTTCAAAATTACAAGGTTAACATTGAAGATACTGAAATTTTTAAGGCCTCTTAATAATTTATAGGTTATTTTTTTCCTCCTCAGATAATCAGTGACTTTTCTACTATAGGCTTTTAATTTTTAAAAATGATAAAAACTCACCATCGACTGTATTAGAACAAATGATGATGATGAGAAAAGTCTAGCTCTGCCATCAAATATTTTGAACAAATAAAGATAAAAACCAGTATTAAATTCTGAGTACAGCATTTTAAAAGAGGGTATAAACAAAATAAGACAAAGAAAATAGATAAAGAAGTTAAAAATCAAGATCATGAAAGAACTTGAAACAATGCCACGTAAGAATCTGTTGAAGGAATTAAATATCATTAGTCTAGAGAAAGGAAGATACATGGGGAATATATGAGCTATCTTGAGTCATTTCAAGAGTGATAATGTATATTAGAAACGTTTGGCCAGAACAATTAAGTTTTAAGTAGCCAAAGGAAGTTAGAGAGCTTTAATCTGGACATAAGGAAAAATTTGATAATAATTAAACTTGTCTCAGAGCAAAATAGACTTTCCTAATTAGTGAATTTCCTCTCCCTCAGTTGGAGGATTCAAGCACAAGCAAGATGAGTGATTCAGTAATTTTGGGGCAGGGGATTGCTTTTTTGGAGTTGATTAGATTAGATGGTCTCCAAGGTACTTAGCAGGCCCTTGATTTTATAATTTTGTAAAGGCTATACTTTAAAGATATTCAATATTTAAAGAAAGGAAAAAGCAAGGGAGTAATAATTTGGTTGAGAGAGTTGGGCCCAGTAAAATTTTTTTGTTTAAGTGAAAATTGAATATGCTTGTAGAGTAAGGGGAAGAAGCTCATACAAAGAGATGTTGAAGATAGAGAGGTAAAAAATAGGAGCAACATCCTATAACACTGTATTTAAGAAATAGACATCTGGTAACAATCCATTTGCCTGAAAAAAATAATAAAGTCATAAGCAGCAAGAAAAATAATCATCATGAATCCCTTGTATCTCAATTTGTAGAAGCTACATTAACTTTCTTTTGACTCAGTATGGACTCTAAAGTTATTGCTCATCTAACAGATTTTTTTTTGTCTTAGTTTATCCTGCAGAATTCAATCTTTCTTATGTCTAGCTAAATGTGAATAGATTAAAAACAGTGAAGATAGCAAAAATGGTGTCAATTCAGTAGACATCTACAAATTAGTTAATATATGTAAGGACTTATCCTAGGTTCTGAGGGTCCAAAAGCACAAATGAAATAATTTCTGCCTTCACAAAACTTGCATTTATCTGCGTGAGGGAAAATTGTACCATATACTCAAACATATGTAAGGTAATTTGAGGAGGGATAATATCAGTAACTTAGGCATCACTGATAGCCTCAGAATGAATTTAACATGTGAGCAGAGTGATGAAGCAAGATAAAGCTTCTGAGAGGAAGGTGTGAGAGAAGAACAGCTCTCAGACATGTGCCCAGCCTTGGGAGTAAAGACACAGATGTGAGAGATGAAATATTGGGGCAAAACCTTGTTTGACTGGAACGGATGTGGTTTCTCAACATACTTGGGTGTGACCTGAATCGGATCAAAATGTAATTGGAAATATTAAGTGATAAAAATATAAATGATAAATAAAACATAAATGCTAATACTTCTTTTTTTAAAAAGTAAAGCTTTTTATTTTTCATAACATTTGCATGGACAATTCTTAAATATTAGCCCTTGCAAAACTCTGTGTTCTGATTTCCCTCCCCCTTCCTCCACGCCCTCCCTAAGATGGCAAGTAGTCCAATATATGTTAAACATGGTATAAATATATGTTGAATCCAATATGTGCATACATATTTATACAATTATCGTGCGACACAAGAAAAAAAGAAGCAGAATAAAATGCAAGCAAACAACAACAAAAAGAGTGAAAATGCTATATTGTAAATCACACTCAGTTCCCACAGTTCTCTCCCTAAGTGTAGATGACTCTCTTCATTACTGAATAATTGGAATTGGTTTGAAGCATCTCATTGTTGAAGAGAGCCACATCCATCAGAATTGATCATCATATAATCTTGTTGTTAATGCTAATACTTTTAAAAACTAAGTATGTGATCCATATAGATCCTTATATATGGATTAGTGGCACTTGTTTCTATTTGAATTTAATACTACTAGGTTACAGATAGGATATTTGAAGAGGAAAAATGTGAAATGAGGCTGTCAACATGAGAAAGGGCTATATTGTAGGGCTTTAGGCAAGGATTTAAAGGCTAATTTGAGGAGTGTATGTTTTATACTAGAGATAAGGAAACATTGAAGTATTTTGAGTATTGTTTTCAGGCAGCTAGGTAGTGCAATAGTGGGGCACTGGATCTAGAGTCAAGAAGATCTGCATTCAGAGCCAGACTCAAATGTTCAATTTTGTGACTGGGAGGGTCTGTAATGTCAGTGGAAAGGTGTTGCATGGGCCTGGGAAGGTACCAGAAATGCCCTTGAAGAGAAGAGTTGCACCTAGGAAGTTTGAAGGTAGAAATCAAAGAGAGCATTCCAGGTATGGAGGACCCTTAATAAAAAGGCAGGGAAGGCATTCAAAAGGTGATTGCTAAGGTTCAGGTTTCTGTCAAATGGTATCCCCCATTCTGGACTCTGGTGTCTTGACTTTTTCTACTTATATCCAACAGTTCTGCCCTTGTTCCTGGATGGAGTGTGTAGGTTACTCTTCTCTGGTAACTTTCGTAATTTCAGGAACTTTCAGGACCAAAGTGCCTCCCTGACCTCTCACTATGTACCTGCTGCTTCTCCCATTGCTATGTGAGCTCCCTGAAAGCAGGGAATTTCTTTGTCCTTGTAGTTTTGTCTCCAGAGTTTAGCACATTGTTTGGTACAGATCTTAACAAATACTTTTTTCTCCATTTATTCATTCTCATCAATAATACCTCCAAAGATTAATTTTTAGAAACATAAGAATTAATGTAGGGGGTAATTCTCAGGAGCCTAACAGGTCACAGGATATTTAACATAGACCTTAAAGGGATGTTGGAGGTCAGGTGTGTAGTGGTATCTTAGAGTTGTTTTAATTTGCATTTCTCTGATTAATAATGACTTGGAGCATCTTTTCATATGACTAGAAATAGTTTCAATTTCTTCATCTGAGAATTGTCTGTTCATATCCTTTGACCATTTTTCAATTGGAGAATGGCTTGACTTTTTATAAATTAGAGTTAATTCTCTATATATTTTGGAAATGAGGCCTTTATCAGAACCTTTGACTGTAAAAATATTTTCCCAGTTTATTGCTTCCCTTCTAATCTTGTCTGCATTAGTTTTGTTTGTACAAAAACTTTTCAGTTTGGTATAGTCGAAATTTTCTATTTTGAGATCAGTAATGATGTCTAGTTCTTCTTTGGTCATAAAGTCCTTCCTCTTCCACAGGTCTGAGAGGTAAACTATCCTGTGTTCCTCTAATTTATTAATAATTTCTGGAATTCTCTTTCTCCTCAACTCTGCCTCCTCCTTTCTCCAAAGGGAAGATTCGGTGGAGATGGAGGGAAGTTAATAAGGAGCTCTGTTTGTTGAAATAATGAATTTGTGATGCTGGGGGAATATTCAGAGTGGTGGGAAGAGGAATTGGGTATAGAGACATCTGCATCAGGACAGATGAATGGTGAAGGCCAAGACAATGAAGGGGCTAAGGGATAAACTTAAGAGATAGCCAAATGGCTAACCTTTCCTTGAAGGAAAAAGGTGACATCTATTTCACATTACCTGTAGGGAAGCATTGATATAATACCTACTGTGTGCTGAGCGTTGTACCAAGCATTTTTACAAATCCCTCCTTTGGTGTTCTTAAAAAACCCTGTGAGCTAAGTGCTATTATTATCTCCATTGTTCTTTTGAGACAACCAAAAGGTAAGTGACTTGCCCAGGCTCACACAACTTGTATATGTTTGAGGCCAGTTTTCAGCTCAAGTCTCCCTTCTCCTGGCCTATCATTTTAACCATATTGCTCTACCAGTTGTCTATATTCTCCAGTGTATCTTTTCCCTCCTCTACCCCACCTAGGAAGCCATCCCTTACGTAGAAAATAAAAAGTGGGAAAATGTTCAGCGAAATAATCATTATATCAAAAAAGTCTTATATATGGTGGGTTTTATACCCATATTCACCCACCTTTGCAAAAGATGGAGGTGGGGTCGTATGTTAATTTTTTGTAGCACAGTTATAGTCATTCATTCAGAAGCCCAAGTTTTTTAGTCTTTCTTCAATGATTATCTGTTTTGCTTACAGACCTTGACTGCTATATTTTGATTTTGTGCAGGAGTGGAGAGTGCTATTTTTTTTTTTTTTTTATCATTGACCTCTTAGGAACTTAGAAATGGGGTCTTTTGTCAAAAATATGGAAATTTTAGTCACTTGCTTAGCATAATTCCTAAATATTTTCCAGAATCATTGAATCAATACATAGTTCCACCAACATTGTATAAATATTACCATCTGTCTACAGCCACTCCAACATTGCATGCTCTTATCTTTTGTCTCCTTTGCCAATTTATTTGGAGTGAAGTTAAGCCTTAGTTGTTTTGGTTTGCATTATTCTTAATGTTATTGACTCAGGAAATTCTTCACATAGGGATTATTAATTTTCAGTTCTTGAAAACTATTTGTTCCTATCATGTGACCACTTCTGTGTTGGGAAATGTTTTTTGATCATATATTTCTCTAAGTTGTCTATATATTGTGACTATCAGAGAGATTTGATTATCAGAGAGTTTTAATACAAATATTTTTCTCAAGTTTACTATCCCTATTTTCCTAATTACATTAGTTTTTTTGAAGTTGAATAGGTTAAATGTCAATTCATATTTTTGACTTTAAAAGAAAAAACTCAATAATACAAGATAAGCTGTAGGAGGCAACACTGTCAGTAAGGTCTGAGAGGTTTTGTTGATTCCAAATGGAGAATAAATGAACAGTGGAATTTGGCAGCAATAAGAGAAAGCTAATGGGCTCTCAGACTGCCTTTCTGGAGGCACTGTGTCCAGAAAAGTGACAGCCCACGTGTTTTCATCATAGGCTTGTAGGACTATTATATTCACACCTGGGTTTCCCATGCTGGGAACTACATTGGTGGGTTGCAGAAAGCAAGCAGAATTATGAGAGGACCAGAAACCATGTCAGATAGGTTCATCTGAAGGAAATGGAGGTGTTTCTTTTGAAGAAGAGAAAGATGTTTAGTGGTCATTTTCATATCCTTGAGGATGCCATTGATAGAAGATAGCAGACTTGCTTTGCTTGGCACCAGAAAGTAGTGCTAGCATAAGCCCGTTTTTCCCACCCCTATAATTCTCTCCCTTTTCATTTCCATTTCATCATTTCCTTGACATCTTTCAAGTCCCAGCTCAATCTTGCCTGCAGCAAGATGTCTTTGCTGAGCCCACTTAATGATACTGTCTTTCTGGTACAAAGTGGGAACTTACCACATGCTTATTGACTATTCAAGTGAAGATCTGTGACTCAGTAAATATGTAGAAAGTTACCTCAGAGATATAGAAGTTAACCTACACAACTAACAATTGCCAAAGATTAAATCTTACCCTAGGTCTAGCTGTCTTCAACCCCACTGCTTACTCTACTAAACTCAGCCACTTTTTATAGCTGATTATTATAGCTCACCAAATATGGAATTTCCTTCTTAAGAGAAGTAGTGGTCTTCCCTTTGCTGTAAATATTTCTTTCATTATAATAGGATTTTTGATTTTAAAAAAAATCTGAAGGAATATGTATTGGGGATGTTGTGGAGAGATTTTTCTGTTTAGGCTCTTTCTCTCACGACTTCTTGACTTAAATTTCTCTGTACTTCATTTTTGTTTTGTTGTATTGTGTTTTTCCCCATGAATAGTGGTAAAATTGTTTTATTTTTTCACTAATGTAATTGGTGAAGTAATTACGTTGTGATGGCAGAATAGGAGAACTATTAAGATTTCTATCCTCCATTATCAAGATCTTTGGAATTTAGAGTGATTTTTACTGGGGCAACATTTATAGAAAGAATTTGCCTTTCAGGACTTTTCGTTGCATAATATTTCTTACTACTCAATCAATGAACAGTCCTGTCCTATAGGAAATGATAAGTCAGTCATTTTTTAAAACCAAAAATCAGGTCACTAGACCTGACAAAGGACAGTTCTCAGACCAAATGAATAATTTGATGCAATGAAAATTTAAAAGACTACAGAAAAATAAAAAATTACATACATTTCAGTTTGAAATGTATGTTCCTAACATTCAGTTATTTTATTAGAACAGTGGTGAAGGGCCTCATTCATTCTCTATCAGTTGAAGGGATTCTGGCTATTCAGCTTAGAGAATACTAAGAGAAGATGTGAAAAGAGACCTTAGGTATATGAGAGAATGCCATGGGAAAGGGATTAGGCTTGTTCCATTTAAGGTCAGAGAGTATAACTAGGAACATTACATTAACATTGTCTCTAAAAGGCCAATTTAGTTTTAATTTAAGGAAAAACTTCTTAACAATTAGATTGACCCTAAAGTAGAATATATTATTTGGGGATATAATGGTTCCTGGAATTCTTCAAGCAAAGACTGGATGATCATTTGTTCTTTATTGAAGAGGGGAATTTTTTTTTTTTAAGCAATGGGTTAGACTGAATAGAAAATGTATGGTTTAATTATATTATTTGTAAAACTTTGTTGATGATACTTTCTTCAAATCCAGGATTGTCCTGGAGCCAGTTTTGTTATGTTTATTTAGTATTTTTCTCTCAGCTCTACTAGGTAAATATCAGCTTATAAAACCCATCTAAAAATTTGCTATCATATCAACTTTTCCCCAACTCCATCCTCACTGGAAGCGCTTAGGTATTTTTTTTTAATACTAATTAAGTTTTAAAAGCTTTAAATTCTATCTTTCTTCATTTTATGTTATATCTTCATTGTGTTTTATTGATTTACATTTAACATATATGTCTACAGATATGTAACTCTTTCTAAAATATCTCCAGAGTTTAAGGCTTCTTTGATAGGTATAATTTTGTCTATTAGCATATTCAGAGTCAGAAACCAAATTGTTTAGCTTATAATCATCGAATAACTGATTATAAATGATTATCTCATTTTGCCATAACATTTAATCTTTTCCTTAATGCATTTTTTGTTTTTCTTTGAGTAGGTATGTAGGTATTATGTTACATGTTACCTTTAAAAAAGAAAATTTATTCAGCAAAATGTAGAGGAATTCTTCCACCAACATATTGGCTCTCTTGAGTTAGCAAAGCTCCTCTGGATAATTCCAACAAGTCTGGCATATTGGGTGGAATTTTTTTCCTCTGACAGTATGGCATAACATATTTCCAGCAAGTTTTCAGTTGAAGAAAATATATCTTTAAGAAAGTGTATTTTTAAACTTATTTATTAAAACTTTTTTTATTTTGTGTGAATATACTATGATTTCCCCCACTCCCCCCATCATTTCAAATTAAGTAGGAGAAGCCATTGACTTTTTGAGCTGATTGACTTTTCCTAAGGTTTGTCATGGATGCATGATGGCACCTACTGTACAGTAAGCACAATTTTTGCCATTATAATCAGAAAAACTTTTCTCCACTTAAGCATGTGTGTGTGTGTTTGTATTTCTGTGTGTGTACATGTGCAGACATGTATGCATATGTTTCTCTATTTTCCTAAAATGATTGCTTGACATTGTAGCTTTCAAAATTTTATTTGGTCCTTTTGAGTTTCTGGTATATGAACACTTGTTCTTTACATTTTCACATTAGGTCTTTTGAACCAGTTGATATTTTTAGAATGATTTATGGGTTATGTATTCAGAAATTATTCTTTGGGTATGTGAAATCAATAATTGAAAGAGAAGTTATTTAGTTTATTTTCAAATATTGTATTACTTTGGTATTTTGATCATTTAATCAGCCTCTTCAGATGTATCTAATTTGTTCAGACCTTTCTTCCATCAGCTTTATTGCTTTAAACTCTCTTCACAGGTTTTCATTCATCTTCTTTTTCTTCCTCCTCTTGCTGCTGCTGCTGCTGCTGCTGCTGCTGCTGCTATTTTCATTTCACATTTCTTATTTGTCTATGTAGTAATTTCAGCATAGAAGCCGAACATCATAGAAACTACACTCAAATAGCATTATCATATTTCATAAACTTCCTTATAACTTGTTTTAATTTGCTTAGGGTTTTTTTTTTTTTTTTTTTTTTGTCTTTGAATCTGTTATCATGATAGTATAAGAAATATGCAGTAAGATTATTTTAAAATGGAAACTCTCATTGTTTTACTGTGGGCAAAATAATTTCATAATAACTTAAAGCTGTTTGGATTTTTTTGTTACTAATGTCCAGATAAAAATGTATAAATATTTTTAAATGGGAGGTTTCAGGAATATTTCTTGAATTTTCCAATTTTCATGATAGCCACTAGGCTGTTTAAAACTAGAGCATGCTTACTGTTTCACCAAAAGAATCAAATTATTTTAGAGATGAGTAATTTTTTTACACAGCATTTTTGGCTGCTGTGTTTTGATCACAGTTATGATCTTCCACTGCAAAATAAAACAGAAAATTGGCTTGGAAAGATATTGGAAATGAAAGAGGAATTTGAAAATTTTTATGATTTTCATTTCTTCAGGAGTCATGCAGTCTAAGGGAATAGACTGTGGAGTCTTATTTTATATGTTTAAAAATATTCACTTATAATGTGAATTACTATCCAAGTTGCTTGATCTGATTTTTATTTTTGGTCACGCATCCTACATAATACTTAATTATATGTGATATTTAAACATTAGAGGTCTAATAATGACATTCCTTTAAATCATACCTGCTGTTTGTTTCTAATTATTAGATTATATGTACGGAATATTTCCAGAATTAGGAAGTAACTTATTTTTAAAACTTTAGCATTAAAAATGTGTTCATTTTCTTTTTTCTGAACAGAAAACAAAGAATATTTTCCCCCATACAATATGTATTTATGTCAATTTATGCTTCCAGAGACTATTCAATTTTAGATGATATTATTCATTTAGCTTTTATAGGATAGGAATTGGTCTTGAAGTATATCAGATTTTTTTTTTTTTTACCATGTAGTCCATTTAAGTTATAAATAATGCATAAGAAATGAGGCATGTTCCTTTTAATACATACACATATGTACATTAATATGTATATATATGTAAAGCATAGTCATTATCTTTAAACTACTAACAGATAGAACTAGAAGAGTAAAATGTTAATGAATGATATAATTTTTCAGGTTTAATTAAAGTTCTAACAATGAGATTATCCTAAATTCCAAAATCCTGGCCATTTTCCTCCTTTTTTTTTTTTTTTTTCTTCCCTGCATTCATTGTACTCCAACCTTAAAAGTTCTATTATTAATTTTTACAATTTATTTTTGCCAACAACATGGCAAACTTTTCTTTTCTCTCACTGTACTGTAATTCTTGGCTCAGTTCCATTGCTTTCGTTTTGCTTTTACTATTTATTTTTAAGCAGCTAGCTGTCAAAGTAGTCAGTGCCAGACTCAGGAAGGCCTGACTTCAAATCCTGCCTTGAATGTTTGCTACCTAAGTGACCCTGTGCAGTCTTTCAACCTTAATTTCCTCATCTTTTAAAAGAGTGATAATTATAGAACCTGCCTCACAGGGTTCTTTTGAGGATTAAATGAAAGTAATATATGTAAAGTACTTCATATATGTTAAATCACTATGTGAAATGTTTATTATTATTTTTTAAATTTAGATATTATGTTTAATTAATGCTATGACTCCCTAAAACTTAGCTTTTCACCATAGTAGTCTCAATATATGGAAATCTAAAATCATGGTTTTTTGAGTTGTGTTAAAATACTTATCTATTTTAAAGATCATAATCATAGAACTGGATCTGGAAAGGATCTCAGGAGTCATGGAGTCCAATTCCCTCAGATCTAAGGAGGTTGCCACTTGCTTCAAATTACACACCAAGGATAAACATCAGCTGTAGAATTTGAAGCCTTGGCCTCTGTCATCAGACTTAAATCTTTTTTCACTATACCATGCTACTATGATACATGTTAAAACAGGAGAATCTGTGACCTCAAAATCCTCAGTTGTGTTATTAGGCTTAGTGTCACTAATATATCTTTCCCTTCTGAACGTCTCCTTAACTGACACAGATAACACACCCTCATGTCCTTAATATTCTTGATTTGCCATGATTAAAAAAAAAAAAAATCCCTGCTTTTTGATGGTGAGCTGATCCAAACTTAGTTAGGTGAGACCTCAGAAAACAGATATGTAATCCATTGCAGAAGCTACCCTCCAAGCCTTTCTGACTGGAAACGGAGTAAGAATGCAAGGTTACAAACATTTGTTGATCATCTTCTACCGGTCAGGTCCTGGGTTAAGCACTTGACAGATATTGTCTCACTGGACCTCACACCAACTCTGGGAGAATGGTACTAAGGCAGATAGAAGTCTGATGACTTGACCAGTCATCCATATAATAAGAGATCAAAGTAATGTTGGACCCCAGACTCCAGGTCCAAAGGCTATTGAATCACTGAGCTGTCATGGCTTGTATTCAGCTAAGCACAGCTTTTAAGAAGCTGGTAAAACTTCCATACCATGAAAAGATTTGGGAGTAAAATTTTAGTAGATATTTGTTAACTCTTTTGAAGTTATGCAAACATAAACACTATGATACATTTACATTTGGTTAAAAACTTATGGTGGCAAGCCTTTGTAGTTACTCATAATCTAAGTGTAAAATTTAACATTTAGAAGAAAAAATTTAAACATGCAAATAATCTAACTTTTCTAGAGAACCCCTAGATTTAAAATCTGCCTAATTGATTTGATTTTTGAAGATATTATAGCAATATTTTTAAAATGAGATTACCTTTTGGCAGTAGTTAATAAATTTTAGTCATGGTGTTCAGTAGATAACTTTCTTGTGTTATAGATTTTTGTGGATGTACATATTTATTTATCTTCCTTATATTCTAAACTGCTTGAAAGGTTCTTTTTGACTTCATGTCTTAAATTGTCTTTTAACGTAGTAAGCTTGCAATAAATGTATTGAATGAATTAATGAATGATTGAATGAACAAATTGGTAAATAATTTTAAGTATTAAAAATCCTACCATAAAACTCTAGATTTTTATTCTCAAATGATTAGAATATATGTCATTTGGAAAAAGTATGTTACAAACAGAAAAAATAAGGGCCTCAACAGCTCTTTCTGCTGTTATGAATATTCCAGTGTGACATTTGATTATTCTTAGACTTTGTTCTTTTAGTGCCATAGTCATAGCACAGGATGTGTCTGACATACCCCCCTCTTGAACTAAATAACTTCTATTTTATTTTGCCTCCAGGATGGACTCTGATTCCTGTTGCTAATTACTGTGATTAAGGAACCCAACTCAATTAAAGCATTCGATTACCTTGTTCTGTCTTTGTGAATTTTTGAAGTAATTCTTAAATGAGCAAAAACATTGTAAAACAGAATCAAAACCCATGAAAATAATTAACATTTATTATAAATTATTCTTAATGGAAAAACACTTTAGGAAAGAGAATTCTCTTATGTCTGCTTGGGATTAATGGTGCTGATCTGCAGCTGAAGTTGTGCTGTAATATCACTCTCCTATTGTAATAAAGTAAATGTGCCATTCCTTTTTTTTTTTTCCCCAAAAAATGGAAATTTCTAGCAGCTGTGGGTAAGCACTATGGAAAAATACTGTCCATAAAAACGTTGAGCCAATTATAAATTATAAAAATGTGAAAGAAATATAAGGAAAATATATTTTATGTAAAACTGCATTCTTAGACTGAACTCCCTTTTTTCTTCAAGCCAGATGCCACTAAGAATTCCTTACTTGAGATGAAATAGGATTATGTGGTTCTTGGGTTGTATACTCAGGGTCATCTACAGAGAACTCTGCTCATTTTCAGTTTATGGACATAATTTTTAAAACTGTTTTCTTTAATCACAGAACTCAGCTGAATCTAACATTAAATGCTTAACTCTTTGTGCTGCTTGGGAATAGAGTCAAAATACCCCCTATTGGCTTGAGGTGTGCATCTATTGGGGTTTTAACTTCTGCTTTAGAAGGATATAGAATAACTACTTAGAGGACTAATTTTATCTCAGATTAAATATGTCAAGGTGCTTATAAAAATTAATAAATGTATAAAACTGCATTTTCATTTTATAAATGAATAACTATTATTGAATCCTTAAAATATGCAGGGTACCAAATAGCTCCAGAAGATTTTCATCAAATAGAGAACATAGTCTTTTTTTTTAAGTCTCTTTAAATGGAACTGTTTATCTTTCCCCAGTTAACTTTTTGTTACTTGTTAGAAAAGCAAAAATAAATTTATTTAGAAACAATTAAACTATTATATAAAGTTTATTTAGAAACAATTAAATTAAATTAAAATCAATCTGATTTTGTAATCATTTTGTTCAGAACCTCCCCAAACTCTTAACTGTAAGAGTTCCATTCTCTCATTCTTAGTTTTCCCCCAGAGTGGCAATGGTAGTTGGACAATGAGAATCCCTAATTGGTTACCCATACTTGTTGTCTGGAACTATCATCCATTGAAGAAGGTAGCAGACTCTGTACCTCTGGTGAAAATGCTACAAGGTAAATATAAAAAGAGTACTGAATCTGGGTTCAAGAACTCATCATTCCAGTCCTGTCTCTGCCCCTAAGGCCCTGCTGTAGGTGTGTCACTTAAAACCTAGTGACAGAATAGGACTAGGTGAATCTACAAAGGCCCTTCCACTTTCTGATTCCAGATTCCCCTGATTGTTCAAAGTAGAGAATGCCTTTTGGATAAACTGTTGGGACTCCATGATACATCCTTGTCAGAACTGTATTAGATTGAGCATAAGTAGAATGAGGCATCATTCATGGAACTAAAATAATGGGACAAGAGAAGGGGACAAAATAAATTTCTACAACTTTAGATAATTCATATTTTACTTTTTTCTTCCTATTTTCTTTCTTTTTATGATTTCTTGTCTTTTGTCCATGTTATCACTGTCCTTTCATATATCCGTCTACATCACCAGAAACTCATTCCTTTATATATTGCAAAGTAGTTTCCCTGATTCCAAAATGAGAACCTGCCTTTCAGTACTTTCCCTTTTTGCCATCCTACCTTTTGTTTGTTTTGATGGCCTTTTTCTAACAATCATTATTTTCCTCTTTTTCCAGTATAATTCTTCTCATCAAACCCCCACATTGATTTTCTCTTATTTTTAAGCTACTCTGCATTTTCTCTGAGAGGTAAAGTTGTTATACAAAAAAACTTTCTATCTTGCCACTTCCAATCCAGTTCTATGATTATCTTCCCAAATATTTGTGTTGCTAAAATTGTTTTCCTGAATCACCTTACCAAACTGAGATCCCTATCTTCAAAAGCTTTCTTTTGAGACTGTTTTATGCATAAATCTTTATCCCAAATCATTTGATTATCTTCATGGAATCTAAAATGACTCCTTGTGATCCAGAATTAAAATCATTATGCCGTTTTTGAATGAATCGGCTATCGTTTTTTCACTGTATTTTAGTAATTCTGTTCGAATGTGTTAGATTGTAATTCATTATTCAAATAATATGACTTTTACCTTTAATCATTAATAATTAAAAATACACATAAAGCTTCCTTTATTTTGAGTTCTAGCTAATGACTTGAACATATTATTGCATTATCCTCCTCCCTTCATAAATTTTTTTTTTTTTTTTGGCAAGGCATTTGGGGTTAAGTAACTTGCCCAGGATTACACAGCCAGTGTCAAGTATCTAAGGTTATATTTTAAGTTAGGTCCCCCTCACTCCAGAGTCAGTGCTCTATTCACTCCACAACCTATTCGCCCACCTTCATTTAAATTTAAATTCATACCAACCAGTGAAATTCTTCAGCTTTACTACCAGATATGCTTGCATTCAAAAGAGAAGAATCAAAAAGGATAAGTATAGTAACATTAATTTCAAGAAAAAAATTTCATATGTTCTAAAGTTGAACTGATACTTGATTTGTTTGTATAAAACTTTTAAAATTTGAAAAGCACTTTATGTGTTATCATCTTATCTTATCCTTACAACACTGTGAGTTATGTAGTAGTATTATTTCCATTCTACATATGAGAACATTGAGTTTGCAATAAGTTTATTATGTTGTCAGGATCACAAAGGTAGCAAGTATCTGAGGCAGGTCGTCTTGCTATAAGTCCAGCACTCTATTCTCTACAACATTCTGATGTAGTAAATCTCATCATAAAGTTTCTATATGTTCATACTGTAGTAGATGTAGAGAGTCCTTTTAAAATAATGTTTTTCTTGGGTACTTTAAAAGAGTCTAAACTGTCTAAACAGTCTAAAACTGATTTTAAATGCTCATTAGACTTGTTTAACTTTGATTTCTTTCAGCCATCGGCATTCTATGACTTCAACTTCCCTGTCTCTGTTCTTTTCTCTGTGAAGTTATCCATTTTACCTATTCCACAATGATGTTATTACTATTGTATGCATACTATAAAGTAATCTAGGCTATATGGAAAAGAGGTTATGTGCCTGTTAAATATTTGAAGTCCCTTTCTTTCTGTATAACTTTTTTTTTTCATTAAATGTATTCAACATCAGAGCTGTAAATGGTTGGACTAATATACTTATTAAAGTATTCTTAACTTATTTTGGTACATTCAGTTGTATATTGATTTACTGAAAAAGATGTACTGTGGCTAAGGACTAATATAATGTAAACTGTATAAATAAATGAAGTATTAATTTTTTTCCAAAGCATCATTTGGGTGAAATTATTTAGACTGTTGCCATTACATATCAACACATTTGTGACAATGTAGTAATTGGTTCTTTCCAGAATCTGAAGTTTTTTCTATGTTTTTAAATACAAATAATTTTTTGAAATTGCAGCTGGATTTAGAAGAAGCTTCCGTCTTAGTAGAAAAGATAAGAAGACAAACAAGTCTATGTATGAATGCAAGAAGAGCGATCAGTATGATACAGCAGATGTTCCAACATATGAAGAAGTTTCACCATATCGGCGACAAAACAATGAGAAATACAGACTAGTTGTTTTGGTTGGTAAGTTTGTTTTTGTTTAATTCTGAGGAAATAAGAAATAAACTGAACAAGCATTTATTTATTAAGCACCTGTAGTTTATAAGATGTGCTTCTAAAAACCGAGCATGGGAAGACAAAAATAAAGAATAATTCCTGACCACAAGCATCTTACATACTTATAAGCATAAACCTATTGTTTTTCATTCTCTCTCTTTCTCTCTCTCTCTCTCCCCTTCCCCTCCCTTTTGTCTCCCCCCTCCCCGCAATCTATTTGGTTTGGGTTTTCCCAGGCGTTGGAAAAGTATTGGTTATTTTGTACTTTTGATATGTTGCAAAGTATAAATTGTCTTTTTTCAACCTTATAACAAAGGATATATTCCTTTTAAAAAGTTTCACCGAGTCTTTTTGACATTGTTGTTCCTTTAAATTTTTAAATAATATTTTATTGATGCTTTAAAAATAATACTGTTTCTTCCCAATTACTTTCTTCTTACCATTCTAGTGGAAATTACCTTAGTAATGACTTAGTACAGTGAAGCAAAGTAAAACAACACATTGGCTGTATCTGAAAACTCATGGTCCTGTTCCATATTTGTGGTGCAACCACTTTTCTTCTGAGAGGTGGAAGGACATATCGCCACTATGCTCTTGTCCTGAAGTCTTTTGATGATTTTCTTCGACACTATTGAACTCACTGTTGTAAATGAGCCCTGCTTATTTTATTCTTTAGGAGTTCATCTTCCCAAATTTCTCAACATTCTTTATAATCACCATTTTGCAGCCCATTGACATTTTATTAATTTGTTCAAATTATCTCTCATCTGTGGGCATTCATTTTCCTTCCAGTTCTTTGCTACTATAACAAATGTTAATATATATATTTTCATATACATGGAACTTTTCCCTACATCCTTGATCAACTTGGGGAATATGCTTAGAATTGTTATTACTAGGTCAAAAGCCAAGTAGAGTTTTATGAATTTAGGGGGATTTACAACTTTAAATTATTTTCCTAGATATTTGGACAAATTCACAGGTATGCTAGCAGGGCTAGTTAGTGTGCTAGAATTAACAACCCCTCTTCTTCATTAACATTAACACTAACATATTGTCAAGAAGAAGTCAATAAATATTTATTAAGCAGTTACCTCGTTTCAGGGATTGTGCTAAGGCTGAGAATACAAAAACAAGCTGGCTTCGCAGTCTTCCCTTATTGCCCAGTCTCTGCTAACTTCTAGTCTCACATCTCCAACTGCCTCTCAGATTTCTCAAACTGGATGTCCAGCATATAACTAAAACACAATATGTCCCAAACAAACCCCCCGCCACTCACTTTCCCTCTTACTGCAGAAGACAACACTGTCCCCCCAATCCCTTTGGCTCACAACGTGGGAGACATCCTGGATTTTCATTCTCAGAACTATCTCTCTCTCCTCCTCCCATACCAAAACTATTATCAAGCTCACCTCTGCAACATCTCAGAATCACTCCCCTTCTCTCCTCTGATACTCTCACCAACCCACCACCACCCCAGGATCTCATCCCTTCACGTGCAGTAGCTATTGGCAGATTTGCCAGCCTTGAGCCTCTCCCAGTTCTGATCCAGAAGCCACAGAAGTGATTTTCCTAAAGTATAGGTCTGGTCTAGTGGCTCCTTATCACCTCTAGGATCCAATACAAAATTCTCTGGCGTTCAAAGCCCTTTCCTAGCTTTCCAGTCTTCCATCACATACTTCTGGATCTTGTGACACTGGCTTTTGGCCATCTCCCAGACCTGGCATGTCATCCCTCCTCTACTCCAACTACTGACCTCCTTAACTTCCTTTAATTAAGTCACATCTAAAATTCACCTTCCTACAAGAAGACTTCTCTTACCCATCTTCATTCCAGTGCTTTTCATTTTAAATTTCCTACCTGTCCTGTTTAGAGCTTGCTTTGCATATATTTGTATGTTATCTGCCTCATTTGACTGTAGATTCCTTGAGGGTGGGACTGCCTTTTGCCTCTTTTTATATCCCCAGCACTTAGCACAGTGTCTGACACATAGGCACTTCATACTCATTGATTGATTAATTGATCCTAGAAGTTAGAATTCAGATGAAAGAAGACACCACGTAAAAGGAAACAGAAAATTAGGGGAAGCTTATAGAGAAAGACTGAGAAAATCAGTAATACATCCTGGGGAGGAATCATGACTGACCTTGGGCCTCCAGCCACTGGGAAGAACCAGCCACTAAGAGGGAAAAGCCACAGGGGCAGAGGGTGCACTTCCAAGTGTGAGGTGGAATGAGCTTCTAGGGTGAGGATGTGCCTGGAACATGGAAGAAAAAAGTCTGGGGGAGTCAGGAGGGTCATCAGGAGAGGAGTAAAAACCCATTGGCAATAATTGCATACGTCTTTTTCTAATAGAGGTAGCCAGCACTTATTGGAAATATTTTGATGACAGTTCTGAGAGCAAGAAATAGAAAGCACAGGTAGGAGTTTGTGGAGGCAGGAAGGAGGGAAGAAATCTGCTTAATAAATATTAACACTGTGTAATAAATATTACACTGTCTATTTAGAGCATATAGCATGAGGAAATAAATAATAAAATGAGAAAGATTATGATAGCCCCTAATTGTGGAATGTGAATGTCAAATATGAAGACTATGGCTGCATCCAAAATACTCTTGAATCTGGCCAGAACCTTATTAAAATGTAATGGGAAGATATTTATTCCCTCCCACCCTCCAAAAAAGTGTAGTAGAATATAGGTAATGTTAATTTGTGGTTTTTTAAGTCAGTATGTGTCCTCAGGGATCTTTATGTTCTATTTGAGTTTGAAACCTCTGTTATAGAGGGCCTTTGAATGTCTCTACATTAACATTAGTGATCTCAATAGGAGAAAGGGTCTCTTATTCTATTATCTTTGGTTACTTCTTACATGTAATTAGTAACTCCAAGGTTGATAATCGCACTTATGCAACTAACAATATCTGCTTTCATTGAATTTAGAGGATGCAAAATAATATTAAAAAACTGAAAAGTAAAGCAGACTTGTTGCTTACCCTATGAGCTAAAGCATTTAAAAGACTCCCTAAATCTGGAATGTCCTGTGCAAATGTAAGACTTGGAAATGTCAGCCCTAGACTGTCAGAAAGTGATGATTAGAATGTTTCTCATTCCATTTCAGGTATTCTTCAGAGCATTACATTATACATTTTTAATCCAGTGACATCTGGACTTGTTTTATAAATCTGTCTTTTAAAATTACATATATTTGCTTTCTTCTGTTGCATCAGTGCTCATAAAGTTTTTTCCACATATAGAGTTTTTTTGAAATATATTAGATATGATTCTGATTTTTTGATTCATTGCTTTTGTGATATGTAAATATAATAATAAATCTATAAGCCTCCAAATTTTTTATCTACTTGTATTTAGTATAGATATTTTTTGCCAAATGAAGAAAAGAGGATTTTTGTTTTCAAAGTTTCAGCATTTGTGTTCTTACTACTCAGATTTACAACTTAGTAAAATAGAAATTACAAAGTTGGATTAGTTATATAGCACTTATTTACAGGAACAAGTATTATTTATGAGTAATAAGGCACTGAAGACAATGGCATAGAATCTTATATTGTTTCTAGTTCAGTTAGCAATTCCTATTGGGTTACTGTGAGTTATTTTAACATTAGTGAACTTTGTCCATTCAGCAAAATTTTAAATAAACTCCTACCTTACATATCCCCTTCCCTCCCCCCCAAAAAATTGGCTCCTTTCCTCGGAATGTAATTACTTTGTGGCCATTTAGTTTCATAGTTTATAATAGAGATGATAATTGATATTATATCTAATAAAATTTAAATGTTTTGAAAATAAAGTCTTGAAATAAATAAATATTATTGAACAAGTAGAAAACAGTGCCATTTGTCTTCATCATATATTTTCTCTCTATATATTTTTATAGCTTAGTTTAATGCCCAAGAAATAAAAATAAACTGAGTATATTAACTTGGAGAAAAAACAGGACAATGGGGAACCTTAAATTTTCATTAGAATTATTTAGTTTTCCCATGGTTTTGGAAATGTCTTGTTCCACACAATGCAAAAATTTAAAAATTTAATAGCACTTTTGCCACATAGATATTGTCCCATTACATTTTCAGTGAAATTTCCTTCTTTGTTAAGATGTACATTTAAACAATATTATCATAGAATTATGTTGTATATTTAGTGTCTTTAGTTGAGTTTTTTAAAGTAAAAATTGGTATTCTTTAAAAATTAAAATACCAATCATAACTTGAACAGAATTTTTTTGTAAAATTAAAAACACCAAAAATGTACAATAATTTTTATTGCTAAATCTAATAAATAATAGACCTAAAATTCATTTTATAGATATTGAGAAAAATTGACTTATTCTATTAAGTTATAAGCCATGAAAAGAAAAATAATAAATCTTTCAGTATATTTAAAAATTTTTTGCTTGAACGTGAAATAGTTTTCTGCCCTAATTTCACTTGCATTTTACGATTACATGCTATGTGAAAATTGTTTTTTAAAAATAATTTAAATAAATACATATTTATGAGAACATTTGTTCTTCCGTGTGCTTTAATAAGAACTACAGGTAAGGATAGCAATGGGGACTAGGTCTGTGACTTTCTACCTATTCAGATTAGTACTTTGTTTGCAGTGTAATGTCTGAGAGAATTCCCTGGAAAAAAGGCAGGTGATTTACCCAGGATCACCCAGCCAGGATGTGTGAGACACAGGACTTGAATCTGCCAGCTCTCCATTTACTGTACCTTGCCACCTTTCTTTCTTTCTTTTCTTTTTTTTTTTTTTTTTTTTGGCGGGGGAGGGGGGGAGTTAAATGACTTGCCCAGGGTCACACAGCTAGGAAATATTAAGTGTCTGAGATCAAATTTGACCTGGGGTCCTCCTGACATAAAGGCTGGTGCTCTATCCACTGTGCCACCTAGCTGTCCTTCCTTACCACCTTTCAACTTAAAAACTACAACTTAATAAAAAGAACTACAGGAAAAAGTGTAGGTCAAATTCAGCTTCCAGCTAAAAGGAAGATGTGGGTTTCTTTCAGCACTGTTCCCAAAAGCCCTTTTAGTCTCCTGGTCCCATGTGATCCCAAAGAGTGGTACACTTCACCCACCTAGGCCAGCTTGACACCCCGCGTGGCTCGCCACCCCAGCCATCCTTACTGAGAACTGTAATCAGATCAGCACAAATTGACTTCCTGTGGCTGAACTCATCTTCACTGTGACTTCACCTACACAGATTCCCTTGACTAGTCGGTAAGCTTCTTGAGGGTAGAGACTGTCTCATTTTTGTCCGTCTGTCTCCACTCCATCATAGCCACAGATAGAACACATTCAAGTTCAGCAAGTGCTTTACCCATATGATCTCTTTGGGTCTTCACAATGACCCTGTATGATGGGTATAAATATTATCATTTTGTGATAATAAATTGAGGCTGAGATAGATGAAGTACTTCACCCCGGGTCACATTGCTGATTATAATAAGTGACTGAGGCAGGATTAGGCCTCCTTGTGGCCAACTCCATCCATGGCAGCATCTGGGTCACACCATATTTTTGTGATCAAGAGAAATGTTAAATGATACAAGCTCAGTAAGAATTATCAAGATATCAGATACACTTTCTTAAGCCTTTTTTTCATTCATTCTCTTATTTCATGGAAAACTGGCATTTGTAGAGTACATTTTGTGTGTTATCTCATTTAAGTCTCATAACCTGTCATTATTGGTATTATCCTCATTTTACAGATTCACAAGTCAGAAGGTGAGGGATTTGGCCAAAGGTTATGCAGGTAGGAAGTGTCAGAGATAAGAACTGGCCCCCTTCTGATTTCCAGTCCAGCAGTCTGTCCTGCACTTTCCTAGTTTATGAAGTGCCTTCTCACTAATTAGGTCTATTATCATGTCTATTTTTTGCCCACTGATAGATCCAAATTTACTTTTACTCATTCATTGATCCAGATTCTGCCTGTCTGTAACCTGAAACAAAGGTCAGATGTGGCTAGGGGCCTTTTCATCCAGGAGAAACACATATACTGCAAATTCACTCTAAATAGCAACTATGGAAGAACTTAGTTCTTTCAGCATTCTCCTTTTCTCTCTTTTGCTTACCTTAATATATAATTTGATGCTTCATTAGCATAGTATTACCTCTGTTATAAAAGTAGCAGAGTAAGGGAAATTTGACTCTTATCAAGATTTGTTATGAGCTGTTAAGTTGCTGTGTTTTTATATAGTTTGAATCAAAAACACTTTAAATTTAGTTTAATAAACAGATTTATCTTTCTCTAATGCTAAATTTCAGCCACCCACTAGTATGATCATTGTATGATTCTGGGTCAAATATATGTAATAACATGGTTGAGTTAATTTTACACCTATATCAACAAATAGAGCAGTCTTAGTGTGATAAGTAGACTTTTTATAACAGATTACATCTGTCTGATCTGCAGAATACCTAGAGATTTCATTTGATTTGGTTTGCAATAAATCAGATGAAGAAAGTGTGCTTTTTCAGTAACAAAAGCAGTTCAGAAATTTATTGCAGACTTCAGTAATTCTGATGTTTTTCTCTGGATATTAAGAGTAGCTTAAGTCTGGCCAATACCATAAAAATGTCTTGGGTGAAATGTGGAAAAACTAGCAGTGTTAAGCAACATAGGTACAGTGGAAGTGAGCACATGTTAAAAGCTGCAAGTGTGCCAGTAGCATTCATCCTTCTGTGCTCAGTACACATTAATAGTAGTTCCAGGAAGCACAAAGATAGATAGTGAGTAAAAATAGAAGTGTTTCATATGTTATACTGTGATATACTATTTAATATTAAGGGAAAGTTTTCAAAATTATTCATAGCTAAAAAAAGTTTGTCATTAATATTATAATGAAAGTGACATAAGAAATATGGTTCTGGTCTTGTGATCCAAAGTACTGCTTCAGCAATATCTTTTAGATACTCTTTTTTCTTTCCAGATTTGCATGTTTTCTATTCTATAATCAGGATACCACACATTATACTGTTTTAAAATTGAGACCTCACTAAACATGAAAAACATTAAATAGTATGGAATTATTTTACCTGGTTCAGCCTTGAGAAAAAAGTATAAGTGTCTATGCTTTTCCTTTACAAATAATTATTGTCTATGGCAATTTCCTTATAATCCTTTTTTAAAATAAAGGTTTTATTAGAACTTCAATAATTATAAATGACTTAAGTTAAACTATTCTCACAAATAGCAATGTGTCACTCTGTTGGAAAAATTTTAAGTTAATGCTAAAAGCAAAACTTTCATCAAACTAGTTTCAAAATTCTGACAACTCACATTGCTAAGCTAGTATTGGTCTTAGGGAAGTTTCCCACCCTTTTATTCCTTTTTTTGTTTTTAAATGTGTATGGCCAAGAATTTAATTATCAGAAAAATATTCACACCTTTCTTGGCCACATTTTGGGGAAAAAGAGAACACTCAGGCTTATAAATTTTGCATTACTTTCAGGAAACATATAGTAATAAAATACTAGTAAAATATACTTGTATTGCCAGTGATAATTAAGTATTGTCACAAAGCGTAAGCAGTTACATATTTTCAGGATAGAAAAAGGAAAAAAAATTGGAAATGAAGCAATCAAAACACTACAGTTCTCATATTTATTTCAGAACAGTATTAAAAAAATGAGGCAATAAAGATGACAGACAGCAGAGTTCTTTTTGGTTTGAAAAAAACATTGCCATGTATGCCAGAGGCACCCCTCCACCACCACACTTCCCAATCCTTCTCCTAGTTGAAAGGGAAGATTGAAAGTGTAGGTATAAATAGAACTAAGACATTCGTCTTTCATTTAGAATGAAAATATGTAGGCTAAAAGAATCTAATTTTAGATATTTTATGATAGTAATTTCTTAAATGAAAATTACAAGATCAAATTTTTCCTATTTTATTTTTATTGATGACTTAAATGTACTATACTCCTAAGATTCTAATTTTAGATATTATAAAATAAGACATGTATTTCATTCAAGGATTTCTGATCAAAGGGCTAAAAATTAAAAATGAAAAACTCTCATTTTTAATTAATTGTCCAAATGACATGTATTTCTCAGTAGATTTAAGCTGGTAAGACTGTTATGTACTTTTAATAAGTGCATATGTGCTAGTGGATTAATTCATAGACTGTTAAAAGGTAGAGTTTAACATATAATTCCTTATATTGCAAAAAAACATTGTGTTCAGATCTAAGCACCTTCCCAGTAGTAAGATGTAGACAAACTGGAGAGTATTCAGACCAGAACTGTAAGAATGATTAAGAGCCCAGAGGGACCAACTTATGAGGAAAGCTTGAAAGAACTAAATATGTAGAACTTGGCCAGGTGACAGCTAGTACGGAAATACGATAGCCATCTACAAATATCTGAAGGGACTAAACACCAAAGAATCAAAGAATGTATTTAATGTTGCCCAAGTGACTATAGCTAGAAGTTACAGAACAAAATGAAGAAAAAGAAAATATGCATTAATATTGAGAGACATTTCTGAGAGTGAAATTTATTACAAAATATAGTAATTTTCTAAGAGAATTGATGAGAATTTAATCATTTGAGAAATATAAAGCTAATTTGAACATTACAATAGATAACATAAACAAGAAAAACAGAGACACACACATACATACCAAAGAGAGCTAGAGAAGGAGGGAGGTTAGAAGGGAAGAAGTATGATAGAGAGGATGTAATGGCTAGAAAGTAAAATCCAGTTAGTCTGGGGCAGGGATGAAAGGAAACTAATGAATCATGAATTGGGGGTTTATTTATGCCTCTTTTACAAAGGGTAATCCTTTGATAACTATTGACTTAGCTTCAATATGAATATAGGAGGTATGAAATGTCAGCATTTATTACACAACAAACTATGCATCAGGCTCGGTGCTGAGCAATGGGAATTAAAAAAAAAGAAATTCACATACATTAATGTCTTAATAGATTTAATGATAGAATATTTTATTTAAAACATAATTTGAAGGTAATGTCTTAGTTAAGAGATTCAAATGATATACTGGTAATCTTGCCTCTGGAATAAAATCACTATGAAATTTTTTTATGTATTGTTGTCAAATTTAGTATTTCTGTCAAAGATTGAGAGTAGGTGATGTTTAGACAATGTTGCCTTAAAAATAATAGTATAAATAGGGCATCTCCTGATTTGGGAAATAAGTCGTAAACTTTGTTTCCTTTAATATTGAACTAGTAGCTCTATTTGAAATAATATAGTAAGTTAATTGTTGATGTCTATCTTAGACAGTAAACAGTTTATTTGGTTAGAGCACCATGTAAATCAGGGCACTTTCACAATATGCTATCTTATATTATCCTTTTATTGTTTCTCATAAGTCATTTTCCTCACCAAATTGCTGGAGTGATTACCCAGGTTGAGACTACTATCTTGTGGTAATCATCTCTCAATACTTTGCGTAGTGCTTAGTATCTGTAATATTAGGGGTTTAGATTAGAAGATTTCTAAAGCCTCCCCCCTGTGATGCTAATATGCATTTTTATAAATATCTGGTTTATTTTATCAGACAGTATATACTCACTTATTTCATAGGTTTTTCATAATATTAAAAATGATGAAATATTACAGATATTGAACAAAACTTGTATCACTTATCATGGCTCCTTTTTCCTTAAGTCTGGTCTGGAAATGTTTTTTTCCCCCCTCTGAGACTGACAGACACACACACACACACACACATTTTAAAAGCAGTAATGATGTGTTTTTTTTTTTTTTTTATCACAAATATTGTTGTTTTATGAGAGGTCTTTTCTATTAAACTAAAACATAAGTAAAATTAAAAATAAAATGATCTCACATAAAAATGCATGTAACATTTCACATTTGTATAGTATTCTCCCTTCTCTATTTTTTTTAAATCAACAGAAACTCATTTTCTTTCCTACCGACACTTCACTGGAGAAAAAAGAAAAGAAAAACAAATTTATTGTAACATATGTGCATAGCTAAGGAAGACAAATTTCTCCAAAGGTACATGCAGAGTGATATAACATGCGTGCATACATGTGTCTGTCATTAATACCCTGAATCAGTCATCTCTCTGTAATGGATAGCATGTTTCATCATTGCTACTCTGCAATCACAAAGGGTCATTACATTGATCATGGTTCTTAAAACTTTCAAAGTTTTCTTTTTTTTTTCAAACTTTCAAAGTTGTTCATGCAGGTTTGTTATTATTATATGTCATTCTCCTGGTTCTGCACATTTCATTCTTCATGATTTTATAAAAATCCTCAAAATTGTTCACTTTAATAATACTATATGTTATTGTTCTTCTAGTTCTAGTTCACTTCTAGTTCTAGCGTTAATTTATGTAAGTCTTTCCATATCTTTTTTAAAACAACTTATTTATTTCTCATAATACACATATTATTCAGCCATTCTTTACTTGATGGACATCATATATTTTTGCACATAAAGGACTGTCTCTTTCTTTGATCTCTTTTGGATATGGACCTCATAGTTGTGTAGCTGAATCCAAAAGTATGCCTTTTTTAATAAAATTTTTGTGCATACTTATAAATTGCTCTTTGGAATGATTTGTAACCCACTACCAGGTGATCAGAAGAACATCAGTGTGTCCATTGTTTCACAGCTCCTTCAACAATTATTTTCCTTTTTTTCTACCCCAATATTTGTGAGATGAAATCTCAGAATTACTGATATTTCTTATATTTAAGAAGCCTTATCTCCTATCATCTTAACACCAAGCTTAGGAATTGCAATTTTCTTCTTATTAAAGTAAGACTTTGTGACAAATCTGAATTTTTTATGATTGCCAACCTCCAGTCCCCCCAAAATTAATCTTTTTATAATTTTCTAATATTTTAAATAATATTTTCTAATATTCTAAACAAATTATATTTGAATAAGCAGATTTTAGTTGGGAATTTAAGATGCTAATAATTTTAGGGCTCTCTCTCTCTCTTTTTTTTTTTTTTTTTAAAGTCTACAATCCCAGCTAAAGTCTCATGTTGTATAGGAAGCCTTTTCCAATTCTTTTTAATTCCAGTACTTTTTGTCTGTTGATCTTTTTCTATTTATCCTACATAGAGCTTATTTGTACACAATTATTTGTCATCTCCCCATTAGACTATGAACTTCTCAAGGACAAGGATTGTCTTTTGCCATTCTTTGCATCCTCAGGATTTGAGTAGTTGCTACTACATAGTAGATGTTTAATAAATATTTATTGATCAGCTGACTGCCTTAGGGGGAGAAGTTTACATTTATTATATATTGTATAACTTATATAATATAAATATCTAATATTTTTTATCCCAATATAAATGTTTAAAAATATTTACTCAATTTTAGATCTTGTCCATAGAGGCACTTCTAAGGCTCACTAACAGTAGCCTACAAGATTAGCAAAATTGGCTTGGCCTTAGTACCATCTTCTCCACTCCCCCCCAAATAGTATAGCAGTTTACATTAATGTGTACAGAAGCATGAAATAAAATGATTTAGTGAATCCATTACAGTGTATAGAATGGTGAACATGGAGTCAGGAAGAACACCTCTGATATTTAACTAACTCTGTGACCATGAACTACTCACTTCACCTTTATGAGCATCAGTTTTCTCATTTGTAAAACAAGGTGATTGGGCAGGTGACTACTAAAGGTCCCTTCCTATGAACTAATAATAAGAAAATGATGATATATCAATCAGCTTTTTGCATAAAGTACAAAAGAGTACAGGAACATCATGTCAAAAACAGCAATTCCAACTGTGAATACCAAGGGGAAAAATAGGTTTTCTGAAGCAATCTTAGATTCCACAAATGTGTAGGTAATACCTTTATCTAGAGTCTGCAAAGAATTGGAATTTGGGACAGTTCATCATATATAAAGAATGGGATTAAATAATAATATCTTATTTTTACTATTATTACATTAACAATATTCCAAAGCTTAGCACAGTGCCTGGCATATAGTAGGTGCTTAATGTTTATAAAAAATTTTTTTATTATTTTTGATTTTTTTCCCCAAAACTTTGAGTTCCAGATTCTCTCTTTTCTCCTCACCCCTCTCCTATTGAGAAGGTACTTGTGAAGTTATGTAAAACATTTCCATAAAAGTCATGTTGTGAAAAAAAACCAATTCTTCCCCACACCCCCCCCCCCCCCCCAAATCCAGAAAAATAAAATTAAAAAAAAAAAAGCATGTTTCAATCTGTACTTAGACACAATTATTTCTTTCTCTGGGTATGGATAGCATTTTTCATCAGAAGTCCTTCAGAGTACTGCTGAGAATAGCAAAGTCATTCACAGATGATCAATTCCAAAACATTGCTATTACTTTGTACACAGTCCATTTCACTTTACTCGAGTTCACTGAGGACTTTCCAGGTTTTTCTGAGAGCATTGTGTTCATCATTTCTTATAGAACAATAATATTCCATCATATTCACATACCACAATTTGTCAACCATTCCCCGATTGATGGGCATCCCTTCAATTTCTAGTTCTTTGCTTTGAGAGAAAAGCTGTTACAACTAAAAAAATCTTTTTGGGATTCATGCCTAGTAGTGATATTATTATTAATAAATGTTTATTTGTTGACTAACAGGATATAGACAAGAGAGGAGCCAGTAGAAAAACACCAAGAGGGGAAAAAGTAGTGCTAACAATAAATGTCTTGCCTTGTAAGTGCTGGACAGTTTTGAAAGCCCTTCCATGCATTATTTCATTGCCTTTTCACAAGCAGTCCAGAAGTTATATGATGATTATTACCTTACTTGTCTAGATTAAGAAATTAGGGCTGAGAGAAGCTAAATGACTTTCTAACAATTTTCCACTTATAGTGGAACAAAGATTCAAATCCTAGTATTCTGAACTAAATCCATTGTTTCTGTTGCCATTTCACTTCCACCTCTGTCCAAATGACAGAGGAGCATCATACTCAGGAAAAAGGAAGGAGAGAGAAATCACTCAGGATTAACTCCTGAGTCTGTTTCCTCATCTATGAAATGGTAACAATAATAGATCTGCATTATAGGATTATAGCAATATTCTGAAAACTTTAAAGTAATATATAAATGTGAATCATCATCACTATTATTGTTATAAATTAATCTAAGAAAAGGCTGGCAGGGTAACTACTTAGGGAACCAACCTCAAGTAGGAGAACCTGAATAAAAAGCAAAGAAGAATTTTAAAAACTTTTGGACATGGAATTCCAGGAAAGAAATAATGGCTTTGGGAGCATCAGGAGATTGTGAAGCAATCCAGTTTCAAATTTGGCAGGAGGGAGAACAGAGGAGCCATGTACCGAGATATCAGTGATCAGAACAGCCTTAATGTGTCATAAGGATCTAGGGGAGCTTAGTAACCTCTTAGTAAATTGGATTGAAGAACTTGTCTGTCTCTGTGTCTCTTTCTCTGTCTCTCTCCATATATATGTGTAAACACACACTCACACACACACACACACACACACACTCACTCACATACATTTGAGTATTTTTGTACTCTGAATGATGGCCAACTGCAAGTGGCATGTACCTTACATGTACTAAGTTCTTAATACATCTTTGTGGAATTCAGTTGGATGATTCACAGTGGAAGAAGATTATAAAACGGTCACATGGAGATGGAATTAAGTCTTAAGAATAAGATCTAAAGAGGAAATCCCTTAGGTAGTGATAGCAAAATTAACTAAAGGCAAATTCAAAAAACCTCCTGTTTGAGGGTTCCCTAGGTGATAAAATTACAGAATATAGATGTTAGAAAATTTGGGTTGTGTCTCTCTTCACTTTTATGTGATAATGGTTTTTCCATTAGAGAAAATTATCTAGAATTGTCTAGATTATTTTAGTAGAATGTAATAATCATTTTTTATTCTTCAGACATTATACTACTACTTATTTGTAGAATAAATAGAGCAAAAAAGATGGTCATTTTATTTAAAGTATCCTAACATTTGATATTCCTCATTCTTCTCTCTAAATTTTCCCTTCTTTTTCCATTTTTCCTTTGGCTTAGCATTGAAGTTAAACAAACAAAAAATCTGAACTATTAACTGCCGATAAATTATGTAGATATTTTCAAAGCTCTCTTGAGTAGCATTCATTTGGGAATGTATTGTGACTTAACTGAGCTGTGTGAATTTGAAACAAATATTTGAAGCAATTGGTTTAAGGGAGTAGAAGTTAAATAGTCGTTACTTTTAACCCACAAAAATAGTTAATTTTTTTTTTCTCATTTGGTTTATCATGTTCCTTTAGGCAAGTATTAATCTTGAAAAAATTTTTTGGTGATTTGTCTGTATTTTCATCATCATCATCATTATTATCATTATTATTCAGGACCCGTGGGAGTAGGATTAAATGAACTAAAACGAAAGTTGCTGATCAGTGATACACAACATTATGGTGTGACAGTGCCGCGTAAGTAACATACTCTGTAACAAACCATTAAAAATCCTCTTTAATTCTACTAACATTCTGACTCATACTTAAATCTAGTTTTCTTCTGCATAAAATCTCATTTCAAATCATTTCTTTGGGCAAAATCTAAAATTTTTCAGGGCATTTCACCAGGTTTCTATTTAGGAATAAAACCTGCAAAGAGACTAAAAGGACTTCATATGTTATATATTTATCTTTAATTTATTTTTAACAAATTGGTGAGTGCTGCTAAACTGAGCTTTTCTAATTTTTGATTCCAAATGTGGTACAGTTTCTTTTCAGTACACTTTTACATCTATTTTTTTCTTTTATAACAACTGTATTATTTTCACAGGCATTCTTACAAATGAAATGTGATGTTAGAAGCATTTCTATCTCCAGAATAAATGTCATTTGACTACTTACTATGTTGATGTTAAGAAAACTGTCTAAAAAGCTAAATTGAAATGTTGGCTTTCTCAAATAGTACTACCAATAATAAAAAATACTGTTTATATATTGCCATTAGCAATGTTCTCTTATTGTGGAAGAGTTCATATTTATAAAATTCTGGTTCTTTTTTTTTTTTTTTTTTTTTTTTTACCCTAAGTTACTCTGTTACTACTTTTTTCCAAACAATTGTTTCAAATCTTTTTAAATTGTAAGTTACAGGGTAGCTGACATTACAGGAATGTGAAAGAAAATATAAACCTGGGCAATTACAAATACTTTGCTCTTTGATTTTCTTACTGACAGTCAGTTTTTCTATTATATAATTGATTAGAAATTAGGCTGATAAGAAATAAGGAGGGTTGGTCTGAAAAATTGTTATATATTTAGTTCCTCCCTCTCTAATAGCTTAGTTGCTGCAAAGGAAAAACTTAGTGTTTGGGAAATTAGCAAACTTGGGAAATAGCTTAGGGCCAACTTTGGTTGGCAGTATCAAATATTCTTAACCCATATAGGGTTACTATTTCCCTATGAATTAATGAATCTGTATTTTTATGTTTCAGAATATCATCAATGAAACCATGAATTTATTTTTTTCCTTTTTTGAAGTGAAAAATCTTTAAATTCAGACTCCATCTTAGAAGATAAGATTGTTTCCCTTATAATGTTGTTGTAATATTTAGTTCTTCTTTGAGAGGAATCATAAAATCTAAATGTTACAAGAGACTTCAAAGGCCTTTTAATTCCAAACTATATCTAAGCAAGAATCCATTCTGTTATGGATAGACACATCTGATTTAAACAAGAGTTCACACATTAGAGTTCACACTTTTAAGAGATGATATATAAGGAGGAGCTCCCCTGAAGGGCAAAGGATAATTCAGCCCATTTTGGATAGTTCTAATTGATACATAAAGCCTACAATTAAATTTTACCATTTCATTTTGCAAAAAAAAAAAAAAAAACTGCCTTCTTCTTTCCTATCTCGATACCTTGTCCCTATTAAGAAAGAAAAATGCAACCAGTGTAATTCACCTGAAGAGTCTAACAAAACTGTTTCACGTGTTGTCCCTATCCAAAACAAAATGTTATCAACTTCTATTCTGAATTTGTCAATTTAGCATCTCTGTGAGGAAATGGGGAGCACCTGTCCCATAAATTCTTCCCATTGCTCTTAGCTTTGCCTTTCTAATGCCTCTTTCACATGACTGCCTTTTAAACTCTTGAAGACTGCCGCCAAATATTTTAGCAGGTCAAACATTGCCATTTCCTTTGTTCTGTCTTTGTATTTTTTAAAGAATCATTTCTACTTGTTTAAATCAGAGGTGTCAGACAGAAAGCCCACAGAATTTAAGTGAAAATTAAAGTACAATAAATTTCCATTTCAAGAAAGACTATATAGTAGTAGAAGAAATCATATTCATGAATGTCCATCTTTTCTTTGCTTCCTTGTAGGTTGTTCTTTTGTTCTCTGTTGTGCACTTTTTTTACTTCATTTTTTTCCTCATTCATCTTATCCCCACTTCCCCCAAGCAGGCTATAGGTAAGCACACACACACACACACACATTCATATCACCCACAGATCAATTCACATATACATATACCTATATACACACATACATAAAGCAATATGCATATACATCTACATATGCTTAGACAAAAACACACATCCACATTTACCCATATGTAAATATGCATCTAAAAACAATATTAGTATGCCTGACATACAATGTAGATTTTTCTTTTGATTGAATCTTTAAGTTTGATTTTCTCTAAAAACAATGATTACTCGATGTATTTTTTTTCTAATAAATTCTACTCCTGATCCTTGTATGTTTGTGTATATCCCTTGTTTCCTGTCCCTGCTAACTTTTCTGCTTTAATTTTGTTCCTTAACTTGCCTTGCTATTACTTAATCTCTGTCGTCCCATGGATCCCTTCCTTGTCTTCTTTCCTCACCCTTTGTTTCCCCCTCTGCCCATCCCTTTCCCCTTATTTCTTATAGATTTTGTGGTGTGTGTGTGTGTGTGTGTGTGTGTGTGTGTGTGTGACCCAATCTTTTTCTGAGTTAAATTACTGATTTAAGTGAGAATTAAAGTACAATAAATTTCCATTTCAAGAAAGACTATATAGTAGTAGAAGAAATCATATTCATGAATGTCCATCTTTTCTTTGCTTCCTTGTAGGTTGTTCTTTTGTTCTCTGTTGTGCACTTTTTTTACTTCATTTTTTCCCTCATTCATCTTACCCCCACTTCCCCCAAGTAGGCTGTAGGTAAGCACACACACACACATACACATTCATATCACCCACAGATCAATTCACATATACATATACCTATATACACACATACATAAAGCAATATGCATATACTTAATTACTGATGTCAATCTTAAACATTGGTATTAATTTCCATGTAAAAAACATAAACAATTTTTCCATGTTAACTTCCTTTAAATTAATCTCTGATATTGGCTCTTATATGTTAAATTTTCTTTTGAGTTTGGGTTTCATTGAAACAAAGTCCTGAAAATTTTCAAGTGTGTTGAATGTCCATTTTTTTCATTCAATATTATAGATAATTTTATTGGAAATATTTTTGGCTGCAGGCCTGATTCCTTTGATTCCTGCTATATAAGATTTCAGGATCTGTGGTCTTTTGTTGTGATTCCTAACAAGTTCTGTACAACTCTAATTGTAGCTTCAGGGTATTTGAATTATTTTTTTCTTGTGTCTTGCAAAAATTTTTCTTTGATCTGGGGTTTGAAATTTGACAATAATATTTCTATGTGTTTTCCACAAAGGATCTCTTTAAGATGGGATTGGTGGATTTTTTTCCTATTTCTACTTTCCCCTCATGTTTAAACATTCCAGGACAATTTTCTTGGGTTATTTCTTGTGTTATTGTATTAAGGTTCTCTCTCTTTTTTTTTTTTTTTTTTGTCATGTCTTTCAAGCAGTCCAATTAGTCTTATATTTTCTCTTCTTGATGTGTTCTTTAGATCTGTACTGTTTTTTCTTTCTTATGTTTTACATTGTTCTATTTTTTCATTCTTTAGAATCTGTTTCGTTATTTCCTAGTCTCTTATAGTTTTATTGACTTCCCTTTGCCCAATTCCAGTTTTAAAAGAGTTAATTTTGTCTTTAAGACTATGCATCTCTTTTTCTAGTTGGTTACCTTTTTTTCATAATCTCATTTTTCTTGGATTTTTTTTTTTTTCTTTTTCTTTGTGTTTCTCATTTGATTTAAAAATTCTTTTTTGAGTTCTGTAAATTCTCTATGGGCAAGGAGCCATTTCATAATACTCTTTGAATTTTTTTTTTTTTTCCCTTCAGTGTCCTTTTCTCACGATGAACCCTGATTTTCCCAGTTTCCATATTAAGTTTCTCTGGTTGGGGTCTTTATTCTTTGCTCGTTTTTTTTTTTAAATACGAAGTATTGGTGTAAGCTCTTCTAATCCTAGAGTTAGGGAAATGGTGCCTTTAACTTCCCTTCAGTTCTCCTCTCTGGCCTGGATCCCCAAACCAAGAGCTTTCCCCTCCTCCAGGCAGCATTGTCCCTGTCCCCTCCCCCCATCCCACCCCCACTCACTGGGTGCTGCTTCCTTCTGACCCAGGGCTGCCTCTCAGAAGCACAGCTGGGCCTGGCTTTCCTAATCAGCCAGGGTTCTCTCAGTCTTCCTGGACTCAGATCCTGGACTTCACTCACAGTCTGGGAAGTGAAAGGTCCGGTGATTCCTGCTGAGGCTCCAGCCATAGCCAGCTAGCCCCAGGGAATCCCACTGGGTATTTCTGTGGAGCTAGCCTGAGCTGTTTGCTCTTCACAGGATTAATCCCCAGCCTGGGGTCTTCAGCTTTTCTGTCCCTGGAAGATCCCTCTTCTGCTCCAAGTCTTCTTTATATTTCACAGTATGTGTTCCCTTCAAGAGGTGAATTTGTTGGAAAGCTTCAGATTTGCTGATCCACTCTGCCATCTTCCCAGGATCCTTCCCCCCAATACATGATTTTCTAAGGCAATATGTGGCATATAGGAATTCTTATGTATGGTTTAATGGCTTCCATTTCTTTTTCAGTTTGACACCATTGGTCAAGATGTCATCTGTATAAGAGTATAATCTTTTTCTTAATCTGGATATCACTTTTCTTAATGAACTTTAGAAAAGTATTAGCTTGTTGAGGTGGGTAACAAGGGGAGGAGGCTTCCATGGCATCCTATCATTAACTCATGTTGTACTTTTCAGTCCACTAAAATCACTATGTCTTTTTCACAGAAATGTTGGCCTTACATTCCTTCCCAATCCTGCACTTCTCAGAGTGAAGTCTAGATCCTAGGTTCCCAGTGAACTGTATGAACCCTTTATGAAGGATTTACAGAAGGATATGGATAAGAGGAACAAAACCATTATTCTAACAAGTGATCCATTGGTTGTACCAAACTGCCAGAGGGATCTGTGACACAAAAAATGTTTAAGAACCTTTGCTCTAGCCTAAATGATGAGAGAAGGCAGCATTTGGGGAATTCTAAACAAGGCCATTGAAATACATATCACTTTATCTTGAAGGGTGATTTATATCTATGAATGGATATGAATTTTTATCCTTTATAGAAATAACTTGGAATTTTAGGTGCAAATGCTTTTTTCTAGAAATTCTTAATTTATTTTTTCCAGTTACATGTAAAAACAATTCTTAACATTTATTTTATAATATTAAGTTCCAAATTCTCTCTCTCCCATCTCTCCTCTTTGAGAAGGCAAGGAAATTTAATATAGAGTATACATATATAGTCATGCAAAACATATTTTCATTTTAGCCATGTTGGGAGAGTAAATATAGACTAAAAAAAAAAGGCTTTAAAAAGTATGCTTTGATCTGCGTTCAAATTCCATCACTTTTTTCTCTAAAGAGAAAAGAACATTTTTCATCATATAGCCTTCAGAATTGTCTTGGCTCAGTTTATTACTCAGAATGGCTAAATCTTTTACACTTATCATTGTGCACTCTTGTTTTTACTGTGTACCATATTCTCTTGGTTCTGCTCATTTCACTTTGCATCACTTCATGTGATCCTTTTCCATGTTTTTCTGAAAGCATCCTGTTCTTTATTTCTTAGCATAATAGTATTCCATCACAATCACAACTTGTTCAGTCATTCCCATTTAATGGGTAGTCCCTCATTTTCCAATTCTTTGCCACCACTAAAAGAGCTACTATAAATATTTTTGTAAATATAGGACCTTTGATCTGTTTGGGGCACCTACTATTGGAATTGCTGGGTCATAGAATATGCACAGTTTTATACTTCTTTGGACTTCATTCCAAAATGCTTTCTATAATGGTTGAATTCACCAACAATGCATTAGCATTCTTGTTTTTCTGCATTGTCTTCAACATATTAGTCAATCTGATAGATGTGAAGTGATACTTCAGAGTTATTTTAATTTGCCTTTCTCTAATCAATTGTCATTTAAGCATATTTTTTATATGACTATAGATAGCTTTGTTTACTTTGTCTGAAAACTGCTTGTTCATATCATATCCTTTGGACCTTTTATCAACTAGAGAGTGACTTATATTCTTGTAAATTTGACCCTATTCTGTATACATTTGAGATATGAGGCCTTCATCATAGATACTTGATGTAAAATTTTCCCCCAATTTTCTGCTTTTCTTCTGATGAAGTTGCATTGGTTTTGTTTGTGTAAAACATTTTAAATTAAAATTATCCATTTTTTAAATATCTTAGTACTCTCTATCTATTGCTTGGCCATAAATTCCTCCCTTATCTATCCTATCCCTTATCTCTGACTGATAAAATATTCCACATTTTACAAATTTGCTTATGATACCACCCTTTATGTCTAAATCATGTATCAATTTTGACTTTATCTAGGTTTATTGTGTGAGATGTCAGTTTATATCTAGTTTCTGGCAAAATGCTTTCTAGTTTTGTCTGCAATTTTTGTCAGAAAGTAAGTTCTTGTTCCAAAAGCTTAGAACTTGAGCAAATACTTTCTTATATAGAAATTGATATTTCTGATTCTATGAAATATTTTGGTTGAATTATACTTTGGAAGACTACAATTCTCTCAGTGTTTTTGGGAGATAATACATAATAGTTTATTTTTCAAATGCATTATAGTTATAAATTAGAGACTAAACTTTTGCTTTGATTATATTAATGCAGAATTTCCATGTAAAATGAATAAAGCATAAATTATAATTAGGCAAAGAAATATATCCTTACCTAGTAGAATGAATCTGCTGTGTCAGATTCCTTGGTTTTAATTGTCTCAAGAATTATCTATCAGGGGTCCTCAAACTTTTTAAATAAGGGGCCAGTTCATTGTCTCTCAGACTGTTGGAGGGCCGGACTATAGTAAAAACAAAAACTTTGTTTTGTGGCCTTTAAATAAAGAAACTTCATAGCCCTGGGTGAGAGGGATAATTGTCCTCAGCTGCTGCATCTGGCCGGCAGGCCGTAGTTTGAGGACCCCTGAATTCTAGATCTTAAAAAGCGAAGAGGTTTTCTCTTTTGCAAGTTAGATGAAGTAAGAATTCAAAAAAGAAAAATGTGCCGTTGAGAGTGTCTGCCTTGTGCTTATCCTGGTATTGTTTTAAAGATATTTTTCTGCTTTAAGATTGTCATAAAAAGAAAACAAGGGCCAAAATTTCTTAATGTTTTCATTCCATTTCCTTTTCTACTATTATTATAGTTATCACTTAATGAATTTCAGACATTTCCAACGTATTCATCACTATATCGTCTGAAGGTTTTAGAATTTGTTACAAAATATATGTACATTTTGATACAGAACATACTAAAAATGTTGACAATTTACATTTGTATAGTGTTTTAGAAATTGCAGAGCAGCTTATAAAACATCTATCAGATTGAATTGTTCCTCATAACTCTCTTAATTAGTCAGTGAATGAGTGGAATCCTTATCCTAATTTTGTAGGTAATTTACCCAGCTGATAATAAGTGTCAGATCTGAGACTCAAACCTAAGACTTTTTAATACCAATTCCAATGGACCATTTCTACTCTCCCAAACATTTCAAATATATAAGGATTGTATCTGTGACCTAATGATATTAAAATGAATCATATCTCATATACTTTGGTATCTGTCTAATACATATTTCTCATGTAAACCCTTGTTGGTTCCTCAGAGCCCTTAGTCATGGATTTTTTTGTGCATCAGTCACTAATGGGGAGCAGTTTTGATCTGATTTGCTATTTTACACTTTGCTTGATTTTGTCTTCTACAGTTGACGATCTCTCAGCCTGCTGCACGCTGTATATCTTTCTCCACTGCCCTTCCAAACCCCCAGACTCCATTCTAATACAAATCAATGACTTTACTTTCCCTTGATTCCTGGATTTTAGTGTATTTCCTCTTCACTATCAAAGCTAATGTACTCTTTCCTCACCATCACTTATTAACTAGCATCTGGGTCTCTCATTAAAAATTATGGAATTTGAATTTTCCACTTGCTAAGTAAGACACACAAAATGAGGTCGTGGTTGCTTGGAATAATGTGTAGAGGGCTGGCCTTGGAGCCCAAAAGCCTTGGTTTTTAAGACCTGCCTAGGAGTCATGTGACTATGGTCCATTTACCTTGCTTCTTAGATGCCATAAGATGCCATAAGCAGCAGATGTCAGTAGAGGGCCTTTCCACACCAGGAGTTGCCTACACAGAAGAAATCACTAACCTCTCTTTCTTCCTTATACCCTATCTCAGAAAAAGAAAATGGACCTGTTAACTAAGGTACCATGATTCTTTTTCTGCCCATCAGGTTAAATCTGGCAACTCTTTGTAATTTTACCCCATTTAGAGAATATTTGGGAAAGCTTTGTGAAAAATATTTTTTAAGCAAGAGAACATCATTTTCATAGATTTTTCTTTAGAGGAATCATTCTTCCTTATCTCACCACCCAGTGAGAAATTCTTTTTGACCATCCAGTTAATAGATCATATTTCAAGTTGTAGCATTTTTTAAAAATATCTTATCTCATTAGCTAAGTTTTAAACTCAGATCCTTGGGCATAATTGTTTCAGAGATCTCTGGTTTTGTTGTTATGGGCATGCCCTACACATATGCACAGCTTTTTCAGTGCCTTGGTAATTACTGAGGCCAAAAAAATCTACAATCCTGCGGTTAACCTGATGATGACCGTCTCCAAACTTTAGCTGGACTAGTTTTCACACATAAGACATAAAGTCTGCCTTCTGGCCCAGCTTTTCTTTCTTGGAAGAAATTGCCAAAGCTTATACTTTACCAATCTAACTTCAAAAACCCTGGGGCCCCTGCGTACCAGCATAAGACATTGGTGTTAGACTTTAGTGGAGAGTATATAATTACATAACCAATAAATAATTTTTGAATTAAGTCATATCAATGAGCTAAATAAATATCACCTCTTTGCCACTTTTAACAATTTATGCCTAAACTATAGGCCTTGAGTTAGTTAAGTATTAACTTAATATTTAAGTTAATACTTAATATAATATACTTAATTTATTGCTGAATAAAAGTTTATCTTCTGAGCAGCTCCTCCACAGTGTTTGCCAGACATGAATTTTTGAATAATCTTTATAAGATCACAATATCTTGAGATGAAACATGGCCTCAGTGGATTTTTTTCTCTTTAAAAATATGCTCCAAAAAATCTCTGTTGCACCTGGTTTTTAGGCAGAAACAAAAGTGCACAATATACTAAATGATGCCAGAATCTGAGAATTCAAGTTGTCTAAAGTTGATCAAACTGGTACTAGAAATATATTTGCGTATGTATGGCAATGATAAACATAACATTACCATCCTCACATATACTCTCACTTGGTAAATTAGGTCATATCTGAATCATTTTTAAAATCATTCTTCAGCTAGTCTTTTCCTTTATTATGATATATTTATACATAAATAATTATTTAGTTTTTATTTACAAATCTTAAAATAGAATTCACCTTGCTTGAAGGGCCCCATTATAGGTTAGTTTCACATATTATCCTCTGCAGTAAAATTTATTAACATGAATTAGTTGAGAGGATAGTCTAAATTACTGTTGAGTATCTTTGTGAAAAACAGTCTTACCATTGTCTAACTAAAGATTGAGGGAATGGCCAGGCCAAGAGCTGTGACCTGCATCAAGGAACAGGAATGTGGATCATTGTGTAACTGGCGGAGCAGTCTGGTGCAGTGGGGAGAATCAGAGAAACTGAGCTCCAATCCTTGTTCTATTCCTTACTACTTGGATAATTGTATGCAAGTCATCTAACCTCTCTCTATGTTAGTTTCCTTGAATCAAAGAAGGGATTTCAAAGAGATGGCCAAGTAGGCCCTTCTGTCTCCAGCCTGGAACTGGATTCCACTTGCCCTCTTTCCCTCCGCCCTTGGCGCTGCATTGTTCATACCTTGTCTTGGACCCTTGTCTTTCTATATATAGTCTTTCCTGTGGAGCTTTCATTTATGTCCTTAAATTAAACCCCCCCACCCCCCTACATAAATAAATCCCTTCATAGGAAGTGAAACTTTCATTTTCATAAATACCATTGTAATGGCAATTTAATTATTGAAACTTTACTGTAAATATAATGTTCTTTTTTATTGGTGATGCTGTTGTTTCTTGGTTGTGGATTTGTATTGACAATTCTAAGTGTGTGTGTGTGTGTGGGGGGGTATAGATGTGGGTGTGTGTATTCTGATGGTAGAGAAGGTAGACCTTATCTAAAACTATTTTTAATTAAATCACAGATACTACCAGAGCAAGAAGAAGCCAAGAAAGTGATGGTGTTGAATATATTTTCATTTCCAAGCATTTGTTTGAGACAGATGTCCAAAATAACAAGTATGTAGAAAACTTTTTAGAACTCTCAAAGTAATTGGTAATGTTATTTTGATATTTTTTAACCATCTCTTTTTTTCATTTAATATTTATTTTAACTTTCAGAAAACCTGAATTTTAAAAAGTATCATTTTAATAAGTGATTTTCATAGTCTGAAAAGAAAAATGAAAATTTCTACCAGTAAATTATCTAGCAATATAACACTTTTTTTTAATGCATTTGTTTAACTAAAAGCACAGGAATAGTTTTAGAGGAGATGAATACTTATATTTTTTCTACTAATTTAATATTATGTTTTTGACAACATTGCTTTATAATAGTATGTTTAAAATTTATACTAGGATATCTGGATTTTGAACAGACACTTCCTTTTCGCATTAAATTCATGACCTACATGAAAATCCTGCAACCTCATTTCCCCTCTTATTCTCTTGCCTTCTCCACTCTTCGAAGATTTAAGTTACAGTAACTATTATTATGGTAGCACCATTTGCTTGAATATTTTTTCCCAATTTTACTATTTGACCCTAAATATTTCAGGGAGCAATGTGTGTTTTAAAACAGGATTGTGGGATTTTATTGAAACTTCAAAATGTTCCTTTCTCTTTGGCAAACTTTTTGTATTTTTATAGCATATAATCAGCTGCCCCGGTTCCATTAACCACCACCCTAGTTCCTCCTCTAGTTCTAAAGCTGATTTTGGATTTTCTGGACGATGCGATGAAATTTCAGTAGTTTCTATTGTTTAGCTTATCCACTGTTTTATTTCATTGCATTAGTTCAGAAAAGAAGGTGATGGAAAACATTAGTGTGCTGTTGGACCAAAGTACTTTTTTCTGTTTGACTGTAATACAAGCAGGTGTTACTGATTTGAAAATGTAAAATTGAAGATTTTTTTTTTTAAATTGACATGCTAAAGTACTTGGCAATGTTTCTTTTTATAAAACATGGTAGAAATCACATATGTTCAGCAAAAATATCTTTTACGTATGAATTATATCTTACAGAGTATAATTCCTTTTGAAAAATTGGGAATGAGCCTGATAAAACTCAACCTCTGATTTCCTTTAGGTTTATTGAATATGGGGAATATAAAAACAACTACTATGGCACAAGTATAGACTCTGTTCGATCTGTTCTGGCTAAAAACAAGGTTTGTTTGTTGGACGTTCAGCCTCATGTAAGTAAGCAATATACTTTTCATTGATTACATTTCAAGACAAGTGTACCAAATTAAAGACAAACTGTATCAGCTCAATTTGTATTCTATATCCTTTGTGACCATTTATAGCCTTTCTAAGATGAAACAAACATTTAAAAATAAGTTGTGAAACCTTTCATTTAAAAAACAAACTTCTTGAAAGCTTAACAGTTTTCTAAAATCTGCTTTCAGAATTTCAGTACTATGTTCAATTTTTAACTTCTACTACTTTTGCACACATTCATGTTGAAGGATTAACTATCTTTAGTATTATAGATGGTACAGTAAATGAAAAGTGGGTTTTTTTTTCTCCTATTGAATTCAGTCTTCTCTGTTTGCTATTTGCTTTTCATGCTTCAAGGAGATTTTGTAACTTGACACAAAGGTGCATTTTTGCATTTAGTTGAATAGTCTTATTTTGACTTTTTGTTGAATCAATCAATGAGCAGGCATTTATTAAGTAACTCTTATCCATGGCTTAGAAACTCTTAAGCAGACATTGCCCTATGTTCGGGAATATTTTAAAAAAAAACAAACAAAAAAAACCACCAATTTCTACTCTGAAAGAATTTGCATTCTATCAGAATGTATTGGTGTCTGCAGTAAAGAAATTTGCTTAAATAGATTTTTTAAAAGAAAACTGTAGTTACCTTGGATTAATTGTAGTGCCTAACAAGTTATATTTGTAAATTTTTTCATGAATTGCTATGATTGGTAAGTGTTGAAATTAAGAAAAAAATTTTTTTTTTCTCTTGAAAATGAGTACAAGTTGCCCTGGAGGGAATAAAAATGTTCATTATTTCAATTTATATAAACCTGTTGTTGTTCTCTGTTTACCTGTCTGACTGTTCCATCTTAAACTCTTCACCTTCTGCTTTCCACTAAGTCCTAAGGTCCCCCTAGACCTTGATTTGTGTCCTCTTAATATATTCTTTCTGTTTTGGTGAACTCATCAGTTCTTATGGGCTCAAATACCATCTCTATGTATATGATGGTATTGAGAAATTACATATCCATCCTTAATTTCTCTTAACTTTCAATAACAAACCAAATCAACAGGCTTTTAATTGAGTGCCAGGCACTATGTGAAAGCTACAAAGGAAGGCTTAATAAAACAGCTTCTTCCCTCAAAGAACTCACATTCTAACATGTGAATAACTAGGTCAAAACAAGATGTACAGAGTTACAGAGAGGTCATTTTAAAGGGAAGTAATTTATCCTGAGGAGAATTGGGAATGGCCTATAAACAGGGGTGTAAAAGGCAGAGAGAGAACGTAATGTTTGATTCTGAAGGAAATAAGGTTCAGAGAAGTTTATGGGCAGCTGAAATGGTCACACTTGTGACTGAGGAAGTTCTCTTTAATAAAGGAGCAGAGGGTGAGATGGAGGAGAAGGAGGCTCAAGCCACGGAGACTATGGCAGTCACCCACACTTGTGGTGCTAAGAGCAAAAGAGAGAAGGGGAACAGAGATATTTCAGAAGTAGAATTAGTGGGATTTAACAACAGATTGGCTGTGGAGGGTGAGAAAGAGTAAGGAATCATGGGTTACAAGCCTGGGTGACTGAGAGGATGCAACAGAAAGGGGGAAAGGAATAGGGAATGGTTGAGGGAGTGGGGGGGGGGGGGATGGGACATAATGTATGTCTCTCCTCTTTGTTGTTGATAGTACTATTTTGTTCCAGTCACCTAGGTTCATTTCTTTGATTGTTCCCTCAACTTTAATTGTCGGTCAGTTTCCTACTTCCACAATATCTTCTACTCATCCTTTTCTTTCTGCTCAAGTAACCTCTGTACCAGTTCAGGTTTTTCTCACGTCTTGCCTGGACTTTATAGCACCTTTGGGATTCCTTACTGCTCCTATCTTCTCTCTGTAGGGAGAACCACCAAATCGGTATTCCCATAACATAAACCATGTCACACCCCTACCATGACCATTCCCAGAAACCAAAGTGGTTTTCTGTTGTCACTAGGTCAAAATACAAAATCTTCAGCCTAATATTTAAAGCCTTCACAGGCTGGTTCCTGCTTACCTTTAAATTTTATTTCATATTACTCCTTTCACACACACTTTCATTCTAAAAAACTGTTAGCTGTTACCCATATAAAACAATCCATCTGCAGCTTTCTTGTCTTTGCACAAGTGGTCTTTTGTGTACAATATCCCTCCTCACCTTGTCCATTGTTTCCTTTAAAGCACAATTGACACTTTCTAGACAAGGTCCTTCCTGATGTCTTCCCCTATTCACTTGTCAGTGCACTTGCTTGTGTGTTCTTATTCTCTGTCTTTCTGTCTGTCTCTGTCTCTGTTTCTTTCTGCCTCTCTGTCTCCCTTTTTCTCTATCTATCTCTGTCTTTGTCTTTGTCTTTGTCTTTCTTTTTCTTTGTGTCTCTCAATTACTGCCTACACAGTCAGTAGTTTTCATATGTATGTCATGTCTGTCCGGTAGAGTGTAAACTCCTTTGTGTGTCAGAACTATTTGTTAAATTGAGTTGAATCACATTGTAGCATAAATGCCTATGAAAGGTAGTAACAGGACATGCTAATCGATGGAGTCTGCATGGGACATGTGAAATAGCCACCTAAAGGACACTTTAGATTTAGGTTTTCTTATAAACACAGCTGAGATTGTCAAAGTTTGTCCCAGTCTCATTCCTTAATTACCCTGAATCAGTTCAATGCAACATATCTAAATGCCTGAACATTTCTAGGCAAAGCTCTCTGTATAGTATTGAAGATATATCAATAGCCTTTACCCTCCAGGAATTTCAGTTCACCTGAAGGAATATAATCTGTCCATATTCAAAGTAAATTCAAGGGCCCAACTGCATGTTTTCCTTGCAGTAACAGGCTTCTCAAAAACAGCATTTCTTGATCATTTAATGTGAAAAGCATCTCTTGACTGTTTGCATTCTGCACAAATCAGGCCATGTTCTAAGATGTCTTTCCCCATAAAACAGGTGGATTTTTTCCAGAAGTTTCTCATGGTTTTCAAACAACAGAATTTTATCAGCATATTAGATGGAGTAAAAGACAAGTAACCTTGAATGAAATCTCTTTGCACAGAGCATTCATTTTTGCTCTGCATATTTATCTATTAAGAAATGTGGCAAACTCATCACAATCTCTTCTTTCCCTCAGACAGTGAAGCATTTAAGAACGCTAGAATTTAAACCATTTGTTATATTTATAAAGCCTCCATCCATTGAGCGTCTAAGAGAGACAAGAAGAAATGCAAAGATTATTTCAAGTCGAGATGATCAGGGAACGGCAAAACCCTTTACAGTAAGTATGTTAACAGGCTGCTGAAATATTTGAGCAGCTCTGTATGAGCTCATGCTATAGTGATCAACTTTAGAAAGAACATAATGTTATCAGATCATATAACTTAAGTTCTGTAAAAATTTAGCATAATTCCTAGATATGGACTCTCTTCTACTTTTGTAGATGCTAGTAGCTTATACTTTAGTAATGTGTTTCATCCTTATAGCATAAATTAAACACTTCCTGTGAAAAGAATGAATTATAATTGATCAGTATTCATTTATATTTGCAAGCATATCAGGGAACTTGATGTCAGTTATTTTTATTACCCAGGATACTGTATAACTCTCTTAACAAATTAAGATATTTCAAGCTGATCTTAATCACACAAAAGTAGGAAAAAAAATTTAGAGCTATTCTTTTTTTTTTTTTTTTTTTTTTGGTGCTATTCTTTGTACTTGACAAAATGTGTGAAGAACACTGTAATCTGCCATTTTAACTTTCTCTTACCTTTGCCAACCAGATTTATCACAGTAACAAAGAAGTTTAACAGAATGCAATCAATGAGACTACCTCAGAATTGTACTTGGAAAAACAATATGTATTTTACTAATTCCACACAAGTAGAAACTTAGAAAAATGTTGAAAAGTCAGATGTATCTTTTGTCATTCACGTGCATAGATGCTGATGTTTTGTATATTTCCTTTGGATGAGATTAAAAAGACCGATGGACGGCCTGACTAGCTGCTGCACAGCCGCACGGGCAACAGGAGCTACACAAACTACTGGCAGTGACTCCTCATTGTTTCCTTTTGCCCTCAGCACAGGGTTTTGGTTCTGCTTTTGAACCCCAAACAAAAAAGTAAACAAATTAAAATGAGGAATACTATGCCAACACTATCATTAATGTTCATAAACATATATATATATATATATATATATATATATATTTTTTTTTTTTTTTTTTACTACCATTAATCCCCTCCCCACTTCACTCCCCAAAAAAGTCAGTATAGATTTTAAAGATTCCTTTTTAGGGATAATGATTTTTTTAAAAATCCAGGCGTCCGTGTTTAATAGTTTTCATGATATAATCCACATTACCTAATGTTCTTGATTTGTAACCTACCCATGTTCAAATTTCATGGTTTAGTAATCCTGCTGCAAAATCCTATGTCGCACTAAAATGAACACTGAAATTAGTTATTCTTAAAAGGTTTTCCATGATTTAAAAATATGGTAACAGTACTGGGATTTGGTGTACTTAAATTTCATTGTATAATTATGAGTATTGTAAAAAAACCCACTTTTTTTTGTATTGCTTCAGAAAGCAAGTGAAAACCATTACCGAATTAGACATGAGAAGATATAGGAAAGCAATAATAACCTTCCTTTTGCAACTTTTTCAAACTTTGAAAAAAGTAAAGTTAGTGTTCTTTAAAGTCAATTATAATTCCTTTGCTAATAGTGACTATAAAAAAATGCACCTGGATAAAGCATTGTTAGAGCAAACATGCCAGCGTGATATTAGTTACAAGAAGGTTCAGATAGATATAATTAAAACTGACAACGTCTGAAAATTGCAATTAAAGAGTAAATTTGAATTATTAGAGTGAGGAGGAAATGATTGGTAACTTAGAACTAGATACAGTACATTCTGGAAATCTGTATTTGCTATGAATGTGAAGGGATATAATTGATTGGTTCTTTTAAATGTTTTTGGTAGGAAGACGACTTTCAAGAAATGATTAAATCTGCACAGATAATGGAAAGCCAATATGGCCATCTTTTTGACAAAATTATAGTAAATGATGATCTCACAGTGGCTTACAATGAGCTGAAAGCAACTTTTGACAAATTGGAGACAGATACCTATTGGGTTCCAGTGAGCTGGTTACATTCCTAAGACTGAAAGAAGAGAATGTTTCAGAGTCATCTTTTAACAGGGTTAATGATTAAAAAGAAAGAAGTTACCTTTTTGGTGAAAGGGTTTTTAAATTTCTGTCACTGATAAGTGGTTGTTTTTTAAATCTATGTCACTGATGCAGTTACAATTTTGATGAAGTGGAATGATGTTATTATTTTCTTCTTTAAAGTCCTTTACCATATTGAAGATGTGCAAATAAGATCTAAATTTAATTTAAATGGAATTTTGCCCAATTCTCTATTCTAAGCTAAGCTTTCGAACATCTGGTTGTCTTTAATATAGCTATATATCCACAATGAGGTTTAAATTTTTGTTTAAAAGAGAAGTCGCTAAAGACTTTAATATATATTGGAGATCAGTGCTTCAGTAGTCTCAGATGTGGTCACTGCCATAAAGTTTGCATGTTAGCAGTCGAAGGTAATATCATTACTTTAAATTGCAGTTCTTGAGACAGGCAGGATAGCTTAAGTTTTTCTGGATAGATCATCACAATTTTAACTGGACTAACTATCAAGATGAGTTCTCTTGCTGTCCCCTGAAAGTCTAAGGTGGTTTTTTTGTTTGGTTGTTTTTTTGGTTTTTGTTTTTTACCTATAGCATATATTCACAGTGTGTGTATTCAAACTCTTTCATAAATGAATTGCCCAGTGAATTATAAAACATATTCTGAAAAGGGTTTGTGTGCTGTGAACACACTTGACATGTCTTTGTAGGTGGTATAACAAAGACTTTAATAAGGGAAAATAGATTTTTATTTTAATATTACATATGGAACTGTACAAAATTTCCCTTGTGGCATTAATACTTTATAATTTCAGTGGTATTTTAAGATAAATAACAACAAAATAGTTTGTTTTTTTTAATCATCTGCAAAAATTTCTGGAGTCATTTCAAAACAGATTTAGTTAGTCAGATTTTTTTCAATAAGTGATAGGAAAGTGTTTCACATTTGAAAAGCAGAAATATACAAGTTACTGTTACAAATACAGTAAATTAAGTGTTGCACTGATTTATTTAAAATTATAAGCAATTTATTGCCATATACTTGAAAAATATCCAATTCTGTTAAATTATAAAATTTCACATTTAATTTTAGCTTTTATTATAATATAGAGACAAAGATCCACTTTTAATATTAACTAGTTTCCATCATTCTTATATTTCTATAACAGTAAATGACATCCTTACATTTCTGTAACTGTAAATGAACAAATCATGTATTTGTAAATATTATTTTTCATTTTTCTTGATTTACTATTGACATGCAAAAACTCAGTAAAAAGCTTTAAACATGGTTATTAGCTGCATAAGTGAATTGACCTTACAGTTCAGAGTACAGTAGACCTTGCTAACCAAAAATCATCACAGATGTGACATTCAGACAAGAAATGAATTATTTTATGTTCACATGTAAAGAATTTAGATTAGCCTTGTTTAATACAAAAAAAAAGAATTTAGTGAAATTTTATATATTTATGAAAGGGTTTAAAGGGATAGTCGGGTTTTTTAATTCCTTGTCACTATAGTTATTCATAAAATGGATTATATGTGAAAGCATAAATTGAAATGGTGGTTTTGTAAATCAGGTTCAACATTCCATGTATATATTTGACAATGATTCATGTACAGAGGGAGGGAGCCACCAGTTTGTTGTATTTTAAGTGCATATTTAAGTGCCTGGTTTCCCTATATTTGTTTCAGGCTTACTAAGTGAAAAAGAAACTTAAGATATTTCACTAAACTTGACAGATATTGTTTTTTACCACAGATAACTAGAACACAAATTTTACTCAAATCATAATAATAATTAGTGAGTACATTGTCAAATTTTTATTATAGTTTTTTATTTCTGTTCCAGATGCACATAGTTAGTAACCTGTTAATTTAGGGATGCCAAATCTGATGTTGCTCCAAGTTGCTCTGACCAATGGTCCTTGAAAGAAATATGAGTCATGGATATATATATTTTCTTTTTTGTATACTCGTAAAAATGTCCTTTAAATCATGTGTATCTATATAAAATATGTATTATTTAGTGCTGTTTCTCATCTCCCCATCCTATACTTCACCACTCCAAAAAACACCCTTTGACCTGGAATATCCAGAAAACTGAGACAATATTGGATTTTTCAGAGTACCACTGTCTAAATAATTACCCTGATTCTCCAACTCACTCTCTGTATGGACAAAGCCTTAATTTAGTGCAGGCTCAGTTCTTTTGTTGTTGCTAAGAAAATCTTATCATAAATCTGAAAAAGAGTACTATTATTATATAGTTAATTGAAAATAATAACCATCACCACCCTCAAGGATGTATTCTGATATGTTTCATTTTGGATCATACCTAGACAATATTTGTATGTGAAGGTAGCCCATCTCTAAAATTTTAATAAATGAGGTGATGGCAATTTGAAAAGGTTCGCACTTGAAAAATGTCCGCTAGTGACACAGTTAAGCACACTTACTTTTAGGCCACAATCCTTTAACTTAAAAACAGCTTTAATTAAAACTTAATCTGAATTTGTTGGACCTAAGGACAGCTAGAGGGATTTGCCAACATCTTGTAGCAAGAGGCCATTGATTCTGTAGGTTGCCTCCTAACACGACAATTGCTTTATGAGCCTCACTGTAGCTCTTGGCAGTAGCTTAACAGACATATCCCAATTCCCAGGCTGGATTGTCAGCCAGCATTGAGAGCATAGGGAATGTTAAATTTTTAAAAGTCTGTGCATTAAAAAGCCAAGTTGGATATAAAGACAATCCAAGATCAAGATGGAAAATCTACACTCCTCTGATTGACACACTGGAACTTGTTTGTTGTTGTTTAAGGAAGAAGAAGGGTGGGACTTAAATGAAGTAGTCAATAACTACCATGAATTTTCATTTTTACTAGACATTCTTTACTTAGAATGTGTATATTATGTCACACTCTTATTACTGGCTCTGAATATGTAGCACTCAGAGTTTCTGCAGTAAAAACTTGGCCCTATTTTGTTCAGGCTTCTGAAATAAAGTGTTTTGAAGAGTTTTACTTCGGTTATTGATTCACCATGGCAGACTGAAATGTACTTTTGCTGTGACATTCAGCCACCCACAAGAGTTCTTGGTATCCGTAAGGCTGCCATTTCTGACACCGTGTCTTGATCACGCTAGCAAGGACCTTCCCTTCTCTGATCTGTAGTGCCATCGTTATAAAAAACTTCCCCAAGATAAAGACACTAGCATTTTTTTTCTTTTTAAAAAACTAACAAGGCTTTATAGAGAAATGCACAAGAAGACTTCAGTGTTAAAGTATGTGCAGAATGTGATGTGTAGAGTTTGTTGAAAGCTCTTTGACTCTGTCGGTATCTCACTATACTTTGCCATTTGCTGTAGCAGAGCAGACGTCACCATTTTGTACTGTTGTATCCAGCACCATACTTGAACTTGCCATCAATTTCTTAGTTGATGCCATGCCTGAAATATAAATTTACTTTCTTTCACTGAAGAATAAATTATTGACACAACACATATGTGGTGGGTGTTGTTAGTTTGTAAGAAAAGTGTATTGCTCATTTGCTCTGATAGCTCTCTGTAGTCCATTACCTTCCTTCAGTAGATGATTTCCAAACATAGACTTATTTCTCTCTCCTGGACTCCTTCCTGGCATCACAACTGGCTTCAGGGCCATTTTCCCCTGGGTGTCCCATAAGGATTCCCAATGTAACCTATCAAAAGTAGACCTCATTATCTTCCCACCATCCTACTGTCCCTTCTCTAAATGTTATTTCTTCATGTTGAGGGTATCATTTTAAAGCAAAGATGTGACCATATAATAATAACGCCTCTGTTCTCAAATCTTTGGTGAAAAACTATGGTATATAATATAAAGAAACAGTTTGTAGTACAGTCAGAAATGCCAGGAAGCCAGTGCAGCCTAAGAGTGTCACGATCCCACCTCCGACTCGGTGGCTCTGACTTTGCCAGGCCATGAACCCCTTGGTGTCTCAAGGTTCTCAGACAATATTAATTACATTTATGAGAATAAGCACTTTAACCTATAGTATCTCATTGAATCCACTCAACAACTGAGTTAGGTACTCTACTAATGAGAGGTTCAGTGACTTGCCAGTGGCACACAGCCAGTAAGTGTCTGAGTCTAATTGGAATTTAGGAATTCCTGATTCAGACTTAGGTCCCATACTCTCTCCACTACACCACACTGACCTACCTATGAGTTGCAAAGCAGTTGCTAACCTGCATTTTTAGAGTGAGAGATTCCTTAAGAAAGCTGCTAAATCAATATAGCCTAGGTCAAGAGAAAGAAAAATGATTAATGTGGGAAATTCAGAAAAATGAGATTTACTTGAATTTATCTTTTTTTGTTTATTTTTTAAAGATTTTTATTTTCTTTTTTTTAAATCATAGCTTTTTATTTTCAAAATACATATATGGATAGTTTTTGACATTCTTCCCTACAAAACCCTGTGTCCTAATTTTTTCCCTCCCTTCCCCCCATTCCCACCCCCCCCCAGTTGGCAAGTGATCCAATATATGTTAAACATGTGCAATTCCTCTATACATAGTTCCACAAATATCATGCTATACAAGAAAAATTAGATCAAAAAAGGAAAAAATGAGAAAGAAAACAAAATGCAAACAAACAACATCACACACAAAAGAGTGAAAATATTATGTTGTCACCCACACTCAGTTCCCACAGCCCTCTCTCTGGGTGCAGATGGCTTTCTTCATCACAAGACCATTGAAATTGGTCTGAATCATCACATTGTTGAAAAGAGCCAGAGCCATCAGAATTGATCGTCTTATAGATCTCCTGGTTCTGCTCATTTCACTTAACCTCAGTTCATGTAAGTCTCTCCAGGCCTCTCTGAAATCATCCTGCTGATCATTTCTTACAGAACAATAATATTCCATAATATTCATATACCACAATTTATTCAGCCATTTTCCAGCTGATGGGCATCCACTCAGTTTCCAGTTTCTTGCCATTACAAAGAGGGCTTCCACAAACATTTTTGCACATGTGGAACCAAAGGGTCATTAAATTCAGAGGGAAAGAATTTAATTTAGAAGAAAGTAAGTATGGTGCACTAATGCATTGTTGGTGGAATTCTAAACTGATCCAACCATTCTGGAGAGCAATTTGGAACTATGCCCAAAGGGCTTTCAAACTGTGCATACCTTTTGATCCCACAGTCTCACAACTGGATCTGTATCCTAGAGATCATTAAAGAGATAAAAGGACCTATATGTGCAAAAATGTCTGTGGCAGCTTTTTGTAATGGCAAGAAACTATAGAAACTGAGTGGATGCCCATCAGCGGGACAATTACTGAATAAGTTATAGTATATGTATGTTATGGAATATTATTGTTCTTTAAGAAATGATTTGCAGACTGATTTTCAGGAAATCCTGAAAAGACTTTCATGAACTGATGCAGAGTGAAGTGAGCAGAAACAGTAGATCACTATATAGTAACAAGATCATGTTATGATTATGTAATGGATTTGACTCTAATAAACAATATAGTGATTCAAGACAATTCCAATAGACTTGGGATGGAAAATGCTACTTGCATCCAGTAAGAAAAATATGGAGACTGAATATGGATGGAAGCATAGTATTTTCACTTTTTTTTTTGGTGGTTTGTTTTTTTCTTTCTCATGGTTTTTTCCCTTTTGGTCTGATTTTTCTTGTACAATATGACAAATATGGAAATATGTTTAAAAGAGTTGCACATGTATTAGATTGCTTGCTCCCCTCTTAGGGGAGGGGGGAGATAAGGAAGGGAGGAAGAAAAGTTTGGAATAAAAAGTTTTATAAAAATGAAGATTGAAAACTATCTTTGCATGTATTGGAAAAATAAAACTATTGAAAATTTAAAAGAAGGAAATAAATAGGATTTATTTTTAAAAGCAATACACTATGCAATGACTACAATAAATGAAAAATGAAGCACATGAAAAGGTGTAACTAAAAGGAAACTAGAATTCCTCCCTACTCCCTATCCTGCAGAGGGCTTCACCAACTGGAGCAGAATGGAATATGCATTCTCAGACATGGCCATTCAGGTTTTTTAAATTAAATATTTTTGTTTGAGTTTCAGTTAGGATGGGGAGGAAGCCATCAGGAATATTTTAAAACAAAAGTGGTCTAGTAACTCCCTATTGATTCCAGAATAAAAAATACAAGTTCATCACCCTATATTTAGAGCCCAATTCTAATCTATTTTATATTCTCCATTCCAATCAAACCATCTTACATGCAGTCCTAAACTTGACATTCCATCTCCCATTATTACTCCCTTACAGAAACTTCACACACTTGCAATGTACTGCCTCTTCCAAATCAGCCTCAATTCCTGGCTGCTTTCAAGGTTCATTTTAGAGTACTGTCTTCTTAGGAAATCTTTCCTTTGGCCACATTCATCAGTGTTCACTACCTTCCTCAAATCATCTTCCATTCATTAACCAGTTTACATTCTTCATGTCCCTGGACAATATAAGCTTCTGAGGGGAACGGATTATTTCCTCCTTTTTTCCTTAATTGTATAAGCTCTTAATTGATCATAGCTGTTTGAATCCTCTCACCTCTCCACATCCTCAGGAACCAGCCCAAGTTCCTTTCCAAGCTTTCTCTTATTTTATGGTCTGGACCACACACTCAATACACAGGACAGTATTCATTTTATGGATGTGAGTTTTATCTCCCCAACTAGCTTATAGCCAGCAAGGATCACATCTTATGCTTTCTATTGCTCCCAATATCTGAACCTTGACTGATTGCTAACAGAGGTCATCTCCCCAAGAAAGAAATTGGTCTGAATCTTTCATCCTACCTGTTTTCCCCACAATACCTTTGGAACAGCTTTGCAACTGACTTAATTGTGGGCAAGAGTTTAGGTACCTTTAAGGGAAGTTCAGATACTAGTGAAAAGTTTTAAGTAAGCTTTTGAGCCCAATTTTAATAATTATCCCCTTTATTTCAACCTTGGAAAAAAAAGTGGAAGTGAACAATTGCTGCAACCCTGCCTTCTGGATTTACTGCATTTTATTACTTCATTCAAAAACACAACTGGCATCTGTTCTGAGGTTTTGAAATCATCAAAAGCTTCTGAGTAACAACCTAATTCTCATGAACACTAAATTTTATGTATTTGGAGTTTTCCCTTCCCATAAGGGAAGTTCTTTTAAAATATGTCTTATTTGTAAAGATTCTACATCCTGTATATTTTTATGTACTGTACATAGCATAACCACTTGCCAGCTATAAAGCTACCTGGAAAGCTACATCAGCCTAGGTCAGGAAGTTCTGCATCTGAAGTTAGTAGAAGCACTTATCCTTATCGTGGGAGCTGAGTGGTCAATTTAGACTCACAATTTTTTTTTTTTCTAGCTTACATTTAATGTGAAATCTTGTAGGGATTGATGTAATTCTTTTCAAAATAAAGGCTTGCAAGCAAATTTAAAATAAACATGAACCTGGGCAACTAGATGGAGCAGTGCACAGAGCACTGGCCCTGGAGTCAGGAGGATCTGAGTTCTATATATACACACATACAAACCACCTTTAAGATAGGCTTAAAAATACTTTAATATGTTTTTCTTTCAGTTCTTAACACCAATGTGTAGGTTGGTCCTATTATTATCTCCATTTTGTGGCCCAGAAAGCCAAACCGTGATTTGTCTAGAGTCACATAACTAGACTAAGTATCTGAGGAAAGGTTTGAACCCACATCTTCCTAGCACCAAATCTGACTGGCAGGTCCACCACTTACTGCCTTCTCAGGCTACCCATAAAAAGTAAATATCTTTTATGTCAAATTATAGAGATTCAGGAGTATGTGTGCATTTTCCTCATTCCCACTGAAAAGGGCAACATTTGCAGGTTAGTCCACCTTAAAGCCATCACAAGCTATTTTCATATCTGGGGAAAATACCATAAAATGCAACTGGGCAAGTGGCAAGGACTGCTTCATGCGGGAGACTCAGAGATGATGCTCCACACAGTAAAGAAGCAGAGACCTCGGGATTAAACCCACCACTGAATGGACCCAAACTTGTAAGGTCGAATGAATCGGCCAATTCCACCCAGAGGAGAAATTTGTTTTAACTGGTTACTCTTGCTAACTAAAGGGTAAATTCAGTGTTTCCTATCTGCTGAAGGAGTGCATTGCTGCAAGCAACTTCTACATTTCAGCCCCCTGGAATCAAGCCCCAGTTTTTCTGAACTACTTACAGATTTGTATCTGATCCAAGAAGGGAACAATAATTGTTAGAAATTACTCTTCTGCTTTAAATAAGCCTCAGTAGCCAAAACCCAGACTACTAAACCCATACAACTAAAAGGCATGCTTTTTCTGTGGAAAATGTGTCAATTTAAAATATAACCAGTTGTACACAAAGGCTGTCCTAAAAGTCTTAGGTAGATTTAAGTTTTTTGTTTTTTTCCCTCCCTCCTCCCGTATTGTAGAAACAGTATAATTTAATTTTTTTCCCCCTCAGGACAAGAGAGAAGCTCTTTCTTTTTTATTTTCCCTTCTCCCCACTTTTTTTTTTTTTTTTTTTTTTTTTTGGTACATAGCTAATTTCAAATACAGCTTGTCCCAAAACTTATACTTGATTTTAGAGTAATAATTGCCTTTGCATGAAACTGATAAATTTCCTGCCGAGAAAGATGTCTGCACTCAAGATGGAGGGCCATTTGACAGCCTTTCAAGGTGTTACCCTGTAAAGTTGCTCTATTGGATTGTTATTTGAGCGAGATGGAAAATTACCTGTAGCCTGTTTCGCTGAGATCTTCTGCTGGCAGAGTGGGATGATGCCATTTTCCAGGAGACGATCATTTCCTGTTATGGGTTAGAAATACCAACTGTAATGAAAAACGTTGGGCTAGGTTCTCCTAGAGAGTTAGCAGGTGAGAACGTGACCTCTCATGTTCAAATACATTTTACAACCTCTTCTGGGGGCGGTAGTAAGTAAGGCGGGGGGAGAGCCTCCAGCCCTTTCGGATATCTGAACAGAACAAAACTTTTTATAACCGAGTCATTCCTTTTTTCTCTCGATTCCTCAAGGTGATAGGTTTCCTTTAATAACATATTTTCTGTAGGCCATTTTACACTTTAAAAAGAACATACTAGTAAGGCTTAGGACTCACGTGGTGAGGGACCACCCCTTAAAAACAATTCCTTGGAGTAACTCCTGTAATTTTTTTTTTCTCTCTCCTTTATAGTCTACATATTTAACATTTTAGAAACCACAAGAAAAAAGAAAAGGCGGAAGTTTCTGGGCTTTTTGACCATGTTATTATTTATTTTGCTTTTCCTGTGAGAATGCAGTTTATTGTAAGCACTGAGAAAGTATACTTTACCCCTCAGAATGGTTTGGCCTACTTAGACTATTTGAAAAGACCTTCTGGAAAATCTGAAACACAACAAATAAGGGGAAAAAGGCCAAAATGTAAAGTGAGGACAGGCATAATGTAAGACAATTCCTTTCTTCACAATCAGTTTCTGAAGAACTTTTCCAGGCTGGTTGCCAGTAGCTGAATGATAGAATAATTTTTTTAAAAATTCCTACTGTGTTGATTGCTTCTCCCATTATCAGATTAAAAAGCTGCCTGTCTTTACCAGATGATGAATTTTGACATAGTTTTCTGTATATTTTCAAAAGTGAGATGACATTTTAAGAGGCCAAAAGAGATTGCAAAAATAATTTTCTGTACACGTTTTGTCATTTTAAATCCAAGTTGATTTTATTCCAAACATGCTTACGGTCTTTTTTGTTCATATTTGAATAGATTTTAGCCAACTCAAATAATATTTTACAATTCCTAATCCGATGATGTAAATAAAAGTAGAGACCTCTGAAGCAGGACCTGACTTTTCAGGGTCACTATGCCTTTGCTGAAACCTCAGTTTGAGGACCTATGATTTCATCAGTATGAGTGTTCTACCTCCCCATACACTTGCAAGTCCTCAGTGACTTATTTTATGTGGTCTTGCAAAGTTACTATGGTTTTTAAAAAATATAATTATCATTCTCTAGCCTAACTGAACTCAAGAGTAGCACTCAAACAATAGACATACAACCCATTCCTAGGTTCATATATGGAATCTTTCCAACTTTATAAGACCTAACAATTTGCACAGTGATGAACATGTTCAGTAAATTCTCATTGATTTTCATTTAGATTGCTCAGTATTACTATATGGAAAAGAGGAGAAGTGCCACAAGAATGGATCAGGACAAATGCCAACCTGATTTTCAAAACAGAGATGAGGATAAAATCTGGAAAATAAGACCAATCAGCTTACAACTTTTATGGACAAATATCTAGAGAAGGCAATGGTGATTGCAAAGAGCTATAATGGAACAAATTTAAAGCAGGACTTTGGGGGGTGGGGGTGGAGCCAAGATGGTAGAGTAGAGGAAGCTGCTCAGCTCTTCCGATATTCCTTCAAACAACTTTAAAATAGTGAATCAAATCAAATTCTGGGATGGAACAAAAAATGCTGAAGAAAATAAAACTTTATACAATTGGCTAAATGAAAAAAAGAGATACTCATTGAAGAAAATAATTCCTTAAAAAGTAGAATTAGGCAAATGGAAAATGACTCCATGACACATCAAGAAAGAATAAAGCAAAAGTAAAAAAATGAAAAACTTGGGGAAAATCTGAAATATGTTATTGTGAAAATAATAGATCTGGAAAATAGATTGAAGAAAGATAATTTAAGAATTATTGGACTACCTGAAAACTCTGACCAAAGAAAGAGCCTACACATCATATTTCAAGAAATGATAAAGGAAAGCTTCCCCTAAATCCTGGAACTAGAGGCTAAAGTAGAAATGGAAAGAATCCACTAAACGTCTCCTAGTAAAATCTAATATAGCAAGGCTGAATCTTATATGATAAAAAAAATGCAAAGTCTTGTTCCTGGGTTTAAAAAAAAATCAACTTCACTTCACAAGCATAATGTGGGAGGGGGAAGGGAATACGTCTAGTAGTTGTGAAAAAGATTTGAGGGTTTTGTTGGAATACAAGCTCAGGATGAGTCAACAGCGTGATGTGACAGTTAAGAAAGCTAATGCTTTCATTAAAAAGGGGCAGATTTTCCTTGATTGTAGGATAAGAGTTTCACCATACTCTGCTTTTGTCAGACCTCATTTGGGATATTGCATTTAGTTCTGAACTCCCCTGTTAATGAAGGACATTTGGTAGTTGGAAAATGTCCAGAAGAGGCAACCAGAATTGTGAATGGACCCTTAAGTCCATATCATTTGAGGAACTAGATATGTGTAGCATAGAGGGGAAAATATCAGGTAGAGAAGGGATTCCATCTTGAGATCCCAGAGAACAGAACCAGGAGTAATGTTACTCAGTGGCCAACTGAAGAAAAATTCCCTCACAAATAGTGCTGGTCCAAAGTGAATGGATTTCCCAATTCTGCCCCCAGGAGTTCCTCCTTGGTTATTTTCAAACAGATTAGAAGACTACTTTCTGGAATGATTTAGGAGGAAATTCTTCTCTTATATGGGTAAACCCAGCTGACTTGTCTAGGTTCTCAACTTCTGTAACTGTGAAGGCTCATCATCAATATACCAATTTACCAATATCAATATATCAATATATTACACACTGCTATTTACCAATATCAATATATTACATGCTGCTACTCAATCTAAGCAACTCAAGCTTTTTTTAAATTTTGTTTTTCAACATCCATTTCAACATTCATTTTATTCTAAATTTTTCTCCTTCCCTCCCTTACCTCTTCCCTTTTCCTTAACATATATAAGTTAAATATGTGCAATTCAAAGACAATTTTTAAATATTCATGACTTCATCTTGCTGGCCTTCCCAGAATCCCCTCTATAAATACACACCAGTCCCAATATGTTGAGATAACACCAAGATATTTTTATCTAGATGAACAAAATTATTATGGATATAAAATATCTCCAAAAGGGAACCAATTGTTTGATTAGAACTGACTTGCTTTCTGGGGAGAGAGGTGTACTAGTGCATTACTGGTGGAGCTAGATTTGGAATCACTCAAATAAAGAGACTAAAATATCCCTAGTCTTTGACCCAGAAATTTCATTTCTAGGCATGAAGGTCATTGATTAAGAAGAAAATCCCCATATGCACCAAAATATTTATAGCAGCACTTTTTTTGTGGTAGCAAATAACAGGAAACAAAATGGATGCCCATTGATTGAGGAAAGACCAAACAAATTGTGGTGCATGAGTATAATGGAACATTACTGTGCTGTAAAAAGCAATGAATATAATGAATTCAGTGAAACAAGCCTCTTAATTCTAGTGCCTTCTCTGTTGTTTCCTATTTTTTCTGAATACAGCTTGTTTTATATACATTTTTGATACATCATCTTCCCCATTAGATCTTTTGCTACTTTATGTATGTCTTTTAGCACAATGCCTTTAGCACAAGGCTCTTAATAAATGTTTGTTCATTGAACAGAGTGAAGTAAGCAGAGCAAAGAAAACAATACAAAGAATGACTCCAATAATGCAAATGGAAACGACCACAAAAAAATAAGAAACAAATGGTGCAGAGTTATAATGAACAAACATAACTTCAAAGAAGAGAAATGAAAATTCCTTTGTAAAGATGGGAAGTTCATGAGTGTGGTATATTGCATGTAGTTTCTTTTTTTTAATTAAAGCTTTTTATTTTTAAAATATAGACATGGATAATTTTCAACATTCATCCTTACAAAATCTTGTGTTCTAATTTTTTCCTTTCTTTCCCCACGCTCCTTTCCCTAGATGGCAAGTGATACACACACACACACACACACATATGTTAAACATGTGTAATTCTTCTATTACATATTTCCACAATTATCATGCTGCACAAGAAAAATCAAAAAAGGGAAAAAATGAGAAAGAAAACAAAATTCAAGCAAACAACAACAAAAAGAGTGAGAATGCTATGTTGTGAACCACACTCAGTCCCCACAATCCTTTTTCTGGGTGCAAATGGCTCTCTCCATCACAAAATCTTTGGAACCGGCCTGAATCACTCCACTGTTGAAAAGAGCCATGCCCATCAGAATTGATCATTATTCAATCTTGCTGTTGCCGTGTACAGGGATCTCCTGGTTTTAGTTACTTCACTTAGCATCAGTTCATGTAAGTCTCTCCGGGCCTCTCTAAAATCATCCTCCTGATTTTTTCTTATAGAAAAACAATATTCCATAATATTCATATGCCATAACTTATTCGGCCATTCTCTAACTGATGGACATCCACTCAGTTTCCAGTTTTTTTTGCCACTACAAAAAGGGCTTGCATATAGTTTCAAATTTTTAATATGTTGATCAATTTAGCTTTTTTTTTTCTTTACAAAATATTATTTGTTATATTGGTTGGCTGTCTAGAAAGCAGAGGGATTAGGAATACTGGAAGAAATTCTGATGATATAAAAAAATCCATAAACATTTATTTAGAAAAAACAGATCTGACTTGCTTTTTCAACCAATCCCTTCAAGGTCTTTGTGACCTGTATAAATAAGATATTGTGTAACGGCTTAATTTCAATATACAGATATCATCTTTTTGCCATCTATCTTACCACTGTTGTATCCTCTTAATTCGCCCTAGAGGGATTAAGTTCTGGGCTCTCACCACTGTGGTGCTCTATTGGTCTGATTAGCAAGAGTCCCCTCAGCCTGGGCCACCCAACACTTGACCACCTCAATCATCAGCTTAAAATCTGCTCCAATACAATCTGTATTTCCTCTTCCTTTGCTCCTTGTACCTCTTGCTCTGGGCACAGTAATCAAGTTAGAAGGGCATGTCTCGTTACACATGCAATCCCTGATGCTGAATAAGGCTGAGGTTGGTGGATCCTTTCAGTTTGGGAGAACTGAATTGCAATAGGGCGAATGCTAATGGGATGTCCTCACTGATACAGCAAGCACCTAGAAGGGGAGGATCATTAGGCTGCCTAAGAAACAGCAAACTAGTCCAGATGAGAAAAGTGAGTCAGCTAGGGGACACCCTAGTGAAAAGCCCTGAGCCTAGAGTCAGGAAGACTCATCTTCCTGCCTTCAAACCCACTTAAGAGAGGGATGCATGTTACTTCTCCCTATTTATCTCAGTTCCTCATCCGTAAAATGAGAGGGATTAGAAAATGACAAACCATTTCAGCATCTTTGCCAACAACAACAGAAGAACCAAGAATATAAGCTTAATGCACAGTAGTGACTTCCTTGATACCCCTTGTTTTTAAAAAAATACTATTTTGTTTTTCCAAATATATGTAAAAATAGTTTTCAACATTTATTTTTGTAAAATTTTATGCTCCAAATTTTTCTCCCTTGCTCTTTTAATTCCTCCCTCTTCAAGAGAGCAAGTATATGATATAGGTTAAATACATGCATGCCTTTTAAACATATTTCCATACTTGTCATTTGGTACAAGAAAAATCAGATCAAAAAGGAGAAAAAAAATGTGAGGAAATTTAAAAAGTAAATAATAACAAAAGGTGAAAGTATTATGCTTTGAATTCACATTCAGTCTTAATAATTTTCTCTTGGGATGCAGATGTCATTTTCCATCTCAAGTCTATTGGAACTGCCTTGAATCACTTCATTGTGGAAAAGAGCCAAGTCCATCACAGTTGATCAACACATAATCTTGTTGTTACTGTATATAGTTTTTTTTATTCTATTCACTTTACTTAAAATTAGTTCATGTAAGTCTCTCCAGACCGCTCTAAAATCATTCTCCTGATCATTTATTATAGAACAATAATATTCTATAACATTTATATACCATAATTCATTCAGCCATTCCCCAACTGATGGGCATTCACTCAGTTTCCAGTTCCTTGCCACTACAAAAAGGGCTGCCACAAACATTTTTACACATCATTTCCCTTTTTTTAATGATCTCTTTGAGATATAGACCCAATAGAGACACTGCTGAATCAGAGGGTATGCACAGATTTATAATGTCTTTGGTCATAGTTCCAAATTGTTCACCAGAATATTTGAATCATTTCACAACTCCACCAAAAATGCATTAGAGTTCTAGTTTCCCCACATCCCTCAACATTTATCATTATCTTTTCCTGTCATCTTAACCAACCTGAGAGTTATGAAGTAGTACCTCAGAGTTGTCTTAATTTGCATTTCTTTAATCCATAATAATTTAGAACATGTTTTTCATATGATTTCAAATGGCTTCAATTTCTTCATCTAAAAAGTCTGTGTATATCCTTGGGCCATTTATCAAATGAGGAATGGCTTGTATTCTTCTCAATTTGAGTCAATTATATATACATATACATATATATATATATATATATATATATATATATATATAATATGTGTGTGTATTAGAAATGAAGCCTTTATCAAGAACACTGCCCGTAAAAAAATTTTCCTAGACTTCTACTTCCCCTCTTATCTACCATACATATTATTTTCTCTTTTCCCAGCAATTTTGGTCAGATAGTGAGTCCTTATCAAACACTAGATCACTATAGTCATTGACTATTCTCCTTGATACTTATAATGGCATCTATTAGACACGGGCTTGATGCTAGCACTTTGGCATGAAATAAGGCATTTAGAAGGCATTGAATAATTAAGAGAAAAGGGTTTATTTTGCTCTACCACAGTAAAGTGATGCAAAAACCATAGATACCCAAAAGAATAAGAAGAACAAAATTTATAGAGCTTCTCTAGACTTAGTCTGTCTCATTTCCAAGTGGAAATATCAGGGCAGAGTATGTGACTTAGTCTTCAGAAATTCCCCAAGAGATTGATCTAAGATGGCAGTTGTGGACCTGGAACCCACCACCTAATCCCCCTCTGCCCCCTCCAGCTGAAGAAGAAGAAAAAACCAAAATCAATTAGGAGGTTGCTAACCCTGAATACTATATTAAACATCCACTCCAGAACAGATGGACGTTATTAGTCCCATGCAGACACAGCTACTAACAGGGCCTCTACCACTAAAAATAGGCTTGTTGCTCAAGAAGACATCTGAGTATTCTTTCATAGGAGACTGTGTCAAGCAATCGAATTTGGGAGCTGAACTAAAGCCTCTTCAAAAGCAGAATGGACCACATTAAAATTTGATTTCCATCTGAATGTTGCTAAGATATATGAGAAGTCTCCGTTGCCTTTGTCTTGACCTTTTGAGTTTAATTTTTTTTTCTATTTTGACTAGAATAATTATTATCTCAATCAAAGAATTACAGTCCACATCATCCCCAGAATCATAAATGTATTCCTGGCCCACTCTGTAATAGCTTAGGGGAAGCATTACTGTTACAAAAACTGTATTCACAGTATTCAGAAAGGACTTGCATTTCCTTGCTTTACAGAGAATTACTTCTGTTGTACATTGCCTTGTATGCAATAACATTTTACTGGTTTGGAAGAGTATGATGTATGCATCTTTTCTCATAGCTTTTTTTTACTGTATTATTATTATTTGCTGTAGGCTGCTAGACTTAATTTATTTGTTTCCCTATCTGATAACATTAGTGGTTCTGATTTCATTTTTGTTTGTTTGTTTTGTTTTGGCTTGGTTGTTTTTTTTGTTTTTTGTTTTTTGCTCATGTAACATTGGTGAAAAATCTGGGAATATCACATAAAGGTGGAATAAACATTAATTCTGTGCATTCTTTGGTAATTTTGGGGTTTTTTGGTAACAGAGCTTTGCTACAAATTTATACATTTCAATCAAATCAGTGATCTATGTTTGTGTGATTTCCTAAACATAATTGTGGATTTTTAAAAAATGCTATAACATAATTACATTCCTGACTACATATAGTTGTCTGTTTTTGTATCTTATGCTGTATTTTAACACTTTGTTTCATTTAGATTATATTTTGTTTTGGTTAAAAATGACTCAAGTAGAAAAGCTGGCCCTTTCATATTAAGACAGTGGACAAAACTAAATAAAATATGTACAGTGAAAAAATAAAAAGTGTATCCGCATGTTTGTGGAAATTTTTATGCTCATATATAACTAGGAAGCTGCCTCATGGGAGGCAGGAGCAAATAAAGTCCCAGGGGTACTTTAGTGATCATTTAGGAAAATCTCAAGTGGAGAAAACCAAGGGAATCCTGCTCCTTTCATAGCATCATAATTGAGGTTCTACAAAGTAGAAAGAACCTGTCAAAATATGAAACTCACTGCAGACCTGAGGGGCTTTGGTGCTGCTGGCATAACTCTACATCCTTCACTTGTAGCCCTTTTAAGTGCCTTTATACACAGCATTGGCTCCTCAAGGGAGTGGTATCTCTTTTGTTAATTTGTGAGTTCCTTGAGGGCCAGGAAAAGGCAAAAGACTCTTGTATCCCCAAAATACATCCCAAAATGTATCCCCAACATTTAGCACAGTGCCCTGTACAGTGTAAGTGCTTAATAAATGTTTATTGATTAAGTGAGTGAGGAGTCAGTGGATATAATTTTTAAAAAATAGAATTGTAAGATGGAAAAAGCCTTGGACAAGGAAGGAATTCTAGTTCTGTTACTTAATGGAGTTTTATATGGTCTTGGTTAAGTCATTTAGCCCGTCTAAATGATTTCCCTTCACTCTTATTCATATGCTGCTGAACACAGATAAGGCAAACACAAAATCATGTTAATTGGGACCACTACAAATTAATTTTCTATAATTTCAACTGGCCCCCATTAAAATTAGATAATCTTTGTAAACCTCTCTGACTGATTACCCTACTCACTAGTCACGTTACAAAGGTTTTCATCTTTTGTCAACCCTTTCGTGGCACTCCCTACCCCTTCCCTCTCATCAGAGGACCTCAGCTTATATTTCACTGAGGAAAAAAATGAAGCCATCAGCCAAGAGCTTCCTCTTCTCCCATCCTTTTCATCTCACATCACTGTCACATCTTCTCTCACCATCACAGTCTTGATCCTTTAAATTAATTACCCTTGCCAAGGCAAATCCATCTGCATGAGCTATTTGTTCATAAAACCAGAGAACAACTTAGTAATACAAATAATTGCAAGTGCTTGAGGAACATGGAGTGATCAGAGTGGAGAAGGATAGATTTAGTCTGGGCAAGCTCCATGGAAAAGGTGAGCTTCCAACCGGGAAATATCTTTTGTTCTGATGGCACATTTCCCTCAGCCAAAGATGCTTCCTGAGCAACCGTTGTTCTAGGCAAAATCAGTCAATCACTGATAAGATGGCTGAGGCAAATGAAGTCCACTGGACCAGCCCTAACTTAAAAATGAATGAAAGCACTAAGATAGCTGCTATGTAATAAGATGAAATGGAACTTGCAATCAGGATTTGTTGTTCAATCACGTTCAACACTTTGTGACTCCATTTGGGATTTCCTTAGCAAGGATACTAGCGTGGTTTATCATTTCCTTCTCCAGTTTATTTTACAGATGAGGAAACTGAGGCAAACAGAGTTAAGTGACTTGCCTTGGTCACACAGTATCTGAGGCTGGATTTGAGCTCAGGTCCTCTTGAATCCAGGCCTGATACTCTATCTACTGCACCATTTAGCTGTCCATAATCAGGATAGATTAAACAATTGCTCCAGAATCCTTTGAAGTATAACTTTAAATGATGTAATTTAGCCATGGATTGCTAGAAATTTCCCCTCCTGCTAGTAATCAAGACTGGAATAGCTTGCTTTAAATAAATACATCATTCGATCTGAGCTAAGAGAAAAATGCACAAATAGCCAGCCTAATCCCAAACCTTGTCCCGCGTCGGTCAGATAGGGGCACACAGAGGTCTTTTCAGCCTTGCCAGCCCCCAGGGACCTTGACACTATCAGCCTGTCAGTTGTCTTTGAAAATCAATATTTCAGGACCCAAAGGGCCTAGTACAGTTTCCAGTGAACAAATGGTTTTCTGAAAGGTGTTCTAATATTGACTTTTCATCCCTGAAGTTGTTTTAGCCTGTCTCACATTTACAACCTGCAAGCTGTCTCACATTTAATAAATACTCATAAATTCTTCTTCTTCCCTTCCCTGCCGCCCCAGCATTCTTCCCCATTTCACCTATTTATGACTTAAGACTATACTTCAACTTGTAAACTGACTTTCTTGTTTTCTAGTTATTACCTTTTGGCATAATACTTTCCGAGAACTTGGTTTTTATTGTAGTTCGTACTTAAAAAGCCACCTGGATATTCTCCCCTTCTATTCTTTTGGTTAAACTATCTTTAAGCCCTTTTGCATGTTTTTGTAATGGGTAAGGCAGACTCTGTTACGACAGAAGAGTTTCAAAAGACTTGTGCAGCTGGTAACTTTTTGATGATTGCATTTCACAATTCCTTTGGAATGAATGTGGGCATTAAGAGGTACAATGAGTATAATGTTGGTTTAACTAAAGTTTAGTGGTTTCAGTTTTACAAAGATTTCTGTCCCCGTGATTCCACCAGTGGCTTACTCTGTAATATTGGGGGAAAATGGAGCTTAGCAGACATATAAAAAAAGGATGGTGGCGGGGGCGGTGGAAGAGAAACAGAAGAGTTATCATAAATCCTTTATATTGGCGTGTTTTGTAATCCTTTCAAAAAGAAACAGGAGAGTATCCAGGTGCTATTCTTTAAAAGTACATGCTTGAATTTTCTTTTTTTATATAAAAATTTTTATAATAGCTTTTTTTATTTTTCAAAATACACAAAAGATCGTTTTCAACATTCACCCTTGCAAAATCTTGTGTTCCAAATTTTTCTCCTTCCTTCCACTCTTCCCCCTTCCCTCGACAGCAAGTAATCCAATATAAGTTAAACATGTGCAATTCTTCTAAACATATTTCCATATTTATCATATGGCATCAGAAAAATCAGATCAAAAAGAAAAAAAATGAGAAAGAAAAAAACAAGCTTGAATTTTCTAAGGCATGATGACAGAACCTAAAAAAACCAAAACATAACTCACACATAACTGGGGTCAGAGAAAGAAAACCTTTTTGGTGCTATCACAGAGAGCATAATAGTCTAATGCAGTCTGAGAAAGCCAGCCCTTTCAGATCCTGTAAACAATATAGGTCAGAAAGGGCAAGATGATACCGGTATGGCTAGAGGTACCATAAGTGAAAGGAAATCCAGCTAAGCTTCCCTGGATGAGAGGGACTCAATTTGTCACTATGACCCTACAAGCTGGACAGAGGTTCCCAACTGCAGGCACAGGGGTTCTTGACTGTGGGCACAGGAGTTCCTGACTATGGGCACAGGGGTTCCCAACTGCAGGCACAGGGGGTCCCAGCTGTGGGCACAGGGATTCTTGACTGTGTCCATCTCCTTGATATAGCAGAAGTGCCACCCAATCATTAGCCCCACTTGACCTCCCTGCTAAAGGATCTCTATTTTAATGCTTCCTAATCCTCCTTTAGTTTAGAAAATGTGTGATCCCTCAAGAGTTGCTACATCTCCTTGGAACTCCTTTTTGAGAAGGGGAGGACATTCTCCTCATGTGAGACAAGAGTATTATCAATGCTATTCTCCAGTGGGGTCCCAATCCAAGACAAAGGGTCAAGCTCTTGGCTCTCAACAAGTTTTTTATTTAATTCTGGTCTTCTTAGTTCTGAGGAGATTGAGAGGAAGAAAACATGAAGCTATTGAAAAGTAGGAAAGCTTAAAAAGCAGGCAGAATATTTTATATTTGATCATGGAGCTAACAGTGAGCCACTAACATACATTGAATGGGAGTGGGATAGGGAGTCAGACTTACACTTTAAAAAGATCCTGTGGTATCTGGATAGAATGGTGAGCAACTGGAAGCAGGAAGACAAACCAGAAGCCTACTGCAATAATTCAGGCATGAGGCAACGAGGGGAGAAACCAAGGGAGTGATGGAATCAGAGAAGAAAAAGTGTCATAAGAAAGATGTTGTAAAAGGTAGAATTGACAGGACTTGGCAACTGATAGAACAGGAAGAGAGAGAGAGAGAGTAAGGATCTGAAGTTGAGGGTTATGTCTAGGCTAAGAGCCTGAGTAATTGGGGAAATGGTGCTGCCTTTGATAGTAATCGCAACGTTAAATAAGTTAAATAAGGAGTAAAAGAGGGCGGTTGGAGGTAATGAGTACAGTTGTGGACATCTTGAGGCTAAACCATCCATAGGACTTTCAGTTCTGAGTATTCAAAAGACTGCTGGAAATACGACAGTGAAGGTCAAAAGAAAGGTTAGGTCAAGATAAAGAGGTTTGAGAACGATTAGCAAAAAAAAAATGACATTGATTTCATGGGAAATGATGAGATCCCAAATCAGATTAGTATAGAGGGAGAAGAGCTGGGGGGACAGTTTAGTTAGGAGGAGTAACATCAAGCAAAGGAGAATGATGAGGACTAATCATCCTGCAGGAAGAGAACCTGGAGAGAGCAGTGTCATGAAACTTAGAGGGAAGAGAGTATGGAGTCAAAGTGGGTGATAGTGTCAAAAGTGGTAGAGAGGTCAAGAAGGATGGAAATGGAGAAAAGGCCATTACAGTCAGCTTTTAGGAGATCCCTGATGACTTTAAAGAGAAAAGTATGGATTGAACAAAGAGGGTAGAAATGGAATTACAGAATCAAGAAGAAAGGGAGAGGAAAGAAAGTAGAAGCATTCAGGTTGAATTAAGCGTCATAGATTCAGAGCTGGAAAAAACCTTGGTCTTTGTCTCAGCAGCACAGGTGCAATGGAATGGACGCTTAATTCGACCTGATTTAAATATCAGCTGTGTCACTTGCTACCTGCATGACCTTGGTCAAGTGACTTGACTTTGTCAATTTTCAGTTTCCTCATCTGAAAAATAAATTAATAAATTAATCTGAAAAATAAAAATTAAGTGAACTCTGAGGTCCAGAAAGGGGGTGTAAAGTAACTCCCCTCAACGTCACACACATTGTAAGTGAAAGACCCAGGATTTGAACCCTGACTCTAAATCTAGGGCCCTTGTTCTTCAAGATATTTAGGAGTAGGTTGTTTACTTTAATAATTCTTTGATCTATTTGCCATCTTCACCCAGACAGCTTGTGACAAATGGGAGAATTAGCCAACATGGTGTATTCTCAGATTGAAGAGAAGTTTGAATTATTACAAAACACTTAAAAATAAATAATAAATAATTATTTATTTATAAATAAATTTATAAAAAAATAAAAATTTTAAAATAAAATATTTACATATTTAAATATTATTGTTAATATAATAAGTAATATTAAACATAAAAATAGATACTAAATAGGTGACATCTTTTCCCTAATAGGTTTTAATGTCAAATTCACAGAATCATAAGTCAAATTAAAAATAAAGATACGTTTTCCTTTAAAATAAAAATATCAAATTGCTTAGGGTGCCCATAGCCTTTGCCACAGGAAAGGATGAACCTGGTGGTTCTCTTGAGTTCAAGAGTTCTGAGTTCCAGGATGGTTAAGGCCCATTAAGTGTCTGTACTATCTGGCACCAATATGATGAATATCTGGGTCCAGAAAGCATGTCATATCATTGAACTATTATTATTTATCAAAGAAAAAAAATTAATTAAAACTGATTGATAAAACGACCACATTTAGCAGTGAATGGAATATTCTATAATTTTGGCCCCCACCTCTCTATAAAACAGCTAGGTAAAATAGATGGAAAAGTAGAGTTGGAATCAGGAATTCAAATCTTTCTTCAGATACCTCATAACTGTGTGATCTTGGGCAATTAAGCTCAGAGATTCACCAGGTGGCCTAAAATAGGGAGTGAACAGTAGGATAGAAAAAAAATTAGAAGTAAGTCAAAGCTTCTGTACCAACCAGTATTTAGATTAAGTTTATGAATGGCCTGGGTGAGGGAGGGAATCACAATCTCAATAAAAATAATTATGATTATAATAGTGTTAAAAGTATTTTTAAAAATCAATTTCCTTCTTAGTATCTTTATTTCACTCTTATAAAGATTTGAGGGTTTGTACATCTAAGAGTGTCCAGGCCATAGAAGCTTTAACACCATTATTTCTCTGATGGAAATGATGGGGTAAAAATGCTCAAAGATCCTCTTCTTAATAGGGAGGTAGGAAGTCTACTGTTGGTGAGAGCAGATAGTAATCAACACACCAGAAGCTGAGGGCATATATCAAGGAGACAGATGTGGGATGAGTTACATAGAAATTCAAACTCTAAAAAGGCACTTAGAAAGATAGCTAAATATAGCCGACATATACTTCAGCAGCAGATGCTTTTACAATGGAAGAGTTATTGAACTGATTTCCTCTCCAGTGGAATATGGGAACTGATTTATTGAGTACTAACTGGTATATGAGATGAATCACTTGCAATATATAGTTATTTTGAAAGCAAAAATATAAATCCATACACTGACCTAAGCAACACACAAAATAATAAAATCACTTCCTTCTGAGTAATAGGTCAGTGGGGAAAGCAGAGTGGTGGAAACTTTAAAGAGGTCTGCAAGTAGACTAGATGGTTTTATTGGCATCCATATGTAATAGTTTATCACTGCCTTGTTTTCAGAAAATGGGGGCTGGAACCAAACAAAGTAAAGTGTTGATTTGTGCTGAAAGAGTTATTTGCTTAGCAAGGTGAAAAGAATTTTGTTTGCATTTTATTGAAACCTCTTCTGTCTTCCAGCAGTTAATCATAAATTCACCAAGTGACTTTTTTTCATGGAATTGAAAGAAAGATGTATTTTGTCTCTTAGATACATATAGTATAGCCACATAAGTGACCAAACATTTGCAAAAGAAAACGAATTAATTTAATTCACCATTCAGTGAAGAAAGGTTAATCACAAAGTGAAGGACTAGGTGTTTCAAGGATCATAGATAATATGCAATTAACTAACTCCTTGTCTTTTTTGTTTGTTTGTTTGTAATCGATGCATTTTTTTCATCAATTATTTCCCCGTATAAATCTCCCCTCACCCTCCCCTGAAGTTGAACTATCCAAAGAGAATTAGCTTGTTATAATGTATAAGGTGCTTGACTTGGAGTCAGAAAAACCTAGGTATAGATTTCTCTTCATTCCCTTTATTGTATCATTTTTGGCAAGTCACAACCTCATCAAGCTTCAGTTTTTTTCAATTGTAAAATGAGGATAATAATAACACCTCATTCACAGGATTGTTGTGATCATCAGCATCTCATAATACTAAAAGCATTATATATTGTTAGACTTATTATTTAATATTATGGATTGTGGAGCAACCATATTTAACAATATATGCATTATTCTACATCCCTGGTCAGCTACTTCTCTACCAAATAGCTAGGGACCATAGCAGATAGTGCTAGACTTGGAATGAGGAATGATCAAATAAATAAATCAGCTTCTCTTAAATTCCATTTTCTCATCTGAAAAATGGCCATAATTATAAAGCTTACATCACAGAGCTATTATGAGGATACTATATTCATGATATGTAATAATATGCTATCATATTAATATATAACACATCAACAATATTAATTAATTATTCATAATTAATCAATAGTGTTATATAACATATAACTATATGTTATAATATTAATGTGGCAAATAACATAATATAAGCATTAATATATTACATATAATTATATTTAGTATATTATATAATGAACATATTAATATAGTATAATATATTGTGAAAGGACAAATTACAGGATATAAATTAATAGAGTTCTTAGATAATATAATGTAGCTGTGTAATAGATACAATCCATGGGATAATGTATGTAAAGGGATTTACAAAGTTTAAAGAGCTATATAAATATGTCATATTTATTTAATATATCATTATATGCTCACAGATATTTCATCCTGTGCCTCCTGGAAACAAGACTGTTCATTGCAATTATTCTCCATTTTGCTGCTGCTGCTATATATTATTTTTGTCCTGCCTGAATTGTTGCAATAACCTTCTGGCTGGGCTCCCTATCTCCAAGCTCTTCCCACTTTCCCCTGTCCTTCATTTAGCTGCCAGAGTGATTTTCTCACAGTGCAGTTAGTTCTAGTTCATCTACCTACTCAATAAACCCCAATAGTTCCACATTACTTCCTTTAAGATCAAATAAAAACTTCTTAGCTTGACTTTTAAAACCCTTCAGAACCTGGTCCCTTTCCACCTCTCCAATCTTTGCACACTTTGCTCCCTTCATACTCTGTGGTCCAGATATATTTTCCTTCTTGTTTCCCACTCACAACCCTTCATCTCCCATCTCTGAGCCTTTGCATGGGGCTGTCCCCAAGCCTGAGATGCTCTTCCTCCTTACTTCTGCCTCCTACTGCTCCTGAGTTCTTTCAAATTTCAGAACAAATCCAACCTTCTGCAAAGAGGCTTTTATGTTCTATCTACTGCTACTGCTGATTTGAAACGAGGTGCTTCTGGTGCTACATCCAGAACCCTTTCTATTCCTGCCACCAAAATGCCTATTTAGGGCTTCCCACTCTACCAGTTGTTTTATATGGGGCTTTCCACATAACTCTTCTGAATCCTGTTCCAATTGTTAGGGTTTGGGACATACACAATATTTCAGAAGTGAAATACATTTCAGAAGAGTAGAAGTAGTTGATGGCTTATTTGGGGTTCATTTTGGGGGGGGTAGATCTCTATTTATATTCATGGGACATGGTATGATCTTTGTCTAGTAAGTAAGCACAAACAGAAAATATTTTTCCCCCCAATTCTTTCTATTTATTTCAAAATGTATAACCAATTAGCACACCCAAACCTCATTACCAGAATTCTGATGTCTATGACTCTATGTCTGTATACGATGAACTGAATAATGAACAAGAGGTATAGAAGCAGTGTTCTGGACTTTTAGTATAAAAATATCTTTCCCAGGAGTTTTACATAAAAAATAAAAATCCAAGAAAACTAGAAGAAGATACCAATTATGAATTTACAAGACAGAGATTTAAACAGAACTTGGAATAATAAAAATCTTCCAAAACTTTTAAATATAACTTAGCAAACCTCAAATTCCAACAATGCTATTATCTGCCTCCAACAATTGCTGCTAAATATAAATTCATTAGATTAATGATGAAGATGAGACCATCTGGTGAAAATCGGTTGCATATTACAATTACTTGGGGATGTTTAAAAATATGTACTAACAAAGCTTCCTTGGGAAAAGCAGGAGTAATAGAAAAATCTCAAAATCCAACTAAAAATATCTTTTCAATTATGACATATTTATAATACTGTAAAAACTCCTAACGAAAGAGAAAAAAATAGGGTGAACTTTTTCAGTAATAAAAGATATCATTATTAGAAATTGAAGGCTCCACTGTCCCAACCATAATGCCTGTATATTTCAAGTAAAACACTTAGGTTATTACCAGAAAAGGAAATGGAAAAAATAAGGGGACTAAATGTAGCCATATGGAACACTATAATATTCATGGCACACAACTTGAGAGGAATACCAGAGACTTGGCTAAGTCATCCGGATGTGCGATATTTGGGACAAGTGTACATAGCACATCATTGCCCTTAGAATAAAATCTTAAAAAAAAACCCAAATCCAGACATCTTTTCATTTCAGTTTGTACTCTAATATTAGTGAATTTAAAAGAAAAGCTACTGTAGCTACTTTTCTTTTTCTTTTTTTCAAAATAATAGGTTTTTATTTTCAAAATATATGCAATGATAATTTTCAACATTCGCCCTTGCAAGACCTTATGTTCCAATTTTTTTCTCCCTCTTTCTCCCCCACCTCTTCCCCTAGACAGCAAGTAATCCAATATATGTTAAATATGTACAATTCTTTTATACACATGTCTACATTTATCATGCTGCACAAGAAAAATCAGATCAAAAAGGGAAAAAAATGAGAAAGAAAACAAAAAGCAAGCAAGCAACAAAAAAAGTGAAAATGCTATTGTGATCTACATTCAGTCCCCACAGTCCTTTCTCTGGGTGTGGATAGTTCTCTCCATCACAAGACTATTGGAATTGGCTTGAATCACCTCATTGTTGAAAAGAGCCATGTCCATCAGAATTGATCATCATACAATCTTGTTGCTGTGTACAGTGTCCTCCTGGTTCTGCTTATTTCATTTAGCATCAGTTCAAAGTCTTTCCAGGCCTCTCTGGAATCATCCTGATGATTGTTTCTTATAGAACAATAATATTCCATAACATTCATATATTGTAACTTTTTCAACCATTCCCCAACCAGTGGGCATCCACTCAGTTTCCAGTTTCTGGCCACTACAAACAGGGCTGCCACAAACATTCGTGCACATACAGGTCCCTTTCCCTTCTTTAAAATCTCTTTGGGATATAAGCCCAGTAGTAACACTGCTGGATCAAAGGATATGTACAATCTGATAGCTCTTTAGGCATAGTTCCAAATTGCTCTCCAGAAAGGTTGGATAAGTTCACAACTCCACCAACAATGTATTAGTGTCTCAGTTTTCCCACATTCCCTTCAACATTTATCATTATTTTTTCCTGTCATTAGCCAATCTGAGAGGTGTGTCTTAAATCCACTAAGTGTCTTAAATCTTTAAATTAAAGAGTTGTCTTAATTTGCATTTTTCTCACCAAAAGTAATTTAGAACATTTTTTCATATAATAAGTTTTAATTTATTCATTTGAAAATTGTCTGTTCATATCCTTTGAGCATTTATCAATTGGAGAATTGCTCACATTCTTATAAATTTGAGTCAGTTCTCTATATATTTTAGAAATCTGGCCTTTATCAGAATGTTATGATGTAAATTTTTCCCCCCAGTTTTCTGCTTCCCTTCTAATGTTGTCTGCTTTGGTTTTGTTTGTACAGAAGCTTTTTAACTTTAATATAATCAAATTATCCATTTTGCTTTTCATAATGTACTCTAGTTTTTCTTTGGCCATAAATTCCCTCTTTCTTCACAGATTTGAGAAGTAGACTATCCTTTGTTATTCTAATTTGCTCATAGTATTACTCTTTATGTCTAAATCATGAACCCATTTTGACCTTATTTTATTATAGCATGTTAGGTGTTGGTCAATGCCTAATTTCTTCCATATTAGTTTCCAATTTTCCCAGTAATTTTTGTCAGATAATGACTTCTTATCCCAGAAGCTGGAGTCTTTGGATTTATCAAACATTAGATTACTTTACTCATTGACTATTGTGTCTTTTGAATGTAACTTATTCCACTTATCAGCTACTCTGTTTCTTAGCCAGCACCAAATGGTTTTGATGACTGCTGCTTTATAGTATAATTTTAGGTGCAGCTACTTTTCAAAGCTAATTTTTCCATGCATCTCAGATACATTTGGTGATAGGGTTTTCAGTCAAAATGTACTTTAGAGATCATCTAGCTGAATAAATTAATACAATACCTTCATTTTATGAAAAAAAAAAAAGAAAAAGAAAAAAAGGGAGCCCAAGGAACTGAAGACCTTTGTCCAAGATTATACAAGTAATAGGTAGCAGAGCCAGGAGTCCTCTAAGGACTCCAGCCTTACATGGATCAGGTTCAGAAACAGGGGCCTGACCCAAATAAGGTCTATTTTTCTTTCTGGTTCATTGTCCCTCTTGGAGTTCTCTAAGACAATTTCCAAATATAATCACGGTATCATGTTGTTTTACTCTACCAGGAAGAGAGCAGGGCTCATCAGATATTCATGTAGGTCTTCTCTATGCTTCCAGGACTGTGTCCTCATTGCCTATTCTTTGTTATACTTCAATCTATCCCTATTCATTGGCTTCTTTCCTTCGCCTCCAAATACACCATCCTGCCATTAAAAAAAATCTCACTTTGACACTATCATTTTTGCTCTCTCTCCGGTTTCATGGAAATGCCCAGAAGAAGCTGACTGCTCTGGTCCGGTCTGCTTCCTCAGCTTCCTCTCCCCTCTCCGCCCTCTGTGAGCCCACTTCTGGTGTCATCACTCACCTGAAAGAGCCATCTCCAAAGTGATCGTAATCTCTAACCGACTAATGGGGTCTTTCTCTGCCCCCAGCTTCCTGACTGTTCTGGAGCATTTGGCGATGTTGTTTCTTTCCCTCTGACTTTTCCTGTCATTGTTGTTTCTTGGCATTTTCTCCTGCCTGCCAATTCTCAGATTCCTTTCATGAATCACCAATCTCATCACACTTCCCTAATGGGGGAATCCTCCAACATTCTATCCCATTCTTTTTGCAGACTCACTTTTGGTGATTCCATCAAATATCATGGGTTTAAATATCATCCCTATGAAGGACACTCCTTGTATTCAATCCAAACCTCTCTCCTAAGCCCAGTCACCAACTGCCATATGGATATGTTGAATTGGCTACCTCATCTTAATTTCAACCCATCCAAAACAAAACTTGCCATCTTTCCCTCCATCATGTCTTTCAGGGATACCATCATCTTCCCAGTCACTTAGGTTGATAACCGTGGATTTACGTTTGGCTTTTCACTTTCACTCCACAACAAACCTGGCAAGGTTCTACCTCCAAAGCATTTCTTCTCATCTCCCCTTCTCAGTTCTCACAGCCACTCTCCCCATCACTTCCTACCTGGATTATTGCAGTATCCTCTTATTTGTTCTCACTTGGGGGATAGGGGAAGACTAGCAGTTGAGGAGAATGAAGAAAGACTTCATTTAGAAGGTAACACATGAACTGAACCTCAAGGGAAAGTGGGGATGCTAGAGGAGGGCACATGTTCCAGGTTTGGGGACATATCTTTGATATAAAAAGGTATAGAGGGGGGGAAAAGAAAAGACAGAGACAGGAGGTGGTGTGCCACAGGTGAGGAACAGCAAGGTAAGTGCAGAATTCTTTCTCCTCCAATCTGTCCTCCACAGCTGCTAGAGGGATTTCCCTAAAGCACTGGTCCTAGGTAGAATGACCTTGAGTTGTCTCCTGGAGCTGTTATAGCCCTCCAGCCTCAACGACCATGTTGCACATCTGTTGGTTTGAATTATAAAAGGACTAATCTGATGGCAGATTGTTCTCAGAAATCTTTTCCAAGCTTGCAGGTTGTCTTCAGACTCAGTGATTACATAAAAGGAGCTGTGTTTAAGCTTCTTTTTATATTTATGTATTCTTGTATTATGTATTTTAAAAGTTCAATAATTAAAGCAATTTTAATTAAATTTTGGGCAGCTAGATGGCACAATAGATAGAAGGCTGGCTTTGGAGTCAGGAAGACTTATCTTCCTGAGTTCAAATCTGGCCCCAGATACTCTCCAGCTATGTAACCCTGGGCAAGTCACTTAACCCAGTTTCCCTCAGTTTCCTCATCCACAAAATGAGCTGGAGAAGGAAATAGCAAACCTCTTCATTATCTTTGCCAAGAATGCTCCAAATGAGTTCACAGAGTCAGATATGATTAAAATGATTCAACAACAAATTAAATTCATCTGTTGCATTTTAAACTTTAGGTCTCACAAATGCCTTTATGTACTGAATTAAGACACCTTTTGGCTGAATTTACAAGACTGTTACCTCCATACTTAATGAGCTCAATAAAGTTCTCTTGTGATCTCAGGATCAAATACAAAGTGATCTGTTTGGTATTTAAAGCTATCTACCACCTAGCCCCAATTGATCATATCTTTCTAGACTTATTAAATGGGATTTCTCTTCTCAGTTTAGGTTCCAGCCAAATGGATGACCTTGCTCAAGGAACCCATTATCTTTCCCCCTAAACCACTTGCCCTTTTCTCTATTACTTTCTCACAACCTTGGCTCTCTCTCTTGACTCGCAGAACCAATCGCTTGCTAAATTCTCTCAGTTTTGCCTTTTTTATTCCTTTTCCATACGTGCCCTTCTCTCCTTTGAGCCTGACCCAACTCTAGTGCAGACCTTCATCACCTCTTACCTAGACTCCTGCAAGAATCTGCCCACCTCAAATCTTTCTCCCCTATAATTCATCCACTATTCATCTACTAAAGTGATTTTCCTCAAGGGCAAGTTGGACCACATACCCTCCCACCACCCCCCAACACACTCAGACATACTTTATAATTCTAGTGGCTCCCTATTGTTTCTAGAATGAAATACAAAAGCCTTTTATAACTGAGTCCCCCTTCCACCTTTCCAGTCTTCTTATATCTTACTCTTTAACATATTTTTCTACGCAGAGACAAGGGCTTCCTTGCTTCATATCTCAGCTCTGGACTGTCCCTTATGCCTGATGACTGAAGGATAATAATAATAATAACTGGCATTTATATAGCATTTTAAGATTTGCAAAGTGCTTTGCATTCATTACTTCATTTGATCTTCCCAGTATCCCCACAGCTTGACTTGGTGTCAGACAAATCCACGTTCAAGTCGATTCTTACTAGCTGTGTTATCTCAGGCAGATCACTTTCCCACTCAGTTTCCCCAAATAACTCTTTACAGATAAACTATTGATCTGCATTAGTAGAGAAGTTTTCAAACTGGGAGATTCTCAAGCTGATGAAATCACACACATACACAGCAAAAAAAATATTCTTTTGTGCAGATCTCTTGTGCAGAAGCTGCAGATGGACGGTGTGCTGGGCCAAGAATTAAATACCAAAAAGAGAATAGACTGAAATGGGAAACTGCACAATCCTTTCAACAATTCCAAGCTACTCCTTGAAATAAAAACCTATCTTTTTAACACCAGTATATTCTCAATGATGCCACATGGCTCCAAATCATAGAATACCACAGGCTTCAAAGAATCAAAATCGCATGCAAGCCAGAGGCCAACGGTTGGTATAAATAGGCTACAGTATATTACAAATGAAAACTTGCATGCAAGAAGTCATGTAAAAGAGATCATCCAGGAAATTATGATTAGACTTGACATTTGTGGTTACCATTTCACTCTTAAAGCCTGTAGCTTTTAAACTTGGGCTAAATCTCATCAAACAGGTGTCTCACCCTTTGCTTCAGTCCAGCTATGAGTCACTGAAATAACTTTTTTTTTCTTTGAGTACAAACACATCTTCTCTTTGGCTTCTGGGGGCAGGTATACTCCCACCTATTTCATCCAGGATGAAAACATCAATGACAAAAAGGAAGTCTGTGAAAGATGAGAATGGAGCAAAATAAAGACTTGTTCCCCTCATTTCCTTCTCTGATCTCACTCCAAAATGAATAGGCTCTGGAGGGATGTTGGGGGTGTAGAGCCAAGCTTTGGGATATCTGAGGAATCGCCTTTTGTCTGAAGTTTTGGGGCGGTTAAATTCTTACCTTTTTCCCATAGAAGTCAGAGTTGGGGGATCAGGAGAAGCTTCCTGTCAGAGGTAGCACTTGAAATGAACTTTGAAGAATCTATCAAAGGTAAAAATGAAGCCCGCAGGGAGACAACAAGGTGGTCAAGGAGGGAAGTAGGAAAGTTACCTCAAAAGCCATGAAACTTAATTTTTTCTCCCCACCAATTACTTAAGCATAGCAAGAGATTCCAGGGATCACCACAAAACCAATAACATCTGTCATTGTAAACAAATAAGCAAAACACACTTTACAAGAATTTATAATTAATGAGGGGGCAATGAGGTGGTACAGTAGATAGAGTGCCAGACTTGGAGGCAGGAAAATTTCTCCTTTTCTCTCCAGGGTTGGCGAATCAAAAAAAAAAAAAAGGAAATCCCTGTCGTTTGGTGATTGCTGTATTTCATTCATTCCCCAAATTCCTCTCAAAAAACTGATCTTTTCATTATGCCAACTTTGCCTTTTGTCTTTGAGGAGAAGAAAACTGAAACATCCTGGGTAGAACTGAGTTTAACCACCAATGTGCATAGTGCTCATAGCTTACAGGACCTCCTTGGAATGGTCCACCAGAAAAATTCCCCATTTTTGGCAAGAGAGTGCAAGCTTAGTATTATTATGTAACTTGGGGAGGGGTATTTAGTAGAGAATTTCTTTTAAGAAGAAATACACATACTGAAAGAATTGCCAGCTGAAGTTAATGATGAAATTTCTACTCTTAAATTCTTGTCAGAAGAGTGATGTACACCGGCCAATAAAGGAGACAAGATCATCTTCACCATAAAAAGTCTTTAGCTACATATTTCATTCTATAAAAACACCACATAGAAGTCATAAAAGATTGGTTTTCCCCCAGCAAGCCCTTGGCTTCCTCTTGCTTTTAAAGGGAAAGAATCTTTGAAAAGCATTTTTCATTGTTAATGTTATAACAGTCTTAACTGTTCCTTAAAGATATTACTAAGTTAGAAATGCAAAACAACAATACTACTCCTCTAATGCATTTTTTTCTTTCCAAAATTTAGTCACTTTCAGCTGAGGACCATGATTTACTTGGCATCTGGAAGCCATTTGAAAAAGAAGCCTTCAGCATCTCTCTTGGTGTGATTGTGAGACATCACCCGGATATTATTAATCCTCAGTTTGTTTTCCAAAATATCAAATCTCCCATTAAATCTTCTCCTCTCCTTGAGGACTTCTGGAGTAATCACTTCTTGGCCAGACAGCCTACTTTCTATATCAAATAACTTTTTTCTTCATTCCACTGTGCAACATTCCACAAGTATCCAATTCTTTCTCCAGAGCTGAGACGGAATGCTACTTAATGTACAATATTTTTAAACTACTCTTTTACCCTACAGACCACTTCTAGAGGTCGTAATCACTCGGAAATAGAAAAAAAGTCAATAACAATGTAGTATTCCTTTTTAACCAAAATTCAGGTTTCATATATTGGAAATTTTTATTATTATTTTCCCAAAGTAGTTTTAACCGAGTGGGGGAAATAGCCAACCAAACACAATATAAAGGTAAATCTTAAAAAGAAGGAAGATAAAAGGACTAAAGCATTGTACTTCCTCCATAAAGTTGCTTTCAACCAAAAATTTTAAGACAAATCATACTAATTTGTTTCAGATTGAATTCTAGGTAATTGAAGAAAACATCAAATTTTGCTAAAATCAGCTGCAATAGGCCAGTCTTTTGTGTTTGATATTATAGAGACTGGTCTTAATTTTTCTAATAGTCTTACAATCTGATAGAAAGGCAGGGTGGTGTAGTGCATTTTAAACTAAAACACTTAGGTTGGAATCTATTTCTGTTATGTACCTACATGACCTTGGCCAAGACACTAATCTCTTTGAATTTTAGTTTCCTCTTTTATAAAATTAGAATATTGCACTAAAAGATTTTTTAATGTCCTTTCCATTTCTGGTTATGATCTACCTTTGGAGGTTCATGGCATCAAGGTAAAGGATTTCTTTCTCAAAGTCAAATTCATTTATCATTTTTATCATGTACATTGCATTTGCAGTGAACCACATATGTAGAAATAAAAGTAGGCCTGTTGTCAAAATTCCATGATTTCTTAAAATTCTGAAGTTTTATTTATTTTATTTGTGATATGAATGTGAACCATGCAATCTTCTATTGCTTCTCCTAAGAGGGGCAATTATTTTCAGCAAGTCAGTAAAATATTTCTCTCTTTCCTTTCAAATATATTTATTCTGTGTCTCTAAAAGGTAATTTTTCAGCCATTGAACTTTCCTGTGATTTATTTACACTGACACTTGAAATATATCACAGTATAACAACTTTGTAAGGGGAGTTTGAGAATCAGAAAACTCAAGTATTCACATTGCCAATTATTAGCAATGTAAGCTTTGGTTAAGTTCCTTAATCAACTGGAGTTCCATTTTCTGATATGTAAAATATCAGGCCTAAGTTGGTGGTGTGAGGACTGAAATAAAGGGGGCATTCAAGGTAACCATGCATAGTGGGTACAGGAAAACCCTTATGTCACCTCAGACAACCCAAATCAACATAAAGGACTCATTGTAGCCTATAAATAGTTGATACAATCCTTTCTCTCCAATGAGTCCCAATTTCTCTTCAGAGATTCATTTCTCCCAGAAGTAAAACAAATTTGGGCCTGCTACAGAGATACCTTTCCTCCTCTCTCATCCTCCCTCCATTCTGGTGAATCCTACTTTTACCCAAGACCCAAATAGGTGCCCAAAGAATTAGGCTTCTTCCAGAAAGGAAATTACTTTGGATTTGCTAGAGAGAGGTAACCCCCCTTTGCATTGGACTTGAATTGCTCAAATAATAGTAAAAGCAAGCTAGCATTTATATAGCACCTATTATGTGCCAGGCACTGTGTTAAGCACTTTATGAATATTATTTCATGTGATAATAAAAAAATAGCACAAGGTAGTAGCAGAGAGTTTGCCTGAAAACAATTACAGAACACATTATAAAAGTGATGTTAAGGGAACATCTAGAAATGGAATCAGTTAATACAAAGAATCAGTATGATTTTAACAAGACTAGATCATGCCAGATTAAATTTATTTCTTTTTTTTGATCAGGTTATTACACTGGTACATCAGGGCAGTCTCATATATAGTTTACCTTGATTTTTAGCCAAACATTTGGTGAAGTGTCTCATGCAGTTCTTGTGAACAATATTGAGTGATATGACAACACTAAATAACAATAAAAATTAAATGTATTCAGAGCTGGTGAAGGACTGGTTGTACTCAAGAAGTAAATTATTAATGATTCTGTGTCCACTCTAAAGGAATTCTTTAGTGGGGTATCTCAGATTCAATGCTTGGTTACCCATGTGCTATTTAACATTTTTATGAATGACTTAGAAAAAGGAATAGATAATATATTTATCACATTTGCAGATCATACAATATTAAGAGGAACAACTTAGTAATTGGTGTTTTTCATACATCCAGAGGCAAGAAAAATAATTTATAAAGATATTTTGTCCTTTCACACTGAAGTATTCTTTCATGAGAAATATTTGCTTAAAAACATCATATAAATGCACATTGAAACTCCCTTACCTTGAGTGTACTATTTTTATTTCTCTTCACTGCTATGCCTTTAGAAAAAGTCATCTCTGCTGGCTGCCTTCACTTCCTTATCATTTTCCAATCTCTTTTTCCCAGGATTCTGGCTTCTATCCTCAGCTCCCTGAAGAAAATGTTGTTTCTAAACTCACCAACAATTTCTTAGTCCACAAATCTATTGATTTATTTTTAATCTTGATCCTTATTGACTTTTATTTATCTTAAAATAATTTTATTTCCCCCCCCCCAAAAAATCATTCTCATTCCAATGACTTTTCTCTCCTTTCCCCATAGAACTTTCTCAGTCGAATCCAATAAACATTTATTATTATATTCCAGGAATATGCTATGTGCTAGGAATACTGTTAATAAAAGTAAAGAACCTCCCTGTCCTTAGAGATCTTACTTACAGTCTTATGGGGGAGAGGGAGATAACATTACAAAAAAGGAGAAGGAGTCCATAGGGGGACTGCTCAGATGCATCTTGTTCTGTCAAGTCGGAACCAGGTAAAGCAACAAATAAATATATACAAGCAAAACAAATCAATCCAATGGCCACAACTGAAAATATATGCCTTATTCCACATCTATAGTCTGTTGCTTCTTTGCCTAGAAGCAAGAAACATGATTTGCCATCAGTTCTCTGAAGTTACCACTGGTCTCTGCATTTATTAGTCTTCTGAAGCCTTTAGTTTTAGTTTTGTTTTCCTTTAAACTATTGTGATCATCTGTAAGTTTTCCTCCTTCTCTTTCTCCTTCCTTTTCCCTTCTTCTTCCTCCTCCATTTCTCTTCCTTTCCCCTTCCCTCTTTCTTCTTTCACTCAGGCCATACATTTTTCTAATTTTCTTTATATTCTTAATTTTTGTCATTTTTATAATGCAATATATTCTATTATGTTCATATGCCACAATTTGTCCAGTCATTTGATGATTCAGTTCTTTTCTACTGTGAAGAGTAATGCTATAAATAATTTTTTTTGTATATCTAGGATCTCTCTATCACCTCCTTGGGCTACATGCCTTAGTAATGATAGCCATCCACCAACACTCATTTAGCAATCACCTACTATGTGTCATGTACTCTGTTAGTTATTAGTGACAAACATAAAAACGAAATGTCCCCTGTAGGCTCAGAGCTGCAGAGTTGGAAGAGACCTTCTAAGGCCATCAGATCCAACTTTAATTTTAAAGGTATTTTAGTAAGTGCTTTTACAAATACTATCTCATTTGAACCTCACAACAATCCTGTGAGGCAGGTGCTATTATCCCTATTTTACAGTTAAAGAAATTGAGGTAAATTTAAATTGACTTATCCAGGGCCTCATAGCCAGTAAGTCTCTGAAGCTGGAGTTGAATTAAGGTCTTGGAGCTTACATAATATTCTATGAGAAGCAATGGGTCCGAAGAGATACAAATACAAAGTATACACATAGAAAATACAAAGTGATTTCAGCGGGTAGTTGCAGGAGCCAAGGAAAGACTTCAATGCTAAAAGTGGCCCTTGAACTGAGATTTGAAATGCATTCTAGGAACCAGGGTCAAGCAATGGAAAGACTGCGGTTGGGAGAGGAAATGTTGATTACTATTGATTATGAGGGAGAATAAGAAGAGTGATTTGGCTGGATGGTGGAGCATTCAAAGGGTAAAAATGGAAAATAAGCCTGGAAAGGTAAGGCAGGAAACAGGAAGCTAATTTGTATTTTATCTGAGATAAGATGAGATCACTGCAAAATTTTTCAATGGGTGAATGACATGCTTAGATCCATGCTTTAAAAATACTGCTAGATTGAAAGCAGGACTGTTTGTTTGTTTGTTGTTGTTGTGGTGGTGGTGGTTTTTTTTTTTTTTTTTTTAAATAAAAGGACATCCATAATTTAATGACTTATCCTTTAGAATTCTAAATTGTTTTCCCCAATATTCCCCAGTGCATTTGTGTGGACCTTCAATAAACATTTCTAGATTTTGTTATTATTGCCTATCTGATTTTCTGGCATTGTGCCCACGTGTTCCTTTCTGTTATTCTCTATGCCCTCTAGAAACGTCTGTAATACCATCTGCCCAAAGGTCACTCAGATCTCTACACTTCTAAATATCCTTCCTCTCCCACATTCCTCTGTAGGAATTTGGTATTTAATTTTCTATTTTTTCCCACCCTCTGCCCATTTCAAATAAAGTATAAGATTTTTGAGCATAGAGTCCTTTCGTTTGTTTTTTTTTTTCATATCAGTTTCTAGCAAAGTGCCTGGTATATAATGGGTGATTTTTGAATGATTGTTGGTTGATTAATATCATTATTAGGTATGTATCTACACTCTGGTAGGAATGCCTTTTAAACATCCCTGATAAGTGGTCAATCTGACCTTTGCTAAAAGACCTCCATGAAAAGGAACCCACTATGTCCTGAAGCAGCCCATTTCACTTTTAGATAGCTATGACTATAAGCATGTTTTTTTTCCAGTAAAAACAACCCAAATCGACAATTCTGCAACTTCTACCTGGATCATTGGACTACTTCTTCCATCCCTGGACTACTCACATTGGACATGACCTCTTGTGGACTTTCTCTGATTGTCTGATTCTTTTACTTTAAGGAGGTGCCCCAGGTCAAACATGTCTTTATTCTCTTTCAGATTGGGACTTTCTCTACCAAATCCCTTTATCTCAACTTCATCTCATTTTCAGCTCCCCTTCATGACTTATTACCCATAAGAATTGCTTGGCACACCACTTGGCACATGGTAAGAGCTCCACAAATACTTGACTTGACCATTTCCACCCTTTGTTTTTAATTATGCTATCTTCTTTCAAGTCATGATCCCTCAGATGTTTGAATATGCTATTGTGTCTCACCAAAATTTTCTCTTCAGCAGACTCCATTCACAATTTTTTTTAAAGATAATTTTTAGATCAGTTTACTTAATTTTCAACATCATTAATGACCAATTACATGACAATCAACTAAGTTAACCTTTGGGAGATCTGAATAATCTGCTACTGGGACTAAATAACTGACTGTTTCAATCTGATGATCGTGATTGTACAAAACAATTTACATATACTTTTTGCAGAGATCTCTTCTTGTGTTTTTCAAAGATAAAATGTTTAATGTGTTTAATGAAGGAGGATCAGAGGCTATGCTGACTGATTCATTTTTAGAGTTGAATCTATTAAGCTCTTTTCTCTCGCCTCCACCCCTAGGATTTGAAAAATTTACCTCTGAGTTTTAGCATCTTTGAGTACCTAACAAGAAATCTGATTGTTGATGCAGCAAGTTTTTCCTAATTCCTAATCTTGCAGTGAGCATGCCCAGGGACAAGGCGATTGGTGATGTCAGTTTTGACTGGATTAGTGATGTTGAGGGGATGGTGGTGGTGGTGGTATATGAGTAAGAACCTGCATCCACATGGTCTTTGAAGGTGAAAAGCCAAGGGACAGATGACAGGAAGGTGTAAAGGCTTTGGGATGGGGAAGAAAAGCAAACTGGGTTAAGGAAAATCACATCTTTCACTTAAGTGCCTGGTACAGAAACTTCCCACTACCTTAGCAGAAGAATTCATGTTTTTGTTAAATTAACATCCTGGTTAATACAAAGCTGGGAATACAAAAACTGAAATCAGAATTTCTTCCATAAAGGAACTTCTGTTGGATTGGGGAATAGAATATACAACAGGTAAGGATTATAAAAAGTTTTCCCTAGCTGTGGGACCTGAACTGAATCTACTGGAAAGTAACTAGGGGTTCTAAAAGGAATTAGAATTGAGGGATTAGATTCTAGGTATGGACTGGGCAGAGAGTTTACTTAAGAGAGAGAAAACTGAATAGTTTCACAACTATTCCAAAAAAAATTTTAAGGCCTACATTGTTATCATCACTTATTATTTGCCTTAATTTAGGATTGTTGGTCTGTGTTTTATGGGTCATTGTATTACTTAGCTTCTCCAGGTATTTTTTAGGCATCATAATACATAAATAAAATAATGTTTCCTCTTCCGGGAAACCCAAAGCCACTAAGAAAGGATTGTCTGAGCAATCCATAAAGGAAAAACAAATTTTGGTCAGATTATAAAATGCAGTGTGGCACATTATTCCATTTATTTCAGACAAGCAAGAGTAGACTGAATCACATTTAGAGTATTGCTAAGAGCTCATCTTCCCTTCCCTATAGCCCATCTATTAAACTATGAGATTCTTCCAGTGATTCTATATGGCTGCATGCTACGGCTATGATATCATGATCATAAAAGAAGCAAATATTGAGTAATTCTAAAGCCAGTAAGAAAGGTGGCAGCATGTCACTAAGAGCAACATAGTTTCCAGCATTGGCTTAAAAGACACCAAGGATATCTGGTGGGAAGAAAAGGAGGGAAGGGACATAGACAGGGAGCCTAAGGGCTAATATTTCTGGGATGTGAAAGCCATAAGAGGGAGGCCGCTAGCACTTTGGGTACAACTTCTATAAAATGTCACAGAAAGACATGAAGTGGGCAGGCATTGCACAGGATGAGGAGGCAAGAGATAGGTCATTATCTGCAGAAGAGGACCATACCCAAGCTCACAGAATTACTGACCAAAGTTACTTGTTTGACCTTTCCCTTTTTGCTCCAGAGGCTTCAATTCAGCCACTCAGATAGTCAATCATTTATTAAAGCCTTACAGTGAGACAGGGTCTAAGGTTAAGAACAAAGGGTACAAAAAGAGGCCAGAATAATCCCAGAATGAATGCCCAGAATTCGAGGATGGCTTTGTCTGTCCCTCATTCTCCAAGAGGACCCTGGTATCAGGGCGGTGATGCCATCCCAGGTAAGTGGGGGAGGGCTGCAGAAGGTGGTCACTGCCTCACTCTCTCCTCCAGATTCCGGGGGCAGATGGAGATCAGGACGACCGGAGGTGGCTCTGGAGGCCGGGGAGGACCTTGGCTTTTTCTGACGGAGAAGCCAACGTGCGCGCCACAAAAGGAGCTGGGGGGCGGGAGGGCGGGGGGACCAGGCCCACCGCAACAAACATTTATTAAATGCCCATCGTGTGCCCGCCAAGAGCGAAGCAAAGCAGGACTTAGCCTTGAGGAGCCACACGCCGCGGGGAGGATACAAAGGGCAGACAAGCGCCCAGGTGGCCCCGGGGCAGGACTGAGACCCCGATCTTTGCCGGGGCGAGGAGGCTGGCTGGGATGCGGGGGGGTCTCGCTCTCAGCTTGCTGGGCTGTGGGGTTCCTCGTTGCCCCTCCGGCGGGCACCCCTCCCTAGCCTCCGCCGGCCCTGCGGGGCTTTGCCCAGGAGGCGGGGAATCCCAGGGAGCCCCTCCCCCAGGGGCCCCCCGGGCAGGCGGGGTCTCCTAGCAGCGCCCGGGCTGCGGTGTTTCCCCCGCGGCTTAGCAACCGCGGCTGCTGAGGGAGGTCCCGGAGCGGGTAACTGTCCGGGGCTGGTTGGCTGGAGGGCACAGGTGGGCCCGCTCCCGCTTGCCCGACACAGGTGAGTGAGGAGGGGACGCGGGCCTGGGGGGGGTCCCGGGCGGCTTCTCGCAGCCTCCTCAGGGGCGGAGACCATTCTAGAGGCTGGGACTTGGAGGGGGAGGGGGGCAGGGGGGCTCCCCGCAGCCGCAGCTCGGGCTCGCCCCGTGCCTGCTCCAGCCTTCCCGGCTCGGCCAGCCTGGGTGCGGATTCTGGTCACTCTTACAGCAAAAGTCTGACTCCATCCCCCGCCCTTCCTTAATGTCTCCGACAAGGTAACCCCGTCCCTTTCCCCGCCCTCTCTCCCAAAACGACGCCCACCCAGAGCCCCTCCCCTCTTTATTTCAGCAACACCCCCATCCTGATCTCAATGCCCGTGACTCCCCAATCTTCTCCCCCAGCCTTGTCCCACTTAAAGCCCCGCCTCCCGCGGCCTCTGGTCATCCAGCTCTCGGCCTCCAGCCTTATCTCCCCCACTGTCCCCGGTACCCTTATTCTCCGCCTCCCCCCGACCCCTAGGCAGCCTCTGAGCCCTTCTGCCCTAACCCTCAGCCCCGCGCTCCGTCCCAAATGGGCCGGCGTCTCCGGGCTCTGTATCCCCTCTCCATCCCCACTCCCGCGTTCCTTCAGTCCTCCCGTCCCTGAGAAGCCGGCCTTCCCTTCCTCGCAGAACCATCTCCATTTCTTTACACGGCCAAGGCAGGCGTCTGGGCAGTCAGTGTCTGGACGTAACGCAGCACTCAGATCTTCAAACTTGGTGAAGGATTCCGTTCTGCAACATTTAGGTGTTAAGCGCAGCTGAGTAATAGGAGTCATGCATGAGTTAGCTTCTGGATTAGGCCTCTGTTATTTGTCATAAATGAACATTTGGAAAGCACCTTTTGGGGAAGCGAATCTTAAAAATGTCTGGTGAACAAAAACTATTGAACGCATTTTAATATCAAAGTAAACAAAGAACGGGATAAACGGCTCAGTTTAGGTAGAAGTAAGATTTTTTTTTTTTTTTTTTTGCGCCTAAATTATTGAATCACACACTTCACTTTGAATGCATAATGAATACAGGAAATGAGGGATTTAGTCTGTGATTGAGGTAGTTTAGGGAAGTGGAGGTTAAGTGACGTGCCAAGGTTTACACAGCTGGTAAGTGTCACGTGTGGAATATGAACTCAGATCTCCCTACTACAAAGCTAGTATTCTGTTAGTTACATTACCTCTGAAGAATGCCTATATTTTATAATGCACTTATCTTGTGACTCTAATAAGAACTGTTGGCAAAGTGCCTTAAATATATTAGATAGGTGTTTTTAAAACTTGGCTTTTAAAACAAAACAAAAAAAATAGGAATATCAAAATAACCAGTATCAAATTTCACTTAAATATTGCAGATTTTAATGAATTTTTAAAATGTAGAATTAAATGTGCTAATAGCTTGTTTGAATTTGTGAATTCTTAATTTTTGTCTTATATTTTGATTTTCTTGTGTGAGATCTTGGAGAAGTTAAATTGCTACCTTTAATTGTCACCATTCTCATTTTGCTTGGTAATAGAACAGCATTTAAGGTTCATAAAGCACTTTATATTTTATCCTCATAATATCCTTGAGAGACAACGATGTTATGATCATTCTCATTTTACAGATGAGGAAATTAAGGCAAACAGAAGTTAAACATCTTGCCCAGTGTCACACAGGTAGTAAGTCCCAGAGTCCAAATTTGAACCTAGATCTCCTACTTTCCACTACTCTACTTTGCCACTAGTGGTTTAAAGAAACAAATAGGATTTTAAAAAAAATCAACATGGCAGATCAGTAAACAAGAAAAGAGATTGGAAATTAATTTCACAACTTAATGTCCTTTATTTAGAATTCTAATTTGTTACTATTTATCTCTTTAAGGTTTCTTTTCTTAAATTAGATCTGTATAGCCAAAATAATGCAGAAGATTATAAAATTATTCTTTGAATGATAAGACTTTCTTTACAACTCTTCTGGATCATTTAAGTTTTAAAGATTTCATTTTAACTAGATTTTCCAAGTAGTCTCTTGAGAAATCTGAAATACAGCAAACTCTATTTTATTGTAGGAATAGGGAGTAGGATGCTCTGAGGTATAAAATGTTTTATTTATTAGGCAGTCAAATGGTGCAGTGGATGGGGAGCTAGACCTGGAGTCAGGAAGACCTGAATTCAATTATTGCCTCAGACACAAGCTGTGGAATCCTGAACAAGTCACTTAACCTCTGTCTGAGTCAGTTTCCTCAACTGTAAAATGAAGATAATAATAGCATCTATCTCTTTGGGTTAGTGTGATTGATGATCTGCAGGGCAAAATGCTATATATAAATGCTAGCTAGCCAGCTAAGTAGCTATTTAGGTAACTCCTAGGAATAGAAGTAAGCTACTATCATTAGCTACCATTCATAAAAATCATCTATAATTACTGATTTTCAAAGAATTTAAAAGAAAAACAAAAGCAAAACTCTTCTGAACTTTTATTCCCATTAAATCAAGTGGAATGCAATGTAGGATCATGCAAATGTTTCAGAATTTATATTATAAATGTCAATCATCATTGCACTGTTTATTTACAAAAGTTGTAAGAAGGGAGGGAATTCTTCCTAGCAGAATATTGAGTAAAAAAGCTATCTCCAACAGCATAATTATACAACCTGTTGCTTCATTTTGGATGTGATAACCCAATTCCTAATGAGTGCTCTCTACTTTTAATAACTCAAATGGACCAGCTTTAGCTATCTTCAGTTCTTTTCACTCAACTTTGGAGTCATATCTCTTGGGCTTAGTTTTAAGATTCAGGGGCAAAGAATAAGAAATTTATTAATTTCAGAGTAGTATTAAATTAGAGACAATGTGGTATAGTGGGTAGAAAGCTGACCTTGGAATCCAGAAGATCTGAGTTTCAAGTTCCATCTTTTTTTTAACTATTTAGGATCCTACCTACATAAGTATTAAGAAAAAAAAAGCTCCACTTTGGCTCTTTTCAAGAATGAAGTGATTCAGACCAATTCTAATAGACTTGTGATGGAGAGAGCCATTTGTATCCAGATGGAGGATTATGGGGCTTGAAATATGGATCACAACATAGTATTTTCACTCTTTTTGTTGTTGTTTGTTTGCTTGTTTTTTTCTTTCTCATTTTTCCCTTTTTGATCTAATTTTTCTTTTGCAGCATGATAAATGGGGAAATATATAGAGAGGAACTGCACATGTTTAATATATATTGGATTACTTGCTGTCTAGGGGAGGAGGTAGAGGGAAGAGAGGGAGAAAAAATTTAGAACGAAAGGTTTTGCAAGGGTGAATGTTAAAAACTATCTATGCATGTATTTTGAAAATAAAACCTATTATTAAAAAAAAAAAAAAACAAAGGAAAGGGCTCCATGACAGCTTCTTTTCATGATTGTCATGAATCTTTTTGACCATTTGCTGAAACCTATGGATTCATTCTCAGAATAATGTTTTATTTTCTTTATTCATTATGATTGAAATAAATACTAAATTTTAGCTAGAGGTTAGAGAAAATTAAAAAAAATTAACCTCCCAAATTCACAGACTTCAAGAAATCTATCCATAGACATCAGATTAAAAACCTCTGCTATAAGACTAAAAGTTATAGTTGAGTTGATGATTGTATTAGTGGAAGACATATCCACAATATAAATTCCCTTATATTAATGAAAGCTAAGTTCCATATCCTTTTCTGAGACAGCAAAAAATTAAAAAGTTTTTCATATGCTGGTCAGTGGTTACCCATACCATATTGTACTATATCCATATTTATAGAATTTCAAATTTAGAAGGAACCTTAGCAAACATTTTATTGCATTCCTAGAAGGATGGCAAAAAAAAAAAAAAAACCCATCATTCACATTGAATTATTATTTGCTGTTTTTTTTAAATTGAGAAAGAGAATGAAAATTTGGGGGTGGTAGTGGGTTAATTTACTTCTTTCTTAGTAAATTAAAAATAAGAATGTTCCCTCAGGGAGGCAGGACCAGCATCATGTTGTTTCTTTCTAATTCCTTTTAATTTGTTTGTTAAGGTTCAAGTCGATCTATTAGCTGATCCCATGGGGGTAGCATTAACGAGAGCAGCTCAATGGACCACTGCTGGATTTGGAGCTGGCACTTTAGAACTTACCCCTTTAAATGAATCCCTTCTAAAAGATATCGTCAAGTTTGTGGAGTCCTTCGGTACTAAATATCCTCAAGAGGCAGAATTTGTTTTCAAAGAGTCACTTCAGTGGCCTACAACCTTGGAACCTTCAGAATTTGAAGCAGGTTATGTTGTCAGGTAAGCCTATAGCTGTATTTAATAAGTATTATCTCTGGTGTTACGGTGCAATATCCCTATCCTTCCCTTCATGCAAGTTTTACTAATTTTTCCTGAAAATATTGAAACCTTCTTTGAGATATGGTTGGCTTGGGGAGCCAAAAGGTCAGAATATCAAGAACTAGAGTATCAAGCAGCTACAGATTGGAGATGGGGATGGGGGAAGAAGGATCTTTGGCTTGACTATTAAATCAGATTGTAATGGATAATTCAGGGAAGGGATCATCCCTCAGTTAAATCAACTCAAAGTGTCTTCAGTGTATATCCTTCTCCTGATCTGGCTAAATAAAGCTTTTTTTGTTAGCTGTTGAGTGACCTGCAAAATATCTTTTTTGCTCCATTATCATATCTAAACTACGTGGGTCAGACTTAACCCTGCACAAGTTTATATATTTATTACTATGATAGTATTGCTTATGCTGCCTTTATGTGTAATCCCATCAAAAATATATTTCTCTCAAGACATTAACTTGAAGATTATGTAGGACAGTGATATTTAAACTCAGTGAGATTATGACAACTCTGTGTCTTGTCTTTAAATTTCATTATAAACGATGAGAGAGTAACTTGATGTTAAAGTTGATAGAAAAGATGTAAATGAAACATTCAACAAACATTTATTAAATACTTCCATTTTCTACAACTAAATAAGTCCACTCCTTTTCTTTAAAAAACACAATTTTAAACATTGTAAACTTCATTTAAGTCAAGAAAACTATAAAATCAAACATGCAAAACAAGAGGCAAAATCTTATTCATCAGAGCTGGAGACGAGATTTGTGATTTTATTTGTTTAGAGAACTCACAGATGAGGAAATTCTTTTTACCAATGCAAATTGGTACCTTTTCTGCATCTTATCAGCTTGGAATAAAGGTGTCAAACACAGCAGGCTTCCCAGGTGACCTGAAACATATTTTAAAGATAATTGGGAAAAAAATTACTAAAATAAATCAAAATTAATAAAACATAGGTAGAATCACATTTTAAAATTAAGTCAATATAGAACTTGTAGGGATCTTTATCTACCAGTTAGTAGTCCCTGTCTCTATTTGAATTTGATACTATTGTCCTAGAGCAATGAGAAGTAAGTGACTTGCCTAGGATCATATAACCAATATGTGTCAGAAGCAAGAGTTGCTAGCTCTAGAGAGGAAAAATAACATGTATAAATAAGTTAAAAAAAACCCTCAACTCAATAACAATTTGTGAAGATTTAAAATACTATTATTATAATAGATTATGAATATTTTTGTAGGGTCTAAATTTAAATGTATACATATCATACACATGCATATATATGCATGTATATATATTGATGTATTTGTATATTTATATAAATGTACTGATATATACATATATATGTATATATAATTAAATATACACATACCCACCTGCATCCTGATAATATTGTAAGTACAATAAGATTGTCCTTGATCAAGATCTCTTACTTGCCATGAAAAAAGTTATATTTTTTTCCTTAAGGTAAATATCTAGAGAGAATGTTTCTCTCAATAAAATGAAACCTGGGGGGAAATTGTCTTCTTGTCCCTTTGAGATTCTCAGCATAAGCCTCATTTACAAGGAAAAGTAAATAAAAAACAAGGAAACTCCATTTAATAAATAATTTAAATATTTTGTTAATATTCAATTTTTTAAAAAAATTCATCCCTCTTGTTAATTTGCATTTCTGGAGATCATATTTTGGAAAATCAACCCTAAAAACATCAAGTTAATAAAGAAGCCCATTTGCTCTCTGCTGTGCTTACAAATCCTAACCATCATATCTTCAAATGGGTGAATACATTGTTCTTTAAAAAGTAATACAGATACTATTGGGCTTATATCCCAAAGAGATTATAAAGAACGGAAAGGGACCTGTATGTGCACGAATGTTTGTGGCAGCCCTTTTTATAGTGGCTAGAAACTGGAAACTTAATGGATGTCCATCAGTTGGAGAATGGCTGAATAAATTGTGGTATATGAATATTATGGAATATTACTGTTCTGTAAGAAATGACCAACAGGATGATTTCAGAAAGGCCTGGAGAGACTTACACGAACTGATGCTGAGTGAAATGAGCAGGACCAGGAGATCATTATATACTTCAACAGCAATACTATCTGATGACCAGTTCTGATGGACCTGGCCATCCTCAGCAAGGAGATCAACCAAATCATTTCCAATGGAGCAGTAAAGAACTGAACCAGCTACGCCCAGAGAAAGAACTCTGGGAGATGACTAAAAACCATTACATTGAATTCCCAATCCCTATATTTATGCCCACCTGCGTTTTTGATTTCCTTCACAAGCTAATTGTACAATATTTCAAAGTCTGATTGTTTTTGTACAGCAAAATAACGTTTCGGTCATGTATACTTATTGTGTGTCTAATTTATATTTTAATGTATTTAACATCTACTGGTCATCCTGCCATCTAGGGGAGGGGGTGGGGGGGGTAAGAGGTGAAAAATTGGAACAAGAGGTTTGGCAATTGTTAATGCTGTAAAGTTACCCATGCATATAACCTGTAAATAAAAGGCTATTAAATAAAAAAAAAGAAAAAAAAAAGTAATACAGAAATTGTCTAGCCATTAGCTGAAATGGTATGAAAAATCTTCAAGGAAAAATGACCAAATCATGAATGATTTTGTAGTATTATTCTTTTCTTTCAAATGTGTCAAACAGTTAAAGAAGTAAAAGGCAAGGTTTTCCCCTTCCTTCCACTTATTTGGCTTAATGCAGTCATATATAGATTAAAAAGGGAAATTTATCACTGGAGTGTTGCTCATATATTCTTGTTGTTGAGTACTGGTAAATCCTGGAACTTGAGGGTATACATATATTCTGAATAAGAAGGGAAAGGTCAACTCTCCAATGTAAATATTCTTTTTTTCTGTGTATCATAAATAACCTAGAGAAGTTGCTTGTTCAAGCGAGTTAAAACTTCATTTTTTTTCCCCTTAAGCTGAGGCATTTGGGGTTAAGTGACTTGCCCAGGGTCACATAGCCAGGAAGTGCTAAGTGTCTGAGGCCAGATTTGAACTTAGGTCCTCCTGACTTCAGGGCCACCTAGCTGCCCCTAAAAATTCATTCTTTTAAGAAAGTTTTGTTAGTAATGAATCGATCTTCAGTGCTTCATTTGTTCTTTTTCCTTTCAGTGGAACAACAGTTAAATCAGAAGAAAATTCCAAAGATGGGGAGCCACTACTGTTTTTGTCTGGAAGTGATATTAGAGTCAGCAGCTTTGGTCAACTGTCGCGCCTGTTACATTTTGCCAAGGATAAAAAATTGAAGGAAGCACAAGCATGTCTTGAAGGTGGTATCCACAATCAGATCTGTAAATGCAAACATTTAATTACTCTCCTAATTGGTCTGTCTTCAAAAATCTTTCCTGAACACAGGTGCTAAGTGGGTGATATTCCTAAAACACAGGTCACATCATGACACTTTCCTTTCCCAGCAAATTTAGTGTCTTCCTATTTCCTCTAGAATACAGGTTTGTAATAATATTGCAATATTTCTAATTAATAATTGCAATTGAGAGAAGGAGGAAAAGGAAAAGGAGCAGCAACTGTAGCTTCAGCAGTTAGGATTTAAATAGCACTCTAAGATTTACACAATTCTTTTTATATGTTATCTCAATTGATAAAAGACCAACTCTTACATTTGACGTTGAGACTTTTGCAATCTGTTTCTAATATATTTTTCCAGAATTATTATGAATTACTTTCCTTATTGTGTGTGTGGTTGGAGTTAATAAGTGACTTGTCCAGAGTCACACAACTAGTACGTGTCTAAGGTGGGATTTAAACTCAGGCCCTTCTCACTGTATCACCTGGCTGCCCTTATATGTTACTTTCTATATACTCTCCTTTCCAGTTATACTTTCCTACTCATTTATTCCAAATCCATGATATTCCATTTGTGTTTCTTCCTGCCTTTGCACAGGTTATTGCCCATTCCTGAAATTTCTTCCCTTATTACTCTTACCCCTAATTTCCAGTTCTGGTTTCCTCCTAGGTGAGGCCTTCCCTGATCTTCCCATTTACTATTGTTCCATTGCCCACCCATTACTTTGAATTTACTTTAGGTAGACATGGATTTTCCTTAAATGTAGTTGATATTTTCCCCAATGAATTAAAGCTCTTTGTATCCCTATTGTCAAATATAGTAGCCAGCTCATAGTAGCTTTTTCATACATGCTTATTGAACAATTGAATAATTCCTGGGAAAGAATTTATTTAAATTATTTCATACTAGAAATTTATATTGATCACTCAAAACCAGAGTAATATGATGATTTTGAAACCCTTGTATTCAATTTATGCAAAAGATTTTATCTACAATTTTTTAGACAGTACTATTATATTCAAGTCAGTTTATAATTGTAAATTTTTACTTTGAATGGACTATTTGATGCTTTAACATGATTAGAAAGTTCTTGAGCTTCCAATTTTGTGTCAATTCTGGTATGACTCATTTAAAGAAGTCATCTCCATTCCCATCCTCCTGCTCTTCTTCCCACCAATTTTTATATTCCTCTGAGTATAATAGAGTGACAACTAGGTATCTTCTTTGTACAACACAGATCTACAATGGTCTGGAGGGCACTGCCAAGGCAACTGTCACAGCTCCCTGCTCTCACAGTATGGGAGATAATCTCTTTTAACCACAGTTAAGTACAAGTTTCTCTTTTGGCTGAGCCACTCACATGATGCAAGTCTGCACTGAAACTCTGAAACCCCGGGGAAAGGATGGATTTGATTATCTGCTATGCTGGTGTTCCAGATATTTCTAATTAGAATTAGCTCCTTGTCCAGATAGCCCATGTCCTGCTGTTAGCTTGGTTACCATGTAAGAACCACATGACAAAAGTACCCAGCATTAAACAGAAAGCATCCCATATTCCCATGCTTTGTCACTGAATGCTAGAATTGGGAGAAAAGGATTCTTCTTTTTTGAGACTTCCAACTTGGCACTGTAGCCTAATCCTTTCCAACTCTCTTATTCCTATTTCCATGAAAAATCATGATTATATTATAAAGCCACTTTAATAACCTCAAGACATACATAAGTAGGTCATGTGTCAATACATGGCACTTTCGGAATCTGGTTAGAGCAGAAATTCTTAACCATTTTTTTGTGTCATAGACAGCACTGTCAGTCTGATGAAGGCTTTTCAGCCCCTTTCAGAATAAAAACTTTTAATATATAAAACCAATAATACAAAGGCAACCAATTATATTGAAACAATCATCACATTAAAAAATAATTTCATGGTCCTTAGGTTAAGAATCCTTGGGATATGTTTTTATAAAAAAAATTATTGTTTAATCTCCAGAATAGTCACTTGCTCTTTACTCATAGGGACAAGTATTTTTTCATTCTTTCTGGGCTCCAGGTAGATTTTTGGTTTCCTGTCAAAGCCACCTCTTCCATAATTATGTAAACCTCAGTTTAGTTTCTTGTTTCCTATGGAATATACCTCTTCACAAAGTATTCTTTTTCCTTTCCTCGGTTCTTACTATTTATTAAAATGTTTTCCCTCAGTGGTTATTCTCTGTTCTAAAGCATTCTTCCTCAGCCTCACCCCCTTAATTTCCTCTAAACATCAATATTTTCCTAAAGTCTCATTCTGCAAGCAGTACTCTTACTCCTGTTCTTACATAAGCAAGAATAGTGAAGGGAGAATTTGTTTTCTTTTAGTCTATTGCTTGGGCATCTGACAGTTGATCCTTCATTTCTTCAAAATTTAGAATTTAGTGATTCTGAAACCTGTAGATACATGTCATATTCACATGTGCAGGATAACTTCTTGCCAAAGCAAAGAAGAGAGATTATAGATTATAATTGTTATATAAGTATAACTTGGGGAGGTACTTTTACCACCCACAAGAAAGTATATATGACATTGCTGGCTTTTTTTTGCAGAGACACTCTTAAGGGCACGGGTCAGTTAAGAAAGCTGAGAAAGAACATAGGAAGTGAGGAGAAGGCAAGACATCATTAGAGATTGAGAAAGAGGGATTGTATTGATTATTAGGCATGGATAATTTATTTTTAGCATTAACAGCCAAGTCTCACCATCAAAAGTTAGAGTAATTTATGGGCTAATTTGTAAGTTTTGAAATAGTTTATTTTCACTCATGATACATATTGAGGGTTATAGTGTGGTATAATGGAAAGATTACTGGATTTGGAGCTTAAGGGCCTGAGTTAAAATCCTGGCTCTTTTAGTTACTATCTGTGTGAAATTAGACAAGCCACTTCATTTCTGTGAAGTCTCAATTTCTTTAACTATGAAATATAGGGATTGAACTATATCAGAGGCTTCCAGTTCTCAGACCACAAACAGCCAGCAAAACTCCAGAGTGGGGCATGAACAAGATTAAAAAACAATTGGGGAATCTTTAGCAAAAGAAGTTAAAATACAATATAGTTTAGATGATGTTTATTTATGATTTTCTAAGTATATATATATGTATATATATATACATATATATATATATATATATATATATATATATATATATAGCACCTAGGTAGCGCCATGGTGCATAGAACACCAGACCTGGAGTTAGTAAGACTTATCCAGCTGAGTTCAAATCTGATCTCAGACACTTATTAGCTACGTGACCCTGGAGGCAAGTGACTTTATCCTGTTTGCCTCTGTTTCCTCATCTGTAAAATGAGATGGAGAAGGAAATGGCAAATACTCCAGTATCTTTGCCAAGAAAATCCCAAGTGTATATTAAGAAGAGGAGCTAAATAGAAGGATATTGTGTTTGTATTTTGGCAGCTAATAGAGACCCTATAATGAAAATTTTGGGAGCAGCAGCACAAGGAATAGTGGAAAAAGAAGAAGATGATTTGACTGCAATACGTTTCCTAGATAAAATGAAGAAAGATGAAAATTATGAAAATAACCTTAAAACAAAAATCTCGCTTCTGCTGCAACAACTGGATATGAACCTGCTTGATAGTTCTCTAAAAAATATCTCTTTGTAAGTGGGCTTGGTGTGGGGGGGAGGGCTTGGGTAAGAAAGATTTTTTTAAAGAGAGTTTAGGTTCATCAAAACCATTTTTTCAATTAATAGAATAAAATAGGAAACATAATATGAAGTCTTATAATATTTTAGAATTAGGAGGTCCCTTTAGGTAATGTCTCATCCAATCTCCTCGTTTAACAAACAAGAAAACTGAGGTTTTCATAAATATTTGCATTAAAGTGAAATTAAACTAAGATGATTTTTTAAATGGTTTCACTTTTCTGAATGAGACAAATTTCTGAAACAACTCAGTTTATTATATACATTAAGTTCCTAATAAATGATTAAATCACTTGTCAGTTATTATCTAATTCTGAAAATGTTGAATGACCATATACTTTTCAAAAATCTATAAGATTTTCTTACATATTGCTAAAGTATAATGAAAATATGATAACATAACAGATTTTGTTCAGTTTTATAAAATTAGTCTAATTAGGATATGTAATTAATACTTTGGTTGATAGTTACATGTAGTATTTAGCAAAATGCCTTATTCATTCCTTTAATTTCTATGAAATAAGCTGTATATTAGCAACAATTCACATTATAAAAGGAAGGATATCTCAGTCTGAAAAATGATTTATTTTTTACTTGTTTTCAAAGGATATTATTTTTTAAGTATCACACCTGAGGGCTTTTTTTGTCATCAATTTCAGGGAAACACGCTTAAGTCCAGCTTCAATTAAAAATGATGTAGATCTGCTCAAGCGTTTCTCAGGAGAAGGAGAACAAACAGTTTTGGAATCTATCAATTATACATCAGGTTTAAATATTTTCAATTTTATTCTGAAAAAAAGTTCCATTACTACATTCTCAAAGAACTTCAAATATCCATAAATTTGAACTTTTTTTAAATTTTAATATAATGAAAATCCATGAAAAAAATTTTATGTATGTGAAAATTTAGAAAATGAAAATTCATATGAAAATTAATAAGAAATTTATTTTAAAGTTCATAATTTTGTAGAAATGTAGTCTAAATTGCTTTTGTTTTTTGACTGACAATTGTTTGCAGACTTTGAATTTGCAAATGGGTGTCGGGCCCCACCTTGGAGACAGATGCAAGGGGAAATTTGTTATTTAACCGTGAAACCACATGATTGTGATTTTATCTACCTGACTTGTAGCACAGCAGGAGTTTTTGTAAATGGTGTAAGTAAAAAGCAGAGCCAGAATTAGAACCAACAAATGTGCAATAAACCTAAACAATGATAGTCTTAATGGTGGCAATTCCCCGTAGCTATTTTAGGTTATGTCCATGTAACCAAGTATGAGTCTACAACATTTGTTTGCCTGTCAATGTAGTTCTTTGGGAATATCAAAACTAATGATACTGAGCCTGGCTGACAGAACAAGACTGACATGTTTCTGGATTTCCAAGTCAGTGTATAGGATTTAAAATAATTTCTTCTACATTGTAAGTTTTAAATCCCTCAAAGAAAGAATTCTTTAAAGCACAGAACAAATAGTTCAATTGTTTCTTAAGTTGTGGATTTCGAGAGCTGCTATTTAAAGTTTACTACCACAAGTGGTTGAATTTCTTGGATTTGTGACCAGTTTTCTTTAATTGAACTTTCACATCCTGGATTTTCTTTAACTGGACTCGCAGTCCCACTAGAAATCAACCCAGTAAGCTACCCAGAATCCCTACCATGCTCTATGGCTTCTAAATTCTTCCATTATATACCCTGTCTTCAGGTAATAATTTAAATTCTAGTATCGCAAGCAAAATTCTATAGAGGATTGTAGCACTAAAAGATATAATTTATAGAATGATATAATAAAATCTTTAGTAGTAACATAAAAAGTTTTATCTTTAAGGGCATTGAAAGTGACACAGAAGAAATTAACTATGAGAGGTGCAGTGAAATATATAAAGATCTTGTCTCAATTTTAAGAGAAAAATCAGCAAAATTTTCAGAAAATATATCAAAACAGGTAGGTTGTATCTGACTGTTTACTACTTGTGTTAGATTTCATTTAATTTATGAAATTAGCTTACCCTTGGTTACATTGGTTTAAAATGCCATGTATTTAAATTCAAATGGAGAATTATTCTATGTCTTTAAAAAAAATCACAATTTTTTTGGGTAATAAAATTAATGTTTGAAATTATGTTAAAGTATGAAAATGATAAACATTTGTAATTTGGGGCGTTTTAAAATTATTTTTTACCTCTAGCATTTGGGACAGATGAAATTTCCATGTCTTTTGCTATCCAGAAAAGCTTTATAGTAAAAACAAACAAACAAACAAAAAAAAAACAAGAAAAGAATTTGGGCATATTGCTAGCCAATGTAATTTGAAGGTTTTTTTCCTTCTCTGTTCTAGTTTTTTTTTTCCTTAGTACCTTATTGATTAGTTTCTTATACCAGAAGGTTACTAAAGACAAAAGTCATATCATAAATAATAATTCAAATTCAATAGCTATGCATTCTCAAATATGCAAGTATTTAAATGAATGTTACTCTATCAGTTTGGGGGTTCCCATCAAATGAAGCAAATTGCAACCCTATGCTGCCCAATTTTTGCCCATATTCTCCCATAAATTTGCCACAGAATTTCTACCCAAGATGCTAACGGCCTTTTTTTCTTTCTCCTGGTCTTTCTCACAGCCTATCTGGCATCCTTTGTTCTTGGCCTATGACTAGCCAAGCTGATGCCATTTTTTATTCACATTTTGGTTATATGTTTTATATATATGTATATATATATTATATATGTTATATGTTGGTGCCTACTCATATATACTATGTGCTTCTCCATTGCTCTCTATGTGATATTCATTTTTAATTTTCTGGAGATTGTTGTATTGTACATTTACTACCATATAACAACTATAGTAGAGTGTTCTAAAAATTTAGAAAGTATCTCACATGCAGGACACTTTACATTGTCCTCCACAGTTAATAAAACACTTTTGCCATGGCAGCTTTTTGGTACCAGTATTGTAAATATTATTATCTCTATTTGATAGATAATGAAATTCAGGGTCAGCTTGCTTAAAGGTCTCAGTCACACAGCTACTATTATGAGGTAGTTAGGGCCAGAATCCAGATGTTCTGACTTAAAGCCCCATGCTCACACATCTTTGGCAACTTTGAGGACGGGTACCTTCCAACAGAACCTGGTAAATTGTCTGATACATAATTGGGCTGGAACTCACTATTAAGAAAAATAATGAGAAAGCAAACACTGCAAAACCATCAATCAGGGTTTTACTTATCAATTTCCTTGGAAACATATCCACTTAAATACTTTTGGACTGTTTCCCTGAAATATAAATAGAGTTTAAGCAATTGGGAGCATTTAATTATTTGTTTCTAGCGTATAAAAGAATCCTTTTGTCAAAGTTGTTTATTTGTCTTTGAAAATGCCATTGTGTTGTTTGCTCCTCGGATGTATTAAATGATACTTTTGATACCTTGATAGATATTTGATCTCATCAGTGTAGGCAGTTCCTCGGAGATGGATATCATAATCTGTCCATGCCATGCTGGGCTATCCTGTGAGATCCATGTCCAATGCCTCCCATACATTCCACATTAGCGTCCACTCAATGTACCTTCCTCTACAGCATTATGTGGATGTAAATAGGGTACTTTTTGTTGGTTTATCCCTTATTCTATCCATATGCTTATCCCTTCCTGGTCACATCTTTCTGACACTGCTGTACACTGCTGGTTCTCTTGAATAATTCAGTGTTGACAATGTGATACAGCCTACTCATACTGTGCACCTCTCTGATATCCCGTAGTTAACTTTCAATTTGTTTTTGGGAGACCGTGCTACTTCGTGACATATAGTTATGGAGGCTCTGAAGGAAAGTGTGAGAGAGAAGAGGTATTAGAATGACTACGAAACTCAAGATCTACCGAGTTGTTGTGTTAACCTCATAATTACATGCCTGTGGAACCTGGATAGTCTACCAATATCTTGCCTGGAAACTGAATCACTCGCATTTGAACTGTCTTTGGATGATTCTGAAGATCACCTGGCAGGATAAGGTACCAGATGCTGAGGAACTTTCTCAAAATAAACTGCCAAGCATTCCAACTCCACAACATAGAGCTCAACTCTGTTGGGCTGGTCTCATTGTTTGAATGCTAAATATAAGCTTGCCCAAACAAAAACAACAACCTGTTTTTTGGAGATCTCACACAAGGTAAGCACTCAGGAGGCCGTCAGAAAAAGCAGTACAAGGACACTCTCAAGGTCTCAAGAACTTTAGAATTGATTATATGACAGAAGACACTAGCACAGCATGCCGTGCCCTCATCATAGAAGATGCTGGGTTCTAGGGACAAAGCAGAAGTGAATTAGCCCAGAAGAAACCCGAGATGCACAAAATTAGAGAATCCACCCCAAATGTTCATGAGGACTTTGTTTCTGACCAATGGCAGATCATTCTGAGCTCATATTGTATGATGAGCCACAGTTGGCTGCACTGTAACTTTGACTTTAACATATGTCATTTTGATCCTCTTGGAGAATGAAGAACAACCAATGGATTCATGTTAAAATGGGGGAGCCTTTATTTCAGGAAAGAGCTCAGGTCATTAATAGCATTAAGCACTTTTTTTCAAAGGCAGTTTGATCTACTTTCTTCTTCCTTTTCACTTTTAGACTTGGGGTAACATCCATGCTCAGAGTCTGTCTGAGATTTTTGTATTGATGAGCCAGCTCTGCCTTGTCTGTATTTATAATAGTCTTAACAATAGGCATTCTTCATCCATTCATTGTGTATAGATCATGAAGATAGAAGGGTAGATGGAGCTCTTTCAAATGATTGTGAATTTTACTTTTTAAAGACTTTATGGAGATTCTGGGGCTAAATGTAATCATTGCAATATCTATAATCAGAAGCATCTGGAGGACTTCATGATCTATAAAGAAGCCTTCTTTCATTTTGCCTGTAGCTTGGACATCCTTCAAGACATTTTTTCCCTTTGTTTAGTTATTTTTCAGTCATATCCAACTCTTCATGACCCCATTTGGGGTTTTCTTGGCAAAGATACTAGATGGTATCTTTTCCTTCTCTAGCTCATTTTATAGATGAGGAAACTGAGAAAAACAGGGTTAAATGATTTGCCCAGGGTCACAGATTTGAACATAAGTCCACCTTATTCTAGATCTGGTGTTTTAGCCATTAAGCAGCAAGCACTACATCTTGGCTGATATTAATTATCAGAGGGCCATTGATGTGGAGTTTTCAAGGAATATTGTTTCATTTGACATATCCATGGGAAAAATGTTAATCAAAAAAGGTCTTTTAAGGCTTTGTTATTGCTGTGAGTCCAAGCAAGTGGAATTGTAGGTTTTCTATACTTTTCAGTCAGTAATGTTATTATAAAATGTGATCTGCTGTGAAAATTTGTTGTTTCCTTTTCATTGCTTCATGAAAATTTCCCTTGATGCATATGAAGATTCTCATGAAGTTTTGATTAATATGATAAGATAGACATATAGGCCGTAGTTATTAATATCCTCTCTTAATTTTTTATATAGTAAGATTCAAGATTTTTCTTAAGAGATTCATATCCTCCCTTCTTTTAGATACTTTGAGATTTGATTCCCAAACACCTTCAAAATCGTGCCTTTTGAATGTTTCTGCAGTGTGTACTCTGGATCCAATTCATTTGCTTTTCTCATTTTCTTTTCCCTTAAGGCTTTTTCTTTTTCTTATGACATACAAAAGTAATTGATGAGTCTAAATGTGGTGATGAAAGAAAAACAATTCCTGCTGTCTGGGAGCTTATAGTCTATAATGGGTCAAGACAACATGCAACATGCAAACAATTATGTAAAAACAAAGTATAGAAAAAATAAATTGGAGATACTAATAATAAGGGGATAAAGAAAGGCCTCTTGTGGAAGATGCAATTTTATCTGGGACTTTTAAGAAGTCAGAGATATTCGACAGAAATGAGGAGGAAGAGAAATCCAGGCCTGGGGCAAAGACAGAGAAATTGCTATAAAAATATTTATAGATCTTTTTCATTTTACATGTATAGTTCTCTTTCTAATTTTATCCTTGAATACTCAGTGAATTATTTTCTTTATTTGCATATCTTGCCAAGCTTTCTGTAAACTTAATTCTCCCTGTCCACTATTTCTTAGAATTTCGTGAGACATAATTCTCATAATCTTCTGCCAACCTTTTTGGTATGATTTTGAAAATGAGTTTATATCCTAAATGGGTGTTGCTCTTGGCTGCCATAATTGCTGCTTGGCAAGGAGATCAAGATTTTCCCTGGATGAAACAGTTTCTAGATACTTTTGGTCTCCTTGCTGTGTTGATTGATTTACATTAGTTAAACTTCCTTAGGAAATAGTTACAGTTTCTGTGAATATCTTTTCTTTTATACATAATACATTTTTAGATATCAACTGCTTCTTTAAATAGGCCAGGTTGCTTCAATTTTAGTACACATCATTTTGATTCTTTCTTCTAGTTTGGTATTGACTGTAACATATACCCTCCCAAGTCAATTGCCTGACTATACAGAAACTTGCTTTTTATTAAATTATGCTTACATAAATAACCAGCTCTTTCCCTTCTGTTTAGCCACACTTAATTTATCTTTTATGTTAACTAGTTATTGCCTTGTTCTCTATCTCTTGCTTCTTTTTTTGAAGAAATTATTAATGATAGAAATACATGCAGCTTCTATAAAGTCTACAAGCCTTTGAAATATCTCATGTCTTTACACATTTTTTTGCTATCTTCTCTAATGCTTACCTTTACATTGAAGTCATTGAACATTAAAATGGCAGGTTGCTCTAATGTTGAGGGTCTTAATGAGAATTTTTATAGAACTTCCCTAACTCTTCATCTTTTGCAAAAGAATTTGGCACATAAACTCTTATTATTTCTTTGTGGTTTTTTGCATTTGCTTTCCCTGAGCATTTTAATCCAAGATAACCAAATGCCCCACAAAATATTGCTTTTTTTCCTTTGGCAACATGAAAAAATCAACTCTGACAGTTCTTTTATAAGTCTGTCTGAGGAGAACATGTAAACCATCCTGCTATTTAGCTGCAATTTCTTCTTGTCCTTTGATTTAATTTCAATTCATCAACAAGCATTTATTAAGTGTCCATAATGTGTCAGGTACTTAAAATACAAAACCCAAAATGAAACTGTTCATTCCTTCAAGGAAATTGTATTTCTGTCATTCTAAGGAAGCATCTCAAGATGATATAATTCTTCTTTTAGCATTTCATTGGTCAATGGGCATGGATTTTATCTTTAGATTACCAATAGCTGGTAATGTTTGCAAATTGTTGGTAAATGGTATGATTCTTAGCACTCATTGCCATCATTGATATTAAAGTAGAAGGGGGCTGTCACAAAATGAGCACCACTTTGCAATTGTTTTGCTATGGCCAAAAATTCACCATTTTATGGCCAGCTTGATGATGCCTTTGAAAAGTAGACATAATATGTCTTGAAAACCGTCCATTTCTCTTCCCCCTCCTACATGCTTAATTTTTTTTTCAATTTTTTGCCTAATTAAATGTAAAAAAAACAATTTTAACATTCTTTTTTTTCTTTTCAAATTTTGAGTTCAAAATTCTCTTTTCTCCTTCCTATTCCACCCTCACTGAGAAGGGAAGCATTTTTACATAGATTATACATGTGCAGTAATACAAAACACATTTCCATATAATTCATATTATAAAAGAAAACTCAGCCCCAAGAAAAACAAAGAAAAAAATTTGCTTCTATCTGCATTCAAACTCCATCAGTTCTTTCTCTGGAGATCAATAGCATTTATTCGATAATAATCAAAAATTATCTTGGATTTCTGTATTTCTCAGAATAGTCAAGTTATTCAAAGTTAATCACTATATTATATTTTTGTTACTATATGTGGTATTCTTCTGGTTCTTTTCACTTCAGTTTGCATTAGTTCATGTAAGTCTTTCCAGAAAGCATCCTGCTTGTCATTTCTTATAGAACAATAGTAGTCTATCCTTACATCTTTTCATCATGCCTGTTAAGGGGTCCTATGTTTCCAGGACACAGAAATATATAAATATACCTGTGAGAGGCAAGATGGCATAGTAAAGAGCAGGACTCCACATTAGGAAGATTTGAGTTTAAATCCTATTGCTGTCACACTGGCTATAATAGCCTGGGCAAAGCACTTAGCCTGATAGGGCCCCACTCAACTCTCTTAAGGCTATAAATTGCAGAAAAGGTGCTCACCTGAATCACCTGGAAATTCCCTGTTGCAGAACTCTTGCTGTGAAGGTGGCTGCTGCTGCTGCTGCTGCTCTTCTTGGACCCCACTCCCCTCTCATTCTAGTGTGATACACCTTTGTTATTCCTAGATCAGTTCTGAGGCTGTTTGGAGGGGAATTTGATAGGGTTTCAGAGGGTTCCTTCCTCACTCTGCCATCTTGGCATCAGAAGTCCTATTATCTCCATTTTAAAGACACTAAAGCTTAAAGAATTATTGACTTTCCTATGTTCACACAGAAATTAAATGTCTGATTTGAATGTCGGTTTTCTTGATTGGTGCTCCATCTAATATAGCATCTAGCTGCCCCAATAAAAAACTTTTCCTCTATATTTGCTCTTAATAGTCATATATGAATAACTAATGCTTAATTTCATATTTTTACTTTTATCTAAAACTAAAATATACATGTGAAAATCCCTCTTTAATGAAGCAGTTTTATGACCCTAGCTGAAGTCTACCTCATAGACCTAGGCTATAGACGCTGACATAATAGATATCAGAATTGCATGCATTATCTTTCAGGAGGCAGTAATCAAGCCTTAAACAAAATGCATCTTACAATTATATAGTATTTCAGTGGCTGAAAATTTGACAGCACTGCATTATGAATCCCTAAGAAAATACAAAATAGGATTATGTTACAGGAATTTTCAATCATAGAGTTGGAAAAAACTTTGCAGTTAGTCTAATACAACTTCCCAGTTGATATATGAATTCTCACTACAACACTCCTGATTTTTTTTTTTTTGGAGAATTAAATATAATCCAGACTTTTTTTGAACCCCATCAATTATAAGGAATTCACTACCTGTAAAGTAGCTTATTCCATTTTGGTAAAGCTTTAATTGTCAAAAGCTTATTTTTTATCTATCATGAGAACAGACAGACATGCGCTGGTAAATGTTTTAAGAACTATCTCTCTCAGGGGAAAAATGTACTCATGACACACTTCTAAGTTTAGTTTGAATTATGAATACTTTCTTAAATCTAGCCAACAACAAAACAGTAAATCAAGACAATTTGTAGTATTTGTCAATTTCCATTGTGTGAATATTCATATTGAAAATTTGACAATCAGCTTTCAATATAGTGGGTTCAAGCTGACTCTGACACTCCCCTGATTAAGAGAAAAGTGTCATATAAATTAAAATGAAAAAAAAAAAAAACACCAGCTCTGTTGCACAGGTGGGGATCTTCTCATCTTGATACAATAGCATTTTGGATTATACACTTTGACTTTCTTTTTATGTCCAAGATCTTCTTATTTGTGCTTTCACTGTGTGGCAGTACTAATAGGCTTGTACCATGAATAAGACTCGTTCTGTGGACTGTGTCAATAGCTGCTTCCTTTCAGCAGAGTTGGCTTTGTAAATGAATAATGGAATCTGACTCCCTTCTGAAGCTCTAGTTTTCTTTCCTGAATAGGAAACCAATACTCGTGTTCTGCTCTTCTTGGCTTTTCATTTTTCTTGTCTGTCTCCTCATGATCTGAGCTGAGAAAAGATGGCTGTCATGTAGCTAGTAGCATCACTCAACAAACAGTGGTAGGATCATACCACTGGGTGCTTTTGTTGAAGCTTTTGAATAATCTGGTTGTTTTACATTTTTTGAGTGGAGGTCCAACCCTGAGATTCCATTGGTTTGTCAGACTCTTAGTGAGGAAGCCGTCTACCAGTGCTAATTTATTCATTCATTAAACATTTATCACTTGATAAATGCCAAGCATTATGCTAAGCTCTGAGGATACAAAAAAGGGGCACATCACCCTTATTTGCAAATTCTGATATCAGTAGATTGTCTTAAACATTGAAAGAGTATATTATGTCCAGGTTCCCCCAAAGATAGTATATACAAAGCCAAGACTTGAACTCAGGAGGGGCAACCAAGATGGCAGAGAAAAAACCCAGCTGGGTTCTCGGAAGTTCCCTCCAAATAACTTTAAATAATCTCGAAACAAAATTTGGAGGATGAGTGAAATAATTTTCCAACCTGACAACTTAGAAAGGTCATCAGGAAAGTCATTTCCTACTAGGGTGAGTAGAACCCAGGCTACAATCCTGGAAATACCAGCAAACCAGCAGCAGGCTCTGGGAGAGACTGACTCAGCTGTGGAAATGGCTGCTTCTGGAGCTCTCTGCCCACAGATGATAAGGGGGTTGGATAAGTAGAAGGATATGACGGGTCTCTTTGTTGGCACTGGGTGCAGGACTCTTGAACTGCTGATACTCAAATGCAGTCAAAATCTCAGGTCACAGTTTCAGGGCAAAGAGTTGCACCAGTACATCATAGCTTGTGGCCTCCAGGGAGTAACAATTCTGGTCACAGTTCCAGGGCAGAAAAGAATGCTTGTTGTGGCCACTCACAGACCAGAGCATTGGCCAAGATAGTAGTAAATGCATTTCTCTTTAGATCACACCACCTTGGAAGAACTAAAAACTTAAAAGAACTTGTACAAAAACCTTGGATTTTGGGACAATGGACCCTGTATCCCAGGAGCAGAGTTCAACTTTAATATAAAGTTAAAAGTTAAGAAATAGATTGGGAAAAACGAACAAAAACAAACAAAACTATCCTTAGAAGATTTATTAAGGTGTCAGGGAAGAAAAAAACAAACTCAGAAGACAACAAAATAAAAACTATTAAATCCCAAGGCTCCAAGAAAAATGTGAATTGGTCTCAGGCTCCAAAATAATTTTTGTCAAAGTTCATTTTAAAAATCAAATAAGAAAGGTAAAGGAAAAACTGGGAATTGAAATGAGTGATGCAAGAAAACCATGAAAAAGAGTCAATAGCTTGGTAAAGGAGGTACAGAAAAAATATTGAAGAAAAGACCATAATAAGCAGAATTGGCCAAATGGAAAAGAGGTGTAAAAATCCAATGAAGAGAAGGGCACCTTATAAAACAGACCTGGCCACATAGAAAAAGTTGTACAAAAAGTCAATGAAGAGAAGAACTCCTTAAAAAATAATATTGACAAAATGGAAAAGGAGGTACAAAAGTTCGATGAAGAAAATCAGTCCTTTGAAATAAAAATTGAGAAAATGGAAAGTAATGGCTCCTTGAGACATCATGAAGCAAGAAAACTAAAGAATGAAAAAAAAGAAGAAAATGTGAAATATCTCATTGGAAAAACAACTGACTTAGAAAACAAATTAAGAAGAGATAATTTAAGAATAACTAGACTATCTAGAAGCTGTGTTCAACAAAAAAGCCTAGAAACATCATCTTTAAAGAAATTATAGTAGGAAATTACCCTGACATTCTAGAACCAGACATTAAAATAGAAGTCAAAAGATACATCAATCACTCCCCGAAAGAAATACCAAAATGAAAAACCCAGGAACATCATAGCCAAATTCCAGAGCTCACAGATCGCGGATAAATATTATAAGCAGCCAGAAAGAAACAATTCAAGTATTGTAATCCACAGAAGGATAACACAAGATTTTGGAGCTTCTACATCAAAGGACTGAATGGCTGGGAATGTAATATTCAGAGGACAAAGGACCTAGGATTACCACCAAGAACTGAGAGTAATTCTTCAGGGGGAAAATAGATATTCATATTCAATGAAATAGAAGATTTTCAAGCATTTCTGGTGAAAAAACCAAAGTTGAATAGATAATCTGACTTTCAAATATAAGACTCAAGAGAAGCATATAAAAGTAAACAGGAAAGAGAAATCTTTAGAGAGTCAATAAGATTGAACTTTTACATGCATACATGGGAAGATTATATTTGTAATTCCTAAGAATTTTCCAATTATTAAGTCATTTAGAAAGAGTGTACAGAGACTGAAAGAATGGATGTGAATTGAATATGATGGGATGATTATCTTTAAAAACTTAATGATTGGGGTAGCTAGGTGGTGCAGTGGATAGAACACCAGCCCTGAGGTTCAAATCTGGCCTCATACACTTAACACTTCCTAACTGTGTGACCCTGGCCAAGTCACTTACCCCAAGTGCCTCAGCAAAAAAATAAATAAATGAATAAATGATAAAAAGGAATGCATTGGGGGAAGGGGAAGGGAGAGAATTGGAATGAGTTAAATTATCTCATAAAAGAGGCTAGGAAAAGCTTTCATAGTAGAAGGAAAGCTTGGGGAGATGGCAGGAAGTCTAGAATGTAACTCTTATTGGAATTGGCTCAAAGAGGGACTAACATGCATACTCAGTTGAGGCTAGAACTCTATTTTACCCTAAAGGAGATAAAGGGGATAAGAGAAGGTGGGAGGCACTGATAGAAATGAGGGCATCTTGGGGAAGGTGGTAGTCAGAAGTGAAAGGATGAACAGGGTGAGAGGAGAGAAAGAGCATGATAAACAGATGGAAAATAGGTAGAAGGAAAATAGTAATCATAACTGTGAAAAATATTTAGAGCAAGTTTGTCTAATAAAGAGTTAATTTCTAGAAGTGAGTCAAATTTATAAAAATACAAGTCATTCCTCAGTTGATAAAATGGTCAGAGGATTTGACAGGCAGCTTTTAGAAAAAGCCATCAAAGCCATAGTCACAAAAAACGCTCTAAATTACTACTGATTAGAGAAATGCAAATTAAAACAACCGAGGTTCCATGTTACGCCTATTAGATGGGCTGATGTAATATGAAAGGAAAGTAACATGTTGGAGGAGATATAGGAAAATTGAGACACTGATGGAGTTGTGAACTAATTTAACCATTTTGGAGAGTAATTTGGAATTATGCCCAAAGGACCATAAACCTGTGCATACAGTTTAACCCAATTACTACTAGATTTGTATCCCAAAGAGATAAAGAAATGGAGAAGGACCTATATATACAAAAATATTTTAGGCAGCTCTTTGTGGTGGCAAAGATTTGGAAATTGAAAGGATGCTCATCAATTGGAGAATGGATAAACAAATTGTGGTATTTGATTATGATGGAATACTATTGTGTTATAAGAAATGACAATCAGAATGCTCTCAGAAAAACCTGGAAAGATTTATATGAGTTGATGCAAAGTGAAATGAACAGAACCTGGAGAATATTGTACACAATAACAGCAATACTGTATAATGATCAAGTATGAATGACTTAGTTATTCTCAGCAATACAATGATCTAAGGCAATTATGAAAAAAAGTATCCAACTTTAGAGACAGAATTGATAGAGCTTGTATGCAGATTGAAGTATACTTTTTAAAATAATAGTCTTTTATTTTCAAAATATACACAAAGATAGTTTTCAACATTCATCCCGGCAAAACCTTGTGTTCCAAATTTTTTTCCTTCCCTTTCCTCCCTTCTTCTCCCCTAAACAAGCAAGTAATTCCATAGAGGTGTAATTCTTCTAAATATATTTCCAATATTTAGCATGTTGAACAAGAAAAATCAGAACAAAAAGAGAAAAAAAACAGAAAAAAGGCAAGCAAACAACAACAATGAAGGTGAAAATACTATGTTGTGATCCACATTCAGTCCCTATAGTTCTCTCTTTGGATGCAGATGGCTCTCTCCATCACAAGTCTATTGAAATTCTCCTTATTTACCTCATTGTTGAAAAGAGCCATGTCTATTAGAGTTGATCATCCTATAATCTTCTTGTTGCTGTGTACAGTGCTCTCTTGGTTCTGCTCACTTCACCTAACATCAGTTCACGTCTTCCCAGACTTTTCTGAAATCAGCTTGCTCTTATGGAACAATAATATTGAAGTATATATTGAAGTATACTTTTAAGAATTTTTTCTTGATTTTGTTTTTTTGGTTTACATTTTCTTTCACAATATGACTAATATGGAAATATATTTTGCCTGACTTTATATGCATAGTCTAAATTTGATTTTCAATTGATTCTCAATGAAAGGGATGGGAAGGAGGGAGAGAATTTGGAATTCAAAATTTAAAAAAAATGTTAAAGATTGTTTTTACATGTAACTGGGGGGGCAGCTAATGTGATCTAAAGAAAGAAAAAACACTTGAATTTAGATCTTTTCTGAGGCTAGCTCTAGCTACCATTCTGTACATAAGTTTATTTTTAATTGCCTGTTAGCAGTTACCTATTATCAATTGGGTGATAGTTACCAGTAACTTCCTCACAAAATGACTTTTTCTGGTATATTCACAAACATTTGGAGCATCCTAAGTAAAATTTTATGTACCTCACAGACTGATTTTATACAAACCTTTCCTACTTTTCTGTTAGATGATATTGTCATCAGTCACTTAAAGTTTGCAAGTAATAGTCTGTTGACATAAATAATTTTAAAACTAATCAAAATGTAACTTCTTTACCCAGTATTTTTCCAATCATACAAATATAAGCATTAAATTAATTAAAGGTACATTCAGTAGGACATTTATCTTCAATGAAAGTTAAGAAAATATTGTTTTCTATAATCAATATCATCAAACTTTATACACTAAAATAGTGTAAAACATATTTATAGCCTTTCATTGGGATGCATTATTTTCCTCTTTTCTTTTTGTTTTCCTTTCTTTTTTTCTTCCACTAGAAAAAAAGAAAAAAAAGATATTAAAACAAATATGCATAATGAAGCAAAATATACATACATTCATACATTGATGATACCTAAAAATATGTTTCTTATTCTCTGTATTTAGTCTATCTCCCTGTCTGGAGATGAGTAACTTTTGTCATCACTGGTTCTCTAGAGTCCTGGTTGATCTTTTCAGTGATTAAAGTTCTTAATTCTTTCAAAGTTGTTCCTTTTTACAATATTATTGTTATAATATAAGTTATTCTCTCCAGTGTATTCTGTATCAGTTCATACAAATCTTCCTAGGTTTTTCTGACACTATCACATCATTTCTCATAATGTATTCTATTACATTGATATGCAATAATTTATTCAGTTGTTACCCAGTTGATGAACCCCATTTAACCTGTGCTTTTTTCCTTTCAAATAAAAGCAATTCAACTTTATAGATATTTCAGAGATAATAATTATGTAATTTCATGTGATTTAACTAAACACATTTTCATTACTCTTAAAAACAGCAACATTCATTTTTTGGAACTAAAAAAAAGGAAAAAAAGAAGAAACGTCCACCTGTAATTGAAGCTGAAGAAATACCCAACCTTCCACAAACATCTGCTGTTTCACAAAAGAGTCCATCTGTAAAAAGACGCATGGTTAGGAAATTAGAACCGAGTTTAAAATGGACATCCTCTGTTACTCCGCAAGAGTATGTAGTCACTTAGCATTTTCTCTTTTTGGTTGATTGGGAAAATATATATTATATTGAGATTACATCCAAAAACCACCACACACTTGCCTAATTCTCAGTAATTGATCCATTTTTTTAAACCACTGAAATACATGGTAAATACTCCCATTTTCCCTATAGTAAAAAGTGGTATCTTTGTTTCCCTGAATAATTCAAACTGAAAAGTCTGTTCTTGTCCTCAAAATACCCTGTTATATACTCAGCACAGAAGGAAACACGCTGGAAGGAAGAAAAGAAGAAAAAATATAAAATAGTTTGTTCCTATTAAATTAGGGTGGGATAGGGAAAGAAGCTAAACTCAACATATATAAATTGATTAAAACATTCACAAAGAAACCAAGTATAAATCAAAGAAACTTCTGTTAGTACAACCTTCAGGAAAGGAAGCTGGCAGGTTTCGGGCCAGGTGAAATTCATTAGGGAAAGCTTCATAGAGGAAGTGATTCATTAAAAGAGTTTTGAAGAAGAGGTGATTAAAAGGATAGGGGAAAAGCTTTCCAGGTTTAGAGAAATAATAAATGTACAAACTTAGAGATGAGAGAGCAAACAAAACACATACCAGAGATGTACAATTTAGCATATCTGAAGTTTTTATGTAAAGATAAAAATTAAGGGAATAGAGAAGAATTGGTGGAGGGTCTTGAAGCATGCTCTAAGACTTAAAATTTAAGGTGGGAAATAATCGAAAAATATATGACAAGCATTGGAGGATAGTTTCAAGTCAACAGATTGTTCCTGGAAACTGGGGTAGATTTAAGGGTGATAACTACAGAGCTATAACGATATTGACATATTAGACATTCCCATCCCATAAACTTCAGTTTAGCTTATCCCTCAAAATATTAGTTGAGATGGATATATTATTATAACTATTACTACCAGTACTTCTTTCCCAATGGGGAGGGGCTTATTAAATGTCTCAAAGACCACTTCCAAAGCTCATCAACTTCATCAGAAACTTTCCCCATCTCCCTCTTTCCAACCCTCAGTCTATTTCCCTTAAATTCAACTTACAAAGTTCTTCATTGAAGGATTTTCTAAAATAGCAATTTTCTTCAGTCTAGGACTATTAAGCTTTGATTCAATATTTCAAAATATATAGGTAGAGTAAGTGATACCTGTAGGCAACAAGTACATTGTTAAGCCCTGGAAGCTTAAGTACTTGTGGATAAAATTGATTGATTTTGTGCAAATTAACTGAAAGATGAGGTTTTAAAAATGATATTCTTGAATATAACAAAGGCACATATAACCACTGTAGTTATGAAAACTTTTTTTTTTCACTCTCATTAAGGGTGCAGGTTATACCATTTTTTCTTTTTCTTTTTTTTTTTTTTTTAAAGTCTCCAGTATTTTTAGAGAGGAATTTGGAGGACAGAGACTGGGAAGGATTGATACCTTTTTCCCCCCAGTGCTAGAAAAAGTATTGACTATATCAATGTTTGAAACAATCTGTAATCTGTAAAACAATATGTAATCTTTATCTTGAATGTGAAGGTAATTTCTCTTAGCAACTGGGATTCCCAGAGCAGTCATGGAAAACCAGAAGTGCCTTTAGACCATGAAACTTTAATGACAAAGTAGTTGGTCTTCCTTTAAAGGAAACAGACTTCAACCCATCTTTTCTACCTTCTCCCTTTCTTTCTTTCTTTCTTTCTTTCTTTCTTTCTTTCTTTCTTTCTTTCTCTCTCTCTTTTTCTTTTTTTCTTTGTAAAATTTATATTTTTAATGTACATATATGACTATCTTGCCCCTACTAAAAATTATTTAGTTTGGCCTTTAGAGACCTCCCAAACCTCATAAGTAGATATACTCTCCAGGTATCTATCATTCCAGTCATTCTACCCAGACAGTACATGACTTCAAGTCCTTCTAGTACATGATATGCTGTCTCATACTTCTACAAAAGTGGTTCCCCATGTGAATTACCTCTTGACTTCCACCCTATGGAATCCCTAGTTTCCTTCAAAGCATAGTTTAGATGCTGCCATTTACATGATACCTATCTTGGTCTTGATTCCACTCCCAATTATATACTTGAAATTGATTCATATTTGATTATTTGCCTATGTATTGACTGATCTTATAAGTAACATCCAGAACTTGAAAATGTTGTTGTTTTTAAAAGGCGCTGGGGCAGGGGGGGGGAGCTGAATGGCACAGTTGATTGAGCACCAGCCCTGAAGTCAGAGGACCTGAGTTCAAATGTGGCCTCTGACACCTAACACTTACTAGCTGTGTGACCCTGGGCGAGTCACTTACCCCCAATTGCCTCAGCAAAAAGTAAATAAAATAAAAGGTATTAGTACCTACCATTTAAAATCCATTTTTACTAGTCAATATATTAATCAAACTTTATTAAATAGCTACTATATGCTAGAGAGTTGACAGGCTTTGGGGATACTAACTAAACATTTTACTAGTTTTGTTATCATTAAACCCTCAACAGTTATATACTAGAAAGCCAGATATATTTGGGTAAGATGAAATAATTTGTTGTGCAACTTTGTCATATGTCCATTTGCATGAATTTACATGATAAAATTAATAATTTTAGGAAACAAGACTCAATAAAAGAAAGTCAAGAAGAAAAGTCTCTTCCAACAACTACAGATAAGACAAAGTCAATAATTTCTACGACCTCAACTGGAAGATCACACTCTCTAACCGGGTACACTTCTTTTCTAATTTCATTTTGATGTTGTGTATACTAGTTTTCCTTCACTCCTACAACAATAAGACCTTGTTAATTTTAATCCATTAGTTCAGAATTTATTATAATTCAGATAAAGATTAGGCCAAAGTTTTTCTTTGTGGTAATCCTTAAAATATACTCTCTATAATCTTGATAATTTTTTAGTTGATTTCATGATTTTCCCTCATAAGTAGGTGGGGAAAATAGCAAAAATCTAAAATTTAAGAGGTTTAATGTTGGAAACTTAAAAATGTTTGTCCAAGTCTTTAGGTTCAGTAGTTCCCAATTAGTGGGAATAATGAATCCCATGAAGTGTTTGCATTATTTGAATTTGCACTTGGACTGGAACCAATGACCATATTTTACATATTTAAAACTTTAAGGAGTATATATTTGAATACATGTAAGCACTTCATGGAAGTAATAGTTTGGACTAATCAGGACCTAACTGTATGGGTTTTTTGTTTTTTGTTTTTGAAATGGGAATCTAGTGAGTTATGGAAAATTAACGAAAATTTGAGTATGTATAAGTCACATATTACAGTGGTGGTTCTAAACTCTTTAAATAGATTTTAAATCTCTTATGTTACTAAAATATGAATTAATATAAGCCTTGTTCAATGTCTTTTTCTAATAATGTTTTTAAAATTTACTATTTCTTTTGATAATCTAGGTAGTTTATATTTTTGTAAATATTCATCCATTTCATGTATTCTTGCTGGTAATATTTGGGGGAAATGATTTCTAATAGTTTATTTACTCTTTGTTAAAAGTTCTATTTAATTTTTTATGTTATTTTGTCTTTTTTCCATTTTTCTTTGGTCAGATTAGCTAATGCCATTGTTTTTTTAAAGAAAATGTCTGTTGCTTCTATGATTTATTTTTTGACCTATTAATTCACTGTGAAGTTTTCATGATCACTTAGTATTTGTTCAGTTTTTGTAATGGTGATATGCAATTTAAAATATGCGCATTCCTTTTTCTTTTTCTTTTATGTAATCACCAAAGTTCTAATAATTCTAACTTTTCTAAAAGTCTATTCATATATTTTTTGTGAGTCTTTTTAAAAAATATTTTTATTTAAAGTTTTGAGTTCCAAATTATAACCCTCCCTGAGACAGTAAACAATAAGATATAAGTTTTTACATATGCAATTAAGCAAAACATTTATGAGTCTTTTTAAAAATTACATTGATCTGCTCAAGTATTAAAACTTTGTCGTCTCTTTCTCCTTGTTATTCAATTAAATTTTCCTTCAAATATTTAGGTCCTATGCCATTTGGCACACACACACAAATACATACACATACATCTAAATATTATATTTTACAGTATTTCATTATACTTTTATATACAGTATATCATTTCATTATAGCTTCTCTGATTACCAATTTTAGTCAGTTTTTACTGTTTTTATTGTTGCCCTGTCATCATGATTGCTACCTTTGCCTTTTAAATTTTTTTGAATCATGATAAGTTCATTTTAATTCTGTGTGAATCTTTATATTTTAAGTATATTTCTTGCAAATAGCACAATGGAATTCTTTCTATTCCTTTCTGCCATCTCTTTTTTTACGGATGGGTTCATTCTATTCAGATTCAGTCTTAAGATTGTTAAGCATGTATTTCTATCTGTCGTATCCTCTTATACTTTTTCCCTCTTTTACTTCTGGTTTTATAAGAAGAAGGTGATAAAAAAGGAAGAAATCTGATTAATATTAGTAATCCATAATTGAAATGATCTATTGAATTTATCCCTCCTCTGTTTTCTCAGTTCCAAGCCCCATCTCTGGTTCTTATACTATCTGTCTTTTAAACTAACTTTTATGCTTAACATTTCAAAATTGATTTTTTTTTGTGACTTTCTCTTCCATGTCAGTATGCTTCTTCTTATTGATATTCCCCCTCCATCTCCCTGTCCATTTTATCTCACTATTTAATTTAATGTGTTTTTGCATCAAACTCTGTGTTGTATATAATTGTCAGTTTATCTTGTTCAGATAAGAATATCATCATGAATTGTTTGCCCCCCATCCATTTCTTCAAATTTGTATATTCTTCTTGTGTACTCTATTTTTATAAAATAGTAAGTTTCTGTTTTTCTTCCTCCTTTCTTTTTTAGTGCATTCCTTTCCCTCTGCACCTTGTAAAGACATAACAGAGTTATCACTCTTTTAATTTTACCTGGATAGTTATAATGTTAGTCCAATCCTCCCCCCCAAAAAATTTCTTTAGGCTTTATTTCTAATGTATGACTATGGATTTCCCTCTGACTCTAGTCACTGCTGGACTCAAATCCTGTGTGTTATTTGCTTCTTCTGCTATTCCAGTTTAATTAGCTCAGTAATGATGAGGATGTGTCAAATATTGATTGTTTTTGATAGGGAGACTATATCACCCTAAGGCTAACAGTAGTTTAATGTCATACCTATTACTTGAAATGTTTTTCATTCACATTATTTTGGAAATGTGAACAAAAATCTGATTATAAAGTAGGTGTCCTGTGGATATGACTACATACATTTATCTAACAAATACCATGACCCTAAGAAGTGAAGTTTAAGCATCCTGCTAATGTGCCTATAATTGCAAATGTTTTATTTTTGCAATTTACTTTTGTTGGTGTCTTAAAGCTTATGTATATTTACTTATTTTGGTTTATCTGTTTTGTTTCATTCTTAGTAAGAGTTCTATCAAGGTAGAAGACCTGATTAGTGAAAGTTCTTCTGAAAGTGAGGAGGAGGATGAACAGCCTGATCGTCATCAGGAAGGACAAACAGATTTGCCGTCTGAATATTGGCAAATTCAGAAACTAGTCAAATATTTAAAGGTAAGAATAAAAATTCATCATTCTTTGATGGCAATGATAAAGTCTTTAGGTAAATTAGACGGGAAGTAAATCTAATTTCTGAGATTTCTTGTTTCTAGGATGTTTCTTTGTATATGTGGATTCATTATAGCTTTTATTATGTAAATTTGTATAGTTTTCAATAAAATGGCTTATTCATATGTAGAATAGTTCTTAATCTTGAAGAGAGTAGAGTTTTTTTTCTATAAATGTGATGTTGGAAGTGAGTCCCAACTCTTCTCTTCTAGTAATGTGCCCCGATTTCAACTGTGTGGCAGTGAGATGAGATGTACTGATTTTAAAATTAGGTTTCCACTTTCTCAATTCTTTGTATCTTGCATTGGCTATAAAACAAATGTCACAGATAGTGGTTAGGATTTCCTTCTCCTTGTTATAGGAAGAAGTTATATGAGATTCCTTCAAAGTTATCTTCTCAGAAATTACTTGTATATATACATATTGTTTGTATATTCTATGCAGCCACTATGCAACACTATAAATATAATTGCTTGTTTAAATTATTGGAACTTCACTGCATTATTTAAACCTAATTTTGGGTTATAAAATTTATAGGTTGTCCAAAAGTTTTAGCACAGTTTTAAGCTTTAATACCTTCAGAAAGATAAATGCTACAATTTAGAAAAAGCAACAATTAAAAGTTAAATATTTTAATTTTAAAAAATGGATCATTCTTATTACAATTCAACTTAAGCACTGTTGTGCTATGTATTACTCTAGGCAGCTTTTGAACTCTGTTACAACTTTCATCATCTGTTATTCAATTACTAAAAGGATTGCATTTATTATCTTAGTCTTAAGATCATCCAAAACATGAAGTTTTGATACAGACTCAATTGCTTTGACATGACTCCACAAAAAAAAGTCTAATAGAGGTAGATCAGATGACTGAGCTGGTTAGTCAAAAAGAATCTCTCTAATGATTCACTGCTTTCATCTGGACTGTCACACATGTAATGCATATTGACAGGGTACCCTATTTTATTAAAATTACAATTTTATTTTTCAAAATTCACACAACTAAATAAGTACTCAAGAAACATAAACAAACTTTCAAACTATTTTTTGTAAGTTTGTCGCATTTACACTTCTAAAATTGTTAAAATTTAAAAATACTCTTAAGTTTGCATATAATTAATATAATCGATAAATGAGAAAATTTCCTCCCAATTCCCAATGTTGTCAGTATTCCCAGGACAAATATTTATATCCCGGGTCCAAAGACAGCCTCCTTCAACACTGACTTTTCTTATTTCCTAAGTATTATCCTGGTCATACATGATGATGACTCTGCTTAAGTATGCAGAGTTCTTCACTAGCACTTTGGTTATTCTATGTTGATGCATGAAACAAGAAAGGGTATTGGAAGGAAGATGGAGGACAAAAATCAGAGTGCACCATGAATCATATTGCTATTACAGCATCTACAAATTTTAATTTAATTGTTGATAGTTTAAATATGAGATCTTTGGCCAAAGATAAGTGAATTTATGTACCCTGAGGAACTGAATCATTATCATTATTGAATATTTTACTTCAAATTAAACTAGAAGATGAAGAAGTTGTCTTTCCATGCAAGTTAAGAGATAGTTCACAGATTTAATTAAAAACATCCACTAAAGGAGCCGTTGGATTTGGTTTCTTTATGTGCCTAACAAGAAACATAATTTTATGGAATACTGAGTCATCTTGCTCATCAGTATTCATCATAATTGTAAGCAAAAATGTGGCCATGAAAATAATTAACTATCAACAACCATATCAGAGTATGAAATAGAGAAATTTTATAAATAACTTGACAAAATCTCCCAAATCAAGTTAGTAGTACTTGCTTTGATAATCAGTAACTTCAATACAAAGATAAAATCAGGGAAGGCTGGTGAAAAAAACACAAAAAATAAAGTTTTGAATCAACAAATTAAAGAGAACAAAGGTTTATAGACTACTCAGAAATCACATACCTGTATACCATGAACTTTTTTTTTCAAGATGAGTTGGAAAACATCTGGAATTATATCATAAAAAATCAACTATATCTTAAACACTAGGTATGACTGGTTACAAACATAGAAGTCATTTCAGAATCTGCCTTCTGTTTACATTCAGACTACCAGCTATTTAGAACAAAAGCCAAGATCAGAAACACATTAAAAAGAAAAAGTTGGGAAGGCATTTTGTCTTCTCCAACTGAAAAACAGAAAATGCAAAAAAGCAAAGACACAGACTATTTTATTGTTATGTTTTCTGCGAGAAGCAAATTGATGCAAAATAGTCAACAGAAAGAGGTCAGATGATCCCAGAAAATGTCTCAGCTAGCAAACTCTTGATTTTACTACCAAGAAAAAAATGTGACAATATTGTTTTAGAATACAAACTCACTTGGAAAACATGAGGATAGCAGATTATGAGCAATTTTGACTCACAAAAGAATAAAAAGCAATAGAGATCCAACTTGAAAAGTTTAGCATGAGACCATTAGTCTAGATCATACTAAGACTTTGCAGATGGAACTAGAAGGAGGCTAACAAAGAGATGAAAAATTGAACAGATTTGCCAGGGTTTTTAATTTCATTCTGTTCTCACCATCAATGACAATGGAATGACCATATTTATACCCTGAAAACCATAAGCTTTGAAACACTACACATGGAAGTAGAGATGACACTTACATCAGGAAATCAGGAAGAGCTGCTAAGGATGCAGCATGTAGAGTGCCTGACCTAGAGTCAAGAGGACCTGAATTCAAATCCAACCTCAGGTAGTTGCTAGCTCTGTGACCCTCAACAAGTCACACAATCCTGTTTGCCTCAGTTCCTCATATGTAAAATGAGCTGGAGAAGGAAATGACAAACCACTGTGGTATCTTTGCCAAAAAAATTCCTATGGGTTCACAGAGAGTCAGATATAACTAATTGACTAAATAATAACAAAGTTTGACATTACCAAATACACACAGAAACAGTCTATACAGGAGGCAATACAATTTGAAGTCATTAATTTTTAAAAATAGATTTTATTCATATCTTTTGTTTTTATTTATTTTATTCATATCTTTCGTTTTTATTTATTCTCTCCTGTGTCTCTTTCCTCACTTCTAGAAAGCCATACATCATAACATAGGGATGATTTTTTAAAATTTAGGGGGAAGGTACCAAATGAACAGAAAAATAAGACCACCAGGAAGACAATTGCCAATCTACCTATTTCCTCTTCTTCACAAATCTTTATGAGCTGGGAATCTGCTTATAAAAAAACCAGAGGTTAATAGGACTTAGAGTTTGAGTGGCCCTGAAAGATCCTTTGGTTTGGAAGTGTCAAACTTGCAGAACCTCTACTCTTTTCAAGCAGATTAAAACATAATTGGGAAATTTTAACAAAATAAATAAAAATACAATACTACATGGTTAATGCCAATTTGTGGTTTTCTGAATCAATATGTAACCCACAGGGATCCATTCTATTTGAGTTTGACACCACTGATATACTCTAACATCTTTATTTTAAAGATGAGAAAAGAGGCTTAGAAAAATCATTTCTATGGTCCCATCTAATACAAAATCTTATACAGTCCAAATGACTTAGGTTTTATAAGAATAGGTCCCAGAGCTGACATTCAAATGCTAACCCTAACTCTGCTCACATTTCCTTTTCTCTTTTCTTAGTTTCATATGGATACATACATCTGGAATTCTTATGTCACAAGCTCTTGAAAGGATGCAAATAGCATGGCACTTGTGTAGTATTTCTCACTTTTTGTCTCATTGTTCCATCCCTGGTACACTTCCCCCACTTCCCACTGATAGCTTTAGTCACTGACACTACCCAGCATGTTTCCTATTCCCTTTGCAAGTATATGGTTCACAAAACTCAAATAATTATCAGAATTATTTATAGTTCAAAGAAAACAAATGGGGATCATGTGCAACTCATGGGAAATGCCGACATCTGTCTCTATAAACTTGCCTTTGTTTGGTCTCATTGACTTGTAACTATGCTGTCAAAGAGCTTTATAAAAATATTGTCTGTTTAACGAATTTGTTTAAAATATGTTGCGTGAATATTTTGTTATACTTGAATATTTTCTTCTTTGATTGCCTTGGGGCATATGCTAAAGAGTAAGGTCTTTTAATTGAAGGATATGAAGAGTCTAAATTATTTTTCTTGTATAGTACCTAGGTACAATATTATAAACTTGTTTTAAGGCTAAGAGGAAATATATATGACTCATTAAGATCCATGTAGTTCGTCCTTCAGTTTTAGGGAGTTAGTTTGTTAAAAAGTTAGATGTTTACTTATAATAATTCTGAGGCCCATCATATATACCTTAAGTACTGATGATCTGCCTTGATATGTTCTCTCAGTGAGTTGACCTTTAAAGGAATCCTTTCATCTGATTTTTAATCTACAATTATTTGTAGATAAAATTTCAAATGTCCATTTTCTGTAATTATAAAAGGTTGTTAGGTTTCTGGAAAACTGATTTTGGGGTACAATATTGTACTTGTAAATTTTATCTTAAGTACTGGTACAACTTCTTTGTTCTTTATTTTTTTGTTTTCAGTAGAAAAGCGTGGTGAAATCCTGATGTATTGATCTGATGATATATTTTTTTAATGGTTTAAAGGTTTTTTTCTCCCCAATCTGTAATTCTGATGCATGAATATAATGTGACTTGGTGATTTTGATTTTGGATTTCTATTTGTGAGAATCCTGTGAATCTTCTTTATTATTTCAGAGTGTTGTTGTTGATGATTCTTCAAAGTTCTCTAAATGATTTCTTGAAATATAGAATCAGGACTTGAAAAAAAATTCAGCATTCTTTGGCACACCCATATTCTAAAATTTGATTTTTTAAATCTGTTTTCCAGGTCAGTATATTTCCCCTCATGAATTACCTTTAAGATTTCTGAAGATGTCATTTGAGTTTTTAATTGTGTTCTCTACTTCATTAATTCTTCATTTTGCTGCTTTCAAAGATAGTCTTATTTCTTCAAAATTAATTCAAGGCTATACTTACTTTGGTTTTTCTTCCATGATCTTCCATGATCTCTTAAAATTTATTGGGTTTCTGATGTTTTATCATGTAGAGGTTTTTTCCTATTGTTGAAGTATTTAAAAAGTATTTGAAGAGCTTTTTTAGTAGACTTAGACATGAGATTTATGAAATTGATAAAGAGTTTCATTTTTCTTGATTTTTTTTCTAGGGTTCAAACATTTTGGACATTTTTGTGACTTATGGTTTTAGAGAACTTATTCATATCTAATCACTCTACCATTGTCTTTTTACCATTTTATCATTTTTTCTATTAATAAGCATTTATTTTCTTTTCCTCCTCCCTCTCCATTAAACAACAATAATAAAAAAAGAAAAGTAAATAAAAAAACTCTTGCAGCAAATATTAATAGTTAAAGAAAATTCTTGCATTGGTCATATATAAATATGTATGCCTCATTTTGCATTTTGAATCTTAACAATTATTTATTAAGAGAATGGGAACATACTTTAATTTTGGGTTTTTAAATTTTTTTAGAACTGTAGTTTGCCAGTGAATTGATCAGAGTTCATAAGTTTTTCAAAGTTGTGTCTTTGTAATGTTGTTATGATATAAAATATTCTTCTGTTCCTCATTACTTCATTTTATATTAATTCATATATTCTTTCAACTTTTCTCTAAAACTGTTCATTTTGTCATTTCTCCTGGAGAGCTATATTCTTTATATTCATATATCATAATTTGTTTATTCTCTAAAAGAGAGAACTCTTTTAATTTATAGAATTTTAAAAGTTACCAAAAGAATTTCAAAAAAAAATGTAATATTCATGAGTCTTTTTCTTCTTCTTCTTCTTTTTTTTTTTTTTTTTTTTAGGACTGCTTTGAGGGTATACGTATCATTTGATCAAAGGGTATTATTATTCTACTATCATCCTTAAAATTTTGTTTGAAACTATCTGAGAGGCAGCTTCCCACGAAGTATGGGCATGTCCATTCATACTTTGATGGAATAAAATGGGGAGTTCTTAATGTATTCAGGATGATAGACTTTTGTCAGAAGAGGCACTTTTTAAAAAAATTACAATTTAAATTACAATTTTTAAAAATTACAATTACAATTTTAAATTATAAATCACAATGTTGAAAGCATTTAGTGCCCTCTCCTCTACTCTTCCCCACTGGGAAAAAAAGTGGGGGGAATAAGAAATGGTCATAGTGAGTCAGACCACATTCCTACACTGGCTATGACCAATATGTCAAGTTGGAACCCTAAGACCTTATATCAGGAGGGTAGGTAGCATACTTTCATTACTTTTTTTCTTGACTTGTGCTTGGTCATTGAGTTGATCAGAGTTGTTAAATCTTTTCTAAATTATTTATGTTTCCAGTGTCATTATTAATGTTTAAATTATTTTCCTGGTTCTACATATTTCTGTTTTTATTAGTGTATACAATGTCTCCCCAGGTTTCTTTGAAACCATCTTTTTCATCATTTCTTAAATGACCACTTTTCTCCCTGATTTATGAAAGTGAGCTGAAACAATAGCTCCTATTTTCTTCTGGATTCCAGTTACTTTTTCTTCTGGAGAGCAAGGAGAATTAGGGAGATTTCTCCCCATTCTTCTCTAGAGGAAAGGTAGTATTTGTCTTGGAATAGAAGCAAATGGGAGTCATGCATGTTTAGCCACAGCTTCTGAATGGATCAGAGTTCCTTACATTGTACTTTCTAAACCAAAGAAATGGCATTTGTGATATTGATAGAATTTTTTCAGAATCAGATGGCAGAGTTACTTTTGATTGCATATTGCTGAAAAGAAAAGCTACTCAGAGTGGACTTCTCAAGTTCAAGAGATGGGGACAGCCAGAGCACTGAAAAATTTCTGGCAAAAGGATATGTTAGAATTAAGTTACATAAGGTCTCTCTCCCCTCTCTCTGTCCCTTCTTTTATTCCTTCTTTCCTCTTTATTTCTTTGAGTATTTATACATGCTTTACACAGAAGCACAAAAGAAAGCTTAAAGATATAGTATGGGATGGAAAAGTTAATGTTTCCTCTTATATTTTATAAAGATGTAGAAAAATAAATACAATCCAGGATTTAATTTATAGAATATGGTGCAAATATAGTTTTGATCTTTATGGTTATGGCAATAATAAGACTATTTCTTCAAGGGCCAGATTGATTTGACACAGGGGGAATGTGACGAATGAAACCCAAGAGACAGTTTCTGAATAATGAATAATTAGCTCATTAATTAGGCTAGCTAATAAGCAATATACTAATGGTCATTGGTGTCTCTTGGTAACCAAAGACCCCTAATGGAGACAATGATCTCCTTAAATATTTTTTTGGTAATTCCTCAGACAGGAGAAATCAATCTTGATTGGTGGACATTTAAATAAAGAGGTAAGCTAAAATTTAGCTCTCTTGCTGAGAACTTAGTTTGATTATAAAACTCAAATGCCTCCAGCAATATGTATACTTTGCTTGTTTTTCTTTTCATTATCTGGATTATCCTAAACTCCAGTGGAGGGGTACAAGGACAAGGGCTTTGGGACAGGAATTCATTAAAATTAGATTCTGTTCACACTATAAACAGAAGTTAGGTCCTGTCCAAGATCAAGGAGCATTTATCAGCCATGTCCTTCAGAGCCTAGCTGATTCTGGAACCAGCTGAGGAAATAAAAATCTTGGGTCCTAATTAATAATGTATTATTAATATAATAGAAAATAATTTCTCTCAGAAAAACCTCACTTAGTTATGTTTGACTCAAAAACTCCACATTTTTGAGAATTCATCCTCAAAATTAACTAGACAGGAAATTTCCTGTTCAGAAAAGAAATAGCATAATGGGAAACTGAGTCAAGAGGATCTTATCTATGCAACATTGTCCTTTCAACTTTTCCCAGGGACACACATCCATCTGTAACAATGCTCAAACTGCACTCTCTTTGGCATTCTCCTTGGATACCATGTTTAATAACAGTTTTGACACTCACCCCTGAAATGGTATAGATGTCCTCAGGGAAAACCAGTACTTCTGGTGTAAAGGTGCCGAGATCTTTTCAGGGCTTTTTTCACTTTTGGTGTCTACCTGATCCACCTAACTCTTACCTATGCCTCCAAGAAGCTGTAGCACACATAGTGGCCACACCCTGGCAAATCATTTCAGCAACCAGGCTATATACCAGGTTGAAGGTAACTAAAGGGTCTCAAACCTGCCAATGAGTCAGGGGGTGTCTACCCTAAGCATGTAAAGACTCTCCCAGATGGAATAGGCAAATGAGAATCATTTGTTCCAGTGGGCATAAAGGCAGCTGAAGTGGATGCCTTGGAGTGCTTAGAATTTGTTTAGATATTGAAGAAGCTAAGCACATCCACTGCATCTTGAACCATCACCAATCATCTTGACTCTGTTCTGCCACTAGAAAGTATGACTCTGGAAGAGAAAATGAGCTGAATGACTTCATGTAATTCTACCTCACATAAATTCAATTTATGCACAAATCAAAAGACATCATCCATATCATTTTACCATTTCTATAGAACACAAAATCCTGTGATGATGGGTGAGTGATCAAGTAGCAGGTGCAAATACACAGGGAGCTGAAGTCACAACTCTGCACAAAGGTGACCCATGCCATAGAATTGTCTTCTCACTGGAAGTAGCAGTGGGATTTAGCAGTCTCTTGGGTGTCTTGGCAGCCTCTTAAGAATAACACTGCTCATCTATCTGGTGTGAAGAAGGGGTTAGATTGAAAAGGTGCCCTAAAATTATCTGCTTGCCCAAACCTGAAGCAGGTAGGGATCCTATCCTGTGATCAAAACATAAAAAACGTGCAAAACTTCTGCAAAGTTCAGTCCACTCACTATCAGTACATGGAATGTGCACACACACTTTTAAACACACAAAATCCAGTAGACATGAAAAACAAACAGCTCTTGTTGCAAGAAAACTCAACAGATATTGCATCCAAACATTAGCCTGAAACAAGGCTGGCAAATGAAGGCAAATGACGTTGGAGCTGGATACATGTTTTTCTGGAGGTCTTAGTGAAGGGAAGCTGGTGCAAGATTTGCAATCAAAATCAGTCTAGTCAAGCTTGTATATCTATCCAATGGAGTGAACGACAAGCTCATGACAATGTGATTGCCACTTGCAAGAAAATGCCTTGCCAATATCACTGCCTATGTCTCCGCCATGATAAACCCTGATGAGATCAAATAAAAATTTTATGAAGACCTAGAGATCTTTATTATCAGTATGCCCAAAAAGGACAAGTTTTTAATTCTAGACTAGGCTTAGACTACCAGATGTGGCAGGGAGTCCTTGGGAGGAATGGAGCTGGAGAGCAATAGCAACACTTCACTTATTACTGAAGACTTGTACATCTCATCACCAACACTGCCTTCCATTTACCTAAACACAATAAAACTTCATGGATGCACACTTGCAATAAATATTGGCATTTAAGAGACTATGTAATTGTAAAGAGAAGAGACAGAATGTGAGTAAAGACAATGCAGAGTGCTGGACTGATCAAAGACTTATCCTATCCAAGCTAAACAGTCACTTTCAAATAAAGTAGCAGCCCCAAGGCAAAAAGATTACCAGAAGAATTAATGTCAACAGATTAGAGCCTTCTTTGAGCAGGAAAAGTTTGTTGTTAATTTGGAAGAAAAGTTGAGCCAGTACACAGTTGAATGTGGAGTAGAAAAGGAATGGGAAGCTTTCAGAAATTTGGTGTATGGTACTGCATTTGCTTATCTGGGTCAGAATGAAAAACTGGTTTAAAAAATGGGGAAATTCAGAAGCTGCTAAATAAAAAAAGAGAACCAGCAGGATAGTTAATCCTTCTCAAAATATTAACATTTAATTCCATTAAAAGTAAAGTGCAAGCAAAGCTTAGAGAGATGCAGAAATTTTGGTTCAGTAAGAAGGCAGATGAATTTCAGTTTTATGCTGAGAGTAACAATCCAAAGTGTTTTTATGATGCACTGACAGATATTTATGAGCCAAAGACCCATTATGGTACATGTCAACTAATCAATGCTGATGGTACCACACTGATTAGTAATAAGGACATGATCCTAGAAAGAACTGAGCACTTGTTCTCAATAGAGCATCATCAATCAGTGCTAAAGCCAATCTTAGGTTAAAGTCAATCTCTCCCTAGCTGAAATCTCAAGTGAAAAAAAAAAGATTTTGAATGTCACTAGACTTCTTTTGTGTGTGGCAAAATACCTGGGGCTGATTCTATTCCAACTGAGATTTACTAGGCCTGGAGGAGAGGTCCATAGCTTGCACAAAAGTTCACTGAAAATTTCCAGATTGTATGGCAAGAGAAAGTTTTCTCTCCTCCCCCCCATTCATTCAAGGATGCCTCTATTATTCATTTCTGTAACAGTAAAGAGGGTAGACTATCCTGTAACAATCACAGGGGGATCTTTACCAGAGTCATCTTTATTAGTCTGATTCTTTACTGGAAGATGATCATTTACCTGAGAGCCAGTATAGCTTTATTTAGGGAATAGTCAGTTCGGTGTTTATTTCCTGCCATCTTTTGTTGTTGTTGAGGTAATTGGGGTTAAGTGATTTGCCTAGGGTCATAACTTTAAGGTCCAGTTCTGCCTGGAACAGAAGAAGGGACTATGCACAATGTTTGTAGATTTGACTAATACCTTTGATGCTGTCAACTGCAAGGGCTTATGGAAAATTAACTTAAAATTTGGTTGCCCAGAAAAGTTTATCAGTACTGTACATCAATTTCATGGTAGCATCTTCTAGATAATGGATAATGCTTTTACATTTTCCCAGTTACCAATGGAGTGAAACAAGGCTGAGGGCTTACTACTGTTCTTTTTAGCATGTTTTCAGCCATGATTCAAATATCTTCAATGAGGGATGACCATCAAGATCAGCTACTGCTTTAATTGTAGATTCTTCAATTTGAAAAGGCAACAAGCCAAAATTAAAGTGAGGGGAAAATAAGGGCATGATTTTTTTGTTTGCTGATGATTGTGCACTCCATGAAGCCTCCGAAGCTGAGATGAAACAAAGTATGGATTGATTCTTTGCTGCTTGTGCTCATTTTGGCCTAACAGTTAATGCCAAAAAACACAGGAACTCTACCAGCCAACACAATGTCTTCTATATGTGGAACCATCAGTTATAGCAATAGAGAAGTCTTGAATGCTATGGATGTTCATTTACCATGGCAGTGTACTTTCCAGGTATATAACCATTGATATGAGATTGAAACATGCATTGCCAGAGCTAGCTCAATATTTGGGAGGCTTTAATGTGTAGGAGAGAAGAGGTTTTAGACTCACTACCAAACTGAAAGTCTACAGAGCTGCTGGAAAATAAAGTGCTTCCATTAGAATTGTATTAGATTCTGAAGATCACCTGGCAAGACAGAGAGGTCCTTTCTTGAATTAAGCTGTTAAGCATTCAACATCTGTTGTAGACAGATCAACTCCATCAGGCTGGTCACATTGTTTGAATGCTAAATGTACATTTAACTAAAAGACTTTGATGGAGAATTCACACCTGGCAAGCAATCATGTAGTGGTGAGAAAAAATGATATAAGGATACGCTCAAGGTCTCTCTTAAGCACTTTAGAATTGATTACTCGAGGTGGAAGACATTGGCACAGAACCACTCATGTGTCCTCATCAGAAAAGGTGCTGTGTTCTGTGAACAATTGAAGTTGCTCAAAAGAAACACGAGATATGCAAAGTTAGAGAATCCATCTCAAATATTCATATGGACTGCTTATGCTTGACCTGTGGTAGAGCATTTCAAGCTCATATTGGTCCAATCAGCCACAGTCAGAGACATGGTAACTTGACTCTTAACATAGTGATGTCATTTTGGTCCTCTTTGAGAATGAAATTCAAGAACCAATCAACCAGCCTGAAATCAAAACTCAGAAGAATATCAAATTATAGTCCCATGAGATTTTACCTCAGACAACAAAATTTCACTAATCACAGTTTAGGGGCTAGGCTATTTTTTCCCCATATTGCAACAATTCAATGAGCAAATATAAGGACATTTCTTTTACCCTTCATTTATTAATTGAGAATAATCACATTCTGGAGTTTCACATATATACACTGAATATTATGATATAACTGAAGACTTCAAAAAAAATTCTGACCGCTTGTACATCTCCAATTTGTAATGCAGATTAATCCCTAAGGCAGAATTGAAATCTATGAATCTAAGGGCTATTAGTGCTAAGTTGACTCCAAGTTGTATTTACTGACAAATACAATTTCATAATTTTCATAAGTGACAGTCAAATAATTTACCCATTTTAGAACAAAGTATGCCTCATTAAATATTGACCAGTTTTCAAACATTTTGACCACATTCTTTTAACTATTCTATTCATAATTCTACAGCATTTAGATTAAAAGAGAAGTTAGTTTTCTTACAGAAGTTCTGATACCATGATATCCTAAATTTCACAAGATAAGAAAAACTTTAGAAACAGAATAATAACATACACAATAGCATGTACTTAAAACATGACACAAATTTACTCTAATCCAAGTGACATCAATTCAATCTGAATACATTTCCAAATTATTTTCCATAGAAAATCATTCATTTTATCACATTTGGCATTCTATACTGATTGTATTCAACACCAATATACTTACATTGACTAACATATATAGTGCTCACCATGTATCAGGCACTGTACTAGGTAATTTACAATTATTATGTTGTTTGATCCTCACAACAACTTGGTGAGGTAGGTGCTATTATTACCCCTTTATTATTATTTTTATACCCCTTTATTATTTAGGAAACTTTTGTGAACAGAGATGAAGTAACTTTCTTAAGATCACATGTCTAATAAATTTCTGAGACTAGATTTTGAACTCATGTTTTCCTGAACCATGGATTTTCCTTATGTATTGTCTTAATGCCAAATGGCAAATGTATTTTGCATTAAGTTCTGATTTTCCACAATTATTCTAAGAGGAGAATCCATCTTCCTTTAAATGAGATCACATCATAATTTAGTTTCAAAATAAATTTCAGCCAAGTCAAATTTGGGTTTATAATCATTAATAATTTATAATCACTAGTTCAAAACCTCAAATTTTCCAAGAGCTATTAGCTGTTACCACCTCAGATTTCAGAATCTGCTTTCATTTAGCTCATGTTTAAAAAAAATGTGGTAGCACTCTCACCTCCCCATAACCTTTTTGTTTGCTTTAAAATCACCAAATGAGCCAGGCCAGTTCCCCTTTAAGAGGGTATTATATAAAGTGCAAATCTCACCTTCCCCTTACCTCCCACCAAGCTTTTCAGTCTTAAACTGGGAAGTCCAAGTACAGGAGAGGCTTCACATGGCAGGCTCACAATCTAATCTCTCCTCTTTTGATGAGGTTCTAATCATTAGAATATGTCCTTTGAATGGCATTTCAAGGACAGAGCATTATTATGCTACAATAAATAATTCCATGCTACAAATTTACATCTGAGAGTTTCCATTTGATCAGCATCCTTACATGATAGACTACTGTGTCAGAAACTGCTAACAGGTATTTCTTTAAAAGTTTTTCAAATCCTTATAGCAACAGAACCAACTCTTCTTAAATGTCTTTCTTAAAGACTCCAAACCTCCTTTGGAGGAGTCCAAAGACTCCTTTCTTAAAATTCCAAATCCTCCTTGCATCCAGAATCCAACTTTCTTTTGCTTTCTACCCATACTTCACTCATCCCTATTTACTTAAATCTTTTTCTCCCTTTCTTGTTGGTATTTATTCAGTGAATTTTGATTAAAACCTACCAACTTTGAAATTAACCTTTCATTTTACCCCACCTCTCTTTATCTTTATTATTTTGTAAATCCATTTCATTTTTTTTCTTAATCATACACTAGTCAAACCTCCAAAAAAAATCTACCAGCAGTTGCAAAAATCTTTAAATAATAATTTGGAAATTGATAGTAAATATTACATTTTGGTGCCAAACCTTAGTTTCTGATTACTTTATTATGCCCCAAATTTCTACAACCCAAGAAAAAGACTTTTCCTTTTCTTCTTGTCTTTCTCTGCAAACTCCAATCTGACCAATGTTGTGAAGGTAGAAAGACCAAATCTAAGTTTTTCTCCTCCTTTCCCACTGAAAAACCTAATCAAAAGTCAGTGAGAAAATCTACTTAATGTTACTGACAGCTGGGACAATTGTCCTATGGCTTCCTTAAACTTCTACTTCCTTCTTTCTGCGGTCTCACCATGGCTTTTTTTTCCCTCTACCTTGGGATTTAGTTTTTTTTTTTTAAGTTGACTGTAACAAACACAGTTGATAATACAAATTCCATATTTATTTGAGCAGATGTCTTACCCATAATTACAAAACTTGATTACTGAGTCCTCTTCTGTCCTGGACATTTTCTGTCGTTTGGCAGTTTTTTCCTTTCCCCAAGCTTTTAACTGCTTGCCTGAGGGGGAGTCAACAAGAGGCAAAATCTGTGTCAACCCCACTTTGGTACTAGTAGTCCCTCAACCTCTCTGTTTCTGGACAACCTAATGATGTGTAAGGGTCCGTACCCATCAACAAACAGCCCTTTCTCATATGAACTTGTGCACAAGTGAGAAAGAATCAGTTTGCGTTTGGGACTTATTTCTCCTTATCCTTCCCGAGTTGTGGAGAGTTAACAGCTAACTAATGTTAGGGTGGGGTCCACTCCAGTTTGAGATTAGGCAAAGGACCCAGAGCCAGTTTGTGCTCAATGATAGTCAGGTTACAGGGTCCTAAAAGGAAGGTCTCCTGCTTACCAGATTGTTAAAAGGAAAATTCTCTGTTTGGAGCTTCACTCTGATTAAAGAAGCAAAATCTGGGGAAAAGAAAATGTTAAAAGGCGATTATAAACAGAACAAGGCAGAAAAGCCTTGCTGCGTAAATAGGACCATCCCAGAGTCACACCAGCTACTGTTTTTATAGACTTGTAATGTAATGAGCTTCCATATAAAGGCAAAGGCATTCTAATTGTCTCATGAAATTTGAGGATGTGGATTGGCCCACTATTCTAATTAGTAGATGTGGTAAGTGAACACAGCTTTTCTATCAGATTCTCCATAGATGTAGATGGGATTAGCGCCTGAAACTTCAGAACTGCGGGTCTCGAATCCATATGGGGTTGTCTAACTGAATGTGGGGGTCTCAAAATATCAAAATATGGATCAACTCTGCAAAAAATGATGATGTTCTACCTCCTGCACTATCTGATATTCTGCAGAGATTTAATTATTTATGTATTTTTACATTGCATCATCTCAGTTATAAAAACTTACTTTCCTCTTTAATAAATGTTAAAATTATATACATATCAATGACTTGCTTTAAACCTATTTTATATACTTATATGCCTGGGCTGAGCAAACATTTCTCAGGTGAAAAAGAATCACTAGTGGAAAAAGTTTAAGACATCTTGGATTAGAGCACACATGCTCATGACAGCCAAATGCCCTCTCCAGCTGTTTCACTTCTAGTGATTGATTTTACGTACAATCAAGAAGTTAATAACCATTTGTTAAGCACATACTATGTGTCTTGCATTGTACTAGGTGCTAGACAAAGACTGAAATGAAACAATTCTTGTATCCAAGGAGATTATATTCTTTTCAGGTAGGAATTTACTTTACTTGACTATATGTATTTTCTTTTCTTTTCTTCTTCTTTTTTTTCCCAGAGGAAGATGGGAGGGAGAGAAAATAAATGCTGGTCAACTGAAAACATTTAATGAATATATACAAAACATATAGTATAAAGTATAAGGTAATTGTATTATTATGCCTGAGGACAGGGAGGCATTAGCAGTTGCAGGGATCAGAAAAAAACGTTTCATATCAAATCAACATTAATTTTGATCTCACTTGCTTCCTACCTAGTAATGGAAAAATAACCAAGTAGAGAAATATCAATTACTGTTGAAAAAAATTGATGAGCTCATCATTAACTAAATAGTTCAGGGAATGATAGCATATTATTTACACTGAGCAATGAGCTCAATTCTTGGCAGGAAAGTAAAAGAATTGGTATTCAAATATTTGGTTTTGAAACATATAAATTTCATCTTTTAATGATTTAATGATTCCTTTATCTGGGTTTTTAGAATAATTTTTTTAAAGCAAATTAAAGAAAGCCTTGGAGGTTTTTTTAAGCATATGGCTTAAACCCTCTCCTCCCTTCTCTTCCCTTCTTCTCTTCTCTCTTCTCTTCTTCTCTCCTCTGTTCTCCTTTCCTTTTCCATAGACAAAGTCTTCCATACTACTGTGTAAAATACTTTCCTTTATCTGCCAATCAACGTGTTTGCTATCTTCCTTCTCCTTCCCCTCCCCCATTTAAAAATCCAATCTCAGGGTACAGTTAATACCTTATTACTAAAGAAGCAGCTGCTGCAGAGTGAATAGAGAGCATGTCTCAGAGCCAGGAACAAGTAGGTTCAAGTCCTATCTCTAACAGCTAGTGGCAACATGGTTTTGGGCAAATCTTTTTTACCTAGTGAACTACTTTCTAAGACAGAAATCCTTAGTTTGGGGTCCATGGACACCCATATAGACATAGTTCAGGGAATACATGAATTTGAATGGGGAAAAAATAAGCATTTATTTTCACTGAACTCTAACTGAAACTGACATTTTCTTCATTTATTACACTTGGGGAGGAATTATATATATATATATATATATATATATATATATATATATATAAATCCTGAGGAGGAGTCTGTAGGCTTCACTTGGCTGCTAAAAGTTTTCTATGAATCAAAAGATCAAAAAACTGTTGCTCTTAGATATGAGTGATAGAGAATGTACTAATAGTGGTAGAGGCAGTGACTTCCCTATCATTATGATGATACAGGTTCTTTACCTCTCCCTATCCTAATTAAATTATTCCCCTTTCTCTTGTCGTTCCTCTTTTTTCTCTTCATTGGACTAGAGTAGGATGTTATTATCGGGGAAAAACAAAAAAAACCTATTACCTTTAAACTTCACTACTGCAAACCAAATTTCAATAGTGGTTATGGTGAAAAAATTCTTTTCTCTCCTATATCCAGTTATAAGGAAATAAATTTTGAAATTATAAGTGTGTGGTGACTTGAAATTATTGGTAAATACTAATCAATATGGTTTATAGCCAGTTTTCTAACTAAGATTTGCGTGACACTAGTTCCAGATCAAACCCAATGTCATTGTTTAATATGACTTTAAATATGATTTTAAATTTAATCCTCTTGATGGGGCAGAGGAGTTTTGTTATGTCCAGAAAGGTCCAGCTTCAGTACAGGCATTCAGGATAACAATGCTGATCGGGTATACTACTGCCATTATTTCACTGCCTTTGACTCATGATATCTGTATGACTCTGAAAAAGTCACTTAACATATCAAGGATCCAGCAACTGTCTCAGATTATAAATTGTGTTCCAGGTCTCTTTTTTCCCCCCTCTATTCTGATTAATGTATCAAATACTTTATTTTCTTGGATGAAAATACAACAAAAATTCCTTTGGTCCTAGTGGTTAAAGGTTATAATTATATATATATATATATATATATATATATATACACCCATACACATATGTTTATGTATATATGTAAATGTATACTCATTGGTTTCACATATGCACACACATATGTAAATATATATACATAAGTATCTCATATAAAATCAATTTAAAATTTTTAACTTGAAAGTTTTTGAACCTAACTATGGAGGTCATTTCAAGAGCAATTCAGATGACATCCATTGACCTTGAATGAAGAAGCATTGGTTCTATTCTTAACTCTTCCATTGAGTTGTGATTTGATGACTTGTTTGAGCCAGATACAGAAGAGCTGCTTTTTCTCTATCTTATTGAGATGTGAGGAATATTTTGCCTTATAATCACTTAGGGATCCCAAAAGGAAGAGAAATTATAAAAACAAGTTATCTTTGATTAAACACTGTGAATATTGCTATAACAATGGAAAAAGTGAAAGGCAGAGTTTAGCATTTATTTAGTAAAACCAATGAATATAAACATACCTTTTGAATAATTCATGCTATGATCTTCTCCAATCTCTGGCCACTGTTGACTCCTCTAAATAAAAATTATTTAGGTGATTTCTATCATTTTCTTATAGTATATCCCAATTACTCTTCCTATACTGAGAAGTATTGTATCTCAGTCAGGGATCTATGTCACACTCCACATTTATACTACACATCCTGTCATTATTATTCCTCTCTAGAAAGAAAAAAATTATTCAATTCTCATAAAAATTTTTAAGGTACTGCAACTAATCCTCAATATTTTACTTCTAGAATAAAGAAAGTGGTTCCAATGAATATCCAGAACCAATTAGTTTATCTTCAATCACTCTAGAGAAAATTTTGAAATCAATTTGTCCCCAGTCAATTAAGACTTAGGGAAGGTTTTCATTTTAAGTAAGTATCAATAGTCATGTCTCAGTCCTCTCAAAGAGAATGACTAGGGGCATATCCATAGGAAGATTAAATCAAAGCCCCAAGGGTTCATTAGCCTGTCAGCTCATCAAATTGATCAGCTTACTCCTTTAATCATCATTCTATAGACAATAACATTTTATTTTGTAATTATGTACTACTAGTTTCTTTATTTAACAGAATAATATGTAAAGTAATAAAGGATGTAAATTTTAAATTATCAGGAAGGATTGAAAATGAAGGATGAAACTATAAAATATCTTCCAGGTAAAAGTCTTCATAGAATAAACTTTTCCTGGTAGTCAAAGATAATAGAATTATACATTCAGAACTAGAAGGAATGTAGAGATAAACTTGTCCAATTTCCTCATTTTTCAAATTAAGAAATTGAGTCCCAGAGAGATTAAGTGACTTTCCCACGATCATAAATATGATGGCATCTTTTTTTGTGTGTGGCAAGGAGGGGATTGAAACTTGAACCAAATTAAAGATTCAGAATCTTTTCAATTCATATCTTTATTGCTCTCTGGATTTTTTACTCTTATTGTCTCTGTGGACTTTCTTCACTATGGCTCATCAGCTTGCTTATCCTGAGAGTTTATTTCATGCTTTTGACTTTCTTAACCTGGAAGATCACTCTATCACTGAGGTGCTTTCTCCTGGTTTGTCAGCTCCTTCCAGAAATTTCATTTTAAGCAAAGTACTGAGACAGCTCCTTTATTACTCCTTTATTTGTTTCTGGTCTCCCCTTTTGATTGACTCTCTCAACTCTCTGTCATCCCTTCCTTCCTTTTCATATTTCTTTTATGAATTGTCTTCTTGAGGCCAGGAACCATCTTTCCTTTTGCTTATATTTATATTTTTCAGCCCTTTGTACAGTGTCTGAAACACAGAAATCCCTTAATAAATGTTTTTTCATTCAACTTTAAATTTGCAGAGATATTACATCTGTGAATTGTTAATTCTGTATAACTAAGAAAAATTTGTAGGCTGTGTCAACCTTTGTGAAAAAAAAATTGATTGTGTATGCTCATGCACATTTATATGCATACAATGCTAGTTAATAGGGGACCCTAAATTAGAATCACTGCTGCTTTCTATTACATTTATTTCTTCTGTCAAGATGATTTTATTTATAAAGTATAGGAGACTCTTGTTTCTCCAATATGAATAGACCTACAAAATGCTCAACTTTCTTCTAATTCACATAGCTTTACTAGTTGTGGGAAAATTGAGTTCTGTTAATCAGAATTTAGTGTTCTACAGAAGTGAGTGAGTGTGTGTGTGTGTGTGTGTGTGTGTGTTGGGAGGTGTGCTTGATCACTAATCTTGAGTATGCAGGTATAATTGTGTTCAAGCTTCTACAACTCAAAAGGATATTTTCTTTTTTAAAAATTTAATATTTTATTTTCCCCCAATTCACATAAAAAACAATTTTTAACATTTGTATTTTTAAAATTTTGAATTCCAAATTCTTTCTTCTTCTTTTCCTTTCCCTTCCCTCATTAAGAAGGCAGGCAATTTAATACAAGTTATATGTATGTGGCCATGGACATCATATATTTCTAAATCACATTGTAAAAGAAAACCAGACCAAAAAAACCCCACAATAAAAAAAATATTTTAAAAAGTATGTTTCGGTTTGTATTTAGATTCCACCAGTTCTATCTCTGGGGATTGATAGCATTTTTCTGTATAATTTCTTCATAATTGCTTTAAATCATTGTATTGTTGAGAATAGCTAAGCCATTTGAAGTTTTCATTGTATAATTTTGTTCTTTCTGTGTATAGTGTGTTCTACTGCTTTTGTTCATTTCACAGTGCATCAGTTAATGTAAGTCTTTCCAGGTTTTTCTGGGAGCATCCTGCTTATCATTTCTTATAGCACAATATTATTGCATCATAGTGATCTACCACAACTTGTTCAGCCATCATTTAATTGATGGTCATCCCTTCAATTTTCAAATCTTTGCTACCACAAGAAGAGCTGCTTAAAATATTTTAGTACATGTAGATCTTTTTTTCTTTTCCTTTTTTCCCCCCTCTCTTTGGGCCACACATCTAGTAGCAGTATTGCTGAGTCAAAGGGTATGCCTGGTTTTATAGCCCTTTAGGCATAGTTCCAAATTGCTCTACTGAATGGTTAAATCAGTTCACAATTTTACCAACAGAACAATAGTGTCGATTTTTTCCACACTCTCTCCAACTTTTCTTTTTTTTCCCTTTTCTGTCATGTGAGCTAATCTGAAAGATGTGGGGTAATACCTTAGAATTGTTTTAATCTTTCTCTAATCGATATGATGTAGAGCATTTTTTCTTATGACTAAAGATAACTTTGATTACTTTGAAAACTGCCTGTTCATTCAAAAGGACATTAACAAATATAAATAAAACACCACAAAGTTAAACTTCCAAAACAATTTTCAGTCGTCCTTAGTGCTGTTTTATATTTTCTTCCTAGAGAAAGGGAATCTTGGCAGCAGCATTGTTCAAAATTTAAAAGCTCTGTTCAATTCAGCTTGTGCTGGATTAGGCTTTTAAATGATGTCTTATATTCATTTAAAAAAAAAACTTACTCTAGGGAAAGAGACTCTTTAATCACATATTAAATCCACGCTATCACTTGAATACTTTGTTGCTCTTCAGAATTAATTGGAACTAATTCCCTGAGTCATTTTAAAAATTTCATTTTGGAGGCATATAATTATGTTCATTTTATAGGTCACATAGCTTGTGACAGATTGCTTGGATACTATCTCAAGATCACTATAGAGCCAAGGACTAGATCCAGGTCTACTATCTCCAAAGGAGAAAATTCTAATTATTTTCTCAGTTATCAGGCAATTGATTCTACTTCAATAACAAATAAGCAAGGGCAATAACACTTCATGTGATTTTTGCTTTTTTTAGTCATTTTCATTGGATTATAAACTTATATGTTCTTTAAAATTTTATTAATTTTACTTAAATATTCTTTTAAAAAATTGGATCATTTTAAAAATACATGTCAACTTTGATTCTCTATGCTTATTATTATTGTATTATATAGTAGTAGTATGGTAAATGTGATTTTTGCCCATTAAGAACAATATTTCAAAATGAATTGCCAAGCTCACAAATTTTTTACTTAAAAAATTAAGAGTAATTAAAAGTAAACACAACCCAGCAATAAAAAGAATGATGTATAAAGCATCTTTTTAATGAGAAAAAACTCTTTAATTTATTACATATGTGCCATTACAATGATGTGGGCTACACATGGGTATTTTCCCCCTCAGAAATCTTAAAGTGGAAAAAAGGAGAATATTTAGACTTTTTTTATTACCTGTTGGAAAACTGTTGCATGTTTAAATTCTATTGTTCCATGAAATTCCAACTCATTAAGAGTACAATAATTTTTATGTTCTAACCCAAACAATTTATGTGGTTCAAAAGATGAGTACATTTCATGTAATTAGATTACTGGACAGAAATATTATCAACATTTGTTTTAAATTCTTATCCAATATAAAGAGTAAGTTATCTATTTTAATTCAAAATTAAAAATAGATTCTCACTCATTCTGAAGCTCAATTATAATGTGCCTGTTGGTAATGAGAAAAATCAATTCATATTTCATTTGGTCACCTCTTATTGCTGTGTTCATGATAAATATTTACAAAAAGACAACCATGAAAATACTTAATACTTGTAGCTAATGTATGCACTAATCTCTGTTGCAGAGGATGAAAAGATAGAGAAATTCTAAAAAGGACCTACAAATTAACTTGTTCAGTGATACATAGTGACTTTAATACAAAGATGGGCATGGGGAATATGACCAAAACAAATTGAAAAATGTTGTTAAGAATTAAGAAAGTAAGTGGCTTAAGTTTATGCACTTACCCAGAACCCTCATGTCTACATATTATAAATGCCTTATTGAAGAAGATAATCAAGAGGCACCATATAGGGAAAGTAGCAAAAAAAGGCATTCTAAAAATAAAATGTTATATTTTGACAGGAAATAACTCATTACTGAAGTGTGAAGGTTATTCCCAAATAATTTGTCTTGGGAAAGAAAAGATCAAAATTAACACACAACCAAAAAAATCAAATAAGACAAAAGTATTTGATGCAATTAAAACAATTGGAATAGCTTGATTTTAAACAGAATGGAGTTGTTAAAAATGGAGAAATAGATGGAGAAAAGAACTTTATTATAGGTAATAAACATGTCCCAAAGAAATTTAGACATTGTAAATGAGTGGCCATAATGAGGGGATGAAAAGAGCCTAGAAACCACCTCAGCCAAATAACATTTAATCTCCTTTCCAACTTGACAGATGTGACAGCCAAGGGCAATACAGTTTATAGTTTAAAATTATTTGAAAAATTTTACAGAAAATGGGGGTGAGTGGGAGACTATTAAGGACTAAATCATCATAGAACAGTAAGAAGCAATGAAGAGAAAAATATGTCCAAGGAAAACATGGCAAACAAAATAACTTTGCAAAATCAGCTTAAGGTATATTTAAGGATAAAATTTGAAAGAACAACTACTTGATGAAAAAATGAAAAAGATCTGTGAAGATTTTTGTAACAAATTCTTTTCACTGTCAAAGACAATACAACCACTACATTTGGAATCTTTCATCCATAGTATCAAATTCCTGCATGAGAAAGTTGAAATGGAAGTAATCAAAATAAGGGGGAAACAGGTGAACTAGACTAAGTAGACACAAAGGTAGTTTATGCTCAATGTGACCATTTTGAGGACATGGAGGAACCAATATTTTCTTAAAAAATCTGAAAGACAGAAAAATATTAGACTTAGGAAAAAAGACCTTATTTTTACCAAATAAAGTGGTCAAGAAAATACTAAAAACTGCCCACCCACATAGTTACTTTACCATTTATGCAAATTTCATCAGAATAATCTATACATTTACTAAGGTGTTCTTTGGTAAAGGTAAAAAAAGATCTTGTCATTCATGAATGATAGTCTACAGCAAACCATATATTTCTAGTCATCACCTGAATGAAAGGTATAGAAAATGCAATGTCCCACTGTGATTATTGCTTGTTGACTATTTAAAAATACCTTAAATGCAAAATTTGCCATTATCATAAACAATGGAGTTCAATGTGAAGTCCAGAGTCAAGATGAATTAACAATAGGTCCTCCAGATGCTCCTCTTTGTGGGTGGCATTCAAGCCTCTGGAATATTGCAGAACTTCATAGGTAAGATCAAGGTGAGATCAAGTGGATAAAGAATATCATCTTCTGAAGACTTAAGAAAAACAATTTAATGTACAGCTCAAAGCTCCTGTTCACCAGAAAGTGAATAATCAATTGGGCATAGAATTGCATGGGAAGAGGAGAATGGACTGATCAAATTTGATTAATAGCAAAGTCCTTCCTATGAGCTTGAGTTTCTTCTTGAAGCAAAGACATTATTTCAACACCATTTTAAAAAATAAGTTTTTGTTGATGTCTTCTTTTTGTTAAATCACCATAGTTATCTCAAGTATTCCTCCCCTTTCCACTCTCAGAAATCATCCCATATAACAAATAATTTTTTAGCGAGGAAAAAGAAAACATAAGTACAGCTCATTGATATATTGAAAAAGTTGGAAAACATGGCCTATATAGAACTATTTGTGAACCTGCTACCTCCATAAAATGGTAGGTTGAGGGCAACATCATTATTCTTATAATGATTTTGTATAGCTGTCAGTGATAAAGCACAGTAATCTCCAAAGAGTTGATTTTGATAATTATCCAAAAAACAATGCTTAGGTAGGCAGGAATAATTCATAATTTATACTGTCAGAGATAGAATCCATGTTGACCAGATTATGGATCCATTGGATCATCAGGGTATGATTAAAAAATGAGATGCCCAAGAAGTTCTAGAACTCTTACATTTTATTTGTTCACTTTATTTTGAAGGGAATGAGATATTAAAGAAGAGTGTCAATCATTTATTATTTTTACTAGCATCATAAAAGGCTAGAAAAAACAATAATAGGAAAAAGTAAAATCAACCAATGCCAATTTAAAAACAGAATACAGAGTTGCAGTATTTTTAGAATTTCTTCAAAATATTACAAGCATAAAATTAAGAGGTTCTCTAACCTAGGAAAAGGAATTTAAAAAAATAATGTTTGATGTACAGTTCTAATGAAAACAGTTGTGAGACTTCGTTTCAGAAAAGAACAAATTTCTTTCATGGAATGAGAGATGCTATTATTACTCTGAAAGAAAGTTGGCAGTGATTTTAATTCTTGTGAAATAACATCACCGTTTTATCCTCTTTTTAAAAAGATACTCAAAAATTTTAGCACATTATTTTCCCTCAGTTACATGTAAAAACAATTTTAAACATTCACTTAAAAATTTTAAGTAACATTGAGAAGGTAAGCAATTTAATATAGTACATATATATATATATGTGTGTGTGTGTGTGTGTGTGTGTGTGTGTGTGTATGTGGTCATGTAAAACATTTCCATGTTAGTTATGTTGTGAAAAACAAAGACCAAAAAAAGTAAAGAAAAATAAAATAAAAAATATGCTTCATTTAGTATTCAGACACCATCAGTTCTTTGATTGGGGATGAATAGCATTTTTCAGAAGTCCTTCAGAGTTGTCTTAGATCATTATGTTATTGAAAATTGCTAAGTCATTCATAGTTAATCAAGTAAGAAAACTGCTGATACTTTGTACACAGTGCATTTCATCTTCTATCAGCTTGTGGAAATCTTTCCAGGTTTTTCTGAGAGCATCCTGTTCATTCATTCATTCATTCTTTTTTTTTATTATTCATTAGTATTTTATTTTTCTGATTATATGTAAAGAGAGTTTTCGGTATTCATTTCTGTAAGATTTTGAGTTTGTTTCCATTTTTCCTCCTGGTTTCCCTTGTTTCTTTCCCTTCCCAAGACAGCAAGCAATCTGATATTGTAGTAATCTTAAACATATTTCCAAATTTGTGATTTTATGAAAGAAAAATCATGACAAAAGGGGAAAATGAAGACGAAGGAAAAACAAATGTGAAAATAGTATGATTTGATTCACCTTCAATCTCCATAATTCTCCCTCTGGGTGCAGATGCCTTTTCCATTTAAAATCTATTGGCATTGTCTTGGATCAATGTATTGCTGAGAAGAGCCAAATCTATCATAGTAGATCATAATATAATCTCGCAGTTTTGTGTACAATGTTTTCCTGGTTCTGCTCACTTCACTCATCATTAGTTCATGTATAGACTTACATGAAGCTTTCCAAGCTTTTCTGAAATCAGCCTGCTTATCATTTCTTATAGAAAATAATATTCCATTGCAGTAATATACCTTGACTTATTCAGCCATTCCACAATTTGATGATCATCCATCAATTTCTACTTCCTTACCACCACAAAAAGAATTGCTACAAAGATTTTTGCATATGTGGATCCTTTCCCTTTTTTAGTGATTTATTTGGGATGCAGACCCAATAGTGTCACTGCTGGATCAAAGGGTATGCACAGTTTAATAGCCCTTTGGACATAAATTCTAATTGTTTCCCAAAATAGCTGGATCAGTTCACCAATTCATTAATGTCCCAGTTTTCCCACATCCCCTCTAACATTCATGGTATGCCCTTATCAGAGAAGGTGCTGTGCTTTATGAACAAAGCAGAATTAGCTCTGCAAAGCTCTAAACAAACATGAGATGTACAAAGATGTCACCTCAAATGTTGATAAGGGACTATTTGTGTCCAACCTATGGCAGAGCATTTGAGTTTATATTAGTCTGATCAGTCATAATCTGACACACTGTAACTTGACTATAACATCATGATGTCACTTTGGCCCTCTTTGAGAATGGAGGACAACAACCAACATTCATCATTATCTTTTTCTGTCATTTTATGCTCATTAGTTCTTATATCACAGTACTATTCTATTATATCTCAGATGCCACAATTTGTTCAGCCATTCCCAGATTGATGGATATCCCTTCAATTTCTTAGTTTTTTATTTTTTGTCACCAGAAAAGAATTGTTATAAATATTTTTGTACTTATAGGTCCTTTTCCCTTTTATTTTGTTTCTCTCTTTTGGGAAACAGATCTAGTAGTGCTGTTGCCAGGTCAAAAAATATAGTTTTGTAGCCCTTTGGGCATAGTTTCAAATTGCTCCACAAAGTGGTTGAAATCAGTACACAATTCTACCAAGAGGGCATTAATGTCTCATTTCCCCCATATCCCCTCTAACATTTGTCATTTTCCTTTTCTGCCCTATCAGCCAATCTAATAGGTATGAGGTAGTACCTTAGACTTGTTTTAATTTGCATCAGTGATTTAGAGCATTTTTCATATGGCTATAGATAGTTTTGATTATTTCATCTGAAAACTGTATCTTATGAAATGAACATATATCAATTGGGGAATAGAAATTATTTTTATAAATCTGATTCAGTTGTCTTTATGTTTGAGAAATGAGGCTATTATCAGAGAAACTTGCTTCAAAACTGTTTTTGTCCTTACTGCTAACTATTTCTCACCATCTTATCTCTCCCTCACCCTGGCCATTTATTCTGCTCTCTCTCTATCTTCACTCTATGCCTTCTCAAAAGTGTTTCGCTTCAGACTCTTCCTTCTACCAATGTGCCTTCCTTTCTATTATTTCCTCCCCCTTCTCTTAGCCTCTTTCCTTTTACTTTCTGTAGGGTAAGATAGATTTCTATACCCAACTGAATGTGTATGTTATTCCCTCTTTGAGCCAATTCTGATAAGAGTTAGGTTAACTCACTCCCCATATCTCCCTCCTCTGCCCTCTTTTATGTGAGATATTTTACCCCATTCTACCCCTCTCTTTCCTTTTCTCTCAGTACATTACTCTCTCACTCCTCTTAATTTTATTTTTTAAAATATCATACCTTCATATTCATCTTATACCTAAGCACTTTTGTCTATATATACTCTTCCTAACTGCCCTAATAATGAGAAAGTTCTTTTGAGTTACAAATATCATCATCTGCTGTAGAAATGTTAACAGTTTAATCTTATTAAGTCCCTTATGATTTCTCATTTCTGTTTTTCTTTCTATGGTTTTCTTGAACTTTGTTTTTGAAAGTCAAATTTTCTATTCAACTCTGGTCTTATATCAAGCATCTTGAAAGTCTTCTATTTCATTGAACATCCAATTTTCCCCCTAAGGATTATACTATTTTTCTCGGTAGGTTATTCTTGGTTGTCATCCTAGCTCCTTTGCCTTCTTGAATATCATGTTCTAAGCTATACGACCCTTTAATATGGAAGCTACTAATCCTTGTGTTATTCTGACTGTGGCTCCATGATGCTTGAATGATTTCTTTCTGGCTGCTTAGAATATTTTTCCTTGACCAGTGAGCTATGAAATTGTTTCATTTGGGGAGTTTTCATTTTGGGAACTCTTTCAGAAGGTGGTTGGTGGATTTTTTCAATTTCTATTTTGCATTCTGGTTCTAGAATATCATGGTAGCTTTCCTTGATAATTTCTTGAAAGATGTGTCTCGGCTCTTTTTTTTTTTTTAATAATGATAATTTTAAAGTTATCTACCCTGAATCTATTCTCCAGATAAGTTGTTTTTCCAATGAGATATTTCACATTATCATTCTTTTGGTTTTGTTTTGTTGTTTCTGGATTTCTCTTAAAATCATTAGTTTCCATTTGCTCAGTTATAATATAAGTAAGGTTCTGCTTCCAGGGTAGAGGGCTCACTTTCCTAAGAAGCTTCATGATTTTGTGCAGCTGTTTTCACAGATACTTCTAGGGATCTGTAAGTTTTCAGTTCTCCTCAGCTGGTAAGATCTAAGGAAATATGTATACTCTCTTAGTCCAAGTTCTGGTCTGTGAGCAACCACAAGCTCTTTTCTGCTCTGACTTTGAGAAGGGTCCCTGCTCCACTGTGGCCTTAACTCTGATCTGCTAGTGCTCCGCCTACCACCTGGCATTGCTCTCTAGGACTGTGACTCAGATCCAAGTATGGACAAACCAACAGATTCCTGCCCCCAATGCTAGCAAATAGACTCCTGTACTTTTCTTCTGATAAGTGTTTGACCCCTCTACCAGGGCCAAGAGCTCCTGAATCAGCTGTTGCTGCTGATGGTTCAGTAGCTAGCTCCTAAGGTTTGCTCTTGGTCTTTTAGGGCTAGATCTGTGCTGGTACAGCCTTTACTGGATTGCTATTAATTCTCATTCAGCTACAACAGACCTTTCCTGCTGACCTTTTAAGCTGGGAAATTATTTTTACCCTGTCTTTTTGTGGGTGTTGCTACTTCAAGAAGTATTTTATAACATTATTTAAAGCTCTATAGGGATTTCAGGGAGGGCTCAGTGAGTCACTGGTTTTTTTCACCATCTTGGCTTTGTCTCCACCCACCCCCCACCAAAGACTGACACTCTTCAGTCACGGGAGACAGACTGAGGTATTAAACATTCCAAGAGACTATTTCCCTCCATTCATGGATTCCTGTACTTCTCCAAATCAGTTTTTAATTGGAATCTCTTTTCAACATTTTTTGACACTTCAATTGATGTGTGAAGACAGAAAAACAATTATATCAAACAAGTATTTAGTATAACAGACATTTTGTAAACAGTAAAAGACATATAAAATGACACACACCAGCACATATGCTTATGACAACACCTATTTGCTATTAGAATTACTAATGTGGGACAATTTGTATAAAGGATAGAGAAGAATAAATAGCTCTTTACAATTATCAATCTAGTAGAGGGCATCTTAAACTTTTTCCACTTGCAAACCCTTTTTGCCTGACAAATTTTTATGTAACTCCAGCTATATAGGTATATAAAATGGATATGTAAGCCAAACATTTTCTGATAATAAATCAAAGAAATTTATTTTAAAACAATTATTTGGTATACATATAATTTTGCTGCTTATTAAAGGTGAAAGCAAATTTGCGTGAAGACCACATATTTTAAAATCAGCCAGAGTCAGGAATTCAGGTTAGGGGAAAATTGTCAATCTTTATTCTCAGTGAAGAAAGATCGGAGGTGGAAGAGAATGGGCAATAGCAATGTGTGCAGCTGAGTCAAGAAGCTAGCTAGACCAGGAGCCACACGACCAGCAGCTACCAGCATAGAACCCAGGCCAATCTCTCCAGCCTCTCTTCCTGTCTCTCTGCCTCCACCCACTAAAAGTCATTTCCTATACAACACATCAGGACTTGCACAGAGAGTGGGCAGGGGCCATTCTTTATCCAAGCATGTATATTAATAGAGTATCGTCCAATTACTATTTAGCCTCACGTGCTTGGGACCTCAGTGCATCAACTCAAGCCTCAGCCCATTACAAATTTGCACGAGATAGATGTGCTTGTTTATTTTTACATAAAGAAATAAATCTTTAGTGGGATATTTAAGATGTTTTACTGTGCCAAAGTTACAATCTACAACTTAAGAAGCTTTGACCTAGAGTACAGAATCATAGTATTTTATTTTTTTTTAACTTTTTTTGCTCTTTTTTTTTTATTATAGCTTTTTATTTACAAGATATATGCATGGGTAATTTTTCAGCATTGACAATTGCAAAACCTTTTGTTCCAATTTTCCCTTTCTTTCCCCCCGCGCCCCCCCCCCCATTCCCCAGATGGCAAGTTGACCAATACAATAATCATAGTATTTTAGATGTGTAACTGGGTTACTAGGTAGCACCACAGTGCACAGCTTCCTGGGACTGGAATTAGGAAGATCTGAATTCAAATGTGATTTTAGACACTTAGTAGCTGTATGATCCTGAGAAAGTCATTTAACTTTGTTTGCCTCAGTTTATTCATTTGTAAAATGAGCTGGAGAAGGAAATGGCATACCACTCCTATATCTCTTCCAATAAAATCCTAATGGGTCATGAAGAGCTGGACATGATTGAAATAACTAAAGAACAGATGCAGATCTTTTATTTCACAAGAAGTTGAGATCTAGAGAGATTAAATGAGATAGACAAAGTCATATATGCGACAAGTGGCAGAGCTGAGAATTGAGCCCAACTCACCTGACATCAAATGTAGTACACTTTCCACTGTGCCACTGACTTTATTCACATTAACCTTCTCTAAATTAACTATTTCTGTAATTTGGTCTGTAATACCTATTTAATTTAAATATAGCATATGGGAGGAGGAGAAAGAGAAGAATTTGAATATAAAATGCTTTTGCAGACTCTGGGAGAAAAAACGCACACAAATCTTAGATCTTTTTTGGAAAACACCTGCCTGAAAAGCAGCTTCTAAATGCATTTGTTTATTCAAATTTTCTAGAAAATCTCCTTTCTTCCTCTGCATGCTTTCCTACTGCCCTGATTCTGATTAAAAAAGATACCCTTGAAAAGCAAAATACTGCTGTGATACTAAAATCAAGCATGATGAATTTGGAAAAATGTACTGTTTGTCCTAATTTCACTTATACATTATGTATAAGTCTGTTTCACTATTGGCGTCTGGCACTGGAAATTATAATACATAAAAAGAAATTTGCATGTAAAAGCATATTTGGATATAAGAGTTTAGCAGAGATCAGGTGAAAAGGTTATTTAGCTTTCCTATTTTTTTACCCGACTTGAGGGGAAGAAAGGCAAGATGGACAGTGAGAAAAATTATTTATGACATGTATGAATATGCATATGTCTGCATATATCTAGCATTCCAAGAGGCCTACAGAGATGTGACTAGAACAGTAGGGGCTTCCAAGCAGGAAAATCTTTTTTTCTGAGGTCCATGCTTACGGTGGCTGAGTCATCACTGCAAAATGAGACTGCAGACAAGCAGAAAGCAAAAAAAAAAAAAAAAAAAAAAAAAAAATACATTTTACTACCATGACTTAAACAGTTACATATTCCTTGCTTTTAGCACTCCCTCTTCCTTCTGATCCTGAGAAAGGGTGGGGTAATTATTTCTAACCCAGCTTCTGGGCTTGGCACCAAACATTTCTATCGCCATTACCAAGCAGCCATTGGCAGGAGTGTATGTTACAGAAAACCGTTGTGCTCCAAGTAGCATGTTCCTCACAAAAACACACAGCTGAGAACATTCAAAACCAGCTGGAATGTCTGGTTAATATTTGGATCACCTTTCCAGGTCTTATACGTGGCTTCTTTGTTACAGACGGTGGAAATAGGATAACAAAGCCACTCAGGGATTCTGGTTTGACTTATGTCTGTTGCTTTGCCAGTTGCTTTAATTTGATCATGTGCGGTTAAGACAATAAGCATCGAGTGATGGATGGCCAAGTTAGTGCATGGCATGCTGGTCATATTTATTTATACGTGGATATGTGTGTGTTATTCCCTCTTGATACTCTAAAAATTCACAATTCACCTATCTGAATACAATTGGTTAAAGTCTTTTATTTGAAACAGCTCAGTTTCAATTATGAGCCAGATGAAAAATGTCCTTCATCTATGAAGAAAAAATGTTTAATTATTTATATAGAAGGAACTCAGAGAGAGGAATTTTTCTTGAATGCAATGGAAAAAATATTTCCTATTGATAGAAGCAAAAAATTCAAGGCTACCAGGTCACAATTTATTGGGTTTATTTGTGTCTATTTTCTTCTAAGAAAATATGTTTGACAATGAGTAGGAATAGGAAGAAATGTAATAGAAATGATTGAATGATCCTTAATTGGCACAATTTGAAAACTTTCTAATTTTTCAAATGCTCACAAAATGGTTTTCTTTCAAATTTACTATCCCTTCCTCCCATCACCATAGGCAAAGAATGTGAAATGAAGTCCTGGAAATTATATTCTCTGGGGGATTTGGTTTGAAAAGGGAGTGTGGAGCACTACTTCACTTGAGTTAGATAATACCGTATTCGGAAAAAGTAAGACCAACACTAGAAAATCCTTTGACATAATTGGTATTCAAAGAAAAGTATTTGGCTAAAATTTGTGGCTATGGATTCTCAAGAGTTTGGCTCTCACTCTCAATGTTCATTCAAAATGATTTATAATCCTTTTGGGAATGTGGTCAGTGACAAAAAGAGTAGAACTAAATCCTAAAATGTGGAAAAAACTAGCTTTCTCTAATGTGAAACTGCTTTTTTAAAAAAATGAAGCAGAAAAATCCTACTAAAGAAGCTACATTTTCTCAAATGGATAATGATTTGTGAAGGTTTTTCTTTTGCTGGCAATTACCATCCTAATAACCCATGTGAACTTTCAAAGTTGACATAGAAGATAATTTTGGAAAAAATTTACTCAAACATATCTTTTAGAGGAATTCATTAGAATTGATTACTTATGTCATTGTAGATACATTTCTTTAGTTTTGGTATAGTAAAAATGAAAGGGAACAAATGTAAAAAAGAGAACTGATTAATACTAAGAAACAACAGGAGATATACTTAATAAAAATGAATACATTTTTCTGTTGAGCATATGAGCAGAAAATTGATATCTATAAAAAAAAAGACTTGATGGCAAAAATAGCAGAACTTATCAGCCCTTGGAATTTAAAGAGGCTATTAGTGAGAAGATTCATATATATATTTGCTATGCTATATACATTCTTCCAAAGGATTTTTGAGTTTTAATAGTCTAATTATTTCAGAGTGAAATGATTTGTCTTTTTCTCCCCTCTGCCTAATTATTTTGCTGTAAAATGATTTTTTTTCACTGCCTAGCACAGTAAATTGTTGGTTGCTTAAATACTTGTTGATTTATTGATTTCCATTCCTATGTATTTCTATTGTAAATATTCTTTGGTGTTTTGTTTTTATAGCAAAATTATCCTTGAGGAATTCACTGAGTTCATTCTTTTGCATTGCTTTCAATCTCATTTGATTACTCAAAAGGGAAGCCATTGAGGTTTTAGGTATAACTTATAAAAAAATCAATCTTTGAGCCTTGTAATTGATGAACTTTCTTAAAATTCTTACCTTACTACTTCATCTTCGTTTTAAGGTAGCTAGAGGTTCTTGAAGATTATCCCAGTGGAGTAAAATATTTTTGCTTGTTCCATAAAGATGGAAATATTTATTTGTGGTCTTTTGTCTGAGCCTCAGTCTAAGTACAGAAAAACAAATTGTCTGCTAGACAATTGATTTGTTTTGGCCATGGCAATCCAAGAAATATATAAAAAACCAAAATTTCCTGTGGTCCTCTGTAGTCTCATTCTATTTTCAAAGTAATAATGATGGAGTCATTGGGAAAAGACCCAAAAAGTCTTGAGAATCTAAATTTTTGTCTTTGTAAAAATGTTTAGATATGGAAACCCTAAGTTCATTCAGATATTCTACTGAAGGAACAGAAGCAAAATAATGTGAACATTTTCATTTTAAATGATAGCAATGAGATATGGAGAAATTGTAGAGGGGAACTAACCCAGAGGCAAACAAATGCTACAAAAAACATAATTTCATAGGATTCTTATTCATCTTCCCTTGTAGTGCTCTTGATTGTGAATGAAATAAAGATAAGTTTGTGTGGTAACATCTGTTTCATTATATAAAGAATTAGAGAAAGTCTATGAAAAATTTGACACAAGATCTTTCAAATCAAGACATCTTATGTTTGATGACATCACTGCAAGAATGGGTGTGTGTTACGTGAAGAAGTTGCAATTGCATTCAAAAGAGACCAAATTCATGCAATATTGAATGCTAGGAATGACAGCTTTTTTTTTTTTTTTTTTTTTTTTTTTTTTTTTGCTGAGGGTTGTGACTTTGCCAGAGTCACATAGGAAGTGTTGTGTCTGAGGCCAGATTTTTTTGAAAAAAAATTTTATTATAGCTTTTTATTGACAGAACATATGCATGGGTAATTTTTCAACATTGTCCCTTGCATTCACTTCTGTTCTAACTTTTCCTTTTCCTCCTTCTGCTCCTTCTCCTAGATGACAGGCAGTCTCATACATGTTAAACATGTTAAAGTATATCTTAAATACAATTTATGTGTACAGATCCGTACAGTTCTCTTGTTGCACAAGAAAAATTTGATTCAGAAGGTAAAAATAACCTGGGAAGAAAAACAAAAATGTAAGCGGTCCACATTCATTTCCCAGTGTTCTTTCTCTGGGTGTAGCTGATTCTGTCCATCATCGATCAATTGGAACTAAATTGGATTTTCTCATTGTCAAAGATATCTACTTCCATCAGAATTGTTCCTCATACAGTATTGTTGTTGAAGTGTATAATGATCTCCTGTTTCTGCTATTTCACTCAGCATCAGTTCATGTAAGTCTCTCCAAGCCTCTCTGTATTCATCCTGCTGGTCATTTCTTACAGAACAATAATATTCCATAACATTCATATACCACAATTTACCCAACCATTCTCCAATTGATGGGCATCCACTCAGTTTCCAGTTTCTGGTCACTACAAAGAGGGCTGCCACAAACATTCGTGCACATACGGGTCCCTTTCCCTTCTTTATAATCTCTTTGGGATATAAGCCCAGTAGTAACGCTGCTGGATCAAAGGGGATGCACAGTTTGATAACTTTTTGAACATAGTTCCAAATTGTTCTCCAGAATGGTTGGATCCGTTCACAATAATGCATCAATGTCCCAGTTTTTCCACATCCCTCCAACATTCATCATTATCGTTTCCTGTCATCTTAGCCAATCTTACAGGTGTGTAGTGGTATGTCAGAGTTGTCTTAATTTGCATTTCTTTAATCAATAGTCATTTGGAACACCCTTTCACATGAGTAGAAATAGTTTCAATTTCATCATCTGAAAATTGTCTGTTCATATCCTTTGACCATTTATCAATTGGAGAATGGCTTGATTTCTTATAAATTAGAGTCAACTCTCTATATATTTTGGAAATGAGGCCTTTATCAGAACCTTTAACTGTAAAAATGTTTCCCCAGTTTATTGCTTCCCTTCTAATCTTGTTTGCATTAGTTTTGTTTGTACAAAAGCTTTTTAATTTGATATAATCAAAATTTTCTCTCAGGAGTTGTGGAGACACCCAAAGAAAGAACACCAGGAAATGAATGTAAACTGTTTGCATTTTTGTTTTTCTTCCCGGGTTATTTATACCTCCTAAATCCAGTTCTCCCTGAGCAACAAGAGAACTGTTCAGTTCTGCACACATATATTGTATCTAAGATCTACTGTAACCTATTTAACATATATAGGACTGCTTGCCATCTGGGGGAGGGGGTGGAGGGAAGGAGGGGAAAAATTGGAACAGAAGTGAATGCAAGGGATAATGTTGTAAAAAATTACCCTGGCATGGATTCTGTCAGTAAAAAGTTATTTAAAAAAAAGAGTTGTGGAGGAGGAAGAAATCTATAGCCAAAGAAGAACTAAACTATCCTATGGTCTTCCAATTTATTTATAATCTCATTCTTAATGCTGAGGCTAGATTTGAACTCAGATCCTCCTGACTTCCAGGCCAGTGCTCTATCCACTGCACCATCTAGCTGCCCCAGAATGACAGAATTTTAAGAGAATTAAGAATCACTCTTATGGAATATCTTAGAGAGTCAGATACCCCCAAATAGTAAAAAATTACAGATTATGATTAAGAAGAAAATGCTAACGATCCTCATGCTTACTTTCTCTTCTCTAGAAAATCTTTATTACAATGATCTATGCACTTATTAAAATTTTATTTGATGAGTTTTAAAAAGTAGACTTTGAAGAACATTTTCTAAAACATTTCACTTATTCAGTCACACAACTGATAGACGCATAGACAACATAGATCCTATTGTTTATTATTTGCTAATTATAAACCCCTCCAAAGCATCTCTCTTGTTATGTATATATGTTATCATCCAAATTTCCTTGAAAGAAGCAATCACATAGACAACTTAATGTTTAATAATCTTTTCTGATAATCAATTTCAAATGAGGCATAAAGTAGAAATAGTAACTTGCCAAAGGTATTTACCAGTCTTGGATTAGATTCAGTTTAAAGTTCATATGAAAGAAAGATTTCCTATAGTTGATAAAGTTGTCTACTTATACTGGTTTGCCGATACTGTTTGCTTATTGGTTCTGTTTTTAAATATTACAATGTATACTTGACGAAACCCAGAACTATATAAGAAATCAGCCTTGAAATGCATATACTCAAAGAATAAAACCAGTCAAAATGTATAGGAGTATGATGTACAGTTGAATGGACAACTTAATGTACTATGGGCAGATACAAACATTGGTCTAGGCCCAGAAAAGTAAAGAAAAGTCAAGACTATTGTACTTGTCAAATTGGCAACACTTTAAATGATCTTAAGCTGCTCTGATGCAAAATTCATCTTTTTAACATTAATGTGCTCCTATGTGGCTGTGAATCATGGAGTCCCATGATATTTGAAATATCAAAATTACAGGTGATTCAAAGAGCAATCCAAAGTATATGTAGTGGATATAAGTAGACTACTGTAAATTTAGCAATAAGAAAAATTAAAAAAATAAAAGTAAAAGTAAATAAATAAATGAAAAAGAAAAATTCAGTAATTCAAGTGAACAGACATTTATTGAGCACTGGAATTGTGAATAAAAATAAAATCATGCCTGCCTTCATGATGCTTAACATTATATTAATATTAGTGGGTATTACATGTACATGGGAAATGGTATTTTGGTTGGAAGTTAGAGTTTAAGACTGAGAAGATTTTTAAATTAGTCTAGAAAAGTAGTCTAGAATCAGATTGTGAAGAGCTTTAATGCCAAGGTAAGAAATTTTAATATTTATCTTGGAAACAACAAAACCATAGAAGGTTTTTGACCATATCTGTGCTTTGACAGGTGCTAAAGATGTTTCTAAGGGAATTGATGAGTAGAACAGGAAATGAGTTGGTTATGTAATGAGAGTTAGAAATAACAAATGGACAGTTGAAGTGTCCCTTCACTATCCACAAAAATAATGTTTTGAACAAGGTCTCTAACACATTCACATAGAGAATTATGGAGGAGAACCATGAACTAAAATCACACTGTATAGATTTCATTACGCACTTGTGAAGAAATATTCACATTGTTAAAATTTCAGATCCCATAAAATACAAGTGATTATTGAAGGCTATTTGAGAGAGACAAGGGCCATATGCTTCTATTTGAGAATGAAAGTGTGTTTTTACAGTAGTTTATTTCATCATCTTTCAAATTGCCTGGTTCCTTTTTGTTGGATTCTCCTGAATTTGAGGGATAGTCAATTAAAAGTCCTATGTGTGCTACAATGCTACATTCTTAATGTTTTCATAAATTCTATTTCTTTATAGAATCTGGAAATGTTCCACATTAATTTCTTATTGGGAAGACTTTTAACTTTTCCCCATTAAATGTTTGCTCTTAGATTTAAATAGATACTGTTTACTATATTTACAAAGATCTGTTTATTCCTATTCTTAATTTTTTTCAAAAATAGAAATGGGTACTGGATTTTGTCAAAAGCCTTTACAAAATGTATTGATATAATCATATGATTTTTATTATATTAACATAATTTGTTATTTTTATAGTCATCTTCATGTTGAAATAACCCTGCATTCTTGATTTAAACTCAGTCTAATCACAGTATAGAATCTTTCTAATACATGATTTTATTTGGTTTGATGATGTTTAATTTAATTTTTCTGCAGAAATATTCAGAATTTTGTTCTGTAGTTTTTAGAAATAAAAAGCACATTTACACCAAAGTTAGAGACTGAAAGGATACCTTTTCTAATTTGAAAGAGCTTATTAAAATATTTAGTTATAAATCAATTTCTTATAATTTTTTCCTTTAGAGGTTCATTAAGACTTATTTATTTTCTTTTTCTGATATTGGGTTAGTAAATAGTCTATTTCCTTGATTGCTAATCTGATTATTTAATATTTTTGTAAGTATTAATGCTTTTCCTCTAAACTATAAGTTTTGATGACATATAATAGGACAAAATAGTTTCTAATACTGCCTTTATTTTCTCTTCAATTGTGAGTTTTTCTTTTTCATTTTTGATACAGTTTTAGTTTTCTCTCTTTAAAGACAGATTAGCTAAATTATTTATTTAATTGCTTTTTGAAAGCTCCTACTTGTTTTTAATTTTAATTTTTTTACCATTTTACTGATGTTTTCAATTTTCAATTTAGCTTTCAATTTTGTTAATATATTTTTTACATTTTCAAAATTTCTATTTTGCTGATTAATTAGAAGTATTTTGATTTGTTATTTGTTTTTTTTTAAATTTGGATGCCTTTTTTATTTTTTTTCTTTTATTAATAAAAATATTTAGAGATATACATTCCTCCTAAGGAATATTTTTAGCTCCATCATCAGTAATCTCAGTATGTTCTTCCATTCTTTTTGCTTTCTATAATTATGTTTTCTATTATTTTCACAATTTATTTTTTTTGACCCACCAGTTCTTTAGAATTTAAATTAGTTGTTTATCTTTTTCCTCTTTAAGGACACTTTAATGAATATAATTTATTTTGTATTAAGATCAGTAAATGATGTATTTAGCATTTCTATTTTTCTATACTTTCGGAAAAAAAGATTTATATTCTAATATCTAACCAATTTTTGTAGAAGTGAAATGTATAGAAGTGAAATTTAGAAGTTTATATATTCCTTTCTCTTACCATTCAGTAATTGCCAGAGAGCTATCCTCTCTAATTTTTCTAAAGCTACATTAAGGTCCTTAACCTCTTTTTCATTCATGTTTTGGTTAGCTCTAAGTCTGAAAGGAACACATCAATTTGTTTCACTAATTTTAAAAAAATTATCTATTTCTCCTTTATATTCTATTCTCTTTTCCTTTTAAGTATTTTGATGCTATGGTATTAGATATTTATAGAGTAAGTATTGCTCTTAATTCATTATTTTTAATGCATTTAAGCAAAAGGTAATTCTAATGATTATCTCTTTTTATCATATTTATATTTGCTATAGGCTTATTTGAAATCATGATTACTACACCTGACTTTTAAAGTTAAGATGAAGTACAATACAACCCCTTATTTTAATTCTATAACTATAACTTTGTGTTTCAAGGATGTTTCTTGTAGATGACATATTGAGGTATTCTATTGTCTAATCCATTTTACTATGCTCTTCCATTTTGAAAATAAGTTCATTCCATTCACTTTTACATTTATGATAATTAATTGTATATATCCTCTCTTTGCTCCCATTCCTCTATTAACAAAAAGGAAGAGTGGGATAAAATAGAGAAAATTTGTCACTTGTGGTAGATAAGTGAAACAGTCTATTTCTGGCCATTGTGTCTCTTCTTTTCCCCTTGCCTTGCCCCGATTCTATATTTTTACTTTTTTCCTTTTAATTCTCTCTTTTTGGTTCTCTAACATTTGATTTTGTTTAGCTTGTTGCTATTCCCTTGCCTATGTTGCATTCCCTTATAGATCCCAATCTCCTCCCTTCCCCTTGTCTCTGCCTCCTGTGTTTTCTGTTTGAGTACACTGTATTTTTACACCAACATATTTGTGTATGTATGTGTATATAATTGGGTTCAATCTTTTTTCTAGTTCAGATGAAAGAAAATTCACGAATGCCTGTTTCCTTTATCCATTTTTCTATCATTATCTACTCTTTATCTTTATTATGTGATATTGATATTTTCCTCACCTTCCTCATCAGTTCTGTCCTAGTACAGTTCCCTTTTGATTTTTATCTTCTCTTAAGAATTCTCTTAAGAATTTTTATCTTCTCTTGTACTATCAAAATAGTACAAAACAACCCACACAACTTCTATAATTTGTTTTTTCTCCTATTATCAAGTAAATAGTTCAAGAACAAAGGACAAAAAATAAAAAAGTGTACTTTTCTGTTTCTCTTGGTACCCACATTTCAATTTTAGAATGCCTACTCAATTCTTCTTCTTCTTTTTTTTTTTTATAATCAGGACTGATTTCCAAGCAATATTCCATTAAAGATCTATCTTTCCCTTTATGGGATTAACTATTCAATGGCTAATTTTATTGCACTTTGCATATATATATATTAACAAATTGAAGGTTTGTGGCAATTCCATGTTAAGAAGAATGTGCTCACATTATGTTTCTATGTTACATTTTGATAATTTTCATAATATTTCAAACTTTATTATTGTTATTATATGTTATTGTGATCTATGATGAGTAATATTTGATGTTGCTATTATAATTATTTTGGAGCACCACAAACTATGCTTACATAGGATAGTGAACTTAATTAATAAATGTTGTATGTGTTCTGACTGCTCCATTGAGCAGTCTTTCCCAGTCTTTCTTCCTGTCCTCAAGCCTCTCTATTCCCTGAAACACAACAATATTGAAATTAGACCAATTAATATCCCAACAATGGTCTTTTAAGAGCTCAATTGAAAGGAAAAGTTAATCGATGCCACAAATTTCACTATTATATTATTTTAAGTAATTGCTACAATTCCATTATTCAGTAATAGTTCAGTCAACACTGAAGCGCAAGGCCCTCTACTAGGAAAAAGATTATGACTCACTGAAGGCTCAGATAATAGTTAGCATTTTTAAACAAAATATTTTATTAATTAAGGTATATCCAATGAGGGGTTTTTAGATGTTATTGCACCTTTAATAAACTGCAATATAGCATAAACATAACTGTTAAATGCACTGAGAAACCAAAAAATTCATGTGACTCACTTTATTGTGATCTTTACTTTATTGTGATGGTCTGGAACCAAATTTGCAATTTCTAAAGCATACCTATACTTAGTTTTCACAGATGATTTATCCTTGCTTATAATCTTTTCTCATGCCTTTTGAAATATATCTCCAACTCTTCTCTCCACTTTTTATTTTTTTACTTTTCTAAATAGTATTATATTTTTCCAAAACATGTAAAAATAATTTTCAACATTCATTTTTGGAATATTTTGTGTTCCAAATATGTCTCCTTTCTTCCCTTCTAACTCTATTGGAATTACCTTGAATCACTGCATTGCTGAGAAGAATCTTGTCTATCACAGTTGATCATTACAGAATCTTGCTATTGCTGTGTACAATGTTTTCCTGGTTCTGCTCACTTCATTAAATATCAGCTCATGTAAATCTCTCCAGGCTTTTTTGAAATCAACCTGATCGTCATTTCTTATAGAACAATAATATTCCATTGTATTAATATATTGTATTAATATATATTCTCTGTTCATATCCTTTAGCCATCTATCAATTGGGGGATGACTTGTATTCTTTTTTTTTTATTTAATAGCCTTTTATTTACAGGTTATATGCATGGGTAACTTTACAGCATTAACAATTGCCAAACCTCTTGTTCCAATTTTTCACCTCTTACTCCCCCACCCCCTCCCCCAGATGGCAGGATGACCAGTAGATGTTAAATACATTAAAATATAAATTAGATACACAATAAGTATACATGACCAAACGTTATTTTGCTGTACAAAAAGAATCAGACTTTGAAATATTGTACAATTAGCTTGTGAAGGAAATCAAAAATGCAGGTGGGCATAGATATAGGGATTGGGAATTTAATGTAATGGTTTTTAGTCATCTCCCAGAGTTCTTTCTCTGGGCGTAGCTGGTTCAGTTCATTACTGCTCCATTGGAAATGATTTGGTTGATCTTGTTGCTGAGGATGGCCAGGTCCATCAGAACTGGTCATCATATAATATTGTTGTTGAAGTATATAATGATCTCCTGGTTCTGCTCATTTCACTCAGCATCAGTTCGTGTAAGTCTCTCCAGGCCTTTCTGAAATCATCCTGTTGGTCATTTCTTACAGAACAGTAATATTCCATAGTATTCATATACCACAATTTATTCAGCCATTCTCCAACTGATGGACATCCATTCAGTTTCCAGTTTCTAGCCACTACAAAAAGGGCTGCCACAAACATTCGTGCACATACAGGTCCCTTTCCCTTCTTTATAATCTCTTTGGGATATAAGCCCAATAGTAACACTGCTGGATCAAAGGGTATGCACAGTTTGATAACTTTTTGAGCATAGTTCCAAACTACTCTCCAGAATGGTTGGATTCGTTCACAACTCCACCAACAATGCATCAGTGATGACTTGTATTCTTAAAAATTTCAATCAGTTCTCTATTTTAAAAATGAGGTCTTCATCAGAAACACTGCCTGTAAAAATTGTTTTCTAGCTTTCTGCTTCCCTTTGCATTGGTTTTGTTTGTGCAACACCTTTTAAATTTAACTTAATGAAATTATCCATTTTATATTTCATGATGTTTTCTAGTTCTTCTGTGGCCATAAAATCCTCCCTTCTTCACAAATCTGACAGGTAGTCTATTCTTTGATCTAATAATTTACTTATAGAATGACCCTTTATGTCTAAATCATGTACCCATTTTGGTCTTGTTTTAGTATAGGGTATGAAATGTTGCTCAATGCCTAGTTTCTTTCATACAGTTTTTCAATTTTCTTAGCAATTCAGATAGTCAGATAGTGAGTTCTTATCACAGAAACTGATGTTTTTAGGTTTATCAAACACTAAATTACTATAGTCATTAACTATTATGTCTTGTGTATCTAATCTATTTCACTTATTCACATTCTATTTTAGTTAGTACCAAGTGGTTTTGATGACCATCACATTATAACATATGCTAGGCTACCCTCTTTTGCATTTCTTCATTAATTCCCCTTGAAGTTCTTGACCTTTTATTCTTCCAGATGAATTTTGTTATTATTTTTTCTAGCTTTATAAAGTGATTGTTGGCAGTTTGATTGGCATGGCACTGAATAAATAGATAAATTTAGGTCGAACTGTCATTTTTATTATATCTGCTGAGCCTACTCATGAGCAGCTGATATTTTTCCAATTGTTTGGATCTAACTTTATTTGTGTAAAGTGTTTTGTGATTGTATTCATATAAATTCTGATTTTGTCTTGGCAGGTAGACTCCCAGATACTTTTTATTGTTTACAGTTATTTTTAATGGAATTTCCCTTTTTCTCTCTTGCTGCTGAGCTTTATTGGTAACATATAGAAATGTTGATGATTTATGTAGGTTTATTTTATATCCTGGAACTTTGCCAAAGTTGTCAATTGTTTCTAATAGTTTTTAGTTGATTCTCTAGGATTCTCTATACCATCATGTTTTCATAAAAGAGTTATAGTTTTGTTTTCTCATTGCCTACTCTAATTCTTTAAATGTCTTTCCCTTATTGCTAAAGATAATTTTTGGTACAATATTCAATAATAGTGGTGACAATGAGCATCCTTGTTTCACCTCTGATCTTATTGGGAAAGCTTCTAGCTTATCCCTATTACATATAATGCTGTCTGATGGTTATCATTTTAAGGAAAACTCCATTTATTCCTATGCTCTCTAGAATTTTTATCAGGAATATATTTTATATTTTTTCAAATCCTTTTCCTGCATTTATTGAGGTAACTATATAATTTATGTTAGTCTATTTATTGATATAGTCAATTATTTTGGTGGTTTACAATATCAGGAGATACTGAACTAGCTCTGCATTCATGGTATAAATCTCACTTGGTTGTAATGTATTTTGCCTCAATATTCATTAAGAAAATTGGTCTATCATTTTCTTCTTTGTTTTGACTCTTCCTGATTTAGATATAAGCACTGTATCTGTGTCATAAAAGGAAATGGTAGGACTTTTTCTTTCCCTTATTTTCCCAAAATAGTTTACATAATATTGGAATTTGTTGTTCTTTAAATGTTTGATAGAATTCAATTTTAAATCCATCTGGCCCTGGAGATTTTTTTCTTAGGGAGTTCACTGATAGCGTGTTCAATTTCTTTTTCTAAAATATGACTGGGAAATCTGGGAAATCTATATTTTTGTAAATATTTATCCATTTCCCTTAGATTGTCAGATTTATTAGCATACAGTGGGGCAAAATAGCTCCTAATTATTGCTTTAATTTCCCTTTCATTGGTGGTAAGCTCACCATTTTCATTTTTGATATTGGTAATTTGGTTCTCTTCTTTTATTTTTCTAATCAAATTAACCAAAAGTTTATCTATTTTGTTTTTTTTTTTCATAAAACCAACTCTTGGTTTTATTATTATTTCAATAGTTTTCTTTCAATTTTATTAATCTCTCTTCTGATTTCTAACTTGACATTTAATTGGAGGTTTCTAATTTGTTCTTTCTTTCCTAGTTTTTTAGTTGTATGCTCAATTCATTGATCTTTCTCTCTTTTATTCATGTAACCATGTAAAGATATAATATTTCCCCTAAGAAGTGTTTTGGTTGCATCCCATTAAGCTTTGATATTTGTCTCATTATTGTCATTCTCGTGAATGAAATTACTGATTGTTTCTATAACTTGTTATTTGACCCACCCATTCTTTAGGATTAGATTATCTAGTTTCCAATTAATTTTTGGGCTGTTTTTCTATGGCCTTTTGTTACATACAATTTTTATTATATTATGGCTTTAAAAGGATGTGTTTAATATTTCTGTCTTTCTGCATTTGATTGTAAGGTTTTCATGCCCTCGTATATGGTCATTTGCAAAGGTACATGTACCACTGAGAAAAATTATATTCTTTTCTATCTCCATTCAGTTTTCTCCAGAGGTCTATCATATGTAACTTATCTAAAATTCTGTTTACTTCCCTATCTTCTTTCTCGTTTATTTTGTGTTTAGATTTATCTAGTTCTGAGGGAAGGAGTTTGAGATTCTCCACTAGTATAGTTTTGCTGTCTATTTCTTCCTACAACTCATTTAACTTTTCCAAAAATTTGGATACTAAAACATTTGCTGCATACATGCTTAGCACTGATATTACTTAATTATCTATGGAACCCATTAGTTAGATGTAGTTTCCTTCCTTATTGCTTTTAATTAAATCTATTTTTATTTTTGCTTGGTCTGAGAACAGAATCTACTGCTCTCTCTCTCTTTTTTTTTTTTAACTTCAGCTAAATCATATCTTCTCTTATTTTTAGTGTCAACTGTGAAATCTTGAGTGATCCTTACTTTGTCTCATTGGTACCCCCACCCCTTTTGCCTGGAAGTTCTGAAATTTGACATTTCAGAGAATTTTTATTTGGGGACTTTCTTTCAGGAGATAGTAGATTCTTTTTTCCCTTTTGTTCTCTAGGTCTGAGAGTTCCAGGTAGTTTTCATTTACAGCTTCCTGAAAGAACTATGTTATAATCCCTTTTTGGAGGGGTCATCATTTTTAGATAATCCAATAATTCTTAAATTATCTCTCCTTGATCTGTTTTCTGGGTTAAAGTTTTGACATAATATTTTAAAGTTTCTTCTTTTTTCTGTCTTTTGATTTTGTTTTGCTCTTTTTTTATTGTTTTTATTTCATTGTTGTTTTTTGTCTAACCAATTCTAAGTTTTAGGACATCTAATTCTTGAGTAAAGATTTTCATTGTCTATTCTAAGGTATCAATTCTCCTTGACATCTTTTCCTCCATAGAAATTCCATTTTGTATCTTTTATTTCATTTCTTCCAGGTACTCTTCTAATCCCTTTGGCCAGACAGTTTTTTTTTTTTCCTATTTGGACTTACAGAACCCTATTATTCTTGAGGTTTACTCTTGGTTCTCTCTTAAAGCAAGATATTTCCTCATAGTTTTCTTTGATTTGTTTCTCATAACAGGTTTATCAAGGTTAGGGTGGGAAGTGTCATTGACTTGGACCAGGCTACACAGATGACTAGTATAGGTAGTGTCATTTTTGCCTTGGGTATGTTAGCCAAGACTAGACCCCTCTTTCAAAGAACTCTGGGTACACTCTGCTATTGATATATGTTTGGGACCTTTCTTGTCACATACTTTCCCTTGCTTAGATTCTTTCCTCACTGTAAATATGAGGGTAATAATAGCTCAGGTGCTATTATTACTTAGTTCTCAGCAAAGACTATGGAGTCTAGGCAATTTCTCTTAGTCCTGGTCCCTTCTACTAGTGCAATACCTTCCTAGAGCTCATAGTGACTATCTTGTGAAGTGGCTCTTGTCTCTATGCTGTTAAGGTTAATCTTTAGTTAGGACCCTTTCCTACTTCTGGATTAAGAAGGACTGTAAGTTCTGTTCCTGGATCTGCTGGAGTTGCCTATGACAGCCCTATGGATACCTAGAACATTCTACCTTGAAATTCTTTGGATTTGCTCTGCACTTGATTTTTCAAATATCCCAGCTTGTTTATCTCAGCATTCTCACGGGATTCCTGCAGTCCTTTTTGTGGATCCTAAAGCTGGTTGGATTAGTCTTATTTCTCTTTAAACTGACACATTCCTAAACCCAACAGGAGCTTAACTAAGTCAAGTGGTGTTGATAGTTCTCTTTCATCAACAAATCAAAAGCGAGATAGGTTGATGGGAGAGCAAAACAGATTTGGAGTCAGGAAAACCAGGGCTCAAGACCTGGAATGTAGATTGTGTCATGTTGGACAAATCACTTCAACTTTCAGTGTCCCCAGGCAACTCTCCAAAATTTTAAGTGACAGAAGACGTATCCATTTCCATCTATGGAAAGAGTTTCCATACTAGTAGTTTCCCATGACAATTCATTCATGGGTCTAGAAAAAAAAAAGATGACAGGTATTAAGTATCATCATGTTCCACTATAAAATGTTATACTGGATTCCAGAGATTAAAAAAATAATTAAAACAGTCCCTGACCTTGAAGAGCATATGACTTAATTAGAGAGATACATAAAAAGTAAATGTCAGGTCCTTTCCGTTAATGAGTGTTCATGTAAATGGTTCATGACTTGGGTTCAGCATCTTGTAGGTAATAGAATATTGGTGTAATGAATCAGATAGAAGAGCATTCACTAAGCACTTAGTATGTGCAAAGCACAGGGCTAAATGCTGGTGATATAAAAAGAAAATCAAGACAGCCCTGGCTTTCAAGGAGATCACATTCTGACTGGGGGAGATTACCCATAAAAAAGGAAATGTGTTTATGTTTAATTCATGGCATATATAAAAACCAAGTGGCTGATGCTGGTATTCTGTCAGGAATGGGAGAAGGGAAGATCTCTTGGTATTTTGTTTTCTGGTTGGTAGTTCTCATGATTAAGCCCCATTGGGAGAGAATAAGATCTGAGGAGAAGCATGGTCCCTAAAGGCTATCTATTCCTGGGAGAAAATTTAATTGGGTTTGGACTGGACCTTGAAGAATTGAGTACTAACCTGTGTTATTATTGTCACTGGAACCCGATGTCCCTGTGGATATAATAGTTGCAGATTTCCACATGTTAGATCATTGTAGAGCAATGTTAACAATATGGAAACAGTAATTTTTAATGTTCACTAATCCTGGTTATCATCTGGATGTTTTACACACAACCAGGCTATGGTCCAAAAACTTTAGACAATTTAGATAATATGGCAGAGAATTATTCCACAGCTGTCATATCTGCCCATAACTTATCTCTTAATAAGAGACAGCTTGACCCCTTATATTTTAGAAATTGAAGTGAAAAATTAGATTTAAAACTGAAAGCAACCTATCCAGAGATGCATTATTATAAGGAAAATTATTTTCTAGTACATATTGTCATAACGGCCTTTTATAATTCTTCTAAATGTTAAAATGTTTTTATATCAGTTTGTGAGATATCTTGAAAAAAAGAGGAAGATATGATAAGTAGATTAAAAATCTTGCCTTATTTTGAATTTTGAGTTGTTCACTGTTTTTTATCTTTCCTCTTTAATAAATGTTCTTTTAAAAATGTTAAATACTCATTTTAAAAGGAAAGAGAAATAAGGAAATAAAAATTCATTGTTCTGATTGATGCTTTCCAATATTTATGTGATAAATTATTGGACTTGGTGTAATTATTGTCTTAATTTAGAGAATAGTCACCATCCAATAAATATTTATTAAGTATTAAAACAAAGTATTAAGAGCTTTGGATTTTGTTCTGTTGTTCACCATCTGTGTGATCCTGGATGGGTATCATACTCTCTTAGTGCTTCAGTTTCCTGATCTATAAAACATACATTTAATGACTTCTTAGGTCCCTTCCAATTTCAAATCTGTTTTAAGCACCTAGTATGTATGTTTCAGGCACTGTTCTTTCTAGGAGCTAAAGTTACAGTCATAAAAAATGTCACCTTTCCTGGTTTTATGAAACTCAACATTGCATTTATATCTTGCCATCTATACTTATGTTTATAAGTCCAATCTTTTTTTATAATGAAAGCTGTACCATTAAATTGGCAATAATAACTAATATATTTCTACTCCATTGCCAGAAAATTTTTAATCTTTTAAATTCCACAAATGATTATAAAATGCCTACTATGTGCAGAGTAGTAGTAAGCTGTTTCTATTATAACTATATTCTTTAAATATTAATTTAGATTTAAATTATAAAAGATTCTTGATTTTTTTTCAAGAGTTCTGGTAACCCTTATTATTATGCTATTAGCATAGCAAACCATACCATCAATTAAATATAATTGACATACTTTTACAAGTCTGATGAATACTATTTAAAAAACTTATAGTAGCTATAAAAGTACAGTGTGTTTTGTCATTCTAAATGTGTTCTTAGCATTGCCTCTTTTTCCATCCCTCTGCTTTCTTGAGGTGCACATGATTTAATTGGTAAAGCAAGATAGATTTATAAAAAGCAAATGTTAGTTCTTTTATGTTAATGACCAATGAGTCTTCAAACAAATGGTCATGATTTGGGCATGGTTAGCTCTACCAGTTGTTCTGAAAAAGTTTGACTATTTTAGTGCAAGGGGATCTAGAAATAGGGCCACTAATCCATATATAGTGATTCCTACTGGCTGCATATTGCTGTAGTTTTAAATGTTTATATTTTATTTCATTTTTATTTATTTTGTTAAGTATTTCCCAGTTTCATTTTAATCTGGTTTGGGCAGCATTTGGGAGTGTTGTGGGCTGATGTAGTCTGTATGTTTGACAACTCTGTTTTATTGCCTTGCTAACTCAATGTGAGTCAGCAGTATGATGTGGCAGCCTCAAAAGTGAATGTGATTTGGAGCTGCCTTCAGAGCCATCACTTCCAAGAATAAGGAGATTTTAGTTCCACTGTGCTGTGCCTTCATCAGACCTCATCTGGAGTATTATGTTTAGTTCTAGGTTCTGTGGTTTAAGGACATTCTTACGGCATTTATAACCTCAAATGTATCCAAACGAGGACAATGAGCTTAGTGAAGTGCCTTGGGTCTATTTTTATATGAGAATTAATTAAAGGAACTGAGAATTCTCAAATTCTATGATTCTATATTTACGGGTAATCCAACCCAGCTCTAAAATGTAAACTCCTGTGCATTTCCAATACTGATGTAGAGCAGTTAAAAAAATATTTTCATAGTAAAAATATACTGTAGATGAGGTATCATCATCTGAGCCCTAAATTTGTTTTTAAATAAATTACTTAATATTTCTTATAATAAGGGGAAGGATTTTAACCCTCATATCAGCTGCAAACTACTTTAAATTATAAATGGTAAACTACTCACATGAACATTTTCTAAATACTATTCTTCTTAAGGGAATGACATGACTTTTTGCTGAACTCAAGAGTTCTAGTTACTATATTCAAATTTGTTAGAAATTGTTTTATCTATTGCAATGACATGTGGCTTGTTTTAGAATTCACATTTTATTTTCTATTAATTTATTGGCTATTCATAAAAAACATTATGTAAGATGGGATCAACACTTTAAAGCCAAATCTGCATTTAATTTAAACCCATAAAAATTGATTGTTCAAGTGCCAGTAGAATTTATTTTGCATCCAAAGGATCAGATTTCAAAAAGCGTAATGGCACGATGTAGATTTTGTGTGAATTTAACGAGGATCTAATCATTTCCATGTTTGTTAAAATTTTTTGTGTAATTTTTTGGTCATTGGTTACATACATAAGTAGGAATAGTTGTTGGGACCACCAAGCAGTAGTGCACGGACCTATTGTTTTAGAAAAAAATGAAAATATTTTATTGTGGTTTCCTTTTGAATATATATTAAACTATATTCACAGTGCAAGGAAGAAAAAATGCATTTATGGTGCCCATACATAATTTATTTTTGTTAAAATTATAGATTAAGTCGATATATTTGGCTTTTTAAAATATTTAGAATGGGTTCAAGATCATGTCTGTCATTATACATGTAACAGATAAATAAAGTCTATGTCTAACATTATTGCATGATAAATCAAAATGCAATCCCAGTTTAGACAATATTTTCCTGACTGGAAAGTACTTGATCTGAATGATGGTAGTATACATTTGGACAGGAATGAGGGGTTGTAATCTTGAACACCTGCTGAGTCTTAAACAAAACTTATGTATTTTAAAGCAAAAATATCAACTTTTCAATTTCTTGAAGCACTTCACAGTAAATTGATTCAAGCCAAATTGGTCAAAGTATATTCTAAAAATTACTTTAGGCACATTAAACCACATTCTATTATTCAGAAAAATTTTAGAGGAAAAGAACAACCAGTAGACTTAGCTCAAAAATCATATTAAAGAAAAAGATTTGAAATCCTTATCTGTCAGCCATGATTACTAATCTTTTAAGCTCTCTATCTCCTTGGCTTTATGCAGAGTGGAATTTAAGCAGATGTTTGTTTTGTTTTCTTAAATATTATTACTGCTACTTTACAAAGGTTAATTTATGAGAAATGCACCATCTTTCCAACTTGCACATCTATATCCATAGTATTAACTTTGAGTGTTCTCTGCTCATAAACATGGAGGTATATTTTCATCAGTTCTGGCTTTAGTCACTTTTCTCATGTATTGCTGCAGCAATCTCTAGCATGGTCCCCTCTCTCCTGTTACTCTCTATCCTAATCTTTTCCATATGAAATCATTATAATATTTCTCAAATATTTTCATAACATTTACTACCCAACTCAAGAAATGCTTATGGCTTCCTCTTTTTCTGTCATGTAAAATATAAATTATTAGGTGTAATATTCAAGGGGGAGCATCCCCATACCCATCTTTCCACTTTCATGTTTGGTGAAGACCTTTTGATCCATCCAAGTGGGTAACCTCTCACATAAAATGTGCAAGTGCTTAGTTCTGGATATTTGCAGGCCATTCCCCCAAACTAAAATTCTATTCAATTTCATTCAGTTCAAAAGATATTTGAATATTCACTATATACTAACAACTGTTTTGAGTGTTCTATGGGATCCAAAGAAGAATGAAACTTTTCTTGCATCTGCAGTGATGGAGTTTATAAACTAGTATATAGGGGCAATACAGTCCATACATAAATAATTCCTGAGGATGACCATAAATCTTTCAGAGGATAAAATGGCACAAAAAGTAGGAGAGGAACCTCCAAATAGTTAGAGCATCACATCTTCAGGAGCTCCCAAAAAGTAAATAGCCTCTGTGGGTGGAGTAGAGAGACCTCTGCCATGGCCAGGCAATGTTTTTCATTGGCCAGTATGAATGGGTGCTATAATTCTAACACTTTTAAAAGTCTGGGTTTGGACACCTTCTTGACCTACCTCCATCACCTTGAAATATGTTATGATCCACTGCAACCAAATTAAAGTTCTCCATTCACCCTTAGCCAGATCAGTAAGAAGAGGATGCCCTTGTTGAACTGGATTCAACCTAAGAGGAGAGCTTTGGACATTAAGCTCCTAACCTACAGGATACCGCAGGGGCCAGAATCCGTATCATCCGCATCGGGAATAAGTCCTCTGACACTAGACCTGGTGCTTGACTCTAAGGGTAGTTGATCCTTGGACTGCATCTCACTTTCCATATTCTTGGGATCAGACAAAGGAAAGGGCACTGAATTTGAGGTTGTCACTCCCCTGGGGATTTTGTCATCAGGGGTTTATAGATCTCAACTGCTGATAAAACATCTTTTCTCTCTTGGGGCTTGAGAGAAGCAACTCATGCTAGCCTTTGCCATCATAAGAACCTGTCAAATAGCTTTAGGTTGATGTCTTATGGTAGCAAACTCCTGACTTCTTTTCCTGATCATTATAATCCAGAGTTGCTATCAGCCCAGGAAATTTCCTTTCCCATCTACAATTTTTGTCCTCACTGACTCATTTCCATCCTTCTCTTTTTTGGGGAGAGGTTAATCAAGGTTAAGTGACTTGTCCAGGATCACACATCTAGTAAGTGTCTGAGGCCTTATTTGAATTCCTCATTCCAGGACTAATGCTCTGTCCACCGTTCCACCTCGCTGCCGCCCTTCCCACCTTTTCAACATTACCTGGATTTGATCCTTTTGTGTGCTCCCAGAAACCTCCCTCTGTTATTAACCAGTTTTTTCCATCTCAGATCTTTCCTTCTTTTTTTTCCTTCTTGCATTTAGAGAAACGCAGCTTTTTCCAGACCACATAGCACCCTTTTCCAGGATTGAGTAGTTTCTTCTTGGTCCCTTCCCACAATATTCTGAACTAACAGCAAGATGAGGTATATATATATTCCCTGCTTCCTCACTGCCACTTCCACAATCCCTTCATTACCATAACTTAGCAACCTTTCCATCTTTGAGACAGAGATAGCTATTCCCTCTATCTCTGTCACTCTAGGGAGATCCTGATTATAGCTATCTACTGAGGTACAAGCTGGAGAACTGGGGTTGATTAAAATCCTACTTCCTATATTTCCTAGTTGTCTTCTTGTGGACAAATCACCTCATCTCTTGGAGCCTCACTTTTTCTCATTAATAAAAAGGAGAGAATTTTAGTACTGACTTCACAGGGTAGTAGTAAGATAGTAAGAATATCAAGATTAGTCTTTTCCTTTCCTCAGTAGTATGTCTATCTACTAGAAGTAGGATGTGTGGCCACTGGAATCTCAGATGGATCACAAAGAGTCAAGTCAATGTTTGTAGGTTTGTAGGTAGTCTGCAATTTGTGTATTTCCTAGCATCTTTTCATCCAATTTGGCTACCATGTCACTAAGACTCTGCATTTTGAAAGGAAGATACAGAGAGGTGAGTGCTACCAATACCAAGAGACCAGCCTGCTAGAGATGAGCACTTAGCTGGGTTTATACCTGGAAAACAGATTCACTATATTGTTAGGGACTTTTCCTGCTAGAGTTTTTCTCTGATATTATAGCCTTTAAGAATATGAGGTCACCCTAATGCATTGATGATAAAGTTGTAAATTGATCCAACCATTTTGATGAGTGTGTGCCCAGAGGGCTGTAAAACTGCATACTCTTTGATTCACATTACTAGGTCTGTACCCCAAATTTTGTACAAAAATATTTATAGCAGGGTTTTTGTGGTGGTAAAGAATTGGAAAATGAAGGGATGCCTATCAATTGGGGGATAGTTGAACAAGTTATGGTATATAATTATAATGGGATATAAAAAATGACAAGCAGAATGAGTTCAGAAAACCTGGAAAGATTTACATGAACTGATGCGGAGTGAAGTGAGCAGAACCAGAAAAATTTTGTACACAGTAATAAAAATATTGTATGATGATCAACTGTGAATGACTCAGCTATTAACAGCAATACAATAATCCAAGACAATCCCAAAGGACTCATGATGAAAAAATAGCATCTGTCTTGAGAGAAAGAAACTGATAGTTTTGGAATGCAGACTGAAGTATACTCTTTCTTTTCTTTTTTTCTTTCTTTTCTTTCTTTCTTTCTTTCTTTCTTTCTTTCTTTCTTTCTTTCTTTCTTTCTTTCTTTCTTTCTTTCTTTCTTTCTTTCTTTCTTTCTTACCTTCCCTTCTTTCCTCCTCCTTCCTTCTCTTCTCCCTTCCCTCCCTCTCTCCCTTTCTTCTCTCCTTTTTTCCTCTCTCTCTCCCTTCCTTCCTTCCCTTCCTTTTGTTTCCTTCCCTCCTTTCCTTTTCCTTTCTTCCTTCTTTGAGTTTTCTTGTACAAACTGATTAATATTGAAATGTGTTACATGATTTCACATGTATAACCCATTTCACATATAGTCTTAAATGCTATAAGGGATGTGGAAAACAGGTAAAATTAATGCACTTTTGGTAAAGCTGTGACCTGGTACAACTATTCTAGAATGCAATTTGGAATTATGCCCAAAAGGCATAGTTGGGGGATTAATTGGAGAATGGCTGATGGTGATGGTATATAATTGTGATGGAATACTATTGTGCTATACGAAATAATAAGAACAATGCTTCTCGAAAAACCTGCAATGTCTTGTGTGAGCTGATGCCGAGGAAAGTGATCTGAACTAGGAGAACATTGTGCACCGTAACAGTAATACCATAATGATAAATCAACTGTGAAAATTTAACTAATGAAAACAATGATCCATGAAAGTTTCAAAGGACTCATAATGAAAAATACTATCTAACCTTCCAAAGAGAAAACTGTAAACTCTAATGAGTGCAGTTTTTTTCCACTTTATTTTCTTGCCTTTTTTTCAAGATGGTTAATATTATATGTATGTTTGTTATATGTTATATGTAATACATATATGTTTAAAAATATATGCTATGTTAAAAAAAAGAAATGTGGTCTTGGTTAATTTGCAGTTGTACAATTATGTTCTTATTGTAGGGAGGAAATCAGACAGCTACAGTAATAGCATTGTGTTCAATGAGAGATTTCAACTTATCCCAAGAAACCTGTCAGTTGGCTATCAGAGATGTTGGAGGTTTGGAAGTCCTAATCAATTTGCTTGAGACAGATGATGTCAAATGTAAGGTGAGTAGTAGCTTTTGCAGGCAGTGGATGATGCATCTCTTTTCCTATATTGTCTAAGAATAAGGTACATGATGGGAGTCTTATCTCCTGTTTGGAACCATGGAAAGGATAGTGCTCATCATTCATTCATTGTCAGCCTATCAATAAACATGTATTAAATGCCTACTCTGTGTCAGGCACTGTGCTAAGGGCTAAGGAGGGGAAGACGCTCAAAACAGGGAGCTGAAATAGGTGAGGAGGGTATTGGGTGGAGGGCAGCCAGGTGGGACATGAAGAGATGGTAGGTCTGGGTGCTCTCTTAGAAGTGCAGAGTATTGAGAGTACTGATGAGGTAACTAAACTGATTCAGTTCCTCTTGATCAGGTTCCTGGGAGGCATTTATTCAATGAGCATGTGTTTAGTGCTGACAGTGTTTTTAAGAAACTGTGCTTAGGATACAAAGACCGAAAAAGAACCCAAATAAAACAAAAACAAACCAGTTATTGCCCTTGGGTTTATATTCTATTTTGAGGAAATTATAGGTACACATATAAATAAATACAAAATAAATACCAGGCAATTTTGAGGGAAAGGCCTTTAGCGCTTGGAGTTCGGAAATCAGGATAGGCTTCAAGTAGAAAATAGCATGTTATCTACTTGTATACTTTTTACGAGGCTACTAAGTGGCAATATAGGTAGAGTGCTAGATATGGGTTCAACAAGAATAGAGTACCAAACCCACTTCAGTTACTTACTAGCTGTGTGACCCTGTGCAAGTCACTTAACCCTGTCTGCCTCAGTTTCCTCATCTGTAAAATAATCTGGTGAAGGAAATGGCAGATCCCTCCAATATTTTTGCCAAGAAAACCTCACATGGGGTCATGAAGAGTCAGACAAGGCTGAAATGACTGAATAACAACAAATCATTAGGGATTCTAAGACAGACATAAGGACAGAGTTTATTCCAGATATGGGACAATAGAGCATGGAGAGAGAAGATGGAAATATGTATATGTATGTGTACATATATATATAGTTATATATATAGTATGTATGTGTGTGTGTATGTTACATGTGTGTATGAGTATGTAAGTGTACCTAGATACAGGATACCAAATAAGAGTTTGGTTGGATTATAGTGTGGGTGATGAGAAGGAATACACAATTAGCTTGGAAAGATCAGCTGTCTTCAAAAGTGAAAAAATATTTTAGCTTGGGATGGGAATTATTTTAATGTAGACTTTGTCATGTATTTTTAAATGAGCTTTTGCTTATAACATTTCCCCCATTTAGATTGGTTCATTAAAAATCTTGAAGGAAATTAGCCATAATCCTCAAATCAGACGTACTATTGTTGACCTTGGAGGTTTACCAATTATGGTGGATATACTTGATTCTCCAGATAAAAATCTGAAATGTTTGGCAGCTGAAACAATAGCAAATGTTGCCAAGTTCAAAAGAGCCCGGAGGACAGTGAGACAGCACGGTGGCATCAAGAAACTGGTAAGAAGCATAAATATTATGATGAATGGACTAAATGCTGCTGAGGTGTGAAATTAAAACAATTAATTTCAGTTCTTTGAAGTAATATTTTATTAGTTAGGGTCTAATTTAGCTTAAAAATGAGTTCTCCTTTGAAAAGTTCTAATTTACTCTTGGGGTCTAATTTTATCATCTCTCAGGGTATAGCTCTCTCTGTGTGTGGTTTTAAAAGATTCTTTCCATTAAAATCATATTTCCTTAATATGATCTTTCCCCAAGTATTTACATTAACAACATTGGTACTTGGCATCCTTTGCTCTACTAGCACCTAAGTAACTTCTACTCTTTAAAAGCAATATAGAAATGTTCACTACTCATTAATTCATTCCATCATCTTCCTAAATATGAACCAAAATCACTTTAAGCAATATTGTGGTTTTAACGAATAAACATATGTCAAACTGGATTGGAGACAACTACGTGATACAGTGGACAGAGTGTAAGTCCTGGAGTCAGGAAGACTTATCTTCCAGAATTCAAATCTGACCTTGTGTGACCCAGGACAAGTCACTTAACCCAATTTGCCCCATTTTCTCATCTGTAAAATGAGCTGGAAAAGAAAAGGGCAAATTGCTCCAGTAATTTTGTGAAGCAAACCCCAAATGGGATCACAAAGTTGAACATGAGTGAAAAATGACCAAAATAACAATCTGGACAAAGAAACATAGCAGAAGGCCCAGTAGTTCTCAAACTTTTGGTCATGGCCAAATTTTTCCTTCTCAGTAAACCTTCAGTTGAATCCTTTTTGGGTAGGACATACAAAATCTTTGGGATGGAGAGATCTATTATTGTAAATCAGCATCTTCCTGCTTATAGAGAGTTGACTAGGACAGTGAAAAGTAAAATGGCTTACCCAAAGTTACATAGCTAGTAAGTTTCTGAGCCTGGGTTTGGATTCCTGTCCTCCTGACTCCAGGCTCAATGGTCTGTTCAGCTAGCCATCCGTTTGCATATGATTGATATGCTTGGGTCTAGTGAAATTAAAAACAAAAAATACTCTTATGAAATATAAGAAATGGGCAGCAGGGCCTAGACTTGTGATTTCATTGCTATACAAAATTCTCTATGAAAGCTGGTCAGTGCCCCTCTCTGAAAATCCTGGTTTTACTGAGATCAAGCAAATTACCCAGGGTCTCACAGCCAGGCTCAAAAGGTGAGACTTATATTCAGGTCTTTTTGCCTCTAAGGTCCACTATGCCATGTTGCTTTTCATGCTTTTCACAGAAAAAACAAAAGATGATTAAAAGAAAAAAAAAGATTGGGGATATATTTATAGGAAACATGACATATGAAATAAAAATATATTTGTTTACAATGACCAGAGGTACCTCTATTAAGAGAAATGAAATTTAATCCTGGAAAGACTGTAGAGAAATAAATGTATAAATTAATTGTTGAAAGAATTTTAAATCTTAACCTTTTTGGAAAAAAAATTTCAATGAAAGTTTTCCCCCAAAAATCATATCCTTTGATCTAAAATTCAATTGTTGGCCATATGCGCTGAGAGTTTTAAAAATTTTAAAAGAACTATCTTTTCAAGAATTTTAAAAAACATGATTATATGTATTTGCTGAAAACTGGAAGCAACTGCATTTTCAAGCCTTAGGGGAAGAATAGTAGAATGGAGTATAGTAATTTCATTCATACTGACAAATATGAGGAATAGATTAAGAAATCTAAAAGATTTTTGTAAAATAATATAAAATCAAAAAAGACCAATATGAATAAACCCTGTGATTATATGAAGTGGGTGAAAATGAATGGACAAACAAAAAATTGTGATAAGGATTAGAAGAGTGATTAAACTGTTATTATGGTACTTAAATATTAAATTAATTAAAAATAAATGTGTGGAATTATTAGGCAAGATCAGTTAGTTAGAAATTAAGCTTTGATAAAATATTTTTAAAATACCTTATAAATAATTTTTGCTATTTTTACTATCTTAAATTCACTAATTTTATCCTTTTATTCCAAGTCTAACATTCTTATCAATTTCTCATTTAATGTGAAGGATCTTATGTTTATTATCAAAAATGTTTTATAATTGACCTAGAGGTAGTTCACTTGAGCAAGACATATCTAACAAACTCAATAGGGACAGAAGAGACAAGTTTAAAGAAAATATTCCCTTCAGATCCATTTGTCTCACCAGACATCAAAACTGCTGTTCAGATTCAGAGTTGGTATACCAGATAATTTTGTTGATCTGAGGTAGCTGCCTAGGTGAAGGGGACATCCAGAAATGGATGGGGCTGTAATACCTGATGTGAACATTGTTCCCAGTGGCTCTGCACTAATCTTCTCATCAACATTAGCTAAAAGATTCAAATTATCAGCAGAGTCAGAACAGGTGCAAACATGCTGAGCCAGAACTGTGTCTTCCTGTTTACTTGCACAGCATCAGCACCTATGGTGCTGACAAATGTTATTTACTCGTCATTGACATCACCTCTTTCCATGTAATTTTTCCATTGAGGAAAACTGGTAAATGTCTCAGAAATTTCTGCATTGCTTTTAACTAACATGAGTTTCTAATTTGCTAGAACCAAAGATATCTCATAAATATTCTGATTATATCTGAAAGAATTGCATAAAGGACATAGGATCTTAATGGAATGGAACTCCTTCTGGGGAGAGAATATACGTACATAATTTAGTGTTTTGTTTTTACTAGCAGCTATTTAGCACATTATAAATTCTTAAATGTACTTATGCCGGTGAGATTTGTGACTACTGAATTATACTTGTAGAAATATAAAGCAATTGCTTGATTCAGAATCAGAATTCTGAAGGACATTGTGTGATTGTGTGCAAGTCATGGTTTCTTTATCCATAAAATGGAGATGGGCAGTATTTGAACTGAACTGCAGGGATGGTTATTATCAGATATAAAAAAATAATAAAAAAATACTCCTCCTTTCAGGTTGAGTTGCTGGACTATGCTCAGAGTAAAACAGATCCTGTTCATCACCATAGCATGTATGAGATCAAGGACGTAGAAGTGGCCCGATGTGGGGCTTTGGCACTGTGGAGCTGCAGTAAGAGCCACGCAAACAAAGAAGCCATTCGAAAAGCTGGGGGCATCCCTCGGTTGGCTCGATTGCTGAAATCTCCACATCAGAACATGCTAATCCCTGTCGTGGGGACCCTGCAAGAATGTGCATCAGAGGTACTCTGAACCAAATTGGTCCGTCTTGCTGTCACTTATATAGAGTGAAGGAAATTCAGGGCTCCTTGAGCTTTAAAAATACATTACAATGATTCTAGAATGGTTTCTGGATAGATGTTCGTGGGTCATATTCATGATAATTATGGAACATACCATAATTTTTAGAGATTGTATTGTATTGTAATAAGCTCATCTTTTGTTTTTTAGACCATTGTAGGATATACTGTATCAAGTAAATGGAATTGTCTTGGAGGATGTCAAGCTAGGATGTTATGAGTAAAGACCAGAGTTGCAACCAGGGCTTTGTACCAGGGACTGGTACAAAATTTATGTGAAGTCTTTTGGGAAATCCATGCCTTGAGTCAATTCTTTAGAGAAGCATCCATGGATTAATTCATAGATGAGTGATGGTAAACTCCTGAGACTACCTGCCCCCATACATGGTTATAACTCTTCTTCCAACGTGTCAGTACATATCATCCCAGGACCCTTGATTCAGGAACAGTCACACACAGCATAAAAAGCACCTACTTAGTAAGACTTGTTAGTTATTTATGATTTTCTTACCCCATTTTCTGGAAAGTCTGTCTTCCTCCTCCCTCAGCTCAGGATACCTTTTTTGCCTTTTACACTGGGTGAAAACATTCCTTGTTATAGCACTAGTAAAACAACAGTAGGATGCCTTTATTATACTGTTGTAGGGGAAATTATTAGCACTCGCTTATTATTTTATGTTGGGTTTTAGCTTATAAGTAATGTTTTGGGTGGTAATGCTTGGGCATGGTTTAGTCCCTAATATATATATCTTAGTCCATATAATAATGAGCTGTATTAAGATAAAATTTTTCCAAATTAATTAAGTTCTTAATGGGAAGCCCCCAAACCCCAGATGAGGATGAAATTTATATACTGCTTAACTCGAAAGTGAACTTTCCATTATAAGGATTGGGTTTTAATTCATGAAGTAGTTTTTTTTTTTAATTTTATAAATTTTTATTTAAACTCTTGTTTTGTTACCACAGATGCATGAAACTAAAATTGGGCAATCTGCATAATGGTCTCTTATCAAATTATCTGTTTTTATAAGAGAAAAGTGTCATTGAGATAAGAGAATTGGAATAAATGTATATGGTGAGGGAGTGCAGCGGGACTTCTTAACCATACTCTTCTAACATAGAGGAGGTTTGAACTGAACCAAGATCAATAGATCTTTCTAGTAGAGAGATTTTCCTTAACTTCCTCACCTCCTAGGATTTGGCCTGACAAAATATAATGGGTGCCCATGACAAATATTTTACAAAAAAAAAAATCAGGGTCCATTTTTGAAGAGAAGTCTCTTTCTAAAAATTTATAGATATAGTAGCTAAATTTTGGTGTGGTAAAAATTTGTTTGACTTTTTAATTACTATACACAAATGCATAAATTATATATATTTATAATAGAATAGATACAATTGTATTTTTACTTCCATTTTTAGGAACACTACCGTGCATCCATCAAAGCAGAGCGGATAATTGAAAGCCTGGTGAAAAATCTGAGTAGTGAAAATGAGGTGCTTCAGGAACATTGTGCCATGGCCATCTATCAGGTATGACCAATGATCTTCCCAGCTGAGGCTGGCTAGATTCATAGATTCAAAACTGGAACAGATATTATCGTCAACCAATTTCAGCTTGTATTTTAAAGAATCCCCATCACAACAGTCCCTGATGGATGTTTGATCCTCCAGCTTTTGGGGGAAAATGTCCAAAGGAGAACCACCTCTCTTAGGCAGCCTATTCCACCCTTTGGGGAAGCTCCAGTTATTAGGAATTGACCATTCACCTAATTTCAACCTTTTCTAACTTTCACCCATCACTATATATTCTGCCCTCAGGAACTCAAAAGAAAAAGGTACTCCCTCTGATGAATGCTAAAGACTCCCACCCAGGAGCCCCTAAAACAGAGCCCCTACATGGGGGACTAAATAGAGCATTTTGATATACTATAGTTTTGCAAGCTATTTTCATGTACTCTGGACCCACATCTGCTGACTATTCCTTTTTATTACATACCTCATTCTTTAAAGTAAATATAGACCCACAATGTCTGTCAGCCACTTTCCAGAAATCTTTGCTGCTCTCCAGAAATTCCCCTTAAAAGCTCTTCCATCCTTTAGCTACTTTGCTAGACCTCAGTTGGACCTTTCTCTGAGTTCTTACTTTTGCGTCAATAAAGCCTTGGGGACCACAAGAGAATTTCCATAAACTCTTTCAAGCCACCTCTGAACCATTTGGAGAGCACATCATTTTCTCACTGAAATCTGGGAACTTTTTGTATATCTGATTCTCTTGGGTACACTCAAGGTAAGGTTTTTTCCCTTGAGTTGTCCCTATTTTTTCTCTGTTCCTGTGTAGAATCCTCTGGGCTCTCAAGAGAGGGACACTTCTCTGTTTGCCATCTCTTCTCTCTTGCCACAGACACTTGGCTGGTGAAACATAGAAAACATCTAGACGGCTTGCTTACTTTCAGTACAGGTTTGAGAATTTCCCAGCTGCAGGCAGCTGTGCACAAACCCAGAACCCATTAGACAAAGGCATCTAAGGACTGGTTAGGGAGGATCCTCTTTTACCAAAGGTCAGGAACAATCTACACCAAGGAATTCACCCTGGAGTATCTTTTAGGACACTCAAACAAATTTTGTCAAGGGCAATTCAAGAAAAAATGCATTATAATTTTTGGTAATATTGCCTGGTCCCAAAATGATCTAGAGTAACAGGAAAGGTAGCCTCAGAATGGCTTTCTAAATTGTAATACTTTCTTTCAATTGGACTTATTTTGTAGAAAGGAAGGAAAATAGGAGAGGCCTTTTACATTCAGGCCTTCATAGCTCTTTCTCAGGACTCCTTCATGATTCTTGCAAAATGATGTTAGCTATAGTTTCTTTTCAACCTACTGAAAGGAAGAAACCCTTAAAATCCAAAGACCCCAAATGTGACATTGCCTGACTTCAGTACGCCTTGAAGGATCAGGATAGGTCTCTCAATTAAGTACTTTAACTATCAGTTTGTCTGTGTTTGTGTTTGCAGAATGTTTGTCATGTTTGTGCAATAAGCAAGATTCTGTTCCTTTGAAAGATTTTAGATGCAATTAGAAATAAAAACTTCTACAGTTAGAAGATTTATTAATCTCCCTAAGTCCTACCTTCAGAAAAGGAAAGCCTGACTTTTTTTTCTGTGGTCCTGAAACTGGCCAAGCTGAGGCCATAGAGATAAAGTTAGATAATTAAAGTGATAGGACTGCTGAAAAATCTTAATAGATGCTGGAAAGTTTTAAAATTAATCATTAAGAAGTTTAGTAATTGATCATTTTAAGATTAAGGAAAGAACCCCTCAGATTTTTTTGGGGGGGGTAATTCCAGGAATCCATTTCCTTCTGACACATCTTGGTAAGTTTTGAGGTATCACTCTGTAGAATTAATTTAAGGAAAAATAAGGATTGAATCTTATTAAAAGTTTTAAAAGGTTTTAAAAACAATTTGACAATATTAATAGTTTTGTTTTAGGGATGTGAAGGAAAGAGAGTTTCTTCCTCTTTCTCTGGCCACTTCTCCTTCCTTGACTGCAGCAGGAAAGAGTGCATGAGAGAGAGAGAGAGAGAGAGAGAGAGAGAGAGAAGGAGAGAGTGACAGAGAGACAGAGAGACACAGAGAAAGAGAAAGAGAAGGAGAAATACATATTCAGTTCAATGAATATTATTTGAGATGTGATGGTAAAAGTATGTAGAAAAAAGTTCTGGATCAGAATAAGAAAGAAGCAAGAATTCTGCAGGTTAAAAAGGAATGCAAGAAAGTAAGTATGAAGGAATGAGAGGGGCAGGAAGGAACAAGGAAACTGTGTCTGTTTTATACTGACACTGTGAATAGAGGATTTGAGAATTTAGGAACTTCTGAAAACAGAAAAGCAGTTTGCTGCCACTTTAGAAACTCCTGCACTAAACCAGCCTGTATTTGCATGATGCAGGAACAGCTTTGAGATATTTAACCCTTTCCTGGCTCATAAAAAGAGAAAAGATTTGTGTGAATTAGGAAATAACTAAAAAATAATTGGAACTAATTGGAACATATAATCTCACAAACCAAAACTAATTTTAATTTTAAAACAATTTTTAAATTGTTGGGTGTGTTAAAATTGGGAACTTGATTGTAAATTATATGAAACTCCAACCCATTTTTTTGTGATATATCATATACTATCTGAATTTGAATGGCCTTGTTTACTCTCTAATACCAAAGGGAAATTCATTGAAGGGAAAAGGATGGGGAACTCAAGCCCTTTTACTAGTTGGGACCACTACTGAGTGATGAGATTCTTTAAACACTAATTGATAAATAATGGGTTATTTCTGAGATTGTAGGACTGAGATTTGGACTGTGTATGTGGAAAGGACGGAATGAGGTAAAAACTTTCTGTAGATTGGTTTTACTTTTTAGAGCAATTCACTTAAGGTGAATCCTTATGGCTCAGTTTTCCAATTGTGTGTCTTTGAATAGAAATGTTTCCCACCTGATTATTTTTGAGTCTGGCTAGGAGGTGGAATTGTTACTGCATGATTGGTAATCAACTGTGACTCTCACCTGAAGTGTGGAACAGAGCTAAGGATGCTTTATCCTGCCATATATATATGCCATTAGGCAAAAGCTTGCAGGACCAGTTTGAAGCTTTTATAATTTTGTGCCAGTATTTTCCTCTTTTAGCAAATTTCTATAATCAGAGCAAATTATCAGTAGAAGACACAAACCCAAAGCAAGTATGTAAAATCTTACTGTTTTCAGTCTGAAAATGTGCCATCATTTGGTAAATGAGTATTTGTTTTAGTCATCTGCCTGTTACTAGATGTATATATCTGTATGGAATAAGGTCCTTAAATGTTTCAAAATGACGTGACAACATACAACTATCTGTGGGACCCAAATGTTACTCTTTTGAATATTGAAACTAAATCTGAAACACCTTTAGGAAGATGGAGAAAATGAATCAGATTTTCTCCAGGTTAGGTGATTTCTCCCATCTTTCTTAAACCATTTTCTTTGCCCCTTTAACCACATACTCCAAGAATAAGGGCTCTGCTCTTAGGGCTCTCTCTCCAGCTCTCCCTATCCTACCCTGTGGGCTCCCACCAGGGAGGGAATAACTCTTTGGTCAGGCTGGGGAAAAGCTTGACTTCGGTACCATCTGTGCCTCTGAGAGACATCTCTTTCTCTAAAAAGTGAGCCTTCACTTTCATTTTGATATTTCTGAATAAATTGTGAGAAATTTATCTCTAATTAGAGACTGCCTCAACCAGCTGTCCAATGCCCCACTTCTTTCCCTAGAAAAGACCGGGTAGATATGGGACTTCATGAAAATCTCATCTCTCTAAATTCTTTCTCCAGTAGGGCTCTTAGTGACTATGTCTATTGATCCCCATTACTAAATTCTTTTTTCAATTTCCTCTCACAAAGCTCAGGTCAAGTTTCTCCCTATGTCCACTGCTGACACAGCCTTTTTATTGGCAAGATGGGATAGACTTTTCATATGCAACACCTGTAGGTATATATGGTTCTTAATTCTTATCTCCTCCCTCATGGACATCTAACCTTGAGGTATCTCCTAATAGGGACAGACCTACCCCTTTCTCCAGCAAGAAGCAGTTTCAGAAGATTTGTGATCATTGTCCCTGTTCTCCTAACCTTCTACCCATGCCAGAAGAAAAGGGAGAAGATGATGAAACCCTGAGAACCCCACCCAGAGCTCCTATATAAATTGACTATTAGTTACCCTCCAAAAATCCCTGTTAAAATTTCCGCCCCTCTCAGCTATTTTGTTAAACTTCAGTTAGATCTTTCTTTGAGTCTAGTTTATTATATTTTTGCATCAGTAAAGTCTTGTGATCCCAACAAAATCTCCTTGAATTCTTTCAAGTCACCTCCAAACTATTTGGAGAGCACATAACCTCTTCTATATGAGAGACCTGTTCAAATATTGAAGCATAGTCAGTATGCTCTTGACTCTCAGGTTAAATTTAGACTTTAAATAGATTCTTTAAACAGATAAAAGTACACCAATGTAATTATCCATTAACCTACTTAAAGTGAAGATTTGATTGATACTTTTATATTTCTAAGAGGTGTTTTCTGTTGGACATATAAAATACTATATAGTAATATAATTAATTTTAAAATATAAAATTATGTGTATATATTGCTGAAGCAATTGGGGTTAAGCAACTTGCCCAGGGTCACAGAGTGTTAAGTGTCTGAGGCCAGATTTGAACTCAGGTCCTCCTGACTTCAGGGCTGGTGCTCTAACCACCATGCCACAGGGATATAAATACCCTTGTATTTGTATAATTTGTAGAGTGAAGATTATTTTAAATTGTCAGACAAGGGAAAGGTTGTAGAAAGTAAACATTCTCTTTGAAACTTTAATGAGTTACTTCCCATCTAATCAGATCAGGTTTCTTAGAAGAAGTGACCCTTGACATAAATACTGAATAAAGTAACTAAGGATGGGAAATAAAATGCTATCTAAGCCCAAAAGGAGGCATTGGAGAAGGTATCTATAGAAGTAAGAGAGAGAAGAAATAAGATATCCTTGAAATCTGTTATGTGCCCAGGTCAATGACAATGATTATTAGATGCAAAGATTGGTAGTTTTGTTTAATTTATAATAATTTGTTTAATTTTAATTTATAATATTATAATTTATAATCTAATTATATTAGTGGTATTTATATATAATTTGGAATCCATTTAATACTTGCAAAAATATACTTTCTGAAAGGAATCCCAGATGCTATTCAATCCAACCCTAAAACATTTGATTGATAAGGTGTTTACAAATAGATGGAGAAAAAAAGATGAAAGTCTATAATTGGAACTAAAGATCTGCATCCCAACATAACTGAGAGACTGTGGTGCATTTGATCAGACTGCTGAATTTTACTAGCTAGGCTTTCATAGGCTCCCACAAGAATTAGTCTTTTATCCTCAAAGTTCATAGGACAAACAGAGGGGACCTGTGAGGTCATCCAGTCCAATACTAATTAATCCTTAGGTCTTAGGATCATAGATTTAAAGTTGGAAAAGAATCATCTAGTCCAAGTCCCTTATTTATAGCTGAAAGAACTGAGACATGAAATGATTTCTTCAAAATCATACTGAGCTAAGATTTGAACCCAAATCCTCTGCCTCCAAATACAGCTCTTTTCCCATTGCAACTTACTATCATGATGTACAAAAGCTGTGACCAGCCTGGTGATGGGTGGACTGCTATGTGTACAGGGGGCAGTGGTAAGACTGGCTTGGTACAGAACCAGATTCTGATGTGAATTGATAAGGGAGCAGAAAGTACTAGATATACCCAGGGTTTATTGAGTGGAAAAGTTGTAGATCTGAAAGAATCATAGGATCCCAAAGAATTTGAGCTGGAAAAGACCTTGCATGTCATTAAGTCCAGCCCCCTCTTTTTTTTTTTTAAATAGATAAGAACTTGGGACCCAGAAAGGTTAAGGGCCTTGCCTAAAGTCACATATCTGACAGAATTTGAACTGAGGTCTTTGTGACTCTAGCTTTCCAGCTGACTTAGAGATTTTAAAACTCCGTGTACTATGTTTATGATTCACATGATCACTTCACTGCAGACAAGACTATTTTTAAGAGTCCCAGGGAAAAAAATAATTAAAATTTTTATAACTATTAGAGTCACTTTTTCAACCAATCAGGAATGGTAATGGATTATATAATTTGTCGATATCTAATAGGTGCTTTTGCCCTTGATGTTTTTTCTAGTGTGCTGAAGATGAGGAAACTCGAGACCTGGTTAGACAGCATGGTGGTCTCAAGCCACTCGCATCTCTGCTTAATAATACGGACAATAAAAAGCGGCTAGCAGCAGTTACAGGAGCCATATGGAAATGTGCCATCAGCAAGGAGAATGTAACAAAGTAAGGATGCATCATTTAATTTTAAGTGAAAATGTCATAGAGATTGACATGTATTTTCTTAATCTAATAGAAATAAGTCTTGACATGTATTTTCTTAATCTAATAGAAATAAGTCTTAAGTCACTGTCTAACACCTGCCTAGCCAGTCAGTTTGGGTTAATCTGCTAATAAATAGAGTTCTTGGCTCTCTGAGAACCTAGCCTGATGATGAGAACCGTTCCTCCTCTGGAGCTAAGATAAGCACTAGTGTAAGATCACTGGATAAATAAGCTGCTTAACTCTGTAGGCAGGCAGACTTTCGAATTCAGAAATGCCTCAATTTTACCTGATGAAGATTTAGAACCTGGGTAATTTTAGGGATAAAGAATGGGAAATGGAGCTTCAGAGGTTGTAGAAAAGCCAAAATGTTCCTTAATTCTTATTGATCCAGTCAACCCATAGAAATATTATTCTTAAATATGTATTTGCAAATCTGTTTAGTAAGTTAAAAATGAAATGTAAGTAGAAAAGCCAAAACATTCCTTAATTTTTATTGATCCAGTCAACCCATAGAAATATTATTCTTAAATATGTATTTGCAAATATGTTTAGTAAGTTAAAAATTAAATGTAAGTAAAGTTTAAGAGACATTACTTTTGCACTATGATTATTTTTTTAACCTCTCTGTTTTCTCTACTATTAGGTCCACTCTTTAGGTCTTTAGGTAGACTCTTTAGATCTATCCTAACGTGACTGATAACAGCTTGATATTGATTTTTCAGTTTCAAAGTACAACAAATGTAGCATATTTATTTTTCATAAATCATATTTAGAAACATGCTAGCTATCCTGATAACAAAGATAATGGAATAGTTCTTAAAAGGAGGATTTTTCTCTATCCATAGTGTAATTTCCTTGAATGGGAAATGCTCATTTCCTATCAGCATTTTCTTCTTCTTCACAGTCTATTGTGTTCCATGTATTGTTGCATATTGTTGGGGTGTTGGTATTTTAAAGATGGGCCTTTGCTTTCAGGGGAAGTTTGGGGGTCATTAAAGGAGCTTTGCAATTTCCTGCAGGTAATCCATCCAGCACTGCCTGTTCAATTCTGTACCAAACCTGTTTTCCATCTAGACCAGGAATTCTTAAAACATTTTTGTGTTGTGGATGCCTTTGACAATCTGGTAAAGCCCATGGATTTCTTCTCAGAATAGTGTTTTTTAAATATATAAAAAAAATATAGGATTAGGGAGGAACTAATTATTTAAAATAATAATAGAAACAATTTTTTAAAGTTTGTAGTTGACTAAGTTAAATCTCTGATCCATACTGTTAAGCCTATTAGTACATATAAGTATGTATGTACAAACATACACATATATGGTGTATCTTAGTGTTTCTATGTATATGTATTGTATAATATACACACACATATATACTAATAATCAACCTCTATAAAAACTTTCATTCAAATGTGTTATAATTTGTACAATAAATAAACAATTCTCAAGTTTGATTTCTCTCTAAGGTGTTTTTAGCTTCTATATAAAGAGGGCATCTTGTAAATTTAACTGAAATATCCTTGGATTGTACTGAAATAAAGTGACCAGAGAGAGAAGAGAATAAACACTCATTATGCACCTAGTGTGTCCCAGGCATTTTACCAATATCATCTCATTCAGTCTTCACAACAGCCCTGGGAGGTGTTTGTTGTTGTTTGGTCATTGTGTTCAGTTCTTCATGGCCCCATTAGGGTTTTTTTGGGCAGAGATAGTGAAATGGTTTGTTATTTCCTTCTCTATCTCATATTATAGATGAGAAAACGAAAAAGAAGATTATGTGACTTGCTCAAGGAGACACAATAAGATGAGTCTTCCTGACTTCAGATCCAGCACCCTATTCACTGTGCCACCTGGGAGAGAGGCACTTTTATTATCCTCACTTTACAATTGAGGAAACAGATAGACAGAAATTAAGTGACTTCTCTAGCTAGTAAGATCTAAGACCATATTTGGACTCCTGTTTTCCTGATCCTAGGTTAAAACTTCCATCTTCTGCACCACTTAATTCACATATTGAGATGTCTATTAGTAATTATTCTGTTTCTAAGCTCTTTTGAGATGAATATTGAATCTGAACCAATAGAATATAATAAATGCCAGATTTAATATATATGATGATAAGGAGCTTGACTACATGCCTGAATTTCATTAAACATTTTAAAATGTTTAGTCAACCTGAGAATTTCAAATAAAAATCTTCTAAAATTGAAAAAAATCTTAAAATAATACTACAGAAATATTTTGATGTTCTCTCTTATCATTTAGGTTTCGAGAATTCAGAACTATTGAAACCTTAGTAGGACTTCTAACTGATCAGCCTGAAGAAGTGCTTGTGAATGTGGTTGGAGCCCTAGGAGAATGTTGTCAAGAACCGGAGAATCGAGCTATTATCCGGAGATGTGGTGGGATCCAGCCACTTGTTAATTTGCTTGTGGGAACAAACCAGGCTCTTCTTGTAAATGTTACAAAAGCAGTTGGTGCATGTGCAGCAGAACCAGAAAGCATGACGTGAGTGGTAACCTTGGGAACTTGATCTATATTAGATGAGTAGCAATATAATGTAGTCAACAGAGAGCTGCTCTTGGAGTCAGGGGGACCTGAGCACAAGCTCAGCCTCTGACTTGTACTGGCTATGTGGCAATGGGGAAGTCACCTAATCTCTTGAAACTTAAAAGATGCAGACAATTTGCTGATAGGTATCAGAAGAGTTTCTGTGTAGAAGCTTGAAATGATGAGCCTACACTAAAACAAAACAAAATAAGGCAAAATTAGAAGATATTTATGTGATGATAGAATAGTAAGTTTATTTATAATCATACAAAATAATGAAAAGCTAAAATGTACTCTTAATATTAGTAGGACACAGAGAATGGGCTATTTCAGAGTATAATGGCAAAAGGGGTCACGTTTGAGATTTTCTGGCTGCCATCTATGTCAGAACCACCATGAAGTCAGCCCTCTTGACTTTGGGTTGGGTAGTTTGATAGGGTGCTGGAGACCAGGGAGGTGCAATCATATCAGTGACAAGCACATTCTTTCTTGAAATTATCTCCAATATTTTTCTCATTTGTGACACTACAGGAACTTATGGTTGTGTTATCATTCATTTTTCTTGGATGATAGAGGGAGACATTTATCTTCCTTGGGAAAAATCAATTAGCTGGTCTTTTAGCTCTAGCTTCATGCTTTTTTTCATAATTTAGACACAGATAATATTCATCTTTGAGAAGATAGAATTATACCTGTTTGGGTCATGCTCTTGATGGAAGAGAGAAACAATTCACTGAGGAATTACCTCGAGCCTGAAGCAAAGTTCTAGTTCAATAGAATCAAACTCAAATAGAAATCCTGTGGATAAAGCCATGTTGACTTAGAAAACCACAAAACAACATAATCTCTGTTGTATTATATTTTTATTTATTTTGTTATATATTTCTCAATTATATCATAATCTGATTAAGGTCACAAAGTCCATGTCTTTGTTCTAGACTGGATTTGTAATGGGTTGCTTCAGTTTCTGGGAAAGTATAATGGGAATGGCTGAGTATACATGGTGAGGTTGAAGTGACATAATGGGTATAAAGGGCTGTACCAACTTTAAAATGCTAGATAAATGTCAGTCATCCTGATTCTCTTTTGGGACATTGTTCTCCCTGACTAGCTCATGCACTCCCAAAGATGAGCCAAGCAGGATAAAGGAAGCTTGGCACTGGTTGGATGACTCTCACATCTCTATCTCCAGCCCCAACATCTGCTCAAGTGGCAGGTCAACATGCCCTTGACATCTCCACTTACATCTTCGACTTCACTTTCAGCTCTACAGTTCAACCATGTTTATCTTCATTTTCTTATAAACTATTCCTTTTTCTAATTTATTTCTAATCATGGCCTACATTTTCCCAATCACCAAAGCCAAAAACTTCATTGTCACCCTTGATTTCTCCCTTTTCCTCACCACACTCTCTACCCCATCCAAATGTAATCAATTGCTGAGGCTTATTGACTCTATCCTTACATTTTTTCTTCCAAGTGCTCATCTTCCATTCCCACAGCCACATTCAGATCTTCTACTTTTCACTTATACAATTTGATGTCCTTCCCCAACTCCAATTTCACTCCATTCCGCTGTTTAATCCAGTCTACCTTACACACAGTGTGAAGGAAACACAGTAATGTCTGAGTTTGGATTTGAACTCAGGAAGATGAGTCTTCCTAATCCAGACATAGGACTCTAATCCACTGTGCCACCTGGGAAGGAGGTATTTTATTATCCTCATTTTACAATTGAGGAAATAGGTAGACAAAAATTAAGTGACTTGTCTAGTTAGTAATCATCTAAGACCAGATTTGGACTCCTGTTTTCCTTACTCCAGGTTCAAACTTCTATCTTACTACACTAATCATAATTCTTCTTTCTTCAAAATCCTTCAGGATGTCCCCATTGTTTACCCAATGGAGCCCAAATTATTTTCACTCACTGAATCCCACCTAGCTTTCTCATACTCTCCTCCTTTCAATACTCTGTATCCTTAAAAAAACCAGACTATCATTCCCTGTATGACTTCTGTTTTTTGTGCTTCACCCTTTCTGCCTTTGCTCACTTCGTCTCTTTTGTCTTGAATACAAAGAATATTTTGAGTTAGACGGCCCTAACTAAAGTAATCACTGCTACTTCTTGGTAATCACTTGCAGACTTCTTTTAATTTCCAGGACATTTATAATTTGTGTAAAAATTGCTTGCGTGCTACCCCAAATAGATTGGTAACCTTCTTGATTTATACATCATTAAAACTGGAAAGGAACTTAAAGATTTTGTCTTTTTTATTTTTTTTCTGGTCATATGTGTACATTCATTTTTTAAAAAAAAACACATTTTTACTTATAAATCATGTTGCGACAGAAAAATTAGGAAAACAAGGGAAAAACCATGAGAGAAAAAAAAACAGAAGAAAAAGGTAAAAAAACTGAACATAGCATATGTTGATTTATATTCAGTCTCCATATTTCTCTCTCTGGATGCAGATGATGTTTTTCATCCAAAGTTTATTGGGATTATCTTGGATCACTGAACCTCTGAAAATCAAATCTTTCATAGTTGATTAATGTACAATCTTGCTCTTACTATGCACAATATATTCCTGATTCTTCTTGTTTTGTTCAGCATCAGTTTGTGTAAATCTTCCCAGGCCTTCCTAAAATCAACCTTTTCATCATTTTTATAGAACAATAATATTCCATTACTTTCATATACCATAAGTCATTCATCCATTCCCCAATTGATGGGCATCTACTCATTTTCCAATTCTTTGCCACCATAAAAAGAACTGCTACAAACATTTTTGCATATGTGGGTTCTTTTCCCTTCTTTATGATCTCCTTGGAATATAAACCCAGTAATGGCACTATACCTTTTTTTATTCCATTTGGTCATAGTTACAAATTGTTCTCCAGAATGGCTACATCATTTCACAGTTCCACCAACAATGCATTAGTATCCCAGTTTTCCCATATCCCCTCTAAGTATCATTTTCTTTTCCTGTCACTTTAATCTGAGAGAAATGAGATGGTATCTCAGAATTATTTTAGTTTTCATTTTTCTAATCAATAGTGATTTAGAGCTTTTTTTCCATATGGCTATAGTTAACTTTAATTTCTTCATCTGAAAATTGCCTGTCATATATTTTGAATTTTGTCTTATTTTATGAATGAGGAAACTGAGTGTAGGGACTGTCTTATTCCTTCCTATATTTCCTGGCACTAAACATAGAAAATACTAATACCTTCTATATACTAAGCACTTAGGTATATTCCAGTGTTTAACAGAGTTATGAACACATAATAGATACTCAATTTTAAGAACTGAATCCACAAGGGATGTGCCATCTCAAGATAACTAAGAGTTGACTCCCAGACTATTAAATCTTGAATAAGAGCCATTAGTGATTTGAAGTACTGACAGTGTTTATTTCCAAATGAAGCATATGTAAAAGACTGAGTTTTATAGGCAAACTTGTAGCAATAATATGATCTCAATCCATTCAAAAGCAGTGAATAATTTAGTAGTTTGAGCACTCTGACACCAGTGCTATAGATCCTATTTGATCCTAGACTCAACAGTGATACCTCCTCCATTGGTATAGATTGCACTTTAGGAGGCAAAAGTATGGAGTGAAAAGTGTTGGAGATTTGAAGTCCAAAGCCCTGACCCTTGGCTATGAAACTCCCCTGGTTGCCTACTATGGGCAAGCATTTAATCATTCTAGACCTTTTCATCATTACCCTGAAGATGTTAGATGAAATCCTGTTATCTGTGACCTTCAACAAGCCACTTAAGTTTTATGGGCTTCAGTTTCTTCATCTGAAAAATGAAGAGATTTGATTAGATGCCCTTTAAGTCCTCTTCAAGTTCTGTAGTACCCAGCAGAGAGAAAGACCTTGATGAATGCTTTTTGACTAAATGACTAACTTCTCTCAACTCTGTATCTTTGATCTTTTGATCTTGTGATCCACCCTTCTTACCTGATGTGGTTTTTGATCCAGAGTCTTTTAGTAATGGGGAAGCTAATTTTGCTATATATATATATATATATATATATATATATATATATATATAGTACCAGTTTTATCTTTTTTCAATGTAAGTGTTAACTTTTCACTGACCCAATCAAAGAAGAGGAGCCATAGAGTGAGACACTGACTTCAAAGAATGATAAATCAAGCCTAAAGCCAGTTCACTGAGTTCAGGAGAGAGACTTGAAAAGGAACCTGGCTCCTGATGGAATGAATTGACAGGCTGCATGGGGCTGGGAGAGCAGAGGTAGAGGCAAGGATAACTGTCACAGAAAAAGGGGCCAGTACTCTGCAGCAAAGCTCCTTGGATGGATCAGGCCTGAGTAATGTCAGGACAGAAGCTGTGTTGCTCAAACCACCCTAGTCTCACTAAACTCTGGACTCCAATGTGGTGAGCCATCACCAACTTTTGCTCCTTTCCTTTGTTCTTTATGGGAACCTGCAGTGTTTTCCTCTGAGCATTGATTGATGGAGGGTGAGGAGGATATTTGCCTTTCTATGTTTTAAATGTTTACTTTGTCTTTATAAAAATGAATAATTACTGACACTTCATAGTAGGAGTTGTACTTATTGGGAATACATTCAGGAAGAAAAACTAAGGAGGGAAACATACCCAGATAAGAGAAAGCTAGGTCTAACACTAAGATATTTTGCCAGAAGCACTATCTCTGACTGAGGGCTCAATATATAATAATAATATATTAATATAACTTAATAAAGTAGTTAAAGAGAATTATATACCTCTTACTATTATTTCCTGAAAAAAAAATCTGGATACCATCTCTATATTGTCATTATAGGCTGCTTCTACATGGATAATCATGAATCTTATCAAAATATTCATCCTAGAACTGAGTACAGTTAGCACATCATCAGGAAACAGATATGTTTTGTATTTTTGTTAAAATTCTTGACATCACTTTAAAATTTTTAAGGTACAGCTTCATCTTTCAATGTATGTTTGTATGCTAGTTTTATTGTTGATATGATTTTTACCTCCAGGTGATTTTAAGTTTTGAGTTGTAAAATGAACCCTATATAGAGGTTAGGGTTAGAGTTAGGATTACAAATATGATTATATTTAATCTTCCCTAGGAATTATCTTTTTTTCTTCAAGTATTTCTATAAGGCAAACTATTTTCAAACCCCAACTACCTGGATTACTCCCAACTCTGAGCTTTAAAAATTTTAGCATATGATCCAATCAGTTATGGCTTTTCTGTCTGAGTACAATTTATAAAAGAATTCTTATTAAAATGATAGAATAAATCATTAAGCTGCTCTTTAGGGACTGTACTCCAGGAAAATTTTCTTGGATTATTTCTTGCATTTTTGTGTCAAGGTTCTTTTTTTTTGGTCACAGCTTTCAGATAGTCCAATCATTCTTATATTTTCTCTTCTTGATCTGTTCTCCAGATCTGTTGTTTTTCTTTTAAAATGTTTCACATTGTTTTATTTTTTCATTCTTTATATTCTGTTTTGTTATTTCTTGGTCTCATGGCTTCACTGACTTTCTTGTGCCAAATTCTAATTTTCAAAGAGTTATTTTCATCTTTAAGACTTTGTATTTCCTTTTTTATTTGGCTAAGTTTTTTTTCATAATCATTTTGTTTTTCTTAGATGGTTTTTATTTAATTTTTTTTTTTAGTTTTTCCTTAATGTCTCTCATTTGACTTTTAAATTCTCTTTGGGCAGAGAGCTATTTAATCTGATTCATTGGGGTAGAAAAAGCTCTTTTTATTTCAGTATACTACTCTGAATCTGAACCTGGGTTACCTATTCCTATAATAGGTTTCTATGGTTGTCATTTATTTTTTGTTGGGAAGTATTAGTTTAGCACCTCTAATTGTGGGATGGGGAGATATTGCCTGTAGCTTTACTTCAGCTCTCTCCTCTCCCCTGGAACCCCAAACCAAGAGCTTCTCCCTCCTGCTTGTAACTACAACCATCAAAATCCCTGCCTCTGCACTCACCCTTTGCTGGCATCTTCTCACCCAGGGCAGTGTCTCTGCCCCACAGCCGGGCCTGGCATTCCTAATCAGCTGAGGTTCCCTCCAGACCCTGGGAGGTGAAAGCTCCTGCTGAGGCTGTACCCCAGCCCAGCTTGCTCTAGGGCTCCCTGAGGTGTTTATGGGGAGCTAGCCTGAAGGTGTTTGTGTTTCACACAGATTAATCCCCAGCCTGCGGGCTTTCTTTGGACCTTCTCTGGGTATCCCAGGAGGTGTCCCAAATCTTCTTGGTTTTTAACCAGTCTACGTTCATCTGGAGGTGAAAATGTGTTCTGTTTATGGGGAAAATCTGGAGAGCTTGAAATTCACTGACCTACTCCACAGTCTTGTCAGAATTCTCCTGGTCCAAGAACTCTCAACAAGGAAACCCTCTCTATCAAAACACGGTGGCAACTTCTCTGCAATTCATAGTATCAAGAATTGCTTGGGCATTGAGAGATAAGTGACTGGCCCAGGGTCACACAGCCAGTATATATTAAAAGAGAGGAATTGGAACCTGAGTCTTCCTGACTTTGAGGCAGGCTCTCTATCCACTCTGTGACCTGTATAATATGCTATTTTTTAAAAAATAATCATTGCATGATATCTTTCCTTCATGCAATTAACTCATTTATAAAACATTTCTTGAACTGTCAAATTACCCAGTGTTACATGATCGTGTAATAAAAGACATAATTTATCATAATTATGTACAGGGATAGAATAAATCCTATAGCTTAACATTTCCTGCCTTTGGCTTCAGCATAATTATGTTGCTACAGCATAGATTTTTTCATTGAATTTGTTGTTTTAAGGGGTAAAAAATTATATTTTGTTCACATACAAAAGAAGTTGGCCCCTCTGGCCAGCAAAATCTTTCTTTTGAGTAAATATATAACCACAGAACCAGTCTAAGTGGCCTTTAATAAAGTAGAATGTGCCTCTTGTTTTTTTAAACTAATATGGAGAAGTTTTCCTTCTTTTCATATTTCTTCCTTTAGTTAGTCTCTTTTTCATGTGCTTGAAATAGTTGTTGGGACAGGTCATGATCACCCCCAAACACTGAATTTTCTAAAACCAAACTAATTATCATCCCACTGGTCCTCTTCTCAACCTTCCCATTCTTCTTCATTTCTGTGCCCTAATTTGTCCAGTTTCTACAATCATAACACTCTGGTCATCTGACTTCTTTCACCTATTTTCTACAGTTGGTTACTAAGTCCTGTCACTTCTTCCTTTGAAATATTATTTGGATGTTTGTTCCTTTTTCTCAATGCCAAATATTACCACCCCAATCCAAGCCCTTTTTATTTCATACTTAATTTTTTTGTATTTTCCTTTCCTATATCTCTGCTCTCCTCAGCTATAAATAAATTCCTCGTGGGCAGAGATTGTACCCATGATCAAGACAGTTGGTAAAGACTCATTGGTTGGTTGCCTATTTCAATTCAATTTGCTATTTGTTCAGTCATTTCAGTCATGATGGTCTCTTCATGTAGTGCTTTGATGTTTCCAGCTCATTTTACAAATGAGGAAACTGAGGCAAACAGGGTTTGAACATAGACTGGTTAAAAACCAAAAAATGACTTGCCTAAAGTGACACATCTAGTAAGTGTCTGAAACCGGATTTAAACTCAGGAAGATGAGTTTTTCTGACCTCAGGCCCAGCACTCTGTGCACTAGGGTACCACCTCGTTGACAAAGTCCATCATGTGTCACACTTTGACCATTTGATTGTTGCTCCTTGTTTAGTAATTTTCAACATTAACCCCAACTTGAGATATGCAACTATTTATTGTTCTCTGGTTCCCTCAAAGTGATGTGGGTAAGTGTGAATTAGACCATCCTTCCAGGAAATACCCCTGGCCCTCTCCAATATAGTCTAGCAATAAATTTGAGGCAGTTGGCATTGTACAGACAGAGAACCTAGACATAGGTATCAGACTCTCCACTTCTCTTGGAGACTTCTTATTTTCTTATGGGCAGATGGGCACCTTGCCAGTCATCCATGGTCAATGATAACAGTGGTTTTCCTTAAGAAGTTTTTGAAATTTGTACTGTTTTCTGCACATGACTGAATCTGAGTAGAACTGGACGCTTATCTTTTCTGATGTCTCTTCATGCTAGTGCCTTCCCTCTGGTGATTGTTCCTAATTTCCCCCATTTCTCCCAAAAATAATTTGTTTATCATTCATTGTATCTTGTCTCTTCCACTAGATCATGAACTTTTTTTTTGGCTTGCTTGCCAATTAAAAAAAAATTTATTAAAGCTTTTTATTTACAAAACACATGTGTGGGTAATTCTTCAACATTGACCCTTGCAAAACTTTCTATTCCAAATTTTTCCCTCCTTCCCCTACCCCCTCCCTTAGATTGGATGGCAGGTAGTCCAATACATGCTAAATATGTGAAAATATATGTTAAATTCTAACATATATAAGACTGCCTGCCATCCAGGCGGGGGTGGGGGGAAGGAGGGAAGGGAAAAATTGGAACAGAAGTGAGTGCAAGGGATGTTGTAAAAAATTACCCTGGCATATGTACCATCAATAAAAAATTATAATAAAAATATATGTTAAATCCAATATATGTATACATATTTATACAGTTATCTTGCTGCACAAGAAAAATTGGATCAAGAGGGGAAAAAAACCTGAGAAAGAAAACAAAAGGCAAGCAAACATCAACAGAGAGAGTGAAAATGCTATGTTGTATAGACCATGAATTCCTTGAGAGCAAGGACGCTGCTTTTCTTTTCTTTGTACTTCCACAACTTGGTACAGTGCCTGGCACACAGTGGGGCACTTAATCAAGGTTTATTGACTGACAGACTGATTTCTCTTTCCTGGGAAAGGAGTTTGTTCAGGGTATATTGCCAGCTCTGAGGGTCCTGGAGATTTTGGTCTCTTGTTGGCTAGGATTCTTTATGATAGGATGGGATGCCTTGTAGGTTATTCCTAATTTTCATCAGTTCCTATCAGTAAAAGGTAAGATCCTTTTGTTACATGTTATTTATTGGTATGGTAGTTAATATGGTTTGTGCTTCATTTTTAACTGTCTTGCGGAGGGAAAAGGAGAGAGAGAGAGAGAAAAAAAAAATTGGGAGCCCAGGCTTTTGCAAAGGTGAATGTAGAAAAGCAAAATACTTTAATAAAAATATAGTTTCTGCTTTAACTCTGATTTCACTGGTGTAAGTATCCCCAATGAGGAAGTATTCTATCAATCATCTTTTCTGCAATGTTGAGTCATGGGGAGTGCCTGGGACACTGAGAGGTTGTATCTTGCCCAGGATCCTGGAGTCAGGATGTGCCATTATTGGAGCATAAACTCAGGCCTTTTGGATGGTAAGGCTAGGCCTCAAGGCCTTAATTCCTGGGCATAGCAATATAAAAATACCATTGATATTATAATGACAACTGATTTTCTTTTTCTACTTTGAGAAAGTAATTTTCTTAGGTTGGGTCTAAAGTCATTCAATTGAATTTTCATAACTGACTATAACAGAGGAATGGCCTGGTTGGAGGACAAATGTGCTGGGGTAGACTGCTGGTTATGTGGCCTGAACCAGATTAAAATGTAATTGGGAAATAGTTAATAATATAAAATTTAAAAACAACATGGATAATGTGAATGTTTAACACTGACTGTGGAGAGAGCAGCCTTGGAAGGCAGGGTGGTAAAAAGGAAGGATCACAGAATTTAAAGTCAGAGGACCTTGGTTGAAATCCTGGGCCTGGTTGGAATCCCTGCCCTATCAGTGACTACTTTGTGTAATCTTAGGCCAGTCTCTGGGCCTCAGTTTCCTCATTTGTAAAATGGGAGAGTTAGAACTAAATGGCTCCAAATTCCCCATTTCTAAATCTGTTGGTTATGATTTTATAGCAGAGGGCTGGACTTACCACCAGAAAGATCTGTGTTCCAATTCTACCTCAGACATTTGCTAGTTCCTGCTTTCTCTGAGCTTATTCAGGTTTTCTCCTTTATTAAATGAGAGCCTGGACGTCATCTGCAGTGTCCCCTTCAGGTCTGATCTTGTTAAAGTATCTTAGATTTGGAGGTCAAAGAATTGGATCCTGGCTGGATTGCTTAATACCGGTTTAGCCTTAAGCAACTAACTTCTCCTTTCTGACCCTCAGTTTTTGTTCAATCCGCATTTTCATCATTTCTGACTCTCTGTGACCCTATCTAGGATTTTCTGGGCCAAGATACTGGAGTGGCTTGCCATTTCCTTATCTAACTCATTTTACAATGGTGGAAACTGTGGCCAACAGGGTTAAGTGACTAGCCCAGGGCCACACAGGATCACACATAAAATTGCACAGTTGGTAATTTTATGAGATTGGATTTGAATTCAGATATTCCCGACTCTGAGCCCAGCACTCTGCCCACTGTACCACCTAGCTGCCCCTTGGGCCTCAGTAGCTACATCTATAAAATGAAAGGTCTGGGCTAGAAAATCCTGAAAGTTCTTTCTTGTTGGAAATCCAAAGGTCCTATGAAAGGACCCACTCTTTTTTTGTTGTTTGTTTTGTTTTTAAACTCTGCCAAGACCCTAGACTTTGGTGACAGATTTGAATTTCACAATTCCCCAAGGTGGCTAACCAAAGCTTACTCTCCAACTCGGTCTCTTTTTCAGAATGGAGCTTAGAGTGCCATATAAAACTTCTGAGGCTTCTTTTGAAGGAAGTTATTTTCTAATCATACTTTTTCGCTTAGGGATGATCGTACAAGTCTGGCATTAATTTCTTCTCCATCCTCATTTTTTTTCAACTTTCCTTCTTGATTTCAGAACATATGGATTTTACTTCCATTTCTTAATGTTGAGGTTTAAGAAGAGCTTTATACTCTTTTTAGCTAACCACATTTAGTCTGAGCCATTGTCATATAATACTATTTATCGATGCAGTTTTCAGCAAATATTGTGAACATTTCTTAAAACATGTAAAACTGTGGTTTCAGAATAGTCATGTCAACAGGGCCAGAACTGAACCTCACAATTTCACCAGTGCGCACAATGTGAAGTTCATACAGCACTGTTTGTTTACATTTGTATATGTGGTTAAGCTTGGCAAGAGACCCAGCCAGACTTCTTAACGGATCATGATGAATGTTAATGTAACAAAAAGGATTGCAGAATATAACAAACAGCTGCCTCATTTTTTTTTCATTTTAGTAATTCATGGCAATGGAAATTATCAATCAAAATCAGTTTGCAATAGATAAAATTTTGGTTGCCACTAGAAACTGAAACTCTGTTTATATAGCTCAGGATGGTGAGCCTAGCCACTGGGCTGAGTGGTGATTGCTATGGTGAAGTTGGAGATCTCTAAATAAATAGTTTACTTTTGTCTTTGTAACATCAACAAATTATTGTAAAATGCATCACTAAGTGACTATAACCGCAAGACTAACTAGCATACTTCTCCAAATAAATTCAGAGTAAAATGCTAATCAAAACAAATAAATAACTTCTGATAATGGGCAGATCTTAGATTTAGACCTGGAAAGGAACCTCAATAACCATCTAGAACAGCCGTCACATTTTGCAGGTGAGGAAACTAGGACAATTTGCCAGGAGCACACACATTACAAATTATAGAGATAGTATCCACATCTAAATCCTGAGTCCTGAATCCATGCTCCCTCCACTTTCTATACCACGTGGCCTCTAATTTTGGTCCTACTAGGATTAGGGATATCTAGGGGCACTGGATTTGGAATCAGGAATATGACTTCAGACACATCCTAGCTGTGTGACCCTGAGCATGTCATTTAAATCTGCCTCGGTTTCCTTATCTGTAAAATGAGCTAGAGAAGGAAATGGAAAACCTCTCCAGTATCTCTGCTAAAGAAACTCCCAAATGGGGAATTAGATGTGACTGAACAACAGCAAGGTTAGTAGAGTTCTGCTGTGTCAAAGAAAAAATGATTAATATTTGCCATCTACAGGACAGCTTAAGTAAAATCTAATTCATCACCATCATATCCTTCTTAAATAAGTATTTAACAATAAAATTTTTCTATATACTAGACACTGTGTTAAATGTTAAAGGGAAAAAAGAGGCAAAAACAAATCTCTGCCCTCTAGGAATTCATGACTGGGGAGACAACATAGAAATGACTATCACTTACCAGGGAAACATACTGTAAATAGCAGGTAATCAGAAAACTAGGAAAGTTCTGTTGCAGAAGGTCAGAATGGAATTTAGTTTTGAAAGAAAGATGCCAGTGAAAAGCCATGAAATAATGATATGCTATGAATAAAGACCAGTGTCACTGGATTACAGATTATGTGGAATATCATACTGATAGAGTAGGAAGAAGCTAGATGTAAACAATTTTTAAAACCAAACACATGATTTTATATTTGATTTCAAAATTAATTCCAAAACATGTTATGGAAAAAAAATGATTGTACTGAGAATCATAGAATTTAGATCTGGAAGAGACTATAGGAAATTGTCTAATCCAATCTCTTTATTTTATGATTGGGGAAATTGAGGTCCAAAAAGATTTATTGACTGACCCCCAAATCCACATAAAATAATAATAAATAGCAGAATCAAGATTCAAACCCAGGACTTCTGGCTGCATAGTTAGGTGAGGTCCCTATTCGACAATCTGTATATCTTTGGATGAGCCATCTGTAGCCTTGGACTGGTACCATAGAGAGTAAGAGGTGCATCAAAGAGAAGAAGTGATGAATAATTCACAGGAAACAATCTTCAAAAGGAAAAAATAATAGCAAAACTCATGTTTCAGATGTCTGTTTAGACATTCACAATATATAGATGACAGAATCATAGATTTAAAATTTGATGGAATTTTAGAGCCTATCAAGTCCCAGCTTTTTCTTGTACATACAGACTTAATATGTTTGTCCAGGTTAGTGTCTTATTTTTGTTCTTCCTTTGTTCTTGAAGAAGACCAATGACATCATGAGGTGATGTCTTGACTTGGATTGGATTTAAGGAGGCAGAGCTATGCAAAATCTAATATGTGATTTGAACTTAAATCTTCTTATCTACCTCAACAGTGTGAAACAATGAGCCTAGTACAAGGAGGAAGGAAAATCTGATTTTATGGGTATTATTCCGACATGCTGGGAGTGTGTGACTTGTGACTGGAATATAGGATGGAAGAGTATACCTTCTACAAAAGAAATGGAGAAAGGGGTAAAAGTTAAACAACCTTAGCCATCAGGAAAACAAGGAACCCAAAGGAAACATTAGAGAGAGCCTTTGGGTGAATATCAGTGGAGAAGTGACATAGTTGTTGAGATTTTCTGTATATCAAATGGACAGAAGGGAATTAAAGAAGGAACTTGGGAGATTGATTATAAACCTATAATGGAAACATGATATCACAATGAAAGGGAACTTTTCCTAACTGGATAGAAACTTAGAATTCTCTGCTAAGAGCAGAAAACCTGACAAATTTCTGGCTTCCCTTCATGATCATTTCATTCTCCAAAACTGGAGAAAACCACAAAGGGAACTGCTCTTCTGGAACTTATAATGACCAATATGGAGTCATTGGTGGTTAGAGTGGAAAAAGGAACAATTTTGGAATCAAATGACCTTTCCATCAAAGAATTCATAAGAAAAAGAGTGAGAGCAAAGGTAGATACAGGTAGATATGCCTCCTAAATTCTATAAATACATCTCAACTTTGTAAAGGAAGGAAGAAAAAGCTGTTTTCAAGGATTCAGAATAAGAATCGATCAGATCCAATGGCCCAATAACTTGGAGAGTCAGCCCAAGAGGAATGAAGAGTGAAATAGAAATTATTCTAATGTAAAACATGCAAATAAGGGATGCTGGAATTAATGTGGATGCAAAGAGAATTTAGTCTATTCAGATTTGTTTAAAAGTAACTGGGAATAAAATGTGAAAGACTAGGTTCTTGTATAAACTGTGCCAAGACCAATAATGTCCAGAATGAACTGGGGCTGGTGATCAATAATTAAAATAACAAAAAAGACTGTTTTTGTTGTTGTTTTAGCGGTGTTGGGGGCAACCAAAGGATGCAAAACAAGGAATAGATGGGATAGAATGAATGAAACTGAGAAGACTGAACTTTTCAACTCTACTTTTGTGTTCATTGCCAAAGAGAAAGACATTTGGATTGGGAAGGAAGTAATAAAAATGGCTAACAGGTAGTTAAAACCCAAGATAAGTCAAGAGACAGACAATATTTAGCTTTTCTTGATGAGTTCAAAATCACCAGGCCCAGACAAAATACATCCCAGGGTACTGAAAGAATTGCCAGATGTAGTTGTGGAACCACTATTGGCATTGTAGCAACTAGAGAAGGGCAAATGTTGTCCTAACAACTTTTTTAAAAAGAGAAAAGGCCCACTTCTATAAACTATAAATCAGTGTTGTCTTCTGTTTCTTGGAAAAGTTCTAAAACACATTATTAAGAAGATGGCTTGTGAACACTTAGAAAGGAAATTAGTGATCACTAAAAGTAGGCATGACTTCATCAAGAATGGTTCATGCCTAACTAATGTTTTTTTTTCCTTTTAAACCTTGAAAATAAACCGCTGAGAGAGAGAAAACTATGAGTTTTTTTTTTTAACTAAGGGCAAAGGAATTTCCTAAAGTTTTTATCTAGAGGCACATAATTTCAAATAGATCACTGTTTATAACTGGTAATTCTTCTTCATTCCATTTCATTGTAGAAATAAAAATCTATGATTCCCCCCCTAATTTTCCTGATATTTGCTTCCATAAATGATCATAATTTCAGTGAAAAACTTCATATTCTTTCTTAGCCAACTTCATGTAAATTGTATCATTGGATTTTTGATAGGGTGGGCCAGACTCCTCTTCACTGTAATTATAAGAGATTGTGCATATAATTCTAGCTAGAGATTAGTGAGATTCTGATTAATGAGAGTAATGGATAACATGAAATGGTCATCTTATTCGAATTCACACTATTTGAAGTTATAATTATATGTAAAAATATGATAATTGTTTCCATCCAATTGAAATGAACAATGTGAATTTGAATAAAATGGTCCCTGGGATTATTATTTGGGATTCATAATTGGCAGTAATTGGGATTTAATTGTATAAAGAGCAAGACTTTGGCATTGAATGTCTTAATAGTAGGGCTTGTTGGCTAGTGGACTATTTTTATTTTAAAATATTTATATGTTTTATTATGAAGTATCTAGTTAGTTATGTGTTTACTTTTTTATCATGCAAATTGACAACTAAAAGTCTTTCCTGACCCCCAGTATGTGTAAAATTGTGAAGTGGCATCTGGCAGATAATTCTTGGTTTAGAAAGACTTTTATTACATCTTAAGCTGAATCTGTTCTTCAAAAAAACTTTTATTGATGTTTTAAAAAATGTCATCTTTCTCAATGGAATTCTTGGCCCTCCTGGAATTTTCCTATGGAACAAAGAAGCATAATAAAGCAACAAAACCCAATACATTGGACTTGACAAACAAATTAAGCTTCCCTCCACACCCACAGTCTGTCACCTCCTGCTGAGAAGAGAGAGGTCTGTTCTACTATCAACTCTCTAAAGTCAATAAATTCACTTTTCTGAATGAAGCCAGAGATAGTTTTTATGTTTTTTTAAGATGCCTTTAGGTTTTTTATGCAATACCATCATTGGATAGGACAGATATCAATTGTTTTATGAAGACGTGCAAAAGTGATTTTCTACTTGGAGCTTTGAGACTAATACATTTTGAAGGCAAGCTCATCTCTCACAATCAAGGGAAAGTAGATATTCTTGCATTAATTTTTGAGACTGAATTATATTGTATGTTAATAATACATATTGTGTTCATGGTTAAATACTTCATATAATTAAACTTCAACTTGAGGTTAAAATTCAAAGAAAGTTTGATTTCCATTATCTTCATTTCATCTGCTTTGAGTTTAATGTATCTTTCTGAACAAAGCCATGTTTGTAAAGGATATTAAGTTTTGTTTGGCCTTCCTCTCAATTTAAAGTACTCAGTGGACCTTAATGTGAAGCTAGGATCCCCTAGACTGATTGATATATAAACATAAGACAGATGGCGTAGAGATGACTCTGATGATAATTCATTTTTCGGCTAGTCATGAAGATACTTTGATTACAGTATGTTTAAGTAATTATAACACAGTATTCAATGTTAGTCTTGTTGGTAAGGGAACACATGGGAAACAAGTTATGTGTTATTCATGCCCAACAAAGGATGCACTGTGGTGTGACGATTTTAATTCCTAATGCTAGATTAAAACCGTAGGAGTTTAAAATATGTCATACAGTAAGGTAAATACATTAAACACAGACCAAATAAAATAGTTAAGTACATAGTTTTTTTGGCCTAAATATTTGTTTTGGAAAGTATTTAGTTGTTACTATATGAAAGAAACCAGTATGTTTGAATTGGGGTTTCAGTTTGCACGTAGTTTATTACAAAGTCACATGGTTATCATGCAGTATGCTTTCTATGTCCTAAGTTTAGTAGTGTTGAAATCACTGAACTGACACTGGCATGAATTTTCCCCCTGTTTTTCATATTTTAAAATCCAAACATCCAAACAGGAGTTTAAATGTGCATAATTAATGGAAATGCAATAATTCTTTTACTTTTTCTTTTAAATTAATAAGCATTTCTTTTCTCTCCTTCCAATCCACTCGCTTCCTCTCCCCCACTGGGGGTAGGGTGGGTGGGGAAAGAAGAGCAAAACTCTTATAGAAAATATGCATAATCATCATGCAAAACAAATTTTCATATTGCCCAAAGATGTATGTTCCATTTTTCATATTTAATCTATTAGACTCTCAGAAGTTGGGTAACATTCTTCATTATTAATAATTTGGAATAGTGATTGGACATTGCATTAATCAGAGCTCTTAATTCTTTCTAAATTACTTTTTTTTTACAATATTGTTATTTTTATTGTTGTGTGAATTTGTCTCCTTGTTTTGCTTATTTCATTTTGCATCAAAGTTGTGTAAATCAATATAATTTCATTTTATTTATGTATGTAACCTATAATTAATGTGTGTATCTTTAATTTTGCTTACACAACAGAATAATCGATCGCTTGGATGGAGTTCGTTTATTATGGTCCTTGCTGAAAAATCCTCATCCAGATGTTAAGGCCAGTGCTGCTTGGGCTCTCTGCCCCTGCATTGAAAATGCAAAGGTAAGTGAGTACATATTGCAAATATAAATAAATCTGATACTCGTATCTTACTATATAATTACTTTAACTTTGTCTTATTTCTATCTCTTAATTTACTGTAAAAGTCTTTTTGGTCTGCTGAGTAGGTTTCACTATATTTACTTGTATTGTATTTGGATCCAAGTTGAGTGCCTTTCAGATCCTCATTACCTTGTCTTTATAGCAGCAAGATTTTCCCTTCAGTGGTACATCTTATGTTTTAAGGACATCTTTTACATAATAAATTTAGCAGAACTCTAAACACCATTCTAAATATTTCCTTGCTAATATTAGTCTCTTAGAAAAAGTAAATGTAACATTTTTATTGGCTTTAGACCAGTAACTCCGAAATTTAACAAATATTTATTAACTGACTACTTTGTTCAAGGTTCTGTGCCTGCTCTCCAAGGACCAGTCTAGCTAAGTGTGGAGTGACTCATCAGTAGAGTAGCCCCTAGGTGAAGAATTCTTTTGCCTTGGCAACTCACAAAATGAAGAAAAAAAATCAAAATGGTCTTCATTACTCTAGACCATTCACTTCTGCAAAATTAATAGCAGTGGAGAAGAGAAAGTGAGAAGGGGAAGGGTTGAGAAGGTACTAAGAATGACATTTTTAGACTTCTTATAAATATTAATTTTGCATTTAGATTTATAAACATAACAGCCTTGTTCAATGACCAATGAGTTGACATATTACCAGAGAACTCAAACTATACCAATATTGGTAATCTCTCTCTCAAGAAACCTAGAAACAATAAGGAAATTGCAGCTAACTAAAAAATAGATTCACATATTGTTGAAGAAGCCAGATACAGAGTTTGTTTGTTTGTTTTAAATAAGATAATTTGGTCATCTCACTTTACTTTGCTCTCAGTAAATATAAAGGAAGGAATGGTCATGAAGGTAGCAGGAGTTTGTGATCTAGCCTTTAACAACAGATGAATAAGTAGAAGAAACTTTATGAAGAACTTGACAAGAGTCTCCTAATTAATATAGCATGTTCTTTGTAAGTTTGCTGTCAGAGTGGGCATGGAGGAGCAGTTTGAAAAATATTTTAGAACATTTGGTTCAAGATCAAGGAATGAAAAAAACCAAAAGCTAGTAAATTCAGATGCCTTGAATCTGTATATCCTGAATACTTTTGTGAAGAGAAGAGAGTTAGAAAGCACTAAATAAAATGAGCATCAAACAACTTCACAAACAATGAAACAGCCCTTGCCCTTAGATAGGAAAGTGACTGGTTGTAGACATGGGACTTATATCTGAGTCGTTTTTCTGCATGAGGTTGGACCTTTGACATTTGCAACAATTTATACAATTGCATGTACTTCATCCTGATACTTATTAGCTAAGTAACCCTGAGAAAGACACAACTCAAATTGCCTCAGTTTCCTCATTGATAAAATGAGCTGGAGAAAGATATGGCAAATCACTCCAGTACATTTGCCAAGAATACCTTAAATATCATGAAGTCAGACACACCTGAAAATGAGTGACCAACAATAGCCTAATATAAACCTACAGGACAGAGTGCTGGCCTTGGAATTCAAATCTTGTCTCTTATACCTACTGTGAGACCCGGATGAAGACATTCTGTTTACCTCAGTTTCTTCATATGTGAAATGGAAATAATAATAATAACTATCTCTCAGGATGATTATGCTTCAGTTTCCTCATTTGTAACATGAGAAGGATAGACTTAGTGAATCCTATGGTTTGCAAAATAGCCCAGTTGGATCCCATAAATTCTGTGATTGTATGATCCTGTTTTAAGCAAGCTGTTGACTCAGAAAAATGAGGAATAGCTAAATATAGACACTGATTGATCATTCCCATTTTAAAAAGAAGTTTTAAATGATTTAAAAATAGTCCCCATGATAAGACCAAAACAAACAAACAAAAAAAAAAACCCTACCTCAGAAGGCAAACATATGACTTCTTTGGAAAGAAGAGAGATACAATAGCTAAGGCAATGCTATTTAGAGTATATGCAGTTAGATGGATCATTGGGTCTGAAGTCAGGGAGATTTGAATTCAATACAGCCTCAGACACTTACTAGCTGTTTGACCCTAGACAAATCATTCTATTCTATTCTATCTTTGCTAGGAAATCCCTATGACCATACAGTTCACAGAGTCACACAAAAAAAATGGACACAACTGAGCAATAATCTTGGAACTGCTAAATGGCACGGTGAATAAAGTGCAAATACCTGGGGTTAAGAATACTTCCTTAGTATAAATCTGGCATTGGATCCTTACTATCTGACTGACCCTGGGCAAATTACTTCACTCTGGTTGCTTCAGTTTCCTCACCTGTAAAATGAGCTGAAGAAGGAATGACAAACCACTCCAGTTTCTCTGCCAAGAAAACTCCAAACGAGATCCCAGAGAACATTACTGAAAGAGATGTAACAACAACTTGGAGGAGCTTGGAAGAAGATCAAATACCTCAAAGACAGTGAAAAGTAGTAGGAGGAATCTATACCTGAAGCTGCAGAAATTTATTCAGGAGACTAACGAAATAAATCAGTTCCAACAGGATGAAACAGAAAGGAGGGTTTAAAGAGATGTAAAATGGAAGTGATCTGCTGGTATTTCAATAACAACTTAGCCTTCTCATCATTGAAAGGAAGATGACTGTATTTTAATATAATACTTAGCTCCTGATAGGTCATGTGAGGAAGAAGAGGTGATAGTTTAAAAAGACAAAGTCAGGAAGATCAGCTGTATAGAAACATCCACAATGATGTGCGAGGTACATGGGACAAAGGCAAATAATTACATTTATTGGTATACAATAAATCTTACAACATTGAAATCTTTAAAAAAAAACCTTTTAAAAGATCCTCCTTTGCTGCAGTCATTTGTTCTACATAATTTGACACTGAGCTCACAAGACTTTGACACAAAGTTTTTAATTCTTCATCATGAAACCATATTTTTATTACACTCAATATTAAAGGTGTCTTTGATCATGTCTTGTTTTCTAAGTCTAGACTTAATTATAGGTTATACAATTTAAGTGACATTTATTTTCATCAGATAAATTCCCATGTGGCTGAACCATGATGCTCTCCATCTTTTGTATAAACTTTTTCATCTTTTATTATGTGTGGCATAGGATAAGTTTTTTGTGCAGTATTCTACCTCCATTTTTGAGTTTCTTTAATTCTGAAATAATTCTACTTCTCAATATATCATTATGTTTATCAGAGTTTATAAATTTCTCAGTGGGAACAAGATATACAGATTGACTAGAAGTTTAAAAAAGTGTCCCCCTAAACATTTTTTGGGAAGGTGAATGTTTTACTGTCTTTTGAAGATGTCTAAATTGTCAGCTCTCTAAGATTCAGTTGGGCTTATCTGGACTTTTTCTGATATAGTTTTGATATAGCCTTGAATGAAAGAGTGAGTCTCCAGCCAAAATTACTCCTTTTACCAATCTGTGGTACTCCAGTATTTTATTGTCTAGCCTGTGACAAACATTTTTTCTTCCCAGCAATAGTTAGAAACTGCTTTAAAAAAACTGTCTTCAAGATATTTTTCTAAGTTCAAGAAATTTATACTACATTAATACTCCCTTCAGTTTCCAGGTCCTTTTGAAAGTCTTTGCTTGTTTTTTGCAGATTAATTAGGACACTCTACAACTTGTTATTTGCTGGTGTCTTTTTTCATTTTAAAAAAAAATCTTACTTTCCTTTGTTCTTTGGCAAATGATCATGTTACTTTGTAGTTTCATATTATCCTTGACGTGTTTGACTTCCATATCAATAGCTACTTCAGTATCTTTAAGCAGTGATACTCTTTTAAACAATTAAATGAAACTATATCTTTTCCCCCTACCTGACTGAGAAAGCAAGAAAAACAAAACCCTGTTACAAACATGTTAGTCAAGCAAAACAAAAGTCTTTCTTGGCCATATCCAGAAACCTATATCTCAGTCTGAACTCTGAATCCTATCACATCTCTATTAGCATGTGGGAAGCGTGTTGAATCATGAGTCCTTTGGAATTGTGGTTGGTCATTGTGTTGATCAGAGTTCCCAAATCTTAAGTTGCTTTTTAAAGTTGCTAATTCCCAAGTTGCTTGTCTCTTTATTATTATTTCTGCATGCAAGCATATCTTAGAGATGTTACAGGTTTGGTTCCAGACCACTGCAATAAAGGAAATATCTCAATAAAGTGAGTCACATGAATTTTCTGGTTTTCTAGTACATAAAAAGTTATGTTTACATTATACTGTAGTCTAACGTGTTCAATAGTATTATGTCTAAAAAAAGTGCACATACCTTACCTAAAACAATTTTATCGCTAAAAATGCTAATCATTATCTGATCCTTCAGTGAGTCAGAATTCTTTTGCTGATGGAGGTTCTGACCTTGATGTTGACGTCTGCTGACTGATCACAGAGTTGGTTGCTGAAGATCAGGGTGGCTGTGGCAATTTCTTAAAATAAGACAACAATGACGTTTGCTGAATTTGTTGACTCTTCCTTTCACTTGAATATTCAGAGGCCATTATAAGGTTATTTTTTAACCCAATTTCAATATTCTTAAGGAAGAGGGAACCCTGAAGAGGAGAGAGACAGGAAATGACAGTATATCGAGCAGTCATTACATGTCACCTAAAACCAACTACAATAATAACATCAAAGATCACGAATCACAGATCATTATAACAGATACGATAAAAATTTTAAAATAGTGTAAGAATTACAAAATGTGACACACAGATATGGTGTGAGCACATACTGTTGGAAAAATGTCCCCAGTAGACTTGCTTAATGCAGGGTTGCCAGAAATCTTCAATTTGTAAAAATAAAAAATAAAAATAAATGCATTATTTGTAAATATGATAAAATTAAGCACAATAAAAATAGGTATACATGTAAATTTAAGGATGGTCTTTAAGAACTACAAGTTCTACACTTATCCTTGGAATTGTATTCATTCTTTAAAACCACAACATTAACACTATAACAAAAAGATCCATTAAATGTATGTATTACATAAATATAATCATAACCATTACAAAAATAATAAGTCAAAATGCTTGCTTTCCCCCAAGTGATTTGCACACCAATATAGGCAAAAATGTATAATAGATATAATTTTGAAGGTACTGAAGGATTCAGGATACCTTAAAATGGGAAAAGAATGGGAGAGGGAAATCTCCTAGGAAAGTAAGAAAAGCATCTCAAGAATATATCGGTAGTTATCAACCCATCTGACTGCTTTCTCCGAGTCACAGAATTTTAGAATAGACCCTAGAAATTACCTAATACAACTCATATCCTAAAGGAGTTATCTCTATATTTGACAGGGATCATTTAGTCTCTATTTGAAGAACTCCAGTGGAAGGTAACCCACTGCCTCCTGGGTAGTTTGAGTTATTAGGAAAATTTTGCCCAAATTTGCAACTTTACTCATAATTCTATCTTCTATATTCTCTAATATTTGCAAAACAAGAGCCTAGTCTATAGGGATCCAGGCTTTTGAGCATATATATTCTGCTTTACCTGGTACCAGCTCACCTAAATGTTAGTGAGTTTGTTTTTTCAAGTACATGATGACATTATGTGAAGGGGCCCTGTGATAATTCAGAGCATGCATATGACTTTTTCCTGTCTACTTATTGCATAGTGGTGAAGAGACTTTTAATTGACTGCTGAGCCCAAAGTTGGATGTACATACAAAGGTATTAACCATTAAATTCTCTCTTCTTCTTAAAGGAGGGAAAGAGACACACATATGCAAAAATGTTTGTGGCAGCTCTTTTTGTAGTGGTAAGAAACTCGAAACTGAGTGGATGCCCATCAGTTGGAGAATGACAGAATAAGTTATGATATGTGAATGTTATGGAATATTATTGTTCTGTAAGAAATGACCAGCAGGATGATTTCAGAAAGGCCTGGAGAGATTTATTGGAACTGATGCTAAATGAAATGAGCAGAACCAGGAGATCATTGTACATGGCAACAACAATATTATACAATGATCAATTCTGATGGATATGGCTCTCTTCAACAGTGAGATGTTTCGGACCATTTCCAATGATCTTGTGATGAAGAGAGCCATCTATATCCAGAGAGAAGACTGTGGGAACTGAGTGTGGATCACAGTGTAGCATTTTTACTTCTTTTGTTGTTGTTTACTTGAATTTAATTTTCTTTCTCATTTTCTTTCCTTTTTGATCTGATTCTTTTTGTGCAGCAAGATAATTGTATAAATACATATGCCTATATTGATTTACATATATATTTTACCATATTTAATATATATTGGATTACTTGCATCTAGGGGAGGGGTGGGGGAAAAGAGGAAAAATTGAAACACAAGGTTTTGTAAGGGCCAATGGTGAAAAATTATCTTTACATATGTTTTGAATGTAAAAAGCTTAAATAAAAAATAATAAATTACCCTCTCTTTCTTGGTGGAAATTGAGGGATTTTTTTGAATACCAGCTTCCCCTCACATGCTTGCCAGTAATGGGGAGAAGATTTCTTTGTAATTCAAAGAGTACCTGGAGTCAGGAAAACTTGAATTCAAATCTGGCCTCCAATATTTGCTGTCTGTATAACTCTGAGCAAGTTGCCAAATCTCTGCCTAACTCAGTTTCCTGAAATGTAAAATAAGGATAATAATAATACCTACTCACAGAGTTTCTATGAGGATCAAACAAGCCTGTATTTGTAAAGTACTAAGGAGGTACTTAAGAAATGCTTGTCCTCTTCCTTTCTCCTATTCTACTTGCTATGTAAACCTTTTGTTAACTAGTGTCTCATTTTGTCCCAACATTAAATCTAGATTAAGATGCTAATACAAGCTCACATCTAGCCAAAATATTATATTAAATATCAATGGCTAATTTGAATTAGTTAATATTATTATACTGAGATTCCCTAAACTGGAAGCAACAGTTTTTGTTGCAGGAATATTTGTATTTCCTTCAAATCATTGTTCTCAATAGAAGCTATTGCCCAGTATGCTGTTTATTCAGTTGTCCTGTACTTTCTTGGTCATCTCTTTCCTTGCTGAACTGTTATCCTATTATTTCCATATCATCACAGGTCTAAAATTTTTTGATTGAATGCTTTCTTTGTGAATTGGGCTGTTTTTACTTATTAAAAACAACTTTTAGTCAATCCTCAGATTACATTTAAATGTTCTTGATGAATTTTTGTGACATGAAAAACAAAACCTGTACTTAAAATAAAAAAATAACATAATGACCTATTTTTAATTTAGGCTTTCATTTCATTTTAAAATAATATTTCATTTTTCCTTTACTTACATGTCAAGAAAATTTTTAGCATTCATTTTAACAAAATTTTGAGTTCCAAATTTTTCTCTATCCTGTCCCTTCTTCCATAGGCAGTTTAATATGGTTTACACATGTGTTACCATGTAAAACATAATTCCACATTAGTCAGAGTTGTAAAAGAAGAAGCAGATCAAAAGGAAAAAAACAACCATGAGAAAGAATAAAGTAATTTAAAACTATGCTGAAGTCTGCATTTAGAGTCAATCAGTTCTTTATCGGGATGTGGATAGCATTTTCCTTTGTGAGTCCATTGGACTTGTCTTGGATCATTGTGTTGCTGAAAAGAGCTGAGTCAATCATAGTTGGTCATCACACAATGTTGCTGATACTCTATGTTTTCCTGGTTCTGCTCATTTCACTTTGCATCAGTTCATAAAAGTCTTTCCAGGTTTTCTGAATTGTTCCTCTTAATCATTTCTTATTGCACAATAGTATTCCATCATATTTGTATACCACAGCTTTTTCAGTCATTCCTCAATTGATGATTATATCCTCATTTTGCAATATTCTGCCACCCCAAAAAGGTCTGCTATAAATATTTTTGCACATGTTACCAAATGACCCATTTTAAAAAGAGATTTGTCTATGCTGATATATATGACATCAACAACACCTACTTCAAAAGGTCGTTGTGAGGCTCCAATGAGATAATATATATAAAGCATTTTGCAAACCTTAAAGTTGTCATTATTTTAGAGATGGTTCAGTGGTAGAGCATGGGATACGGAATACAAAAGATTTGAGTTTAAATTCTGTCTTAAGTGCTTATAAGTTGTGTGTCCCTGAGGATATTCCTTAATTTCTTCTGTCTCAATTTCCTCATCTTTAAAATGAGGATGAAATCAAATGAGACAAAAAAAGTAAAGTACTTTGTGAACTATTAATTTCTGTATTTTTACTAGCTATTATAAGGTAGAAAGAAAGAAAAAGAAAAAAATATTTGTTTTTCTTTTTCCCTTTCCTTTTAGTATAGTTCTGGTCTAATAAGGATGTTTAAGAGCTATAGAATGAAGAAATTCAACTGATCATGTAATATATAGTCACCTAGTTATCAATGAAAAATTAATATTTTTCCATTCTAAACACACATGTATGTGCACAATAACACAAAGTGAACAGAATACCAACACAACCTAATAAAGGCAGTCATCAGCGGTAAGAGAAGACTCTCTTTCCTCAAAGAAATGAGCTATTAGGGTGATTCACCTTCATGTTATGTCTAAGGAGTTTGGACATCCTTGTTCACTTATTGCTCTCCTTTTGGCTGCCTATAGATAAAATAGTTATCTGTAACATGAGGGACTCAGAAAAGCTGGTCTTCTAGGGTCTCTTTCAGCTCTATATTCATGAGCCATGATGCTAAGTATGTGAAAGGCAGCCCAGAGAATAAATTGATATGGGAAAAGAAGACTGAAGACTGAGCTACAATGACAATTTGAATCATAAAAATATGGAAATATGTTTCTGTGTTGTATTGAGCTGTCAGAGTAGGTCCACCCAAGATACAATGGAAAATTAGCAATGATACTCAACTGAGAGTTAGAAGGTTCTTTAGAGGTTATTGAATTCAATCTCTTTTTGTATAGAAGAGGAAATTGAGGTTTGAAAGACTTAAGTAACTTGCCTAAGAATACACATCTAGAAAGTTAAACCATTAATTGGACCCAAATCTTCTTGATTTTAAGTCTAATATTTTATCTACTATGTAAGCCATACTTTTGAATAAGTCAGCAGTTCATAGCTCTATAGTAGGGACTTGATAAATATTTGTTGAGGGGAGAGTTAGGTGGCTCAGTGGATAAAGCATCAGACCCGAAGTTAGGAGGACCTGAGTTCAAATCTGGTCTCAGACACAATACTTTCCTAGCTGTGTGAATCTGGGCAAGTCACTTAACCCCAATTGCTTTAACCCCCCCCCCCAAATATTTGTTGATTTGAAGATGAGCTAAAAGAGACTGTTTGCTCTAGGCCTCTTGTCTTCAGGCCAGATAATATGCCAGGATATATGATTATTGTGCAAGAAGCCAGCCCCATGTTTACATTTTCATACACTTATTTTTTAACAGGATATTTCAGGCTGAATGGCTTTGTTTGGAGCTTTTTTGAAAAATATGTTGATTCCTTTGTGTTAATGGTAGCAACAGTGGTTATGATTAAATCAATCATTATCAATTACAGTTAATAATACCAAAAGAGAAAAAAATTGTAGCTAAATAAGCTATTGGTTAATCCAGGGTTTCAGCAATGCATTGTCAGACATGTTGCTGAAGCCAAGGTGTAATGAATACTTGTCCATGTGTTATAAATGTGCTGTGGGCATGGAAATTCCCTTAAAACACATGTTATACTCAGCGTATTATTAATGGGGATTTGCATTAAAATTTTCAAAATTAAAATGATGTACTGTTTCAAAAACAAGACATAGCAATTAATTCTAGTGGAATAATTATAATTGTTTTTTCTGGGAAATATTATCAAAACTACCTATCAGTAAAAGTACAATAAAACAAAAGTATTAATACTGTGAAATTTCCTTTGGGGCACCTCGATACTAATCAAAAGGGAGAACAATGAGACATAGTAGAAAGAGTTCTGGATTTAGAGTCAGAGGACCTGAATTCAAATTCTACATTTCCCAGATTATCTGAGTAACTTTGGTGGAAAGATTTATGTATTTAGAGTCAGAGGACCTGAATTCAAATTCTGCCTTAACCAGCTTATCCAGGTAACTTTGGGAAAGTCATAAAGTCTTAGGTCCTTCTGTCTCATCTATAAAAGGAGGATGTTGGTGGTGGTATATTATATAATCTAAAATTCCCTTCAACTGTAACTCTGTGATTCCATGGTTAAATGGAAAGGCTACCATAGTAATTTCTTCAGTTACTTAACGACCATAGAAATTTGGAGTTTACTTTATGTTTGTATGCTGTAGCATTTTAAGCTTTTCAGCAATGGCCCAACTTTTCAACAGGAAAACTACAAAAATCTATTTCTTCAGCCTTATTTCATATTACTTCACATTATCAGCATGTTCATCAAACCAAACTACTTACTGTTTCCTGAATTTCACATACCATTTCCTATCTCTATATATTTGTACAAGCTGTTCCTTAAACCTGAAATGCTCTCTTTTTTCATCTGCATTTTGAAGAATCTTGTTCTTTCTTCAAGACACAGTTCAAGTGCAGCCATCTCTGAAATTGTTCTTGATTCCTCCAGTTGAAAGAGTTCTGGTTGTTTTCAAATTTTTGTAAGGCACTTTGTCAGTATTTCTTCTTTTCTTCTCTGATAGGTTACTTTTATTATCCTTAGCTAGGTAAGTAAAATGTTCTCCTCCCCTTGCCACACACACACGCACGCGCACGCACACACACACACACACACACACACACACACACACACATATTCCTTGACTTGAAAGGGTTTTATCCTTGTATCTTTAATACATAGATATCTTGCACATAGTAGGTAATGTTTGCTTAAGTGAATTAAAATGAAAATGATAAGATTTGAACCTTATTGAAATGAAGGAAACAAAGTGAAAAAGTCACATTTGTTGACTTCATCTTTGTCCCATTCTTTACATGATTAGAAAATGGAAGAGTTAATGCAATTCAGTTTTATTTTTAATAGTGAAAGAATATTTAACAACAAGGAATGATCACTGCTTCAATTAAAAAGCTGCTCAGTATTCTTCAGTCTGCCAAACATTAGGGAACAGAAGGTCAGGCAGACATGAACCACAACTGCAAAAGAGCCTCTGCATATTTTTCTAAGTGGTTTTATTTTAAAAGCTCCCCATTTTAAAGGTTTTCAGCCTTGGCCTTCAGAAAAGTTTCTTCTTTTATTGAAATCTCTGAAAGGGGCAGAGACACTCTGATTTGATCTCTGTGAAGATGAGTTATACAAGGAACTTTTTCAACTACAAGCCTGAGTGGAGGACAACTGCCTTGCAGAAACTAACGGAGACTTAAGTACAGAAGTGACATGTTTCTTCCATGCTAAATTACTCAACACATTTTTGCAATCTCTATAGCAACACAGTTGTTAAGCAGGTGTTCGACATTAGTAACCTGCAAAGTGATGAATGTGATAATGACTAAGATTGATTAAAAAGTCAGCTTGTGCATTAAATTCTTTGTTCTTTAGAAAGAAGCCACAACTCAAATTCTTATTCATGGCCAACAAAATTGTCAAATGTGATTGGGCAAGGATTTAAGGATCATAGGGTTAGAACCATTTAGCCCAATCCTTTCTACAGATGAGGAAACTCAGGCTAAAATGGGTTAAAACAAAGAGGTTTGTAAAGGACTGAAACTCTGATTTGATGCACTGGGGTTGGACAGCAGAGCACTTAAGGCTAATTACCTATTGGACAATACTCTATTAGCATATGCTTGGAAAATGGCCCTTCCCATTATTCTGTGCTGGCTCGATAATTGGTGTAGACAGAGAATTGTAGGAGGGATTAGGGGGTGGAGTAAGACAAGCCAGAGTCACTTTGGCAGTAGACAAGAAGAAGGGAGACCATGGAGATCCTGAGTCCATCCAATTCACTTCTACCTCTAAAAACCAAGCTTTCCTGACTCCAGCTGATTCTAAGGTATCCAAGGTGCTAACTCTGTCTTCACAGGGGTTGCTCAAAGTCAGAAGATGGAGACCAAGTGAATCAAGCAACCAGTTGCCTTATCCTGCTTAAAGTAATAGTAATCTAATCCTGACACCTTTATCAGATAATAGTAACTCTACTGAACCAATCAATCAAAAAGCATTAAACTAAGTTTGAATGACCTATTCAAACTAGTTGGGAAGAACTGGAATGCTTCAAGCCACTGGATAAAATGAAATGTTCCTATGCAAGAATTGTATTTGGATTGACCGATGAGATTCGATCATACTCTGTGGTTTTAGATAAAATTTGAAGTTGCTTCAGATTCTAGCTTTTCAGGGTCTGGCCTTCCTACTAGTGGAAGCAACTTCAGCACAGCCTTAAAAAAGGAGGTGCCGGTCTCCCAGATTGGTGAGATGACAAGAAAAGATAATGACAAATATTGGAGGGGATGTGGGAAAACTGGGATACTGATACATTGTTAGTGAAACTATGAATGCATCCAACCATTCTGGAGAGCAATGTGGAACTATGCTCAAAAAGTTATCAAATTGTGCATTCCCTTTGATCCAGCAGTGTTACTACTAGGCTTATATCCCAAAGAGATATTAAAGGAGGGAAAGGGACCTGTATGTGCAAGAATGTTTGTGGTAACCTTTTTTTGTAGTGGTAAGAAACTGGAAACTGAATGGATGTCCATCAATTGGGGAATGGCTGAATAAATTATATATGAATGTTATGAAATATTATTGTTCTATAAAAAAACGACCAGCAGGATGATTTCAGTAAGGTTTGGAAAGACTTCCATGAACTGATGCTGTGAAATGAGCAGAACCAGGAGATCATTATAGACAGCAACAAGATTATACAATGATCAATTCTGATGGACGTGGCTCTCTTCAACAATGAGATGATCAAACCAGTTCCAATTAATTAGTGATAGAGAGAGCCATCTATACCTAGAGATAGGACTGTGGGAACTGAGTGTGGTTCACAATATAGCATTTTCACTCATTTTGTTGTTGTTTGCTTGCATTTTATTTTGTTTCTCTTTTTTTACAGTTTGATTTAATTTTTCTTGTGTGGCATGATAATTGTATAAATATGTATGCATATGTTGTTTTTAACATATATTTTAACCATGTTTAACATATATTGGACTATTTGCCATCCAGAGGAGGGCATGGGGAAGGGAGGAATTGGAACACAAGGTTTTGCAAGGGCTAATGTTGAAGAATTGTCCACACATATGTCTTGAAAAATACAAAGCTTTAATTTAAAAAATTTTAAAAAGAAAAAAAGAAAAAGAAAAGGAAGTGCTGGTAAGGGAGAGGTAAAGAGAATGGGGGGAAAGAGCCTGTCTTCTCTGCTTTCTTTAGTTTGGAGGAAAACTTCATACATGTTGAAAAGACATCTTAATTGTGAAGGTAGTAAGATCCCTGGAATACCAATGGCTGGTGGCAATGTCTGTCAAGAACCAAGGACAAACAATAGATAATGGGGAGAAGTGTATTCAGCACTGTCCTGCAGAAAGCTAACTCATTTGGCATTTCATACTAGTTTAGATTCTAATCATCTCTGACCTGAATTATTGGATTAGCTCCACTGACAGGACTTCCAAATTTTTGTCTTTACCCTCTCCAATCCATCTTTCACACAGCTGCCAAACTAATAATCCTAAAGTGCAAATCTGACCATGTCTCTATTCTGCCCAAAAGTTTTTGATAATTCCCTATTACCTTTAGAGTAAAATGCAAATAAATCCTTAGTCCCACTTTCATCTACTCTTCCAGTTATGTCATTCATCTCGACATATTCTATGTTTTGGCCAAACTAACCTACCATTTGATGCCCAAACTTTCTATCCCATCTTCTCTCCCATCTCTGTATCTTTGCATGGGGCTCTTCCCAATGCATGCTTGGAATGTTTGCTCTATCCTCAACTCTGCTTCAAATCCCTGACTCCTTGCAAGATACTACCTCTTATATACATGAAGTCTTTCCTGATAAACCCAGTTATAGCTCCTCTGCTCTCTCCTTCTTGAAACCATTTTGTATATACTTATTTTAGTACATTTTCCTCTCTCCTCCACAATCCCCAAATAGAATGTAAGCTCCAGACTTGTTTTATTTTCATCTTTGCAACTCTAGCACCTAACATAGTGTTTGTACATTTTAAAAATGTTGATCTGGATATGTGATTTCACAGATCTGATTTGCACATAATGGTGAGTTAATAAATGTTGAATTAAATTGAATTGTCACACCATAAGTCAAGTGGCAGAACCAGGAATAAAGTTCAAATTTTCTAACTTTCAGAGAGATATTAAATATTTAGTCTCCTATTATTTTTTGAAGATTCCTCTCTTCCTCCCTTCTTTCTTCTTGTTTCCCTCCCTCCTTCTCTCTCTCCCTTCCTTCCTTTCTTTCTTCCTTCCTTCCATCCATCCTTCCTTCTTTCTTTCCTTTCTTCCTTCCTCCCTTCCTTCCACCTTTGTTTCTTCATTCCTTTCTTATTTCTTTCCTTCCTTTTTTCTTTTCTTCATTACTATCTCCCTTCCTTTCTCTCATTTTCCTTTTTAAAAAAAAATTGAGAAATGTTTGAATTTCAAAAGTAAGTGAATTTAAAAATAGTCACTCAAGGAGTAACTTTTAAGAAGTCAAAGAAAGTTTTCTAGTTTTCTCAGGAGACAAAAGCATAGTCTGAGAGATTTGAACCCATGTTATAGCTGTCAATTGATTATGTGCACTAAGCATTGAACATGTGCAGGGCAGGCTAGCTAGCCAGAGGTGCAGCTGTCTTTGCCTAATCAAACAAGTCAAAAATCTCTACTCACTGCCTGTTTAAATTCAGCTGCCCAGTGAGCCATGCCCAACTAGGAAGCCAAATGGAAGTTTAAGGAGTGTGTAGGAATTTACATTCAAACCAAAGGATATTAAGTCATTGGTATGGTTTATGAGCTTAAATTTGGCCATATTTGGTTTATAGAATGCACATCTGCCTAGTAAGAGGTGGGGGTTTGCCAGGGAGAAAGAATCTACCATGTACCTCTTTAGGAAAATAAAATTCATCTTCTATTTTGGGCTTAGTTTTCCTAATATTGAGGTATACATGCAGTGTGAACTGTTCTAATGGTTTAACAATTAAGTAAAATTTATCTAAACTTACCAAGCATCCATCCTCAAATTCTTTTTTATAAAATAGTATTTTATTTTTCCTAATTACATGTCAAGACAATTTTTAGCATTCATTTTTACAATATTTTTAGTTCAACATTTTTTCTCCCTCCTTCCCCTCTCCTCTTTCTAAAATGGTAGACAGATTGACATAGATTATACATGTGCTAACATGTAAAACGTTTCAATATTAGTCACAGTTGTAAAAGAAAAACAAGTCAAAAAGAAAAAAAACATGAAAAAAGAATAAAGTAAGTGAAAAAAGTATGTTTCAAACTACATTTGGCATCCATCAATTCTTTATCTGGATGTGGATAACATTTTCCTTTGTGAGTCCTTTGTATTTATATTAGATCATTGTGTTGCTGGGAGGAGCTGAGTCCCTCAGAGTTGATAATCACACATTATTGTTGATATTTTTCTGGTTCTGCTTACTTCACTTCACATTAGTTTATACAAGTCTTTCCAGTTTTTTCTGAAATCTTTTTGTTTATTGCTTCTTATTGCACAATAATATTTCAATACATTTATATGCCATGGCTTTTTTAGACATCCCCAAATTGATGGGTATCCGCTCATTATACAATATTTTGCCACCACAAAAAGGGCTGCTATACGTATTTTTATACATGTAGGTCCTTTTCCCTTTTTTATGATCTCTTTGGGATACAGACCTAGGGATGGTATTGCTGGATTAAAGGGAATGTATAGTTTAGTAATCCTTTGGGCATAGTTCCAAATTGTTCTCCAGAGTGCATTAATGTCCCAGTTTTCCCACATCTTCTCCAACATTTATATTTTCCTTTTTTTTTTGTCATATTAGCCAATATGATAGGTATGAGATTATATTTCGGCATTCTTTTGTTTTGCATTTCTCTAATCAAAAGTGATTTAAAGCACTTCTTCATATATCTACAGATAGCTTTGATTTCTTCATCGAAAACTGCCTGTTCATATTCTTATAAATTTGACTCAGTTCTCTATAGATTTGAAAAATGAGGCCTTTATCAGAAACACTAGCTGTAAAGATTGCTTTCCAACTTTCTGCTTTCCTTCTAATCTTGGTTATACTGATCTTGTTTGTGTAAAACCCTTTTAATTTACTAAAATAATCTGTTTTACATTCTGTAATGCTCTCTCTTATTTGGTCATTGTCTAGGATACCTTTTAGCAAGATGTAGTTTCTTTTTATCTTTTAATTAAATCTATTTTTGTTTTTGTTTTATCTGATATCAGGATTACTACTCTCCCCTCCCACCCCACCTAATTTTTTTTTTTTTACTTCAGTTGAACCATAATAGAATACTGCTCCAATCTCTTACCTTTACTCCGTGTTTCTGTTTCAAGTGTGTTTTTTGTAAACAACATATTGTAGAAGTCTGGTTTTTGATTTCCTTTGTTTCTGCTTCCATTTTATGGGAGAATTCATCCCATTTGCATTATTATTACTGTGTATTTCCTTATGTCCTATTTTTGCTCCTGCTTGTCCTCTCTCCTTTCACCTTTTCCCTTTTTCACACTATTTTGCTTCTAATTCCTCCCCTGTTCTCTCTTTTGTCATTCATGCCCGATGCTTTACTTAATCTCCTTCCCTCCTACTTTCCTGTTGGGTAAAATGTATTTCTATATATTGTGTGTGTTGTTCCATCTTGAGTCAATACAAATGAGAGTAAGTTTCAAGGGATGCTTATCACCCATGCTCCTATCTTTTCCTCTACTGTAATAGTTTTTTGGTGCCTCTCATGTGAAATAATTTACCCCATTCTACCTCTCTCTTCTTAAAGAGAAGTGTATTTTTCTTTCTCTTATTTTTTCTTGTCATTCCCTCAAATTCACTTTATACACATTTCCTCCATTTATGTAAATTCCTCCAAGCAGTATTATTATTTTAAGAATGACAAGAATTGGGGCAGCTAGGGGATGCAGTGGATAGAGCACTAGCCCTGAAGTCAGAAGGGCTTGAGTTCAAATCTGGTCTCAGACATTTAACACTTTCTAGCTGTGTGACTCTGGACAAGTCACTTAACCCCAATTGCAACAGGAAAAAAAAAAAGAATGACAAGTATCATCTTTCCATATAGGGATGTAAGTAGTTCATCTCCATTGAATCCCTTAGATTTTATTTTCCCTTTTTAGTATTCCTTTGTGCCTGATCTTCCACTATTTGGTAGTTATATAATTTGGCTATAATGTTCCTTGGGGTTTTGATTTAGGGATCTCTTTGCTGAGGTAATCAGTGGGATTTGTTCAATGCTTATATTGCCCTCTCTTTTCAGGATATTATGACAGTTTTCCTTGATAATTTCTTGAGAGATGCTGTGTAGGTCCTCCTTTTGATTATGATTTTCAGGTAGTCCAATGATTATGAGATTGTCTCTCTTGGATCTATTTCCAGATCAATTGTTTTTCCAATGACGTATTTTACATTTTTTTCTATTTTTTATGCTTTTGAATTTGTTTGTTTGATTCTTGGTGTCTCATAGATTCATTGGCTTCCACTTGCCCAATTGTGACTTTCAAGGAGTTGTTTTCCTCAGTTAGAATTTTGCATTTCCTTTCCTTTTGGTCAATTATACTTTTTAAGGAGTTGTTTTCTTCAGTAGATTTTTGTATCTCCTTTTCCATTTGGCCAATTCTGCTTTTAAGCAATTATCCTTTTCCAAGCTGTGGATGTGTTTCATAAAACATATCTTGCATTATTCTCATTTCTTTTCACATTTTCCCTACCTTATGTGATTTTTAAGCTCCATTTTGAGCTCCTCCATGAGTTCTTTCTAGGTTACTTCCTATTTTGTTTTGGGACTTTGCCCATAGGTATTTTGACATTGTTGTTCTCTTTTGAGTTTCTTATTTGATCTTCCCTATCACCATATAACTTTCTATGATGAGAATCTCTTTTTTTGATGTTTTTTGATCATCTCTATTACCCTTTTCCCTTTCTTTTAAATTTGGACTGTGCCCCCTGGAGTAAAAGGGACACCTTTTTGTCAGGGGCTACAGAGCTTGACTGTTTACTTGATACTGCAGTGATGTTGCCTCGAGGTCCACAAGGGACCTTCATGTCTAGTGCTGTGCTGGAAGGGGTGACTGGCAGTGCTGGAGGCTTTAGGGGACCAGCAGCTTACGCCAGGATCCTAGTGCTGGTGTCTGGCCTATATTGAGGCAGTTGGAGTGTTTCTCATTTCCCAGTGTTTACATAAAGCACATGGAGGACTGGCCACTGGAAGCTGCCCATTTGCCTGGTTCTACACTGAAGCATGGAGCAGGGGTTGGCAGGGCCTGTTTGTTTAGGCACCTGTAGGGTTGGCATCTAGTTGTTTGCCCAGGACTATGCCAAAGCACTTGGAGATCTTTTCACTGGAGGTTGCCTCTTTGCCCAGGGCTGTGTTAAAGCACATGGAGATTCTTTGAGCTGGAGTCAGACCATTCCCCTGGCTATGCTGAGGCATGTGGGGGATCCTCCACAACAGAGCTAAGAATCTCCTAGTGATTTGCAGAGATAGGCCTGGCTGCTGGGTAACTGGGATGTTTCCCTGTGCTGGCCCTTATTACCTGAGGTAGATCTTTCTTGGGCTAAAAGATTGTTTCACTCCATCTTTTTTCTGGTTCTGATGATCCAGGATTTTGTTTTGGGACACTGTTTTATGGTTGTATGGAGGTGAATATGGAAGACTAAGGGACATTCACTGCTGACTCCTTCTACCATCTTGGCTGATTTTCAAGTGGTAATTTGAAATAGCCCAAGAAAGAAGAAATTAAAGATAGAGTCTGCCTTGAAGGCCCACCTAGAGTAGGTTAATTCAGCTAACTCTCACCCTGCTACCATGATGATCTCTATTTTCCTGCCATATCCTTGCTGTTGCTTGTCCCCTTTCCCTTTTTCAAAGAGTGCCATAGATAGAATATGAGAGTTAGGGTAGTTTGGGCAGTACTGTAAGAAGTGGAACTACCTCAGAGATAGCTATTTCCAAGCCTGGATGCTGAGCTTTGAGGAATTATGTGTTAGTAAACAATTATTAATTCATTTAATCATCTTCTCTTGAAAGTATCCTTCTACCTACTTAGTCAATTCAAATATTTAATTATTAATTCATTTCTTTTCCTCTGCTTCAATTTCTTAATTTTCCCCATATACTATTTTCTAAGAGAAATCTCTCATTTTTAAATCCTCCAAATCAGTTCATGTCCTTCATTTATATTTCTTCTTCAAACTCACATCTAATTAAACATCCTAGCACTCTCAAAGAAAGTCACTTTCCTATTACTGTTGTTAATGGGCAAATCAAACTGTGAGTTAGATTTTCACTGAATGAATCACTCTGGATACGAAATGTGAAAAATAAGTAAAAGAAGTAGCCTTATTAGATAGACTAGTGGGTGGTATGAAACAGAATTATTAAATATTAGAACTGGATGGAGACCTTCAAAAACTATGTAGTCCAATAGTTCATGTTATAGATGAGACACTTGGTGAGTGAAATGACTTGACTGTCTGATGAAAAAAAATCATTTTCTATGAGAAGACTTACTAGAAGAAAGGATTTTCAATAATCATGATCATAATGGTCCACATTTATGAGGCCTTTCAAGATTACTCCAAACTCCCAAGTCCTCAATGATTGGTGTCAGGATGAGCATCAACCAAAATGCTCTCCTCACTCTCTGCTCAATTTCTCACAGGTTCCACCTTCAAGCCATTTGCCTTGTTCAAATGTTGGTCCTCTCCCCGACTCCTTCCCTTGCTTTCTATCTCTCCTTTATGTTTTGTCTTTTCTATTAGACCATAAAGTCCATGAAGAAGGAACTTATCATTTTCTTATCTTTGTGTTCCCCATCACTTAGTACAGGGACTGTAATATAGTAAGCACTTAATAAATTCTTTATCTTTGTGGGCATTGCTTGTATTTTTAGTATGGTTATTATTAATGTCTCTTGATTCACTGTAGATAATATTAAATTTGAAGATATAAAAAATCTATAATAAACATGTCCAGAACACTGGTGCTCAGTAGTATAGCTAGAGCTACTCAGGGGCCTCTGAGTAAAGAGAATGTTACCAGAGCTAAGAGGTAAAGAGATTGAGGATAGATAATCTTGGCGCTTTATGATTGTTTGGATATGAATAGGAGAGAGTAAGGCCGATTAACTGTTATAAAGCTCTTGAAGTATTGTCCAAGAGGCTTCAGGGGAAAACTTTTTATTCTCTCTAAATTACATAAGGATGTAGATCTTTTTGAAATTCCTGTTATAATAAGAATTTTAGAAAATAATCAGTCTGATAATAAAACCCCCTAAAGGGGGGAGAGAAGAAGATACTACATAGGGTTAAAATGTTAATTAATGAGGACACATATGGTTTTGGGTCCTGCCTTTCACCCATCTTGGTTATGTGACCTGGCTAAGTCATTTAATTTCTTAATGGGCTAGGCAACTCTAAAATCTTAAGTTGAAGAAGGTACCTGTATTAATAGATGTCATCCAGAGGTCCTTACAGGTCAAGTTCCCATCCTTAACTTGGAAAAAAGAAGTTTTTTGAAACACAAGCTACAATTGTTAATAAGCCACATCATAGAGCGTAATCTCTTACACAATCTATAAATGATAGCATAATGAAATCAATGACCTAGGTGAGTATTTTATTTAAGGAAGGACCTATGTCATCCTGTCAGAAAAATACATGACACTGGAATTTGAGAGGTAACAGAAGTCTTCCAATAGTGGCAACTACCCAAAGTTGAGAAACCATCTAGGTGATTAGAAAGTCTTAAAAGTTTGATATGAAGGATAATATAAAGTATAGAAATTGTAAAACCTGAAATAACATAATAAGAATATTTATGGAGATTCTAAAGGCAGTTTGATATCAGTGGGACAGCTCAAAGAACACAAGCCAATTTCATTCAATACAGTATCCAGACAAAAGGCTGAATGGATAGACAACTATGAAATTAAACATCAATATGATAAGGGTTGAAAGCATATTTAATTGGTTTTAGATACGGGGGACAGCCATATTTTGATGTGGTGTTAGAAATAATAACTCATTTTGAATGTGATGAAAACTCAGATGATAGTGGTTCCCAAGCATCTTCCTAGATGTGGGCCACTGAACCCAAGACAGAGGCACTTGGGATCCTGAACATTCAAGGGACAGTACACCAGACAGTTCCATTTGGTATAACCAAGGAGCAAGAGTGCTAAGATCTAAACACTTGGTGGAAGATTGCTTCCACCCAAACAAAGAAACAATAAAAATGCAGAAATTATCTTTTTTTACAAATGTGGCTTGGTTGGGTATATGAAGTTTTGGTATGTGGAAGTTGAATTCCAAAGCATCATTTTTGGGAAATGGACATGATGCTAGGGAAAGAACTCATCCTGGACCTCTGAGACAAGAAAATTGAATTCAACCACAACTGAGTCACCATGAATTGATGCAGAAACACTACCATCAAGATAAAATTCAGAAAAGATTATTTCTAGGAGCTCTGTGATAAAATAGGTAAAGTACTGAATTTGGAGTTGAGATAAATCTGAACTCTCAGACTCAATTTCTTTATCTATTAAGAAGAACATAATAATAGTACTTACCTCAAAAAGTTGTTGTGAGGCTTAAATAAAATAATATAAGTAAAATGCTTTGCAAACTTTAAAGTACTGTGTAAATTATTGCAATTGTTATTGTTATTATCATTGTAAAAAAACCTCCTTTCTTTAATAACTGTGAACCAACTAACATCTGTAAAACACTTCACAAACCTTAAAGTTTTACATAGATGCTGAAAATTATCATAATTATTATTGTTTTTAAAAAAAGCTATTTTCTGTTATAACTGTAAACTAGCTGAGGCTCAAACAATATATTCAGAGAACTTTATAAATCTTAAAGTACTATGTAAATGTTAGTTATTATTATTACTGTAAAAATTCTTTTCAATTACAACTGTGAACTACCTGAAGCTCAAATTATATATATATATATATATATATATATATATATATATATATAATGTATGGGGCATTCTCATCTTTAAGCTACTATATAGGTACTAGCTATTATTATTATTAAGAAAAAGTTATTTTCTGCTACAGTTGAACTAGCTGAGGCTCAAATAATATATCGTAAACATTTCAAATCTGTAAATGTTAGCTATTATTACTGTTATTGTAAAAAATATATTTTCTGTTATAACTGTGAACTACTTGAAGCTCAAATAACATATGTAAGGATTTTCCAATCCTTAAAGTACTATGTAGAGGTTAGCAATTATTACTATTATCAAAGAATTATTTTTGTTATAACTAAAAACCACCTAAGATTCAAATAACACATGTAAAACACTTTATAAATCTTAAGGTACCTTGTAATTGCTAGCTATTATCATCATCATCATTTCTGTTGAAAAAAAGATCTATTTTCTAATATAATTGTGGACTAAGTTCTATGTTAGTCATAAGCACGTGGAGTGCACTTGAAAGGAGAATTATTACTTAGCTCAGATAAAACTAGTGCCCACTGAACCAGTTTTGAGAAGTAAGTACAGTGGGAGGCCTAATGGGAGTTTGTTTCCAGAAAATGAAATGAGATGACAGTGTTTTGAGGGAAAATGTCATTGTTCAGAAAAAATTAGAGTATCTTAATAATCACTTAAGAGATTTTTAAATGTGAGATTTCTCAATTGATGAGAAAATGAGTCATATAAATACATAGGCTAATGCCATAAGAAATTCTCCTCTCACAACAAAAGGATTTGTTATATTGAGGTACAACCTATGACTGTTAAAATTCCAAAGTCAGCAAAGGAAACTTACCAAAAATGTATTGTTTTGAGGAAACCAAAAATAGGACCTAGAAATGAGGAGTCCAGTTCAGATGATGGTTATTTATCATATTTGTGGGTCTGAATCTTCATGGAGATGAAACTGATCCCGGAAGATTATCTAATTCTATTAGTTGTATCCCAAAATGATGAGGGAGAATAAGCTCAATAGCAATCCAAATAATCCAATTATGGAGGAATAGAAAACATCAAGAGGAGCCTATAATAGATAACATAAGGTGTTTAAGAGCTTGAGAGTTACCTTTAGTTAAAAATATTAATCAAACAGCTAGAAATCTAGAAATTCAGGATGTGTCAGAACTATCAAGTCAGTTGTTAGATAAACATATGATATACCAGTTAAAGTCAGAATAATTCACTAAGAGTATGTATATAACTCATGAAATTATGTCTCTGTCTCTGTCTCTCTTCTTCCTTCCCTCCCTCCCTCTCCCTTCCTCCCTCCCTCCTTCTCTCTCTCTCTCTCTCTCTCTCTCTCTCTCTCTCTCTCTCTGTCTCTGTCTGTCTGTCTCCTCTCCCCACTCCAATCAGGTTAAAAACATTTTCCTTAAGAAAGATGATGTGAACAAAGCTGAGGGCCATGACATTCCCTTTGCACATATTAGAAGTAGACAATTCTGTGGTAATTAGGTTGTTCTAAGTTTGAATGAACATGAATAATGTTCTATCATAAGAATTTATCCATGATCATAGATACTAATCATCATTAATTTGCAAAAAGTGCCACAATAACCAGTGTCCTACATAAATTTATAGTCACACAATTAAATTGTATATTTTAAGTTACAGTATTTATTAGAGACTTTGAGAAACTAATTTCCTTTTTTTTGTTTCAAAAATAATGGTGTATCATGCCGAATTAATGTTTCATTCACTATGCAACATTTTTCAATGGCCTTTTCAGGAATACAAAGATGTAGGAGACATAATAGAAAGCCAGAGGACCTGGATTCAAATCTACCTCACTGCCACCTGTGTGACCTTAGGCAAACAATTTAACAACCCTGGGCCTTGTTTTGCTTATTTATAAAATGAACTCCAAGTTTCCTTCCAAGTCTCAAGCTCTATGAGCACATGTTCTAACTCCATTTTATAGCAGCTGTGGAAATTAAAATGTAACCTAAATGATGAGGTCATGCAAATTTGTATTTCTCTAAAGGCTAAAATAGCTGTATTTCAGAAAGCATATTGTTATGAATTGTTGAATTGCTGAAAGGGAGGAAAAACATGCATCTCTCACTGAAGGGTATTCAAGTCCTAATTCCTTATTGATAATGTAAGTTTATTTGTATAGCCTTACCATTACATTTTTAGGGAAAGGCAATCTGCACTGATAAATTTGATTTGACAATTTAAACTTTTTAAGATACTCTAAATGTAGAATGCAACTGATGTCTTATATAGATATGGCAATCTGTAATCAGAGTATTTGAAAGCATAAACAAAATTTGTTTTTTGGTTTAAAAATTGTTAGTGTGATACATCTTAAAAATAAGGAAAATATTGTTCATTTTGGAAAGAATTTGAAAAGGATAGTTCCACTTTTTTTAAAAAAAAGTAATGCTTGGAGAAACTATCACAGTTCAGAGTTGTACAAAAATTTTGGAGAGGAAATAACTACAAAATATAAGTATTACATAGTAATAGGATTGATGGGCTGAATATACACTCATATATTTGGCTTACGAATCATAAATACTATTTAGACTGAATTGTTTTTAAAACATCCTGAGTACAGAATGGAGGAACTTCAGTTGACCAAAAGATAAATATAAGCCAACAATATATTACCCTCTACTTTTAAACAAAAATAGAAACTAATGTAATTCTAAGATGCATAATAAAAAGATAGTATCTATCAACCCTTCTGGAGATCAACTTGGATCTATGCCCAAAGGGCTATCAAAATGTTCATACCCTTTGATCCAGCAGTGTTTCTACTGGGCTTTTGTATCCCAGAGAGATCATAAAGGAAAGGGACTCACATATACAAAAATGTTTGTGGCAGCCCTTTTTGTAGTAGAAAGAAACTTGAAACTGAGTGGATGCCCATCAGTTGGAGAATGGCTAAATAAATTATGGTATATGAATGTAAAGTAATATTATTGTTCTGTAAGAAATGACCAGCAGGAGGATTTCAGAAAGACCTGGAGAGACTTACACAAACTGATGCCAAGTGAAATGAGCAGAACCAGGAGATCATCATACAAGGCAACAACAAAATTATATAATGATCAATTCTGATGGACGTGGCTCTTTTCAACAATAAGACGATTCAGGCCAGTTCCAATGATCTTTTGATGGAGAGGGCCATCTACACCTAGAGAGAGGACTGTAGGAACTGAGTGTTAATCACAACATAGCATTTTCACGTTTTTGTTGTTATTTGCTTGCATTTTGGGTTTTTTTTCATTTTTTTTTCCTTTTTGATCTGATTTTTCTTGTGCTGCATGATATTTGTGGAAATATGTATAGAAAAATTGCATATGTTTAACATATATTAGATTACTTGCAGTCTAGAAGAGAGGGCAGGGGAAAGGAAGGGAAAAAATTTAGAACACAAGATTTTGTAAGGGTGAATGTTGAAAATTATCCATGTATATATTTTGAGAATAGAAAGCTTTAACCTTAAAGGGAAAAAAAAAAACAAAGTAAATAAATCATGGCAAGTGTACTAGTCCTAATTGTTGCACTCTGTCCTAGACAAAATACATCTGGAATAGTATGCTCAGTACTATGTGCCAGATTTAAAAGGGTCTTTGACAATTTAGAGAGCAAAATCAAAAATATGGGGAGGAGTCTGATAACTTTCTCATGTAAGAAGAGATCAGATAATTGTCTTCAAATATTAGCCTGTCCCATAAAAGAGAAAATAAATTATTTTCTTGTTTCAGAAGGCAGAACTGTAAGTTACAAAGGGCAGAATTTGGTTCAGCATTATGTTGAATTTCTAAATAACTAGAAATAATAAAAGAGCATTTTGAGAAGTAGTGAGCTTCCTTCTTATCTATGTAATCTTTATCATTTGTCAAGCAGTCAAAATGTCCTTGGAATAGTTGAAAGGTAAGACTACATGAGCTTATGTCCTCTTGCATTTCTTCTCCTTTTCAGATTTTTTTTTATTTTATAGACATAGGACCATATATTGATGCTATCCAACCTATTCTTTTTGTAGCTGAGAAAACAGAAGTTCAAAAGGTTAAATGATTTTCCTTAAGATCATAAAGATAGTAAATGATATAGGCAAGAACTGAACCCAGCTCTCCCTAACTTTAAATCCAATCCTTTTTCTATTATGATACTACAATAGATAGATCTGCCAAAAAGTACATGGAACAAATCTATTAACAAACTGATCTAGAACCATTTGCTTCATTTATTCAAAATAATTGAAGTCTATTTTTATACTAACCATATATTTCATACTTTTAAATATGAGATCTCCAAAAAAATGTTTCAAAAAGGAACTATGTGCTTTATCTACAAAATAAGCAGTATTTCCTATAGTAGTGTCTCCCTCATTTCTTGGGATACTTGTAAAGAAGATATGTGTGGGACAGTGTTTTGTGATAGTGGTTGTTGTTGAGTTGTTTTCACTTGCGTTCCCATTTGCAAAGACACTAGAGTTGTTTGCCATTTTCTTCTTCGATTCATTTTATGGATGAGTAGACTGGGTCAAACAGGGTTAAGTGACTTATCCAGGCTAGAGACAGTCTGAGGCTAGACTTAAAACTCATTAAGATGAGTCTTCTTTACTCTAGGTCCAGAGTCCCACTGAATCACTTAGCTGCCCAGTGGCAATGTTTACATGTATAATTATCCTTGAAGATGATATTTTTAAAGTTTTCTATCTAATTCTTATTATGCAAGAATTAATTCTTCAAAGAAAATTACAACCCTTTGGTTCCTCATAATTGTGCTTTAACACTACTCATTTTCTGAAGCCATTCTCCAATTGATAAATGGTCAAAGGATATGAACAGACAATTTTTAGATGAAGAAATTGAAACTATTTTTAGTTATATGAAGAGGTGCTCAAAATCATTATTGATCAGACAAATTAAGACAACTCTGAGATAATCACTACGCTCCTGTCAGATTGGCTAAGATGACAGGAAAAGATAATGACGAATGTTGGAGGGGATGTGGGAAAACTGGAACACTGATACATTATTGATGGAATTGTGAACAAATTCAACCATTCTGGAGAGCACTTTGGAACTATACTCAAAAAATTATCAAACTGTGCATACCCTTTGATTCAGCAGTGCTACTACTGGGCTTATATCCCAGAGAGATCTTAAAGAAGGGAAAAGGACCCATTTGTGCAAAAAATGTTTGTGGCAGCTCTCTTTGTAGTGGCCACAAACTGGAAACTGAGTGGATGCCCATCAATTGGAGAATGGCTGAATAAATTGTGGTATATGAATATTATGGAATATTATTGTTTGGTAAGAAATGACCAATAGGATGAATTCAGACAGGCCTGGAGAAACTACAGACCTAACTAGAAAACTAACTCAGACCTGTAGAATGGATCTCTTCATGTGAGAAGATGTTGACAATACAAGGAGACTGAGAGGCAGTTGTGTTCTCTGACCTCTCTCCTCTTCCCTTTTGCCTCCAATTTATTTCATTCCTAATCCACAAGGAATATCTCCATTAGTAAAGGCTGCTTTGCAACTCCTTCAAATGTTATGATTCACAGCCATGAAGGCTCTCCAAGAATTGACCTGCTCCTTCACTTAGGCATGGTCCTTAATATTACATGAACTGATGCTAAGTGAAATGAGCAGAACCAGAAGATCATTATACATGGAAATAACAAGACTATATGATAATTGACTCTGATGGATGTGGCTCTCTTCAACAATGACATGATTCAAACTAGTTCCAATTGTTCAGTAAAGAAGAGAATCAGCTACACCCAGAGAGAGAACTATGGGAAATGAGTGTGGACCACAATATAGCATTTCTACTCTTTCTGTTATTGTTTGCTTGCATTTTTGTTTTCCTTCTCAGATTATTTTTACCTTTTTTCTATATCCGATTTTTCTTGTGCAGCAAGATAACTGTATAAATATGTATACATATATTGAGTTTAACATATACTTTAACATGTTTAACATATATTTAACATGTATTAGACTACCTGCCATCTAGGGAAGGAGATGGGGGGAAGGAGGGAAAAAGTTGGAACGGAAGGTTTTGCAAGGGTCAATGTGGAAAAATTACCCATGCATATGTTTTGTAAATGAGAAGCTATAATAATAAAATAAAATAAAACTACTCATTTTCAAGATTCTGATAAATGAAACATGATATAGTAGTCCTGGTGATTCTATCACTATGAAGTGAATGGTAGTACAGAACATTGTATCAGGGTTCTGGGTTCTTGACATCATCCTCAAATAATGAGGCATTGAGCATGTTATTAATTTTTTGAAATTCTATTTAAAAATTCAATTAAAAAATTTGAAAACCCTGTCTTTTGGGGGAAAAAGACAAACTTCTTTAATATGACATTTTTTTTGCCATTATGTGGGAAAGGATTTCCAGATCCTATGGATTAGTGGAATATTGAAAAGGAATTTGAAGAAAAATTGGGGCAACTAGATAGAGCACTGGTCCTGGAGTCAGGAAGACCTGAGTTCAAATGTGAAGTCAGATACTTAACACTTCTTAGCTGTGTGATTCTGGGCAAGTCACTTAACCTCAATTGCCAAAAAGAAAAAAAGAAAATTATGGAATCCTTCTCTATTGTCAATGTTTGAATATGGACCAAATAGATCTGATGTATTCTTGCAAGGATGTAGAGTGGACTTTTGGAGATTGTGATTCCACCAAACAGGAAAGAAGATTTTTAAAAAAGAATTTTGAAAAAGAGAGGAAACATAAGAATAAAAAATATGATAGTTACCTCTGCATCCCCAAAGTACCCTTTTTGTGAACATTCTAGATATCTAGAATAAAATTTAACTTTTTGTGATTAAAAAGACTTTTTAATCAGTAGTTTCTTAGCTGAAGTCATGGCCCATGGCATGTAGCCATTACAAGCAAATAGCTTGTCTATTTACTGAGTTTTGAGTGGTTTAAAAATAAACTCCCAAACAGAAAGAATCATAGAATGTCAGAATGAGAAAGGATCCCAGAGACCCTAACATACCTGACATAACATTTGACAGAGATCAAATGATCATTCAATTGAAGACATCTGGTGAAAATCTGTGTTCAGAGATAGGCTGTTCTATTTTGGGTCCTCGTCAATGTTATTAAAATTTTCTATACATTCAGCCCTAAATTAAACTTCCACCCATTGTTCCTAGGACTATCCTCTTGCACCTACGCATAGATAGCTGAATTTCTGTGTTAGTTCTTTAGATAAATATTTCTCTTCCTAGTTTAAAAATGCACCAATTTGCAGAAAGGGTGCAGTTGAAGTCTTACCTAGTCATTTCCACCTCACTGAAAATTTATGAAATCCTTTCCTGAAAGTAGGTTTTTATAGAAGGTGAAAAACATGAAGACACCTGGCAGGAGTAGGTGGAGAGACTCCCCTAGCACAAGGAAAGGATTCAGAAAAGGGAATAGGCAACTCTTAATTCTTAGGAAGTTTTCCTTTTTATTGAAGTGAAATTAGCAACTTTTTTCTATTCATTACTCCTAGTTTTCACCTCTTGGTCCAAGAAGAATAAATTTAATCCCCTCCCCATCTGACAACTCTTTGTTCTAATGCTTAAAGAAAATTACCATGTTCCCTCTAAGCTTGATATGTTTTATGCTTATTTGCCAGTCCTTCAATTGATATTCATATGAAACGATTTTGGATCCCCTCTCCATTCTGATAACTCTCCTACTGGCTTGCTAGTAATCTTCCTAAAATATGGCCTGCAAAACTTGAAAATAATAATCTAAAGGATGACTACCAAAAGTGAATACATAAGAATATCACATTCTTTGTTCTAGATGCTACATTTTTATTAATGCTATTTATTATGAGTGCATTAACTCTTGGTTTATATCATACTACTGACTCAAAGTGAGCTAAGGGTTCACTAAATCTCTTGTGCCTTTCACTTATGAATTGCTGTATAAGTAAACTTTTCTCCTCCTGTCTTTGTACAGCTAATTTTTGAGCCCAAGCATAGGTCTTTACATTTATTCCTAATAAATTTTATCTTTTTGTTTATTTGAGCCATTCTGCTCTGTATGGATATTTTGGGGTTCATATTCTCATATCCAGTATGTTAGCTATCTCCCCATCCAGTTTTGTATCACCTGCAAATTTGATAAGCACTTTATGTATAGATCCAAGTCATTGATAAAAATGGCGGATAGCAAAGATCCATCAGCAGCTCCCTATAGCATATTATGAGAGAGCTAGTTACCTGTAGGTTAACTTCTTTATATTTTAGTGGATCTATGATATGATTATCCTAGTATTAGTATACCAGGAGTACAGTTTGCAGCTAATCTGTCTTCTCAGCCTGTCCCATACTTTTCCATGTTCTCCTGTAAATCCTCTACAGAGGGTATATTCAACATTTTGGGGGCCTTTCTGTGGAACACACATGTTAACTATCTATTACTCTTTGTTCTCACTATATAACCAGCCCATATCTTTTTCCATTTCAGCTCTCTGATAATATCCTTTTTTTTCTTTTTTCTTTTTTTTCCTGAGGAATTGGGGTTAATTGCTAGGAAATGTTAAATGTCTGAAGTCATATTTGAACTCAAGTCCTCCTGACTTCAGGGCTGGTGCTCTATCTACTGCACCAACTAGCTGCCCCAATAATATCCTATATACTGTTTCTTCAATATGAATATTTTTCCCTTTTAATTTATTTATTTTTATTCTTAATAATCACAAAACAAAGTAAACTTTTCCATCTGCACAGTAAACTGAAGACAAGGACTGTTTGTGAAATTGAGAATATTTATTACATAAAGCTTGTTTTTCTTAAATATATATATATATTATATATATATATATAATAAATTCAACATACAGTTTTCAAAGTTATCTGTGATTTTTTTCTTAACTTCCTTCTACTCTTACATGCAAATTTTTTTTGGTGATACATCACAACCTATTCATGAACATTATGTGTCTCTTTATTGTTCTCTGGATGCCCTGAAAATATAATTCTTCATATATTACATTCTTCTATGACATATAGCCTATACAACAGCACCAGAAGAATAATCATTTTAAGAAGCTGGGTCTTTGTCTCAGGAAGAAGCTTGATGTTAAAAATACTTTGTAACTTCCCCTAGGCAATCCAAACCTTCCTATTCCTTTTCAATCTGTGCCCTTTTCCTTGACCTATGACACTGATAAGTTATCCATCACATTTCATATCATACATTATAGGCATATCTCATCCTTTTAGTTTCTTCTGTTTGGACAGTTAGACTGGATCTTTTGAAGTGATTATACAAAGTTCTAGGTTTGATTTAATCAGCATAATGTCATCTATAAACAGGAACATCACTATCTTAGAAAATAAGCTCCTTGAGAGTACAGACTGTTTCATTTTTTGTTTCTCTATCCCTAGTACCTGATTCATAGTAATTGCTTAATATTGGCTTGCTGATTAATCTCTCGATCTAGAAGAAATTCCTTTTCCATTTGGACTCTGCTAAGGATTCTCTTTGGCAATACCAAACAGCTCTGACAAGCAAATGATCCTAGTTTTATTCCTCACTTGATGTTAATAACGAGACGTCATTGAGCAAAATCATGAAGATTGTTAATTCTTTCAAGGAATTGGGTATGATTATAACAAATTCATGAGGCATATCTTACTGAAAGGGAGGCTTTAAAGTGCTTTGCTCTTCTGAATGAATTTTTTTGGTAATAGTCAATAAACAATAAGCATAGTACAATCTCATATTCTTCATTTCATCCAATTAGGCAACTGTAAAGATTTGATCTGCTCTAAAATACTGTTTGCAAAGCTTGAATATTTCCTTCTCATACCTGCCTCAAGGATATTCTTTGTATGTATGTAGGTAGTTCTCATAAAAAATGTTTAGCAACTGAAAAGTAAGTATATAGATGAATAGTTATTGATATTTTCTTAGTTACTTTCTTTCAGAATAATGATAATCCCATGATTTTTCAAGTGTTTTATATCTTCTGCTTATCCTGATAACTTGATTATTAATTTCTTAACATCCTCAAACTTCAGGCACTAGGCTTCTATTGTATACTTGATTTAATATAAATGTTCTTTGCATTTTGTTTTCTCTAGCAATGTTTCTTGAATATGTGGCATATTGGAGATTATAATAGAGACAAAAAATGGTGGTTCCATTGTCTTTCATGGGGAAGAGAGTATGTCACAGGAATCTTGACAAATATTTTTAGTTTTTCATCAGGTCATTGTCTTCCTGCCAGAATCATTCTTAAACGTCCCCAGTATATTCTGATTTAGTTGGTTCATTTACCTAGCTTTCTGCCAATTGGTTTTTCCCTTCACTGCTTCTTACTGTTTTAAGGGAGTATTGCTTATAATCTTCCACTATCCTCCTGTGTAAGATTTTTTTTAAAAAGAGTTTATATCCTAAACCAATGTAGCCCTTGGCTGCTAGATCTCTTCTCTTGGCCAGAAGATCAAGTGTTTTCTTGCTGAGGTGGTTTCTGGTTTCTTTTGGTTTCCTCGTTGTGGCTATTGATTTAAATTGATTAAGCTTCTTTAGGAAATGTTGAGTCTTTGTTGATATTCTTTTATCCATTTCTCATTTTTGGCAACAACTTGTTCAGATCATATTGGAGTTGCTTAAAATGTATGCCATATTATCTTTTTTATTCTTTCTTCTAATTACTTATTGATTTTGATCTCCCTTCTGGCAACTTGGTGATCTGACAATATCCTAATTGCTGATTTGGAAATAAGTTCCACATTGGCAAACAATAAATTTTATTTTTTAAGATGTGGTTTTATACTCAGTATATTCAGCATTTTTTCAGTTCTTTTTGAAGATGTATCTATGCCAAATATGCCTTAAAAGTTATTAAATTGTGCATACCCTTTGACCTAATGATAGCATACTGAGTCGATTCCTCAAAGAGATCAAAGAAAGAGAAAAAGAAGGTATGTGCAAATATATTTATAGCAGTTCTTTTAGTGTTTTAAAAATTCTAAATGGAGGGTTATATATATTAATTGGAAAATGACTGAACAAATTTTGATATATGAATGTGTAGAATTCTATTGTGTCACAAAAAATGATGAAAGGGATAATTTCAGAGAAACTTGAGAAGACTTGTATAAAATGATGCAGAGTGAAATGAGGAGAATTGGGAGAACAATTTATATAATAATAATAACAACATTGAAAAGACAAAACAACTTTCAAAGAATGAGCAACTCTATTCAGCACAGTGACCAACTACAATTTCAGAAAACCAGTAATGAATCATGCTACCCACCTTCTAACAAATATAATGGACAAATGGACTCAGAGCACAGATACACACATACACATACATACAGATATACACAGAGAGACATACATACACACACATATATGTATGTATATGTGGCCAATACTATAGATGGTTATATCAGAGATTCTGGTTTTCTTTCTCCCTCATGGGAAGGAGGGACAAAAAGAAGGTAGATTTCGATTGATTGAAAAACAAAATTTTATTTAAAAGAAGTATTTTTGATATATTAGCATGGGGTCTCTGCATAGTTTACAAGCCATTGGCTTCTCTTATTGACATCAGGGATAAATAATCATTAATTTTTTCTCTGGTCGACCATTCACGCAGTTCTGGGTCCATTTTTCAGCTATATGCCTCTATTTTCTTCTTTAAAAATACAAGGAGAGATTTTGTCAAAAGCCTTGCTAAAATCAAGGTATCTTTAGTTGCTTATTGTCTTCCTCTGATCTATTAGTGGAGTTAATCATGTCAAAAGAAGAACAGGAGAATTACATTAGTTTAGCAGATCCTGTTCTTTAGGATCTCAGATTTATTTTTTTTAATAATAGCTTTTTATTTTCAAAATACATGCAAAGATAGTTTTCATCATTCACTCCTGGCAAAACCTTGTGTTCCAAATTTTTCTCTCTCTCTCTTCCCCTCAACTCCACTTCCCTAGATAGATAGCAAGTAATATAGGTTTAAACATACGTAATTCTCCTAAGCACATTTCTACATTTATTATGCTACACAAGAAAAATCTGACCAAAAAGGAAAAAAATGAGAAAAAACAAAAAGCAAGCAAACAGTAACAACAAAAAGAAAATATTATTCTATGATCCACATTCAGTTCCCATAGTCCTCTCTCTGGGTGCAGACCATCACAAGTCTTTTGGAACTATCCTGAATCACCTCATTGTTGAAAAGAGTCACATCCATCACAGTTGATCATCACATAATCTTCTTGTTGCTGTGCACAATGCTCTCTTGGTTCTACTCACTTCATTAAACATCATTTCATGAAAGTCACCCCAGGCCTTTCTGAAATCATTCTTCTGGGGATCTCAAATTTAGAGCTAGAAGGAAACTTAAAGGTAATCTAGTCTAACCCTTAATGAACCTGACATCCAGAAAGATTAAGTAATTGACCTAAGGTTCCATATTTAGTTGGCAATAGAATGGAGATGCAAATCTAGATCCTGACTCCAGATCTCTTTCCTTTCATTCCTTCATTCTGCCTCCTAAAGATTAATTTTGGATGGACTTGGGAAGGGACAGAGACATAGAGTAAAAGACTTTTTTTTTCATTATTTTCTGTTAGTTCATTTGTCCCTCTTTGTTAAATCTGAAGAGTTTATATGAAATTTTGATCTTTTATGCCAATTATTTATCATTGGTGGTGGTTAAAAAATTTATAATAATGATTAAAAAAAGATTTTAGGTTTATAAGAACCAAGGACCTATGGTACCAACATTTGGCAGACATTAAACCAATTGGGCTATTTTCAATGAAAACATGTTAGTGCCGCATTTAGTTTTGGTTCAAAAAATAAACAAACTTTCAATATGCTTTTACTTTATAGCAGGAAAAAAATGTGCATTTTAATTCTAATTTGAAGAACAAATTGACATACAAAGGAACTTTAATGAGTGGCCAGGGACATTTTTTGCACATTTTATTGCTATAACTAATCCTTAACTATAGGATAATGAGAATAAGAAAAATATACTTGGAAAAAGTAATACTCTGTATCATCAAGTGATTGCTTATATAGTTTTTTATTACTTTTTCCTTTAAATAGTTACAGTTTCAAATGTTTTCTGTTCTTGGCTCATGTAATCTAATGGGACTACATACTTTTTAAAATCACCCTTTTTGTTTTTTAGCATCTTACTTTGGAGGAAAATGGCATAAATCATCTTAAGGAATAAGTAGATTTGAGAATGGTAGAAAATAATTTTCCATGGTGTGTGTGTGTGTGTGTGTGTGTGTGTGTGTATGTGTGTTATATAATTAGAAAAATATTGCTTCTGAGTAATGTTTTATATATTGTACCTCAAGACATCTTAGTTTCTCTAGTTAAGTCAATCTATAATCAGAAAATTATAGGAAAAACTCTATTTAACCAATTCTAAGCAACAATTGAGAGACATAGGTGGGAGAGAGAGAGGAGAGAGAGAGAGAGAGAGAGAGAGAGAGAGAGAGAGAGAGAGAACGAGAACACTACATAGAGAGGAATAGTCGGGAGAGTGGACATCAGTGCAGAAAGACTTGAATTTAAGTCCTACTTTAGATACATACTGGCACAGCATGAGCTGCACACTCATAAAAACCAGGCTCTCAGTGACTAGAACCCTGAGTCCACAGTCAGGAAGATCTCAGTTCAAATACAGCTTCAGACACTTAGTAGCCACATGACTCAGACAAGTCACTGTTTGCCCCGCTTTTTACATGTGTAAAATGGAGAAAGTCACTGTACCTTCCTCTCAGGGTTGTTGTGAGGATCAATTGAGATAAAAATTAGAAAGCACTTAATACAGTATCTGGCACACAGTAAGCAGTATACAAATGTTAGCTAGTATTATTACACCTGTATCTGCAATGTTTAACATAGTAACTATAGCATTTTGCTTGTTGATTGCATAGCAGAAAAAAAGAGTTGATGGTTATTCTACAAATCTGCACTTTTTGGTTAGTTAATCAGATTAAGTCGAAGAAAAATAAAGTTAATTTGAAATATTTTTGGTTCTGGATTTACTGTTGGCCTGGCTCATTTTTCCAGCTAATTGTCATATTCCCATTCCAAACTGGAACTGTGTATTGTACTGACTTTAGAGTCAATATTTTGATAATAAAAAATTCGGGCCTGGAATGCTCCCTCGCATATCAGAAAGTCTTTAGCCTTGATTAAATGACATATTTATCAGAAAATATAATGATAGAAACTAGAACTGAAAATTCATTGATAGGAAACATCTGGATAAGGAAACTCCCTCTAAAAATGCAAGTTGACATCTTTTTTATAACTGTCTAAGAGAATTGCCTAAATCACTCAGAATAACTGAAATTCCAGGGTCACATAGCCAGTATGTATCTAAAGTAGGACTTAAATTCAAGTCTTTCTGCATTGATGTCCACTCTCAACTATTCCTCTCTGTGTAGTTCTCTCTCTCTCTCTCTCTCTCTCTCTCTCTCTCTCTCTCTCTCTCTCTCTCTCTTTCTCTCTCCCTGTCTCTCCTGGTGGTTTCTGAGGAAAGAATTGCTGTAAATCTCTTAGTAGAGAGAGTAGCAATGGCAAAAACAGCCTCTTATTCTCTACTCATCTCTCTACTCAAGCTAATGCATGGCCCTGGCCAGACTGTTTCTATTTCTTTGCCTTTTCCCATATGTTCTCTTCTTTTAGGTGAATGAATATTGGAAATGGAATGGATTTGGCCCATATCTTTCAAAATCTCCCAACATTTAGCCTAAGAGATAAGAGGGATTCTAGTAGAGGCTTGTGAAAAGGTTTGGTATAGCTTCTGTGCTAAGTGGTCTAGTCAATTAATTGAGTTGAATTTGTAAAATAATTGTTTTGTCAAGGTGAGGACCCAGTTGAGATCAAGTAATATAAATTCACACTGGACTCAGTCACAGTACAGTTTCATGATGTTCTCTAACTCAATTCAGCAACATTTAGATAGAAGTAAGGGGGAAATCTGTTGGTAGAAATTATTCTGGCTTGTAGTTTGGCAAAGTATGATGTGTGACAACACAAGGGGACGAGGGATATGTGTGCAGAAGATAGGGTAAAGTTGAATGGATTCACCAAACGCTTGAGACATGGAGGACTGGAGAATAGACAACACAAGGGAAAGAACTGAAGGGTGGAGAGACTGAAGAGCACACTGAGAATAGAGAAAAGAGGTAGCAGTAATAAGGTCTGGGGAAATATGGAATGATAAATGATTAGACTCATTCCACAAGACTAAAAGAATTTGTTTTCACAGAATCAAGGGATTATCAACCTAGAACTAAAAGGTACCTAGTTGGCAATCTAGTTCAACTCCCTGATTTAACAGATAAAGAAACTGAGACCTGGGGAAAGTAAATGATTTGGTCGTACAAGTAAGTCAGTGGCAGAGGTAAGATTTGAGCACTAAGCTCTTGATTGGAAGCCTCAAGCTCATTGCCCACACCGAATTTATGTTTAATAGAGAATTTCCACAATGGATTTGTACTTTGATTTCTTGGAAGGGCTGTTTTTGACACAATGGAAGAAACTTAGTTCAATAGTTGGGGAAAAGTTGTGTTTATGTTATGCCATTGAGAACATAGTGATAATAACTAGCTTTTAGGTTGTTCTTTACAGTGTGCAACATGGTTTTCACACCCGCAAAGGGAGCTCTGTTATAGTACAAATCGCTGCAGAATTACCAGTCTATATTGGCCTCTAATTATATCTATGATTAAGTTATAAATCCAAGCCTTCTCCCCATCCTTTTGCATACATGATCTCCCTTCATCTTCATCACTGCCTTACTCATTAAAAGGTTAATAAGTGTCTGAGTCAGGAAGATCTGAGTACAAATCTTCCTTCAGACACTTATTAGCAATAAAAGAGGGGAATGTTTTTTTTAAGAGTCTACTACATTCCAAGTACTGTACTAAGTGCTTTACAAATATTATCTCACTGGATCCTCCCAACGACCTTATGAGGTACATGCTATTATCCCCATTTTCTAGGTGAAGAAGCAAACTGAGAGAGATCTGATCCTAGGAAAGTTACTTAATCTCTTTGTACCTCAGTTTCTTCATCTGTAAAATGGGGATAATAATAGCACCTATCTGACAGGATTGTAAGAATCAAATGAGTTAACATATGTCAAGCATTTTGCAAAACATTTAAAGTATTATATAAATGAAATTCAAGACCTGAAATTACATTTGAGCTCAGACACTTACTAGTTATATGACATTTAGCAAGCTATTTAACCTTGTTTCTCTCAGTTTCCTCACTTGTAAAATGAGCCTGAGAAGGAAATGGCAAACCACCCCAGTATATTGGCCAAGAAAATCTCAGATGGATACAAAAAATCAGATATAATTGGAAATGTCTGAACATCAACAACAATATAAATACTAGCTGCTATTAAAAATCAGCTAGGTAATACAGTGCATAGACCCCTGGATCTGGAGTCAGGAAGACCTGAGTTCAAATCTGAAAAAGTAATTTAGCCACTCTTTCTCAGTTTCCACATCTGGAAAATGGAGACATTAACATCATTTTATCTCCTGGGGTGTTTGGGAGGATCAAATGATATATTTGTGAAGCCTTTCCTAAACTTTAAAGTGATATGTAAGACTTAGTTATTGTTATTATTATTATTGTGATGGAGGTGCTATGATATACTTTTCAGATAAGAAAACTAAAGTTTAAAGATGTGGGGTGACTCACTCCAGCTCACACAGCTACTAAGTGTCTGAGATTGAATTTGAACTCATGTCTTCTGGCTATCTATCCACTAAGCTACATAGCCTTCATTATAGGGTTTGAACCAATAGACCCCAAAATGACAAAGACAGTTACAGTGAATTCAATAAGCAATTTGATTAGCTGTTTGCCTTTAAAAGAAATTAAAAGGAAATATTTACAATTACAAATTTTATTTTTGAACTCATGTCTTCTGGCTATCTATCCACTAAGCTACATAGCCTTCATTATAGGGTTTGAACCAATAGACCCCAAAATGACAAAGACAGTTACAGTGAATTCAATAAGCAATTTGATTAGCTGTTTGCCTTTAAAAGAAATTAAAAGGAAATATTTACAATTACAAATTTTATTTTAAATTACTCAAGCACCATTAAATACAAGGACTAAATAATAATAATAATAAAATACCACTATCTAGTTTTCCCTTTTTTTTTCTTAAACTCGTTTAATGTGAATACTGCATTTTTAGATGTGTTATTAGCAATGTAACTTTTTCAAGAGGAGCTATTTTTCTGTCTTATGGATCATGTGGTCTATACATGGCATAAGACAGTGTTTTTATAGTTCATTTAGTTAAAAACAATAACAACAACAACAAACCTTGTCTTAAGACATATTAGGTTTCCCTTATATATGCTTTTAAGGATTTATAAAGTATATATCACCTCATCAGACAACTGCCAGTTCTTTTTTGCCGGAGGCAACAGAAGGAATTCCATACCCATTAGTTTAATCTCACTGTGCCAAAACAGCTAGTTTTCTGTTTTATTCATTAATCTGTAAATATTGTTTTAATATTTTCCTATTAGTTAGGATTAAAATAAACATAGCTCTTTTGCCATTTCATTTCTTAAGCCTTATTAGTGTTCTGAACCATGGTTAATTTGGTTTAATTTGAATTTTACACTTCTTCTCAGTTAGGATTTTATCCAGCTCTTCAAACTGGGCTTCAGCTGTCCCATAAAGACCCTCAAATTCACTTTATTAGTTACTGTACCTTGTTTACCTTCAGGAAAGTCACTGGCATCATTCAGCTTTGCCACTTTGTGGATGTTCCCCAAATTTGAGTCCTGGCCCCAGGAATGTGAGGATTCTAAAACTGTCCTTACACTAGCCAAGGTATCCCGTAAGAGAGCCATATGTGGTTGTGCCATTACAAGGGAAAGACTAAAGTTGGGCAAAAACAGTATTGTACCCGCGGTGAAACTGGCAAAATGAAGTTTTCAAGATATGTGAGAAGGTGGAAAATGTGGTAAATTTGCCCAGACCTTTTGCCTTAGTGAAAGACAGTCCTGGCAGACTGATTGCTTTTTCCATCCTCAAACCCACTCTCTCACTTTCCATAGAAATTATGTGAAGCAAGATGTGTTTTAAACATCCAAACCTGAAAAAAACACACACACATTTTTGAGGGGACGTCACTATTCCAGGTTTAGCATTTCACTGTCTTCCACTGATTTTAAACATTTGAAGACCTCAGTGAACTGTATCCATGATCTCATTGAGCCGCTGGCTCATACCACTCACCTTAGGAAGTCTTTGGATCCCAGGCAGATGCGATCACTTTTGTATGTTTCCCAAAATGGCTCTCGCTTTGTGGCATACCGTCTCAATGGGCTGCAGAGAAGAAAGAGAATTAGAAATGCAATTAGATAGCTTATGAGGTGTGACTGTAATGAGACTAATTTTTATGTGTGGCCTGTGGAGCCTGTCTCATTATTTTACAGTCACTCAACTTGTTATATGGTTGAAAAAATGTTGCTTGTGAGTAATAACATTTTACCATTTCTTCAAGAACAGTTTATTCTTAGGAAAAGATTGCTGTGTAATTTTGCCATTTGCCATGGGCTGTCGGATGATCTGACACACTGTATATACACCACTCAGAAGCTTTTAGCTTTTGGATTATAGTTTTTGAAAATCATTTTAAATCTTGACAAAGGGATTTAAATACTGTTCTTTTGAATTTACATGAGTACAACCAAATTCTGTATTAGATCTTGAGTGAGCACCATCTATGTTTGAAAATTGATTTCATGTAAATCAGTTGAATAAGGAGCTGTTTAAAAAAAAAACATAGTTGCTATTTTCTTACTTGATAACATACAAGACTGCAATAGGGAAGAACATCCCATTGTGGCTGTTGGTCACTCAGTCCTTCATGACTCCATTTGAAGTATTCTTGGCAAAGACATGGAGTGGTTTATCCACTTTTCCAGCCCAGTTTACAGATGAGGAAAATGAGGTAGACAGAGTTAAGTAGTTTGTCCAGGATCACACAGCTAGTTAGCATTCAGTAAGATAAGTTTTCCTGAACTCAAGCCTGATGTTCTATTTACTGTGCCACCTAGCTGCCCCAGGGAATATCAGATTATACCTCTAGTTATAATTTCATTGGTTCATATTGTTAATAAATTCATACTTGTGAAATTATAGGAAATAATATTATAGAGAAAAGATTTAACCAACTTCAAACAATCATTTAACCTTTCCTCAAAAGTTTTCAGGTTTGATAAGTTGCCTATATTGTTAATAAATTCATAATTGTGAAATTATAGGAAATAGTATTATAGGAAAAAAATTTAACCAACTTCAAACAACCATTTAACCTTTCCTTAAAAGTTTTAAGGTTTGATAAGTTGCCTCAACTATAAGAAATTTTATTGATGTTTAAGAAATAGGCTAGGTGTCTAGATCAAGAACTTGCATATCAAATCTTCCTAATTCTCCCTCTCTCTCTGTCTCTCTGTCTCTCTTTGTATTTCTTTTTCTTTCTTTCCCTTCCTCCCCCTGTATTTCTCTGTGTGCCTCTGTCTCTGTCTGTCTGTCCCCCTCCCTCCTCCTCTCTCTCTCTCTCTCTCTCACTTTCCAATGACTCCTCCTCCCAATAACTCCTCCCAGTACATATATATGTACTATATATAGTACATATTGAGTTATATATATACACAAATGAATACAATCATATAAAAGAAAGTGACCCATTGACTATATCTAAAAATATATGAATGTGGTTTTCTGCACCTATATTCTATTTCTCTACAAGGAAACAGATACCACTCTTGGTCCTTGGAAGCCTCAATTTTCTTTTTTATAAAAAGAGGGGGTTGGGATTGGGGTTGGGTTTAGACAATATAGCTTATGAGGTTCTTTCCACTATTGATTATTGCATCCAATGACCAGCATCCTCAAATCTTTCAGTGTTGTTTTCCTATACATGACTATGGTCAGCATGTAAGTTGTCCTGGTTCTGCTTACTTTCCTTTGAGTCAGTTCCTTTAACTCTCCCTAAGTTTCTCTAAATTCTTGATTTTTGTCCTTCCATATGGAGGCAGAGGCTAAGTATTTATTTAATGGCTACTGTATGTCAGGCAATGTGCTAAGTTTTGTTATTTCATTTTATCTCTGCTACAACTCTGGGAGATAGGAGCTATTTTATAGACAAAGTTTAGGTGAATTGCTCTGAGTCACACAATTAGTCTCTGAGACTGGATATGAACTTGGGTTTTCCTGATTCCAGACCGATTCACTATGGTCCATACCTAGCTTCATAATTGTGAAGTTATAGGAAATTGAAGTAACCAACTTCAAACAATCATTTAACCTTTCCTCAAAACTTTTAAGGTTTGATAAGTTGCCTCAACTATAAGAAATTTTATTGATGTTTAAGAAATAGGCTAAGTGTCTAGATCAAGAACTTGCATATCAAATCTTCCTAATTCTCCCTCTCTCTGTCTCTCTGTCTCTCTTTGTATTTCTTGGAACCATTTCTATGGAACCAATAATATTCAATCACATTCATATACTATCCCAGAATTTGTTTATCTATTCTTCCTTTTTAGAATGTTTTTTATTTTATTTTCTTGTTTGGTCACGAATTCTTCCATTCAGAAAAATATTCCACGTTCACCTAATTTGCTTATGTTTTCATCATTTATATCTAAATTATGTACCTATTTTTGACTTTATCTTGCTATGTGGTATAAGGTGTTAGTCTATATCTAGTTTCTGTTAGATATAGCTTTCCAGTTTTTCCAGCAGATTTTGAGAAATAGTAAGTTCTACCAGTCAGTTCTTTCTCCAGGGGTAGATAGCAGTTTTTACTACAAGTCTTTTAGAATTGTCTTATATCATTGTATTGCTGACAATAGCTAGTCATTCACAGTTGATCATTGTGCAATATTGCTGTTACTGTGTATAATTATCTCCTGACTCTGTTCACTTCACTTTGGATCAATTTATATAAGTCTATTCATCATTTTTTAGAGCATGAGAGTATTTCATCGTGGTTATATACTACAACTTGTACAGACATTCTCCAGTTGATGGATATTACTTCAATGTCCAATTTTCTGCTAACACATAAAGTGCTACTATGCAAATTTTTGTACATACACAACTTTTTCCATTTTTCCATTTTCTTTGATTTCTGTGGGAAACAGACCTACTAATGGTGTTGCTGGAGAGTGTGCACAGTTTTATAACAACTTTGGGCATAGTTCTAAATTATTATCTTAATACATTTCATTTCTCTCTGTCTCTGTCTCTCTCTGTCTCTGTCTCTCTCCCCCTTTCCCTTTTCCTTTTACTCTCTCTCTTTCTCTCTCTCTCTCTCTCTCTCTGTTTCTCTCTCTCTCTCTCTCTCTCTCTCTCTCTCTCTCTCTCTCTCTCTCTTTGTGTATGTGTGTGTGTGTGTTTCTGTCTCTCTGTCTGTCTCTCTCTTGCTCTATGTCTCTGTCTCTGAGTCTCTCCTATGGGAGGAATTATTAAAACATTCAACTCTCTTGTAAGCTTTTTTTTTTTGTCTCTGTATCTACAATTTGAGCTTAATTTTTAAACAATTCTATGGACCATTATTAAATATATCTGTATATGTATGTTTTAATATATCTATATGTGGATACATGTATGAATATGAATTCTAGTCTGTACATATGTATGTGGTTTGTGTCTAAATGAAAATTCCTTTTTAATTAAAAGGATTCTCCAAACTTTCCTATATTTGAAGAGATCTGTGTGAGACTGATTTGCAAGAAAAAATGCTAAACTTCCTCTTGTCCCTTTCCTATTTTAGGGCAACACATAGAAATGTAACAGAAAGTTCATTCATAGTAAATGTGACCTTCAGTAGCCTACCAGACCATCACTTCATTTCATTATAGCATTGATAGCTAGAGATCTTTCATTTTACAGACATTGATTCTGCTTTACTTGAAATAGTGCTACTTTAAGTGCATTAATAAGATATTTCTTCTCTCTTCCCTGTTCTTGTGGTTGACTTCTTTAAGTTTCACTTGCAATGGGTTGGGGATTTTTAAGTGTTGGGGTAGCATTCATATTTATAGATATACATGTAGAGCTTTACATTTTCAAATGTAGATTTTTATAATTATAGATTATACACAGTAAGTGACCAACTGTTCTTATATATTAATAATTTGTGTTTTAAATTTTGTGGATACAAGTGCAATTCTCTGTCTATTTATCACTGATTCTTGCTACTTGATTGACAATCTTCTTTACTTGTTAGATATTTCCTGGATCATCTAACTTAGAAGAGAGGAAGCATGATACAGTGATGTTACTCACTGTCCAATAGAAATGGGACATCATTAAACTGTAATAGAGATCTCTGTGGCCCACAGATTGACTTAGAAAAGCATATCTTAACCTCATCTATGTTTATTGTATTTATATTTATCTTGTTACATATTTCCCAATGACATTTTCATCTGGTTTGGGCTACATTCAGCAATGTTGCAACAGACTTCTGTCCTAGTGTTTGAAATTTCTATTAAAACTGCACCTAGAATTGAAAAAACCTAGATTTAAACTACATCTTACACTAGCTATATGTAGAACTTTGAACAAGTCATTCAGTTTCTTAATGCCTCAGGCAACTCTTGGAGAGTTCTCCAAGTCTCCAAAGAGAGTCTTTGGGAAAGGGAAAGGATCTGAAAATCACAGATCTATAACTTCAGGGACATAATTCATAGTTGGTGTAATATGGCATTTCATGGTCTTTTTGATCACCCACAGTTTTGATTCTTTGGAGATTGTGGTATTCTGTGACTCATAATTATATACCATCACTGAGTATCAGTGTTAAAAAGATGGGGTTTTGTGGCAGGAAATTGTCATGAAATGTAAAAAAAAATGTGGAGGAAGACCTTTAATTCCAGCTTCTTTGTAAGGGATTTGTAAGAGGCCATGGACCGCCATCTTACAGAATGAAAAAGCCCAGATGATTCCAATCTTGTGGTGGAAGTATCTACATTAATGAGATCACAGAGGTAGTGAAGTATAAGGATCTATTAATAACAATAACAATTATAGGAAAATAAAAGCTAATTGTCGCCCTCCCTATATAGTCCCAAAAGGACATATCTCTATTTTTAAAAAATTTAATGTCATTTAATGTCAATGTAAAAAAAATATTTTCATTTTCATTTAGGATGCTGGAGAAATGGTTCGTTCCTTTGTCGGTGGCCTGGAGCTCGTGGTCAATTTACTGAAATCAGAAAACAAGGAAGTCCTAGCAAGTGTATGTGCTGCCATCACCAATATAGCAAAGGACCAAGAAAATTTAGCAGTTATAACAGATCATGGTGTTGTCCCTTTGTTGTCCAAACTTGCAAATACAGTAAGTAATCCATTAATATACATAGTGTTGTTCTAATGGAGTCACATGGGGGTATCCATTTACACAAATAATCCAGAGTGGTATTGTAAGTGGAATCCTACTGCTTTAGAGGCAAGAAGGTAGCACTGGATGTGAAGTCAGAAAGAGGCCAGGAATTCAAATTTGGCCTCAGACACTTATGAACTATGTGACTTTGGGCAAGTCAGTTACCTTCTGTTTGCCTCAGTTTCCTCAACTGTAAAATGGAGATAATAAGAACACTTACCTCACAAGTTGTGGGGATCAAAAGATGCTATTTGTAAAATGCATAGAAGGTACTTAAATCTGGTTTCCTTCTTTCACTCTGAACACTTATATCTGTAGAACTTCTGAACAAAAACCCTACTGAACAACAACACTCTCCTTTTGATTAATTTATCTGAAGCCACACACAATAAATAATGGAATAAAAAGCTGATATTTGTTTTATGATAACTAGCTGGTATACAAGTGGTGTAGTGAATCAGGAAATCCTGCCTCAGACACTAGTTTTGGGACTATGGGACAGTCCTATAATTGTTTCCGACCTGTTTTCTCATCTATAAAATGATAATAACAATAGCACTTACCTATTGTTGTGAGGATCAAATGAGAGCGGTAAAGTGCTTTGCATGCTTTAAGGTGATTTATAAATTCTGGCTAGCATCTTCATCATCATTGTCATCATCATCATCATCACCACCACCATCATCATCATCACCACCATCATCTTCAATCATCCCCAGCACTGTGCAAAGCACATAGTAGGCTCTTAAATGCTTCTTCATTCATTCATTTGTTCATTCAGTTTTTGCTAGAACAATATTAGAGAAACTAAATTTATCACCAGACGTAAATGTACTAGAAAACAATAAGAATACTTTTATTTGTCTGTTTCACTTTTGAAAATTCAGAACTCTTTAGCTTTGCACTTACACTGACATGATTTAATTCATTGGGAAGTATTCAGGTAGAATGGAAAGAGTGAAGACTTGGAGCTAAAAACATCTGGATTCAGATCCTGACTGTACATGTAATCTTGGAAGAGTCGTTTAACTCTCGAAGTCTCAGGTCACCTAATTTTTCTGATGACAAGATCCTGATTAAATCTTTTAACTCTCACTGCCCTAGGCAACTATCTGCCCAAAGACCTATCAATGGAAATTCTTCTCTATACCAATGAAATCACTGTTTCCGTCTCCTCCAAAAATGAGATGAATTATAAAATTCTAACCTGAACAAATGAAATCCACAAATAATGCAAATATTAAATGTTAACAATAGCCTTAACACAGTGAACTAGCCATATTGTAAGAAAATAAAGAGACCATAAGAAGAAAGAAAAAGGCAAGTACCAGGAATGTTGTCCTGAACCTACCATTAACTCTAGGCAAATCCCTTAATTTCTGGGTTTTACCCCCTAATTTCCTTATCTAAAAAATGAAAGGTTGGACTAAATGAACTCTAAATTGAAGCAATGTGGTAAGGTAGAAAGAACTGATTCTGGAAGTCAGAGGTTCTGGGTTCAAAGCCTGTCCTTGATATCTACTCCCTGTGTAATCTTGAGTAGCTCCAAGGAGAAAATATGTCCAAAGCATTTTATAAACATTAAAGAACCACCTAAATCTTATCTATAATTATTTATTACTAATTTCCCTGGGGACTTCAGTTTATCTAATCTCTAAAATGATCAGATGCTTCCTGGGTTCCCTTCAGCTTCTAGGTCAATCATTCATTCAATCATTCAATCAATCATTTCAGATCTGGTAGTCTGTGATTCTATGAATAGTTTAAATATCAATATTAAATTAGACAATTAATATTTATTGCAAATCTTATATTATCCTTGATTATTTCCCCATGTTTCTCCTAAAGGATCTATGGTTCAAAGATTATTCCCCAAACCTCATTTTACAATGATTAATATTTGTAAATAGAAATTTGTAAAATTTGTATTCCAATTTTTTTAAAAAAAGATTTTAAAAAAAATAACAGTACCATAACCATGGACCATATTAGACATGTACCTCCAAGCAGTCATAGCAATTAGAGCTGGATTTAGAATGCCCTAAAGCAGCACTGTTGTAACGTGTCTATTATCCCTGTGCAGAATAATGATAAACTGAGACGGCATCTAGCTGAAGCTATCTCTCGTTGCTGTATGTGGGGCAGAAACAGAATTGCATTTGGAGAACACAAAGCTGTGGCACCTTTAGTCCGGTATCTGAAATCCAAAGACACCGATGTACACCGAGCCACAGCGCAAGCCCTGTACCAGCTCTCAGAAGATGCTAACAACTGTATTACCATGCATGAAAATGGAGCGGTCAAGGTAAGGGACAGAGCACCCAAGACTCAGGCAAAAGGGGAACCAGCTTTGATGAAGCTAAATTTATCCTTAGAAACGTAATTTGAACATTGTGTTTTGTCCCCGCCTGGCTCACAGATGCAGATATGCATTACTTCACACAACAGATGTGTTACTGGAAAGTTGTCTGTAAATAGGATTTTTCTAAAATTAGTCGTGTTTTAAACACACTAGAGGGTGTGGCTTGCAAAATGCCCTAAAAACCTTCCAAGGTGGATGCTTTTGTAGAGTGAGTAATCACCCCCTTAATTGTATTTGTTTAAATCAAGGTAAGCCTGTAAAATCTTAATGCATAAAGAACAAAAGGCACAGTAAATTTAGTTCATTCTTTATCTGCAACTTACTGTTTTAGCATTGAAAGGCAGACTCATAGGGAAAACCAGCAAAAGAAGTAGGACACATTGGAATGACCATTGACTTCGAGTTCAAATTTTACCTTGAATGTTTGGTTCCTCATCTTTCAAATGGTGGCCCACGTGACCTCTGAAGTTCTATTTTCAATGATTTGACACTCCAAACTAAAAGAAGTGATGTCATATATATTCTATTTAACATATACTTTAACATATTTAACATGTATTGGTCTACTTGGCATCTGGGGAAGAGGGTGGGGGAAGGAGGGGAAAAGTTGGAACAAAAGGTTTTGCAATTGTCAGTGCTGAAAAATTACCCATGCATATAACTTGTAAATAAAAAGTTATAATAATAAAAAAAAGTGACATCAAGGTGATCTAGTTTGGAAAATAAGGAGGGTATGAATAAATTAATCATTGACTAACAACGAGTAATTTAGTTAACTTCACAATGTTTTAAAAATGAATTCAAAATAAAAGTGAAATTTTCTATGTTCCATTATTTAAAAAAACACAAAAACAAAAGTAGGATTTGTATTAATTTGAGGTTGTTTTAATTCATTTTTTTTTACTCACTAGAAGTCTTAATATCTTCTTTCTTAATTTTTAGTTTTCAATAAAGCTTTTCCTTGCATTTTGAGTAAGCCTAGTCAGCCAACTTGCAGACAGGGATGGTTACTGTTACTATATGTAGGCCCTGAGATTTTTATAAATCAGAGACCATCTAGAGCTATTGAATAGATGCTTTAATGGCTTGGAAAATGAAAAGTACCTTTATAGTGGCTGAATAGCTATTAAAAACTACACCATCACTTGTACTGAGGGAGAAAAGAGGTTTTTTCTTTTCTCTTTGAAAGAACTCTTATAACTGATTTGGACTGACTTGTCTCCATATATAACAGAGACTCCTTTACAAAAATCTAATCCAGAAGCATATGACAACACTATATATATATATATATATATATATATATATATATAATTTTTAAACTGTAAGGTGACTAGGGACTTGATCATTAACTGATAGTTATTCAAAGTCTTAATTGTGCTGGATATGAAGTCTATAGAAGGTATCAGGAAATCTTGTAATAAAAATGTTATTTTTAGAATGACTTTCTCCCACTGCCCCCTTTATGTTTAGGTACTATACTAGTTTATGTAGGAATAGGAGTATAGATTTAAAAAAATAAAGTACCTCATCTGCAATACAATATTCAAAGTTGTGTGATGCTTTCCATTATAAAAGTCTATTTTCACAAGTCTATAATTTGATAAAAATATTTTTTGCAGGTAAAAGCAAAAAAAAAAAAAAAAAAGCAACAACCTGAATACAAAGTTTCAAAAAAAGCGAAACCAAGTTATTTTTAACTGTGGCTTGATTTTTAAAAAAATTCATCAAATTTGATAAAGAAATGAAATAATCAAATTTGAAATAATAAGGGGTCACCAAAAAATAGAAGCTTTTCTGTGTCAAGAAAGTCTCTTTAGTAATTAAATGTAAAATTCCCCAGCCTATGAGATAAAGTATAGCATCCCTTTAAAAATTTGTTTTAAATTAGCAAGAAGACTCAAAAATTAAATAGCTGTTAAATTCTGGAATTCAGTTTTTAGTTCCCTCATAACAATTCCTAATTCCAAAATTTTATAATGTTGTAAATGCTGTGGCTCAGTTCATGTATATTCATTCCAGTCATCGCTCATTTATTTCTTCTAATAGAGGGAAGGAGGGTATGAATAATCCAATTTAAACTATGTATATATATATATATATATGCATATGTATTCAACTTTGGAATCCACATTATTTGAAATTTAACATAGCATGCTCTCCCCATTCATAGATTTGTGATTTGAAGCTTCTATCTATTACATAGCCAGCATTTATATAGTGCTTTGAGGTTTACAAAATGTTTTCCATTTTATTCTCACATCAACCCTGTGGGGTAAGTGCTGCATTATCACCCTTTTACGGATGAGGACACTCAAGGCACAGTGATGTCAAGTGACTTACCTAGAACCATGCAGCTAGTAAGTATCTGAAACATGAATTGAAGTCAGATTTTCCTGACTTCAGGTCCAATGCTGTATGAACTTGCTACCTACATGCAGTGAATACATTCCTTATTCTCTGGGCAGTTCCAGGGCTTTTACCCTGCTCTTTGCTATCATTCTGGACTGTGCAGTAGATCTCTCTGGGAATATTTAGTGTGGAGAATATTTACCCTCCTTCTAGAGGACATGATAAAAGTACTCAGATAGTTCAAGAATTGCCATGTCCTGCTTGGGTCCAGAGGACAGAAATAGGAATGGAATTAGTAAAATACTGAGTGGAATTTGCAAAAGGATAGAGTTTGATCTGATGCAAAGAAAATCTCGCAAGTAATTATCATTGTCCAAAAGTGGAATGGGCTGCCTCAGAAGCTTCCGAATTCCCCCTCAGACCACTCATTGGGAATTTTGTAGAGAGGATTTTTATTGGAATATGGACTACATTAGATAGCATCTGATCTCCTCCCCTCCCACCCTTGATACTCTGATGCTCTATGAATGTTTTGAGTTCTTGAAAGTTGGATGTTTAAACTTTTCTCACAGATTACCTTTCATTTCTATGTATTTGCCTTCCTAATCTATTGTTCTCTCTTCTCTTTCTTTGGTGAGAATTGCCATTAGAGATTCGGGTTTTTCTATTCTGCCCATTATTTTTGCTGCAAAGGCCATAAATTCTGTTCTTATAATTCTTAAAGGAACTTAAAAGAAAGTTCTCTTTTAAACCAGTCAGGAACTGAATGTCATCATTCCATGTTCTCTCTAAAATCTACAGAGTCTTCTATCTCATTAAGGGTTGAATCTTTTTCTTTTATCTTGAAATATTTATTCATAGATACCTGAATTCATTTATTAGCTCTGGAGGACATATTTTTTTCCTGTAGTTGTGTATATTCAAGGTTTAGGGATTTTTTTTCTTCCTGAAATCTTTGGTAATTTCAGTCTTTTTGTGATAGTGGCTTCTTTAGGGGGCAGATCTCAAAATGTCTCAGGTACCCCCCACTCTAGAAAATTCATGTAGAGTCTAGCTATGAAAATTCACATAGTCATTCAGCATTCACCTTACAAAACTTCATGTTCCAAATTTTTCTCTCTCTCTCCCCTTCTCCCACCTCCCCTAGACAGCAAGTAATCCAATATAGGTTAAATATATATACTTCTTCTAAACATATTTCCACATTTGTCATGCTTCACAAGAAAAATCAGATCAAAAGGGGAAAAATGAGAAAGAAAAAGGCAAATAAACAAACATTCAGTCTCCAGTTCTCTCTCTGAATGTAGATGGCTCTTACCATCACAAGTCTATTAGAATTGCCTTGAATCACATCATTGTTGAAAAGAGCCAAGTCCATTCCAGTCAATATTCATTTTTGTCAGATTTTAGTTCTATTTTTTTCTCCTCTTCTCCCTTCCCTCTCCCCTCACCAAGACAGCCAGCAATCTGATATAGGTTATATGTGAATAATCATTTAAAACACATTTCCATATTGAAGAGGTAAAAAGGCATCAGGAGTGGTAATATGTAACAGTTTTAGGAGAGCAATAGATTCGGGAGAAAGATAGGGGCAGCTACATGGCTCAGTAGATGGAGCACCAGTCCTAGAATCAGAAGGATCTGAGTTCAAATTTAGTGTCAGAGAATTAATTCCAAAAAAGGAAGAAAGAAAAAATATTATAAAAATAGCATAATAAAGATTTGGTTCAATCAACCTGAAAAAATCAAGTCAGGCATTTATCACAATATAAAGGGATGCTATTTTATTATTGTGAAAATAGCTTCATAGGCTCTAGCAATTACAATGCAGAATCATTAATGGATAAGCAATTTGCATTTTGGAGTACAGAACTTTTTAAGTCTCAGAGCAGCAGAGGCGGGTTCTATGAGATAAGGGAGAAAACCAGGGAGGAATTCGGTAGCTCAGAGGGAGGAATCAAGGAGGAACCAGATGGAATCTCTGAGAACATCCCAAACTTGTCTAAAATTATGCTAATTAGGATCTCAAAGGTTGTTTAAAGATGCTCCTAGGTTGAAGGGAAAGAGAATGAAGGATAACAAAGAATTCCATCCTTATGGCACTCTATACCAAGTCTGGCACTTGGCTATGGCTGAGATAATAGACGGATGGGTTCCATCCTGATAAGGGAAGAGAGAAAATGGGTTTCAAAGTCCACATCAATATTAGTCATGAGGGGATGTTTTCCTTGTTGCTTCCCCTATCAAAGATATATAAAACTTCAAGGAATAATTTTAATGTAGATAATTGAATATTTAAAGATGTCTTGACAGGTACTGTACTCTCTGAAATGAGTGGTATCAACAGCCCAATCCAACCCAACCCAAATAGTTTTCTATTTCCTTTATGTAATACTGAAATCAGATTTTCAAAATCAGAAATAAGATCAGGATCTTGAAAAAATATGTTCCTTTTCCAAAATTTTGGTTTAAAAAAATCTTTCATTTCTTAGAATTTGTTCTCTCAGAAATTGAGGGATGCATGGTTACTGTCTATGTATGTTTCTATAGATCTATTCATCCCTGTTTCTATCATCTATGTATATGCACATGTACATATAGAGAGTCATTCAGTACCAATGCATATTCATGATTAACAGCAATTGTAATATTTGAAACTAAACTGAAACTATTTAGAAAATTTATCTTAAAAAACTTTAACTTTTTTTCTGATAAAAAAACCCCAAACAACCAATTAAATAAGCATTTGCTTATGCTTACTTTGCATAATCTGGCACTTAGCTGAGCACTGGAAATACAAAGAAAAGTCACAGTCTCTATTTTGAAGGAGCTTACATTTGAGTAGAGGAGAAAACATACATAAAATAAATGCAAGGTAAATGGGAGGTAACCTAGCACCATAAAGATGGCCTTAAAACTTATGGCAATGTTATAATATATATTTAAAGTTTTATTTCTATAAAAATTATAAAGTTTTGTAATAATTTGTCATGTTGAAACTTTTGACCCCAGTTTTTATGTGTTCACAAATTGTTTTCTTCCCATGGTTAATTTCAAGAATTCGTTTTCTCAGAAACCCTACTTTATCAAATTTTGCAAATTGCATTTTACGTTGAATTTCATCTTTTAAGTTATGTTTATACTTTTATCATCCATCAATTTTTACAAGGTCTTTTCATTTTTCTTCCTTCCCACCACCACCAGGTGGCACACATTTTATATATTGTACTGTGAATAGATGCCTAATAGTCATTTTTCAAATAGAAATAGTTTCAGAGAAGTTAAATTGATAATACAGATTCCACCTTGAATTTTTTGATCATCCCATTAATACAGAAGAATTAGAGATATATAAAAAAGACAACTATAAATAAAGGAGCCCCTAATTCCAAGAAATTCTAAAAAAACCTCCCTACTTTAGACTGATATGAAGATCTCACGATGCTAATAGTCATTCAAATAAGGTTTGCTTCCTTAGAATGGAGCATCCAGCTCCCACTGTCTACAGGAGAATAAAATTCCATAGATCCTTAACAATTGTAGGGCATCTATCCACTTGACCTTTTGAAATCCCCAAACCCAGTAACATTCACAGCTACAAATCTATAACAAAAATAGAAATTTTGCAGGGGCTTGTATTTTTCCTTCAAGTTGCTCAGAGTTCTTCTCAATTAGATTCAGTCCTAGACAGAAGAGCACTTGGGCCTGCTGTATCTGGGATACTAATTGTGACAGCCTTGTTTGTACCCTTCCTAGCACTGAGGAGACTGAAGTAAGATCCAACAACAAAAATTCTACTTCTAGTTAAAAAAAAATGTGCCTAATACTAAGCTCCAAGGATACATAACAAAAAAAAAAAAAAAAAAAAGAGACTTCTTCCTTTCTCAGAGCTTATATTAACAAATATTTAAGTAACTTTTTTATTAGTTTGCTCCTCTTATTACCCTTCCCCCCAATTAAGCAAATTAAAAAGAAAACAATTCTCTCAATCCATATTTACATATTCTGGCAAAACTACATCCTTATATTCTGCATTTTAAATTTATTATCTCTCTGTAAGGGTGTGGGTAGTATGTTTCATCTCCATTATTTTGGACTTGTGCTTTATCAATGCATTGATTTGAATTCTAAAGTTTCAAAATTGTTTTTCTCTATAATACTGTTTATCATTGTAAAAATTATTCCCCTAGTTCTGCTCACCTAACTCTGTTTCAGTGCATAGAAATGTTCCCAGCTTGCTCTGAAACTGTCCATTTCATCATCTCTTATGGCACAATAATATTCTATTACATATATACATATACATATGTATATGGCAATTTTAGTCATTCCTCCTATAAGAGAGGATATCCATTTAGTTTCCAATTTGAGACTCTGATGAAAAGAGCTGCTATGAATATTTTTGGACATAGAGGTCATTTTCCTTAATGATTTCTTTGGGGGTATAGCTATAGACATAGTGATATGGTTGGGTCAAAGGATGTATACAATTTGGTAACTTTTCTGGGTTATCAGGGAGCTTATGTTCTTTTTTTTAAATAACTTTTTATTGACAGAACCCATGCCAGGGTAATTTTTTACAACATTATCCCCCGCACTCACTTCTGTTCCGATTTTTCCCCTCCCTCCCTCCACACTCTCCCCTAGATGGCAAGCAGTCCTATATATGTTAAATAGGTTACAGTAGATCTTGGATACAATATATGTGTGCAGAACTGAACAGTTCTCTTGTTGCTCAGGGAGAATAGGATTTAGAAGGTATAAATAACCTGGGAAGAAGAACAAAAATGCAAGCAGTTTACATTCATTTCCTAGTGTTCTTTCCTTGGGTGTAGCTGCTTCTGTCCATCCTTGATCAATTGAAACTAAGTTAGATCTTCTCTTTCTTGAAGAAATCCACTTCCATCAGAATACATCCTCATACAGTATCATTGTTGAGGTATATAATGATCTCCTGGTTCTGCTCATTTCACTTAGCATCAGTTCATGTAAGTCTCGCCAATCCTCTCTGTATTTATCCTGCTGGTCATTTCTTACAGAACAATAATATTCCATAACATTCATATACCACAATTTACTCAACCATTCTCCAATTGATGACCATCCATTCATTTTCAGCTTCTGGCCACTACAAACAGGGCTGCCACAAACATTTTGGCACATACAGGTCCCTTTCCCTTTTTTAGTATCTCTTTGGGATATAAGCCCAGTAGTAGCACTGCTGGATCAAAGGGTATGCACAGTTTGATAACTTTTTGGGCATAGTTCCAAATTGCAGGGAGCTTATGTTCTACAAGGAGATACATCATATTCACAGATAAGTAAATATAACATTGTGTGGAAAAAAAGAACTAAAAAAAGAAAACTTAGTGCTGTGAGCAGAAACTAAAGGACATGAAAATAGGAAGAACCTCTAGAAGGAGATGATGCTTAAGGAGGAGAGCAAGAGTTTCCAAGAAAAAGGTGAGAGGGAGGACATTCCATGTATGGGGGACAGCCCACTTATGGCCTTGAGCTGAGAGATGGAATGTGACATATGAAGAACAGCAAATGATTCTGATTTGACAGAAACACAGAGTGGGGGAGGGAGGGACATGAGAGGAATAATATGTAATCAGCCTCTAAAATTAGGTTGGAGTAAGGTTCTTCCGGGCTTTCAGTGTTAATCAGAGTGATTTATTTTAACTCAAAGGTAGTGGAGAATTCTTCAAGCTTCTTGAGCAGAGGGAGTAAAGTGGTACAGTCAGACCCAACCTCTGGGAATATCAATTTAGCAGTTGTGCAGACACAGGATGGACAGGAGAGAAACCAAGTATAGAGAGACCAATTAGGAGGCTATTGTAACTGTTCAAATAAGGGTGATGAACTCCTAGACCAGAGTGGTTATGGTTTGAGGGGGCAGAAGGGGGCAGATGCCAAAGATGTCGGAGAAAGAGAAATGACAAAATTGGTGGAATACAGGGATGAGGCAAGTAAAAGTGAGATGTTGAGGATAACTCCTTGGTTAAAAACCTGGGGGACTAGAAGAATGGTGATATGTGTGATAGGAATAGAATAATTGGGAGAAGAGGTAGATTTGGGGGAAGAGAAGGAGGGAAATTAAATGATCAAACTACAAATACATACAACTGGAAGAATATTTTGTTGCAAGACAATTTGGTGAAAACCACTATCTTTAGGAAGAAAATAGAATACAAATATCATTTTCTTCTGAAAATATGAAAATAAGAATTTTCAAGCAGGGCAAAAATTCTAGTTACGTATGCTGGATTTGATGGTAGCATCAAAGGATGCTCTGTGAGAGGCAATCAAACTGCAGAGATTGGAGATAAGCTTCAAATTGCTATAGCATTCCTTAAGCATTCACTCTGGGTAGCAAGGTGGTGCAGTACATAGAATTTTGGGCTTGAAATCAGGAAAATTCATCTTTATGAGTTCATATCTGCCTCAGACACATACTAGATGTGGGGGACTCTAGGCAAGTCAGTTAATCCTGTTTTCCTCAATTTCTCATCTATAAAATGAACTGGAGAAAAAAAATGGCAAATCATCCCAATATCATTGTCAAGAAAACCCCAAATGGTATCAACAAAAATTCAGAAATGATTGAATAACAACATGGCTCTATCATTCATTAAGAGTCTAAATTTGCAAATACATTCATATTTTGAGCTCTAATGAGCTCCCAAAATGACCACCTTTGATGTAAAATAATCTTTTCTAATATTTTCCTTAAATTTTCACTAATGATCTATCCATTATATTTAAAGATTTGGTAACTTGGTCCCCTCTATAGTTACCTTCCATATATTTTATCTCACATGCACACACACACACACACACACACACACACACCCCTTTTTTACATTTTAATATATTCTTATGTTTCTTTTACATATATATGTATATATATATATATATATATATATATATTTGTTTAAATGTTCTCTTCCCCATTTGGAATGTAAACTTGTTGAGGGCAAAGACTGTTTTTGCTTTTTCCTTTGTTTCACTTAATGTTCATTGATTGCCTTCTTATTCTAATTTCATTTTATCATACCCTTATGATATTAGCTGATGCTAAATTCTTGTAGTCAACACAGAGGTATTTGTACAGTTCTGAATCCAGCTGACTTACCCTGTAGTTAGTTTGGATTCATTCAAGCAGTACAGAAACCACTTTCCGGTTGTAAGAGCATTCTAATAAACGCGACACACCCTGTTGTAAGGGACACCATTCCTGCTGAACAACCTCAGTCCCCTGGCAGAATCTCATGATATCTATTGTCTTGCCACCAGGGAGATTTAGGAAGTAGGGAATGATGTCCCATGCAGCTAGATTATTTAGCATTTCTGATTTAAACTCACTTTTTTGGTCAGGCACTTAAGAACTTCTGACTAAGGAATTATATTTTCCTATTAGAGCTGTCTGGTAATATCTTGGTGTAGTATTAATTCTAAGTTAAAATGATTTTAGTAATTAATGTCATTGATTAATATCAATTTAAAATCTGATGTGCAATATTAATTACAAGCAATATTCATTATGGGCAGCATTTACTTTGATTATTAAAATGAATCATGAAGGTTAGTCATCACTGATTTCTCTGAAATTATCTTGACCACAGAAGTTTTTGGTTTTGTACACAGATATTTTTTATATAGATGAATTGTTTCCATATTGCTTTCTTGTCTTTAAAATTTATATTTTATTGATACTCTTAAAAAATATTTGGCCTATGCCAAAGTCAGATTCCATTGTTAATTGACTTTAAAAAGAAAGAAAGAAAGACTTTGTAATACATATGCAATTTAATCTACATTTGCAGATCCTCTCCTCATTGAAGCAAGACAATGCTTTTATTTTTCCCTGATGAAGGGAATGGCAAACCATTCCAGTGTCTCTTCAAGAAAACCCAAAATGGGTTCATGAATTAGATATGACTGAAACAACTGGACAATAATGACAAAAACATTGATTATTCATCTAAAACTTTTGTTAATTCCTTAAGGTTATATAGCACGTCCCCTTTCTTCTTCTCTTTTACTATTTTTAATGAGAAAATTGAGGCCATTTACTACGAACTACAATTTTTTTGTCCAACTTTACATCTTAAAATCTCTTGACAAAATGTCTCATCTTTTTCTCCTTAGTTCCAGTCCAAATTATGTCATTTTTCCTCATTAAAACCAACTACTCTATTTGTGTCTTTTATCTCATCCTTTTCCATCTCCTTCAGGAGTTTACCCCAGCATAACTCCTCCCTTCCTCCTCCGATCCCCTCCCATCTTCCCCCCTTTCTTCTTTTTTCCCCTCTCCTTCTCCTTTCCCTTTTCTTTCCCCTCTCCTCTTCCTCTCCTTTTCCTCCCCTCCTCTTTCCCCTCCTTTCCTTTTGCCCCTCTCTTCCTCCTCCCCTCTTCTTCCCCTGTCTTTCCCTCTTCTTCCTCTCTCCCTCCTTCTTCACCTCCTTCACTTAATAATTCTTAGTTCATTTAAACCTGTACTCCAAGGGAAGGCTTAAATATAGACTTCTCTAAAACTCTCACTTTCTTGTGCCCCTTCCCTCTGAAAATGACTGTATATTCCTTAGCCATGTTCCTGTTATTCCCCTCCCCCAGTAGAATGCAAGCTCTGTTTGTTTCTGCCTTTGTGTCCCTTGTGTATAGCTTAGTACCTTAGTATACAGGCATATAGTAAGCACTTAATAAATCCTTGTCAAATGAATGAATGAGGCACATTAACCAACATTTTGGGACTTTCTGAATAGATCATAAAATATTTCATATTTAAACAAGTTGTTTATCCGAGTTTAAAATATTTACCAGTCATTTAACACATTGAAAATCTTGCTATAAAACTTATAAGAATTTTGTGGGTAGTACCAAAAAAAACTTTTTGGTAACTTTTTAAATTAATTTGCCTCTCTTATTACCCTTCCCCCCAATTAAGCAAATTAAAAAAACCCTTCAATACATTTCTACAAAAACAATTCCCATATTAGCCATGTCTGAAGATGTATATCTTTCTGCGTTTTAAATTCATTATCTCTCTGTAAGGATGTGAGTGGTATGTTTCAGCTCCATTCTTTTGGACCCAGGCTTTATCAGTGCATTGATTAGATTCTTAAGTCTTGCAAAGTTCTTTTTCTCTATAATATTGTTTATCATTGTGAAAATTATTCCCCTGATTTTGCTCACCTCACTGTTTCAGTGCATAGAGATCTTCTGAGCTTCCTCTAAAACCATCTATTTTATCATTTCTCATGGCACAATTTGCAGGAAGAGAAGTCATTTAGGGTTCATTCAGAGCCCCTCTAACTAGCTGTACAACTTGAATACATCATTTAATCTGACCACAACTCAAATTCTCATTCTGTAAAATGAGAATAAAAACACTGGTGATGGCAAAATGGAGAGAAGAATGGGTTTGGAGATAGAAGACTCAGGCTAAAGTACTGTCTTAGTTATTTATTATAGGGAACTTGGCAACCTGGGTCCAGTTTCCTTGATATTCAGTGGTTGGGGATTTAAGTGAGATTATATATATATATATATATATATATATATATATATATAAAGCACCTAGTAAAATGTAAAAGGCTATGTAAACATCACTTAGTGTTACTATTGTCCGTTTCTTCCAGAGACACCATGAAAACAAAATCAAATTATTGTCCCTGGACTGTCCTTTCTTATACTGAAAGGAAGAGAGTAGATTTGTATCACCTCACATTACCCATTTCTTCTCCCCCTCTTCCCAGCATTCTTTCCCCTGGCCAGAAAAGTGCGAGGTGGAAGGATCATGATCCATTGGCACTGAATGACTCCCCTTTTCAACCAAGGCATAATAATTCCATGTTGGACTGAACATCAAGCGGGCGACATGGCACAGCCCAACAAGAGAAAATTTCCCAAGAAGTAGACGACCTTACACCATCATTACCACCTTCATGGGCAGCAGGCACTACACCAAAAAAAATGATTTTTGATGATGAAAATAGAACTGAAATATGTAAAAGTTATTTGAGTTCCTTAGGTTACAGTTTTAAATTATTTAAAGATTTTAAGCATGTGGATTTGGGAAAAAAGCTTTAATCACAGTAGTGAATTGGTTTTCTGTTTGCTATTCCAAGTTAATCCATTCTGAGATGGTCTTTGGCTGGGTGAAGACTTTTTTCCTCCTTTAAATTTTTCTGGTCTGGATCTGTGATTTCATCAGTGTAAGGAATGCCTCATGTAGAAATTCTCTGCATTGACTCAGATGAATTAGTCTGTAACACAATATATATTATATTATATATAATTGTATATGTATATATTATATATAATATGTGTTATATATCTATACACATATAAATAATAAAGAATTGCCTAGAGCACTGAAAGGTTAATAATAATAATAATAGTAATATTTAACTTTATATAGCATTCTATATAAATTCTATATAAGCTTCTAAAATGTGATCTCTTTGGACTCTCACAACAATCCTGCAAGGTAGATGCTTTAATTAACTGTCTTTTGCAGATGAAGAAACTGAGGCACTGAAAGTTAGGTGATTTGCTCAGGGTCATTCAGCCAATAAGTATCTGAAGCAGCTTTTCCTGACTCGAACTCCAGTGCTCTATCCTTTGCATCTTTTTTTATGGAAAAGGACTTCATTAATGTTCTTTCACACGATTGGGCAATCTGAATAAATCACTTAACCTGATTACATCTCAACTTCCCACTTTGTAAAAGGTGGGGAAGGGATGCCAGCAAGGACATAATAAAATGAGTTCAGAATCTAGAGATTAAAAGCCTTACCTAGGCTAGGATTTGAATGCAGATCTTCCTGATTACAAGGTTGACTCTAGCACCCACCATTTGTTTCCTTATTAATACTAATTAATAGTATGGATACTCTTAAATACCTCTCTAATAAAGTTTGCTCTAGCTAGGTAGGAGGTCAGACAACAGTTGCTAGGGAGCAGCCATGCTTAAAGTATTTCCAACAAGATAGTTTATAATCTTTTTGCACAGCTTTTGACATTCCAAGGTCACCTCCATGCTGTGAGGAAGCACCAGAATAGGTCTGTGTGGGAGAGTTTTTAAACACAAATGATTACTTCACAATATCAAAATGAAGTCACTCAATAATTAGGAGCAAGGTCACTCATTAATTGTGATCCTTTATTTTATACTATCTTCCCTCACTGCCTTTATTTTTTCTAAGATGACTTACTCCTCAACCTTTGCATCCTGGTTTCTGACCTCATCCCTTAACTGAAATTGCTTTCTACACATTTATCAGAGATCTGTTAATTGCCAAGTCTCATGATCTTCTCTCAGTGCTCATTTTTTTTCTATCTATCTGCTGTATTATTTAATAATATCTCCTCTCTGGGTTTTTGTAATACTTTTTTTTGCTCTTGTCTGTTCCTTTTCGATTTCTTTTGCTGACTCATCATCCATATAACCCCTTAATACAGGGATTTCTCAGGAGTCTTTCCCAGGAGGTCCTCTCTTCTTCCCCCCTCACACTCTCTCTTGGTTATTTCATTAGTTCCCATAGGTTTAACTATCACTTTCATGCAAATGATTCCCCAAAGTATATATTTGGCCTAGTCTCTCATCCAAATTTTGGCCCTCAAGTTGTCCATTGGATATTTTGAAATAAATTTCTTGGCGATTTTTAAAAATTCAATTCATTTAAAAGTGAATTTCTCCACTTTTCTTCTTTCAAATTTCCCTATTTCTATAGAAAGCAATCCTTTCATTTTTTCAGTTTTATTATCTTGCCATTATTCTGGATTCTTCTCTCTCTCTCCCTCTCCTTTCACCTCTCCCTCCTTCCCCTCCTCCTTGTTTCCCCCCCCTCCTGTCTCTCTCTCCTCTCTGTCCTCCTCCCTTCTTCCCTTTCTCTCCCCTCTTGTCTTCCCTTGTCTCCCCCTCTCTCTCACCATCCCTCTCTCTCTTTAACTCACATATCCAATCGTTTGCCAAATCTTGATGGTTTTACCTTTAAAACATTTCTTTTATCTGAATCCTTCCCTCCATTGACATCTCCCGCTTTATTTCACATTCTCATCACCTCTCGTTCAGATTTTTTACAATAACCCCCTAATTTACAAAAGCCCCCTTGCTCTAAGTCTCTCCTCAATCCTGTCCTACATACACCACAGTAATGACTTCCTATTGCTTCCAATGTAACTTTAGGTCCATAATAGAATTTAAAATTCCTGGCATTTAACTTAATCTGTATACATGTGCCAACATTATAATTCTGGATAGTTGCCCTAATTCTTGGAAGCCCCAAGAGATAATGAAGGCTACCTCAGAAATGGTTATACAAGTATTGTGCTTTATTATGTAGTATTATAATATTGTAATTATGCTACAAGTGAATTTTAGAAGCATGGCATGACTAGTGCCAATTCTGAGTCACATTCAGTTGAATGAAAATAAATTAATCAAGTAGACTTCTGAAAATTGGCTTCACAATGAAATAAAATGTTTTGAAGAAATGATTAAGCACTTGCAAAAATGTCACTAATATGTTATATGTGAATTTTAAAGAACTAGAATACATTCTTTAAAACTGATAACCAGGAAGGTTATTTGAACTTTATTTTAGTCTAGGGCTAATAGACAACTTAAGAACCAATTGACAATAAGACTATTACCTCTATGGCAAGGAATTTTGAAAAGATTTTGAAAAGACGCTATTCTCTGGTTATTACATTGCCATAGTTTACTTTTTGGAAAATTTGCTGCTGGGATAACTATAAGTCTCCAGGATCATTAGACTAATTTATTTGATACAATGGTCAGTAACAAAGCCACATTTATTAACATTGAAAGGCAGGGTCCGTATGGTAGCAAAAGAATTGGATTGCAGGAGCTTGAAAACATTTTTGAATGCTAATTTTTCCACTTGGTTTTGTTTGTGATCTTGGAGAAATCATTGAGCCACTTGGAACCTTAATATCCTCATAATTTCTACTTTCCATGTTATAGTGGGAAAAGTCTCGACTTAAAGAAGGTATCTTAAAGTTGCAATTCTTTTTATTTATCTATTCACTTGTCATATGCCTAGTCATTTCCCTCTCTGGGATTAATTTTCTTTCTTTCTTTTTTGCTAAGGCAATTGGGGTTAAGTGACTTGCCCAGGGTCACACAGCTAGGAAGTATTAAGTGTCTGAGGTCAAATTTGAACTTAGGTCCTCCTGACTTCAGGGCTGGTGCTCTATCCACTGGGCTACCTAGTTGCCCCAATTTTCTTTTTCTGTAAGATAATAATCTTTTTCTGTGGTATTGTCTGAACTTTAAATCTTGGATCCTCTAGCTCATCGAGTGATACTAGGAAAGACATTATACTATGATTGTTAGGATTAAATGAAGCAAAGTATTGAAAACTTATGTTCAACTTAGTTCAGCAAGCATTTACCAAGTAGCTACTATGTGCCAGACAAAAATCAACCTTGGCATGTTTCTGCATTTAGAAGACCTGAATTTAGGTCCCACCTCTGGCTTTGTGACCCTGGGCAAGTCACCTAACCTTGATGCCCCTGAGACTATAAATTATGGAGCAGATTCTTTCCTCGTGGGGAGTTCCCTATGCCAATTAAACTTCAAGTTTAACTTTTTTTAAAAATGCTAATCTACAAACCCAGAGATAAATACTTGTCTGAGTCATCTGGCTGGTAAAGAACCAAGGAGGCATTTCTTAACCTCTACATATTCTTTTTTTTCCTACCATCCTGGTGGTAATTGAGAGGTTTTTGTTGTCGAAGAGAAAAAAGAAAAAAAAGAATATCTCCTTAAGGATGTTTGTTTGTTTCTAGGGGACTCCATTTGATTTCCATGCAAACTTGTGATATATAAAGACTCAAAGGGGAAAGAATTCTGATTTGGGGATTTGTAATCCTACATGACTTTCCCTACTCCTGCCACCAGTCAGTTCTTTGACCCTGGGAAAGCCCTATGTTTTTATGGAAAAATCATTGCATGTTAGGCAGATGACTGAGTTTGAATCCCACCTGTGTCAATCACCCACACTAAACAGAGGATATCATCATCATTTTCCTTTTTATCATCACCAGATACTATAAAATTAGATGTCAAATGACCAAACATTTTCCTGATTACAAGCAGAGGCTGGAAAAATATGGTAGATTAATTTAAATCAATTATTCATCATTAGCACCCCCTTGTGCTCAGTGTGAGGTAAAGCCAATTCTAATGTAAGAAACAGAAATAGGGAATTATGGGGGGAAAGTTTTCCGGATTAATAGTCTTTGTAGGTCAATACCTCCTTCATAAATCCTTGTCTGTGGCTAATAGTGTAGAAATGCTGAGTCTGTCATACAATCCTCCATTTATTACCTTTTTATATTTTTACAGCAGCATCTATTAGGGTTATTGCTTCATCAACATTGAATATAGCATTTATTAAGCAAGAGCAAGGCATTATACAGGGCTCTATTCAAACATGTCTATCTTCTGGTAAACTTTACAAAATAGTTTGCCACATTTCACACGAATAAACTAATAAATATAAATCTGTAATGGCTAACAAAAAGTAATTCAGTTCCTGTAGTACAGTGAGCTGCTTACATAGCATGGTAGACCTAAAACTGGATGGAATCATGTAGTCCAATTTCATTTTACAGGTGAGGAAACTGAGACCCAGAGAGGTTGAGTGGTTGTCATGCATGTAGTTAGCTTCCAAGGTCAAATTTGAACCCAGACCAAACCAGTACTAATACCTTTTTTTATGTCATCATGCTACTTCCCTTTGGATGATACAAAGAGATGTGCATTTTTGTCTTGTAATGAAATCTGATTCTGATGCCTCATTGTGGCTTTGGGGTAACTCTGGCTTCCCAAAAGTCACTGTAGTGATAGTTTTAGCAGGTTCTATTCCAAGGGAGCGAATTCCTGTAAAATCCAGCAGTGGTCTTTATATGTGTCTGTTATTCAGGTATCACCCTATCAAAATCAGAAAATCAGTCATTTACTAATTATTAAGTACTTATTATATGCATCAGACTTTGTGCTGAGAGTCAAGACTACAAAGAAGGGCAAAAACAAATTACCACCACCAACAAAAACCCCTCATCTGGTCCCTGACCTCAAGGAGCTTAAAATTTAATGAGGGAGACAACACACAAATATTTGTACATAGAAGATATGTACATAGTGCAAATACAAGATAATCTCAGAGGAAAGACACACACAGTGAGGAGTTAATGAGGGAATGAGAAAAGTCCCCCCAAAAGTAAAATTTGAACTGAGTCTGAAAGCCAAAGGAGCCTGAAGGGAGAGCATTTCAAGCATAACGGTGGTCATTGAAAAGTAATGGAGCCAGGAGACAGAGCTCAAGGAACATCAAGAAGACCTTGAATGAATCATAAAATGCAAAAACAAGAGGAAAATATTAAGACCAACAGAAAAACAGGAAGTAACTGAATTGTTGTTTTTTTAAGCTTTTTATTTTCAAAATACATGTATAGATTCCAACATTCATCCTTACAAAATCTTATGTTCTAAATTTTTTTCTCCCTCCTTTCATCCTACTCCCTGCCCTAGATAGAAGTAATCCAATATATGTTAAACATGTGCAATTCTTCTATACATATTTCCACAGTCATCATGCTGCACAAGAAAAATAAGAGCAAAAAAGGGAAACAAATGAGAAAGAAAACAAAAAGCAAGCAAATAAAAAAGATGAAAATACTATGTTGTGATACACACTCAGTCCCTCACAGTCATTTCTTTGGATGCAAATGGCTTTCTCCATCATAAGTCCATTGGACTTGGCCTGAATCATCTCATTGTTGAAAAGAGCCACATCCATCACAGTTGATCATCACATAATCTTCTTGTTGCTGTGAACAATGTTTTCTTGGTTCTACTCCATTTCATTTAGCATCAGTTCATGTAAGTCTCTCCAGGCTTTTCTGAAATCATCCTGCTGATCATTACTTATAGAACAATAATATTCTATAACATTCAAATACCATAACTTATTCAGCCATATCCCAACTGATGGGCATCCACTCAGTTTCCAGCTCCTTGCCACTACAGAAAGGGCTGAGTATCTGAGTTTTTAAGGGCTTTAGATGCCAAACAAAGGATTTTGTATTTGATGTAAGAGGTAATAGAGAACCCCTGGAGTCAGGGGGGGGGGAAGCAGATTACTTGATCAGACCCATGCTTTTACAAAACCACTTTAGCATTTGAGAAGGGACTAGAGGGAGACTTGAGTCAGGGAAAGCTATTACAATGCCATAAGTGTGAAGTGACAGGGAGCTGTATGAAGATGCTGACTGTGAGTGGGGAGAAGAGGACAAATGTGAGAGATGTGAAACTTGGCAATAGATTGTAATTGCAGGATCAATGTACCGGTCAAGTCAAGGATGGGACCAGATCTTTGAGCCTCACTGACTGGAGGGGTGGCAGTATCCTCTACTGTAACAGGAAGTTTGGATGGCTTGGGGAAAATAAGTTCTGTCTGGAATTTGTAGATATTGAGATGCCTGTGGGACATTAAGTTCAAAATGTCAAAAATAGAGTTGGTAATACAAATCTGGAGCTTAGAAGAGAAAATAGGGCTGGGTATATTATGTGATCTGGTAATTATCTGCATAGAGATGATAACTTAATCTATGGGGAATAATGGGGGGGCATTGTATAAAGGAAAAAGAGAGTAAGACCTAGAAGGGACACTCAGAATGAGTAGATATGACCTAGATGAATATACCACAAAGGAGACTGAGAACTAGTAGTCAGATAGGAAGGAGGACAAGCAACCAGGAGAAAGCAATGCCATGAAAAATTGGAGAGGAAAAAGTATGCAGAAGACCAGAGTTCAGAGGCTCACACTGAGGAGGCTGGGCAGAAGCTAGAAAAGACATTTGACTTAGTGCAGAGGAGATAAGATCTGCCTCCTTGGGGAGAGTACCAACATGGGTGAAGTCATCTATTTTTGAGGTTTTCATGTATGCACTTAACACAGTGCTTGGCACATAGTAAGTGCTTAATAAGTATTTATTAATTGGTTGATATCTATATTTTATGATGATTTAAAAAGATATGATGTGCTAAAATGGTCAAAAAGACCAGGTTACCTGGTCAGAATTTATCATGTGAGATTTAATTGACAGAAAGCTTTAATTTTACAATTTCCTATCCTTTGTTTTGGGATGCTTTTATTATCATGTGCCATTTCAAACACACATGCTACATTTTGTATCATCTATTGCTTCCAGAATACTGTGGCTTATTTGTTAAAAATACAAATTTTTACAGACAGGTTTGCCTAACTTTATTTTTCTTTATGAAAGAACCTCTTTCCTAAGTCGAGCTTTGTAAGGCAAATTGATGTAAATTACAAAATTTGGAAAGTAATTATTTATAATTTTAAGTGAAAGTATTCAAACCTGGCAATTGCCAACTGCTGGTGTGGATTTAGCATTCTGAAATCTAAACAGAAAAACATTTGGCCCCTTTTCTTATAATATGATGTGTGCAGGGTGCACTATTCACTACCAACCAGAGTTTAAGAAAAGATATCCTTTAAACATTTTAAATTTATGCAAAAATAGTCTTCATTCTATAGCCTGTAGTGCAGATACCCTTACCAAGCATTTACATATTGGCCTTTGGATTTTCAACTTGGCAAATTACAAATTCCAACTTTTATAACTGTCACAACTGGCTCCAAGTTTTAAAATGAAAGTGCAAGATGTGGCTGGCACATACACTAAGTGGAAGCTTGTCAGTTGCTATAAACTAGTTGCTGTTTGGAAATTAAGAAAGAAAGAGGGCACTGGATGGTAAAAAAAAAAAAGAAAAAGAAAAAGAAAAAGAAAAGAAAAGAAAAGAAAAGAAAAGGATACCCTACAGTCTGTTAGCTCCATAGGATCTGTCTGAACTTGGGCTGTTTACAAACCAACAAGCCTATTCATCATGTTACACTCAGAAATTTCACAGAGACTGGGGCAGCACCTCTCCTTGCATGTTTAGTTTAGTAAAAGAGAATCCACAGAAAGGTAAAAACGACAAATCATCACAGTCTGAGTTGTATAAAGAACTGTCAGGTGTGAACATTTTGCTTCCTGAGTTGGTCTGAAGAATCTCAAACTGCTGCCTTCTTACTCACTGCTGTATTACACTTTACTAGAAGCAGATTGCTTACATGGACCAAGAAAGTCACCATTGTACCACAGCCAAATAGACAGCCATATCCAAAAAAAAAAATCTTGGGGTCAAAATGGGCTGAAGTCCTCAAAAATTATATTACAAAATGAATTCCTTTTCATTTTTCTAAAATTTGAGCTATTCCACAGGTGCCTTTGGAAAGTTTGGATGGAGGGTCCGATTCTGAATGGGAGGATTCAGCAAAAAGGGATGGGGGAAAGAGTGGACCAGCTTATCTTTGGGCTAACTGTGTGCTTTGTGAGAACCTCAGGTTCAGAAAAGTTTGGATAACAAACCTTTGGGCTGGCATAAGGCTGCACTTGGCCCACTTAGTTAAAGCATCTTTTCGTCTTATAAAAGGAAGTTTGTCCCACTGAGCTGTAGGTTTGTTGGAGCTGTTCAACAGTAGCTATGCCCTGCAGCTCTCTTAGTGATAAATGGACCATTTCAAATAAATGGAGTGGTAGCCAACAGTGCAGAAAGAATCTTTTTTTTTTTAAAAAAAAAGAGAGATATTTTTGAAGGGTGAAAAATGCACAAACAAAATATGTTAAGCCGAAATGTATGCTGCTCTTTTTAATGGAAAAGATTGCTACATCTGGCAGCTTCAATAGGTGCTCCAAAAAAGCCAAGAGATCTGGCAGTATCCATAGATAGTTCCATCTTTCATCTATTTTTCTCCCTCTGTTTATCTAGCTTTAGAAAATGCAGGGAATGTCTTTTCCTTCGACTTGGCATATGGTCTAAACCACAAAAACACTCTCAGTAGCTTCTTGCAATTGTTCAGTTACCAGCAGAGTATTCTGTCTTCAGACTCATCAGTGAAATATCCATACATATATCCATATATACTGCCACATTTATATACATATACATATAAATTTGGCAGTCATTGAAAAAGAATCTTCCAAAATCATATGTTATCTTCTCAAAAATACAAAAACAAAACAAAAAGGAATAAAAATCAGTTTTCTTAATTGGCAGATATCGGGCTTAATAACAAAGGCAGAATAACAGGTCATTATTTTTGGCATTCAGATGACCCAAAATAGTTTCCTTGTATAAGAAGTTATTCACAGAAGCTCAATGTAAGAAATAATAATAATGATATTCCAGACTTCATGAATAAGTAGCTTTTGGCATTCAGTGAAAAAGTAGCGTCTATTTTCCTTTGAAAACTGCAATCCTGCTTCATACAAAAAAGTAAACAGTACTTGAATTAGCACTTGAGAGTCTTTAATGTCCCAAAATATCCATTCATTGATGTTGTCTTCTAAGGCTTCTTTTTTTTTCTTTCTTCCCCTCTCTCTCCTTCCCTTCTTCCTTCCCTTCTTTCCTCTTTCCCTGTCTGTGTCTCTCTCCACCCTCTCTCTCCCTCCCTCTCTCTCCTTTCTCTCCTCTTTTCTCTCTTTCTCTCTCTCTCTCTCTCTCTCTCTCTCTCTCTCTCTCTCTCTCTCCCTCCCTCCTTCCCTCCCCCCACTTCTCTCCCTCCCTCCCTTCCTCCCTCCAGAATCAACCAGTTTTTGTTTTAAAAAATGCTTTCAGACCCTTAGGCACCACAGGCTCAGTATTTGCCTACCTAGTGCTTCAGTGTGAAGGCCTTTGTTAAAAATCCTCTTTTGATACAAATTTAAAAGGGCAGGTGTTGAACAAAGCTGCAGTATTTACCAGAGGAATTAGAATTTGGGGTGTACAAGTTCTGTGTAAAAAAAAAAACCACACTGGGGATTCTATAATAATCATGTATTAAGAACTAGTTGGAGTATATGATTAAGAAGTCAGAAGCCCTCATGTCCTCTCCTTAATGCTGTTCTCGATTTCCTTAAGGTTATAGAAAAGTCACTTAACTTTTAAATCCCAGTTTCCTGCTCTTTAATGCTTAGGAAAATAATTGGTGGTCTTAACCTCTAGCTTCTCATAGACACTCAAGAGGAATTCCTAGTAATCAGAACTGTAAGCATAAATTCTAGACCCACAAGCTGAATTTTAAGAAAGATTCTCTCCCATTTATCACTATAATAAAATGGTTTCTGGTATAAAAAGGGATAATCTTTCATGGAAGCTTAAGGGATAGTGGTAAAGTGGATAGAGAGCACTGGGCCTAGAGTCAGGAGGAACTTAGTTCAAATCTGGCCTCAGACCCTTCCTTGCTGTGTGACCCTGGGCAAGTCACTTCACCCTGTTTGCCTCAGTTTCCTCAACTGTAAAATGAGCTGGAGAAAAAAATGGCAAACTACTCCAGTATCTTTGCCAAGAACTCCTAGTGAGATCATGAAGAGTCAGACATAACTGAACAGCAACACAGGATTAGACAGTCTTTTAAACTAATTAAGTAAAGAACTTAATTGAGGATTAATTAAGTAAATTAATTATGTATTAATTACATAACTATGGAAAGAACCTCAAGATATGAATCCTCTTTCTTTGACAAAGAGATCTAACTCAGTTTCAATTGATCAATGATGAACAGAAGCAGCTACACCCAAAGAAAGAACACTGGGAAATGAATGTAAACTGCTTGCATTTTTGTTTTTCTTCCCGGGTTATTTTTACCTTCTGAATCCAGTTCTCCCTGAGCAACAAGAGAACTGTTTGGTTCTGCACACATATATTGTATCTAGGATATACTGCGACATATTCAACATATATAGGACTGCTTGCCATCTGGGGGAGGGGGTGGAGGGAGAGAGGAGAAAAATCGAAACAGAAGTGAGTGCAAGGGATAATGCTGTAAAAAATTACCCTGGCATGGATTCTGTCAATAAAAAGTTATTATTAAAAAAAGATATGAATCCTGTTTTCCTCCCTATATAATTGGCAAACTACTTTTACTAGACCTGACCTTTTTTTTTTTGAACTGGGGAAAATATGTTAAATTTCAATAGAATTAATTTTGCAGGACTTTCCTTAGGATGGTCACTTGGCAGTGAAGATTGCACTCACCAAAAATTAAGCCCATATTTTCCTTCATACCACTTTGTCTGCAGAGAAATACAAAAGCTGTTTTTGAAATTACTTCCTGTGCCAAAGATAGGACCCCTTTTCAAAGTGTGTTTTATGATCCTCTGGTGAAAGGTAACATGGAAGCATCACTATTCATCCAGAGCAGTGGTGGCAGAATATACCACAAAGTGAAAAGCTGACATTTTCATTCTGAACATCAGAGGAGGAAAGTTGCTGGTTTGTTTTAAATTGAAATTGTGTTGAAAATAAATTATACCTCTGATTGAATATACTTTTGCAGAGCCAAACTCTGCCCTCAGTTATGTTTGTACAAGTCTCGGAAGTCCTTGCCGTAGAGGTAATTTTGGTCTGGAAAAGGAATCTTAGAGCTGGACTTACCCAAAAATCTGTCCAGCTCTCTTTTGTAAAGGTTTTGTGAATCTCCAGTTATGCTTTTGAATACTCACCCAAGCTTGATTTAACTCAGCTAGACCCTTCAAACTTGGAACTTGAAATAGGGTTGTTGTTGGGGTTTTTGTTTATTTGTTGTTTTAAATTGAATCAATTTTTTTTTATTTTTCAGTACTACATTGAAGTTTAGACTCTGATAATCATTCAATGCAATTATTCTCCAAAATATCACCCTTGCAAAGGTTTAATAGTTTCTACCTCTATCACAGATTTTGATACATTCAGTGAAATCCTGAACATTATTATCACATCCCACAATAAAAAAAGGAAGATGAGGCTGATTTACAAAGATAGAAATTCTGATCACTTTTAGCTCCTGTAATGAATTCCTGCCTGTTTCCCAATCCTTAGGAAAGTGAATTCTAATGCAACTGTAGTTTTATAGAGTTTTAAGAAAGCCCAGATCAATTATGAAAATTAAAAAAGCTAAGAATAATGTCCCAAAAGAACTTTGTTCTCCCATATTTTTAAATAGGAAAAAATCAATTCCAAGGCTACTTATTTTAAGAAAATATAGCTCTTTCCTCTATTCCTTCTCCCCCTCCCCCTAGAAGGCCATGTTTGAGGAATGTTGTGTGTTTTGAAAGTTCTTTGTATAACATCTTGAGCTCTTAGGGCAAAATGTACTAACAAACTAAAAACACATTAATGTGAAGGAAGGCATAAAGAAGCAGTGTATTTTATAAAACAGCTAGAGGTCTTTACACATAAAAAAAGGTTAAAGAACTATTGAGGCTTAAATTTTCTCCCTTTCTGTTGCTAAGTCCTACATGAGAGTCAACAAGAGTTAACAGTTAAAATGGTTCCTCACAATTGATTTAAGAATCTTACAAAATTTGGAATATCCGTAGAGCAGTATGCTTCTCCCCCACTCCTCATTTGCTATTGTGATTATGGGTTTGTCCAAAGTGTCAGTGAGGAGTTACTTTCAGAAAGAGACCCATGTACAATCTCAATAACATATTTTAACATAGGTTTTCTATGGAAACACTGCTCTTCATAGTTGAGGTTATTTCTCAAAAGCAAAAAAATGGTCTGTATGTATATTTTATATTTAAATTGTGTTTATATCTCATCCTTGCTTCAATCAGTTGACTGGGTGAGGGCACATAATAGATGCTTAAAAATATTTGTTGATTGATTTATCAGTGCTAAATTCTCTGACTATTAATTGTTGGATATCGATCTGCATCAGTAGAGGGCATTTTCTCCCATGGGAGCTCCCCATAGCAATAGTAAAGTCTAGTGAAAACAAAATTTAAAGGCTCATAATCTATTTCTTTTTTTCTATAACTGTAGGGAAGAATGGGAGATTCCAGGACAGGTATCTACATCATCTCAATTCCCTTGTAATCTCAGATAATTCACAAAAGCTCAGTTCATAAGATTAAAGGACTCTAAGTTTCAAACTGGAAGAGATCTTGGATGTTATCCAGGTTAATTGCCTCATATTACAAATAAAGAAATTGAGGCTCCATTGGATTAAGTAATTTCTCTAATGTGTTCACTGAATTTGAGAGGTCATCAAGCTCAATCATCTGGTGATTTAAAAAAAATTCAGAGCTCTAATTTTATTGGCGTATGTAACACCATGAATGCAGATCAACTGCCTCTTTAACTTTGGGTTACTCATGACACAGAATCAGAGGAGAATCATGGGACATTGAGGTCTTTTATTTCAGCCTGAAACAACATTAGAGATACCCCCTCCATGCTGAGATACTAGTAGAAAACCTGCAAATGAACTGATAAGCAATCAATCACAAGTAACAGTAAGGATAGAACACCTATGTGGACTGACTCAAGCATTGAACAGAACTGACTTTTCACTACTCACTGATCCTGGTTTTTGTTTTTGTTTTTGCTTTCTTTTCCTTCATTTGGCTTTTTCTCTCTCTTAGGATCTCAGATTTAGAGTTGGAAGTAATTTTAGAGTTTATTAAGTCCTATCTCCCATTTTACAGGAAAACGAAGCCCCACCCTGACTTGCCCAGCGAGACACAGAATGTTATTCTTGTTAAGTCATTTCATTCATATCTGATTCTTCAAGACCCCATTTGAGGTTTTCTTAGCAAAGATGCTGGAGGAGTTTGCCATTTCCTCCTCTAAGTTATTTTACAGATGAGGAAACTGAGGCAAGAAGGGTCAAGGGACTTGCCCAGGGTCAACACAGCTAATATGCATCTGAAGCCAGAATTAAATTTGTCTTCCTTCCTGCAAGGCCAGTGTTATAATAAATGCTTGTTCCCTTCCTCCCCTTGCCTTCCTTGACTTAACATTTCATCCAGTCACCTGGATCATCTATTTTGACACTTAAGTTTATTCTATCATATGTTATTCTCTAATGATCTCGTATGTGTTAATCATGTGTCTTCAACTAGATTGTAAACTTCTTAGAATCAGGGACTGCCTATTCTATTTGTTTGGTCCATAATCCCATGGGCAGAATATGAAAGAAATAAGATTTGAACTCAGATCTTCTGGCTCCATAATCAGTCCTATTTTCAACATCCCACACTATTTGACTCAATCGACTCTTGTGGAAAATTGCCAATTCCCTGTAAGAGGAATGTGGAATTGAAGAAGGCGAACAAATCTGAACAGAAATATCAGCGAGGTGAGTGCCAAGAGATGCTCTGAGCTCCCAGCCCTTGGGGATAAGTAGAGGGAACATGAAAGATTATATCTAATTAAAACTGACATTGCAGATTAGAGTGAGTGGTGAGCCTAGCAGCAGCAGAATGCCTCACACTCAGGCAGATACCTGAGCAGATTCCCAAACCAAAATGTTTAAGAGGGAGAAGTGAATACCGAGAGATGCTAATACTGACCTTCAGCAAGCCCTAGAAGATTATCTTTGTTCAGAGAAACAGAAGGGAGAAAGGAAGGTGAGTTCCAAACTCGACTCTGCCATGAACTGCCATGGTAGTGCCCAAGTGACTTTGCTGAACCCGAGGTCCCACTCTGCTGCTCTGTCCTCCCCATACATTACTATCTTCCACACAGTCTTAGAATCGTTCATACCGGCATTCCTGTTGGACCTCCCTCTCCCCAAAACATTACCTGGAAGCAGGAAGGAATACTTGAATGAAATCTGGCCTCAGCCACTTACTGGCCATGTGGTCCTGAGAAAATCACTTAACCTCTCTCTGCTTTAGGTTCCTCAGCTGCAAAATAGTATATGAATAGTACCAATGAAATAATATTTTGCCTGGCACATAGTAGGCACTTTTAAATGTTCATTTCATTTCCTCCTTTCCTTCTTTCCTCCCTCCCTCCATTCATTCCCTTTTTCCTTTCCCTTCCTTCCTTCCTTCCTTCTTTCTTTCCTTCCTTCCTTCCTTCCTTCCTTCCTTCCTTCCTTCCTTCCTTCATTCCTTCCTCTCTCCTCTTTCCTTCATTCCTTTCTTCTTCTCTCCCTCTCTTCTTCCTTTCCTTCCTTTCTTCCTCTCTCCCTCCCTCCCTTCTTTCCTTTCTTCCTCTCTCTCTCTTTTCCTTCTTCTTCCTCTCTCTTTCTCCCTTCTTTCCTTCCTTTCTTCCTTCCTTCCTTCCCAAATCAAGCAATCTCTGCCCTCAAGGAGCTTTCACTTCATCTCTACTATACATAACAATCCCTGAAGACATCTTTTATTGTTGTTCCATCATTTCAGTCATGTCAGACTCTTCACAACCCCATTTGGGGTTTTCTTGGCAGAGATACTGAAATGGTTTGTCATTTCCTTTTCCAGCTCATTTTACAGATGAGGAAACTGAGGCAAACAGAAGGAAGTAATTTGCCCAGGATCACACAATTAGGAAGTGTCTGAGGCCAGCTTTGAACCAGGATTATTAGTCTTCCTGACTCTAGGCTCAGGGCTCTAGATATTGCCTCACTGCCCCACGAAGATATTGAGATATCGAATCCTTTCTCTGATTGCTCCCTCTCCTAAGAGACCTGAGGGGACTACAAGCTCAGGATGGGGTCCAAAACTGGGAGGTGATAGTCCCACTATGCTCTGATCAGACTACACAGAGGGTGGTACTTAGTTGTTGTTTTTTTGGAAGAAGGGGGTGTCATATTTCAGTAAAGATAAGTCAAGAAGATGACCAGGAAAATGAAAAGGCCTTGAGACCTTATTGATTGAAGATTGATTGCAGATACTAGAAAACTTTAACCTATAGAAGAGAATACTTGGACACAAAGAGTGTTCTTTAAGGGTTGTCAGTTTCCTCATCTGTAAAATGAACTGGAAATGGAAATGGCAAACCATTCCAGTTTCTTTGCCAAGAAAACCCTCAAGGTTTCACACTTAACCCTCTAGTGTAATTGTGAAGATCAAATGAGATAATAATCACAGAACATTTAGCACAGTACATAATGCACGATACCTTTACCAGATTAGGAAATCACTTAATTCCTTAGAGCATCATGACTTGGACTTGAGAGGAAGAGTTAATTTGGGAATATGAGGCAACTTCAAGACAGAACAAGCTAGGGCAGGATACTCCAGAGTATAGACCTGTATCACCACCACATGCCCCCACCTAGGTAGTAGTAAAATATAGGTTCCCTTGAGGACTTATTTGCCTAGCATAGTACAGTTTGTAGATTAAATTTCAGAGTGAGCAGAACCAGGAGAACATTGTATGCAGTGACTGCAAGATTATATGATGATCAACTATGATGACCTTAGCTCTTCTTATCAATGCAGTGATCCACTGCTATTCACATCCAGAGAGAGAACTATGGAGACTAAATGCAGATTGAAGCACACCATCTTCACCATTTTTTTTCTTTTGCTTTCTCAGAGGCTTTCCCTTTTGTACAGTTTTGTCTTGCAAAATATGACAAATATGAAAGTAAAAAAAATTAAAAGATTAGAGTTCAGAGTATTCTAGAGGCCAGAAATGAAATATTAAAAAAAACTGTCTGAGAATATAGAGGATGAGAAACAAAATGTATTGTAAAATAAGGATGGAAAGACAGGTTCTTAAATGTGAGACTGAAGATTTTGTACTCTATTCTAGGGACAATAGGGAGCCACAGAAGGTTTTTGAGCAGAGGGTGGACGCATCAAGCTTATACTTTAGGGAGATTATGTTAGCAGCTTGTATGAAGCATAGATTTAACAGACTAGAGGCAGGAGACCAATAAGGAGAATATCACTACAGTCTAAATGAGAGACACCAAGTGCCTGAACTAAGGTGAAGGCTGTGGATGGAGAAAAAGGGATTGATTGACCAGAGAGCAATAGGAGAAGTACAATTGCCAGGACTTGGCAACTAGTTGAATATGGAGTGTGAAGCATCAGAAAAAAATTAAGGATGACTCTGAATCATCTGAAACAGAAATAGATTAGGAGAATGGCTACATGCAGGATAGAAAAGAATGAATGGGTTTGGGTTTATATATAGTGGGTTTAAAGTGCTGATAAAATGTCCAGGAGTTTGCTCCATCTATGTATGTATGTATCTATCTATCTTTTTACCTATGTCTATCTGTCTGTCTGTCTATCCCTGTCTAATTGAAAGTGACCTGTGCCAGGCGAAGGTTAGGAGCATAGAATAACCTGCCTCAAAATTATGTCCAGCTCCTTTTATTAAACATCAGACATGGTTTTTGCTCCTGTTATGGAAATACCCTTTAATACTGAAATTATATAGTAGAAAAAGAACAAAAATATTACTTAGATATTGCATATTGAGCTTAGGGTGGAGGGATAGAGAACATTATTTTTATTTTCTGGTTGCTGGCATAAACCTTGTTAAATTGTAAAAGTTTACTGTAATGTTCTCAGCCATTTTTAAAGTCTTGTGAAAATGAATTCAATTAAGGATATGAGAAATATAAAATAGAAAAAGTTCAACTCTGAAAGAAGTTTCTTCTTTCCTATAGCCATAGAATTTTTAAGAGGAAAGAACAAAAAAAAATGTTGTCCTAAGCTGTGAACAATTAAAAAGATAAAATAAGGGAAAATAGATATTCACAGAATGAGAAGAAGAACAAAGGGAGGAAGGGTTTATTAAGTGCCCACTGTGCCTACTAGGAAATTTATAAAATAATATCCTATTCATTCCTCACAATCCCTATCTGAGGAAGGTGTTGTTATTTATCTCTATTTTCCAGCTGAGGAAATTTTAGCACACAGGGATTGTGCCTAGGGTCACATAGTAATTGTGTCTGGATTTGAATTCCAGTCTCCTTGATCCTGAGTCCAGTGCTCTGTCAATGCATAACCTAATGGCCTCTCATTCAAAGTTGTCACTAAAGGTTTATTAAAAAATGTTCGTATATAACTGCACAACTAGTCAAATCAAATAAGAAAAGCAACCTTTGACCTGGAAATCTAACTCCTGTACTTGGGCCAATGGACTTCTGATTGGTGTAAATTCACCATATCTAACAAGCTGTTCCTTCCATGCTATCTGAGTGCCACGAGGCTGAGTGCCATCCCTTCTCCTCCCCATCAAATCAAAGCAACACTACCATTCCTGGAAGGGACATGTCAATCAATTGCCCTGTTCATCTGCTACCAAAAACTTCCCCTTAGCCACCACCTCCCTCTATGTGCTGTCTTCCCTTTCAAAATGTAAGATGACAAGAACTGCCTTTCTTTTTGTAACCCAGGGCTTAGCATAGTGCCTGACAATTAGTGAGTGCTTAATAAATGCTTATTAATCTATTCCTCCAGCTGATAATATCAAAAGAACCTTTTATCTGAACCTTCTTGCATAAAAATAGAACATTGTATTTTCATCTTTATACAGTAAATTCCAATTTTAAAAGTAAAGAAAAAGCAATTCCTGCAATGATAAGACATGTGCCTTTGTAGCTTTCCTCTCTATCTGTGCACTCTCTGCATTCGAAATCTTTAAAAAATTAAATGAAATCAAAATAAAATTGAGAAGTGGTTCAAATAAAGTGTCCTTCAAAACTCTGGTGGTTTCATATTTGCTGTATTAGCAAGTCTCCCTATTACTTGCAGGGGCTGATATCCTAACTCTTAAGGCTTTGCATTTTGGAATGTTATTGGTTTTGAATACTTTCTGAATATTGTAACTATATTAGAGTTTAGTTTGAATGAAAAACAACTTCTGTGTAAAAATGGAGACTCCATTTAATATTAAAGAAAATTGGCAACGCTCATTGCCTTTTCCTATATTATTGATGTGATATTTAGATATTTCTGTGCTCTGTTCATTCTTAAACTACAGTTCCTTATGTATCCTTAGATAGATGAGACAAAGGTTTACATTAGAGATCCATGGAAATTAATATACAGCAGACAATTCTAAGAGTTTTTAAAATTCTTTGAATTTTTTTAGGATAAAATTCTAAATTTAAAAATTCCCTTCCATCAAAAAATTACATAATCAAGAAAATTCTAACAACTAATCTTATTTAAGTAGAAAAAAATAATGTGATTCATCCTGCTTGGCCAAAATACTCTCTTAATATTGTATCCCTCAGAATTGTTATTTGGCTGTTTCTTTGACTTTTGGTTTCCAGTCATATATCTCTTTGTACCACAAACTTCCGAACCCCTTCTCTCTTTCAAATTCTCAAACTATTGTGCTTCCAAATCTCTCTCTCTCTCTCTCTCTCTCTCTCTCTCTCTCTCTCTCTCTCTCTCTCTCTCTCTCTCTCTCTCTTTCTCTCTCTCCTTCTCCACCCCCTTTCTTTTTCTCTCCCTCTCTCTTCCCTCCTTTTCTCTCTCTGTCTCTCACTCTTCCTCACCTCCTCTCCCACCTTCCCTTTTTCTTCCTTTCCCACCTTCCCTTTTTCTTCCTTTCCCCTTCTCTCTTTCTGCTTCCCTTTTCCCCTCCTCCTTCTCTAATGTTCCCCTCTCTCTTTCTTTTCTTCCTTCTTTCCTTTACCTTTCTCCTTCCTCTTTTCATCATCCACTTTTTCCCCCTCCTGCTTTCCCCTTCTTCTCTCCCAACTAATTCCCAATTTCCCTTTTTTCCTCCTTTCTATTTCCTCTTCTTTTTTCCCCTTTACCCTTCTCTTCTCCCTCTCTTTTCTCCCTCTCCCTTTCCCCCCACCTCTCTTCTCCCTTGCCTCTCCCCTCACTCTCCTTCATCTCTCTTCCTCTTTTCTCTCCCTCCCCCTTCTCCTTCCTGATCACTTAAGATCATATTTGCATAATTTCTATTGACCAAGTAGTTGTACCTTCTCATTAGATTTGCCACTTAAGTATGACTTGATCCCATCCCAAAGGGCTATCATCAACCTTAGATAAAAAAGAAGAGGTGAATCTTGGCTTAGTCCTTTAATTGACTCTTATCTTTTATGAGAAACAGCTGAATAACAGACTTTCACTGAAGGGCTCCCACTGAGACTCTCTCAGAAGCCTCCACACCTGTTTGACTGGACACTATCCAATGAACCACAGCATTAATAATTTGCTAATAGCATGGGTACATTGAGTTGTCCCTATTGAAGCAAAAGACCAAACATGTTTGTAATCATCTTGCTTTTTAACAAAATACCATCTGGATTTCACATATAGTAGGGAGTAAAGTAGGTATTAAAATGTAAGTGCTAGGTAAGATCTTCTGATGATTTTTCCATCACTCGTGCCTGAATTTTCACGTGCCCCACAATAGTCCTTAGGATTCTCCTTTTAGTTTTCTCCTGGGATAGTCCAAAGATATAAGAAAAAGAAATGCATCAACTCTACTGGAAATAAGTTAAATAGAGTAGTCAGTATGAGGCAGGGGAGAAATGAAAAGGGAACAAAATAGTAATTAGAAAAGCAACAAAGGGGAACAGTAAAAGAGGGGAGGGAAAGAAATATGCTTGCATATTTCACACTGTATTTTAAAAATTAAATTATCATAAATGAGATTAAACAATACAACTATATACTTGCCTAGTAATGATTTACATTTAAATCCATTAATTTCAACATGTAAATTACCAAAGTATGTTTTCAGTCTCTCCAAGTTCCCATCAAGATCCCTTGTCCATTCATTTTATTTACTTTTCTTCAGATGATCATAGAGTTCACTCAAAATTTACAAGATTTCATTATAATCATTGTTATTCACTATGTGCTAGAAAAAAATAAGCAGGAAAATACATTTTAAGTACATAAAAAGTTGATATTTCAACAGCATTTTCAATAGAGAAGAAAGAGATACAAATGGGAATGTATTTAAGTGTTATCAACTCATTTGGTTTTCCTATTCTATTAAAAAAAGCAAACATTTAGAGTTTTAAAATGTTTTAAAAGAATGGAGAAATATTAACAAGTCTTTGAAAAATACTTTTTATTAACTCAGAACATCATAACACCTTGCTTTTAAAATTTCAAATAAGTGAGTTCTTAATGCTCAGGTGTTTTGCTGAATAATAATAAAAATAGCCACATATTTTGTTAATATTTTATTACTTTGCCATTTTCATTAAATTGTTGCATTCATTCATATTTCAAAAATTTATAGCATGTCTATTTCATAATACTCCATATGCAAATTCTGAGTTCTATGCTCATTTGAAGAGAGAATTTAACAACTTAGATTTTAATAAAAATAAAAAGGTTACTATCCATATTGCTCATTATGTTTTTAAATTTTTAGTATGTGCTGCATAATAATTTGTTTCAGAAATATTTCATAAGAATAAATTATGTGTATAATGGAGAGTCCAAACTAGGCACTTCAGCATTTTCTGGTGAGTATTTTGGTGTTGAAAGTTAGCAGTATATTGGCTACATAGAACTTCATGCTTTTTTTTTTTTTGACATGCTTCTACCATATGCTTTTTATTTCAAGCATTTTTTTCTTTTTACGTTAGACTTATAAAAAGCATGTAAGAAATGTTCCTTTGGATTGGGACACTATGCAATTAGAAATGAGATATAATTGTGCTATAGAAAACGTACAAAACATATTTGTATATGAAATACATGAAATTGACAATTCAGATTAAATTGCCCTGCTCATTGCAATAGTCAGCTCTTGATTACTGAATGGTTGATTGGGCACTTTACTCATGTTGTTTGATTTTCCTCATGCTTCCTCATTCCATTTATTCAGTAAATACTTATCAAGCAGCTATTATATACAAAAAGCATTGTGCTATATTCCAATATATGTTCTCCAATACTATGATGAAGCCATGATCTCACAGATGTGCAACTATGCAGAAACAAATTTATTCATGCATACTCTATGTGATTTTCATCTATATGTCCCATGAGATTCACCCTAGAAGATCTATCTACTGGGTGTTAGGTCTCCTATTATGATCTTCTGAAATTGCATGTAAATTGCATGCATATCTTATTCTTGTTACATGACTAGCTCATCTTTTTTCTGTTATATTGTTTTGATAGCATTCTTTATACTACTTTTCTTACATAATTTCTTGTCTTTACTGTTTGCAGCCTACTCTAGCGTACTTTGGGGCTTCTGTTGCCTTTTAATTTATATGCTTATATGCAATTCTTATTTTCTATACTACATTTTGTACTTCATCTATAAATACTTTGGGTCATCCAATATTAGAATCCAAATGTGATGACTTTACTGAACATGCTGGTGTTTCTTTAGAGATGTTTTTATTTATTCATCTGTTTTTTTGTCCTTCCATTTTCATCCTTATATACCTTCAGGATAATTTTGCTAAGATTGTTCTCTTCCCAAATTTTCTTTAAATTTCATTTCCTGCTTCTTCTCCCCTCTCCTTCCATTGCCTTTCTCTGTTTATGAGACAATATTGGTCATAATCTTCCACCATTGTCCTAAGACTTACAAATGAGTTTATATTTTAAATGAATGTTGCCCTTAAATATTGTATTTATCCATTTGATAAGCTGATTGAGTATTAGTTGACTGAGATGATTTCTAGATACTTTAGATATGGTAATATGGTCATATGGCAATATTGTCAGTGGATAGATGTTTTAGGGAAATTGCCTTAATTTTTATCAGTATCTGTTTCTCCATTCATTTCACATTTTCATGTCAAATTATTTAAGTAGGTACTATAGAAACTTTTAATTTCATTCTAGATATTTTTCTTGTTTTTATTCTTTTTTGGATTTTTATCTTTCTGGGGGATGCAAAGAATAAATAAGAATTGCTATTTACCCTTAATTAGGCTATCGGTCAGGGAGATAAAATATACCCAAATAACTATCAGTTAATTTGGAACATGCTAAGTATATAAAAGTCATACAAAAAAATTCTATGCGTGTTCTGAGGAGGAAAAGAGCATCATTGGGCAGGAGAATCAAGGAAGGTTTAATGGAAGAGTTAACTTCTAAGATGAATCTTGAAGGACTGTAGGACTCCTACTAAAGGAAATGATGAAAATGTTGGGGAAAGCATTCCTAATATGATCAACAATCTAAATATAAATGAATAACCAGAACCAGAAGGCATCAATTGATGCTTTGTCATTTCTTAATATCTTTGTATTGCACATTGCTAACATTAAAAGAAATCAAATAATAATGACAATAATAATCAACATTTATGTTACAATTTTAAATGCTGCAATTTACTTTACAAATAGTATTTCAATTGTTTCTCACTCCAATACTGTGAAGTAGGTGCTAATACTATATTCATTTTTGGATGAGGAAATGAAAGCTTACAGAAATCAAATAAGTAAGTGACTTGCCAAGAGTCACATGGCTAGTAGTAATGGCACAAGGCAGGATTGAAATCCAGCTCCAGTGCTCCAGATAGTATGCAATACTTCCTCCCGGGGGAAAAGATCAAATATGTATCCAAATAACTGTTATGCAATATGATTTGTGCTGGAAGGGAAATGCAAACAAAATGCCATCAAATCTCAAAGAAAGGAAAGGTCACTTGTAGCTGAGGAAATCTGGGAAGACTTCCTGAAGCAGGTAGCATTTGTATAATTAAGATTTGTGTAGTCAGGGATTAGGGAGATTGGAACTGGGTGGTTAGAAAAGGTATTCTGAGTGGAGAGAACAGTGTGCATAAAAGCATATAACTATTTTGCCTTAAATTTAAGAATATGCTGCATTGCTTTAAATAATTCAATAATTCAAGTGTTACGAGGGCTACCTCTCATTCATCTAGAAATCCATTTTTAATGGATAAGGATGTATAATCCTTATCTTTTACAATATTTAAAAGTAGTACTCATTTTCCACTTACTTTGTACCACACCCCTAAAAAATTGCAAATACGCAAAGTCTTCTCCATCTCTATATGAAGAGTTTGCCTACCTCTATGAGGTCCCGTGCCTATACAAGGAGTCCCCTATTGGAATAAGTAACTGGAATAAAGATGTCAAAGCAGCCTAATAGAAACGCACTTGGGAAAGTTTGAGTTAATGCTTTTTTTCCCCCCGCCATTTAAATGGACACCACAGGCTTCTTACTAATGTATTCATTCTAAATATAACTGGGCTGAATTAGCTTGTTTTGGCCAGTCCAACAGGAGCTCCTGCAGACAAAATAGGCTGATAGCAGATTTCATTTTAATTCCTCTTTCCACCCAACATTAAGCTGTCTCCGATTCAAAACAACCAGAAGTTAATCTTATGGAGTCTTGAAATGATATTTTTAGAGAATTTGCATTGGCACTTTTACATATTATATAATAGAACAAAATTTAAAAGCATTCCATCCCCATTTATCTCTTTATCCATCCTAAGGCAAGCCTTTTTTTTTCTTAGTGCCTCATTCAAGAAGCTGTTATTCACAAGATACTTTATGCTTCATTAGAATAAAAACTGAGGCAAGACTTCAAGTTGCTCCATTTGATATGAAATTTTGCTGTGAAAACATTGAGAATCTACTTCCCTTTCATCTTATATAGAGGGTGGCACTTTTTTTAAACAATGTCTTGTCTAAATGAATTGGTTCAATGAAAATGAGACTGGTAGACAGGGAAAATATCTGGAAAACATTATGGTGCTAGGATTAGTTCTCTTCTGTTTGGCTCTTAAGCTTTTGTCTTGGGACTGATTTATGGTTTCTGACCTCCCCCCAATCTTATTTCTGTTTCATTTAATACGGATATTGCAAAAATTTCTTTCATATGTCACCTCTCTATATCTCTGCTCATCAGAATGTCCACTTCTCTTTGCTGGAAAGCTAGATTTGTCAACAGTCCAATCAGTTAAGACTTATTTAGGAAGATGGCATGCATGGTTTTTAGGAACTTACTACCTGGCTTGTTTTTATATGCAATAGAATTCCAGGTTGAGTAACTTCTTTAGGCCAAAAAGAGCAAAAGCAATGCACTTTCATGACCTCAAAAGTACTGGATGTATAGGTGAAGAGGAGGAGGAAGAAGAAGAAAAAAAAGAGCAATAAGAAGAAGAAGGAAGAGAAAGTGAAAGAAGAGGAGAAAAAGGAAGAATAGGAGGCAGGCAGATAGGGCCTCATACTAAGCAGATGCTCAAAAAATAATGTCTGAGTGTCTTTTTTAAGGCACTCAATAAGATTGGAAAAGATGACAAAAGAAAAAAAAATCAGATATTGGAGAGGCTGCAAGAAAAGAAGCATACCATTAAACTGTTGGTAAAACTTTGAATTAAAAGAGCCATTGCAATTTGAAACCATTCCTCAAAAACTTCCAAATTATGTTTTCCCTTTGTCCCAGCTATACCAATAGTAGATCAATATCCCTATAAATGTGCTGGTACTTGCTAACCCAACCCTTGTTGGGGATGAGATGATTGCGGACAATTAGACAGTTGTAACTTGAAGGAACCCCTTTGTGCTGGATTTACCCCCATATAAATAGTTTTAGGATAGACCTTGAGGTGTCCCTGGGGTAAAAGTGGGATTCAGTGAACTGTCAGAGAGTTGCCACGTTCATTTCTCTTCTGAAGGAAACCCAAATCACAGTGTGGTGCCATTAGTCTGGAGGACTATATCAAGTCATAGAGGGAAAGGTGAGACTCCCTGGAGAGAGCTGAAAATCAGAGTGTTTGCTTATGAGCTACTTTGAGTCTTTTATGTGTGTTTTTTTCGTGTTTTGTGGGTGTAAAATAAAAGCTATCTTACAACTGCTACACATTTTCTCCCTGAATACATTTACAAAAGCTGGACATCCTTGTATCCACTTGTGGAGACCCAGACACAAGATATAAAGATATCCCAGAATGAACTCTAGAATGATACAAAATGAACTCAAGAAAAAGGGATCAGGATGGTAGAAACATTGTAACTTTAAGATTGAATCAGTTATCAGGCTACATGTGACAGAAAAATCACTAATACTTTAGTGTAAATTAGCATGTTGGATTCACTACTGGAGGAGCCCAAGGGCAGCATGGGAATGTGATATTGGGGGAAAAGAGGGTGAAAATCTCAGCCAGACCAGTAGGAGGCACCAAAAAACAAATCTCAACTGTTTCAAAATTGTATTTTGAGCCAAACTCAGTAGAGGGCTTGTTGTTGGAAGCTGAGGATTTTCTTTCAGAGTTTGAATATTTTGACATTTGGAATATAGGCTCAACCCATCTTTTTGGTTAGATTTTAGCTGGGCTTAGTTTGCTTCCTGCATTTTATTTTATTTTGCTTAAACATCAATGAGGGTTAGTCATTGCTTTGTTATGCACCCAGAGGCCACGAATTGAATGTTTTATGAATCAAATAAATAAATAAATATTGTCTTGGCCAAACCACCATATGTACTGCATGTACTGTATATACATGTCTGGGGTTTGGAGTCAGGTTCTGAAATATGCATTCTTGTTTTTCTTACAAGTTTCATAAGCAACTGGGACATGCCAGAGGAACCTTTTTTTCCCCCTAAAACCAATACAAACATCCATATAACTGAAACTTAGAGCAGAACAGGCAGCTAACGAAAAGGAAGAAGGAAGCATTTTTGAAATCACTAATGAGCAGAGTGAGATAGAAATATTTTGGAAATCTTGTGAGAGATTTATTTGAAAGAAATCTTAGAAAAGCAAAAGGGATGTTGGGCATAAGTCAAGATGGAACGAATATGGTTTCATTATTTCCTCCTCCCAAAACTTTTTTTTTTAACTATAAAGAAATCATTATTGTTTTAGAGGGGGAAAATGCTTCAGGTTTATAAAGTTTTTGCTCCTTGAAAAAGTGTTTCTCTTTTTAAATCTGCATGTCTGCAGGTGCCCTTTAAATTTATGGGGAGTTTTGTGCATACATGGAAAACCAGCTAGCCTCCACCCCCTTAATATTTTATGGAACTTTTAAAAAAGAAAACAATACTCAGGCACACCATCGACCATTTTTTACAGTGTTGGAGTCAAGTAGTACAAGTGGCTGGCGGGGTGCTTGCTTTCTGCCTCAGACTCACACACACATCCTTCCTCCAATATAGAAGGCCTTTGATCTCTGTAGGCACATGCCATCTGCCTACAGCTGTGACCCATACTTAGCGTTCCCTGGAAGGTTAGAGAAAGGTAGCATGTGAACCTGATGCCTGCATTCAATTTCTGCTCTTATATTTAGCAGTTCATAATTTTATGTAATATTTTACTTGCATGAAAACTATGCACAGAGTTGAGTGATAACAGATTTTCTCGTGGTTTGCCTCCGCTTTGTTTGGGTGAATACCGGCTGCAAATACAGGCTTTAATTAGAGCTGTGTGAGCTGGGAATACCTGGACTCACATTAAGACTGGCAGTTTTTCAGAAAATATCTCAAGTTCCTGGAGCTGATTTGAACTGGGCACAATTTTTCTATTTTCCAGTTTATAGGGCACTGCATTGTGGTTGAAGCATTAATCCACAACACAGAAACATGAATTGCATTGGAATTCTTTCTATCTCCTAGAGCCCCATCACAGCTAGCCAGCCAGTCTGGTTGCATTCCTGCTGTCACTGTTGGGTAGCTTCTGCAGCAGCTAGACTGAAATCCAGGGTCCCAGTCTCTGGAATTCATTTCATCTGACAATTCACCAGGGCCATAGGCCCTCAGAGAAAATACAACATTTGCTGGTGAGAGCAGCAACTACCTTAAACCCTTTTCTTTTTCTTCCCCTCTCATTTTCTGAGCTCAATGGATTTGACTAGTCCCAGGTACATAATAGTGGGAACCTAATAAATGCTTGTTGACTGACTAATGGTAATGTTGCTTTTGCATGCTGTTTCTTCTGCAGTGATGGTTATGTGAGGACATTGTTGTTAATTGTTATTATGTGTCCTTCATTCTCAAAAAGACCATGATTCTCAAAAAGGGAGATAATACTGTGACATGCAAATGAACTGGAATTGAATAAGGGAGGGCTGTACAAGGTCACCTGTCTCACTTCTGGAGCCATCTGGATCCAATGGCAAGATATAGAACAGGATGACTGAAGATGGCAGTGGATATTGCAGGACATCTTAGCCTTTTAAAACTAAGGCAGGTCTCAGTTTTTCATGAAGACATGAGAAAGCAAGGGATGACTTGGTGAAAAAAACAAGATATTTTTTTTTATTCCAAACTCCAATAATTTGCAGATTATCTTCTTAAATTAGTTACTGCAGAGAGAGAAGTATTTTATATCCTTTGTTTCTTTTTAAACTATGTTTTTTTTAAATTTTTAATTAATAAAATGGTTTTTAATTGGTTTAATTAATTAAAGGGTTTGATTCATTTTTAAATCTAATCCTAAAGACAAGAGGAAGCCACTGGAGTTTCCTGAGCAAGACAGTGTTAAGGTGAAGCGTAAGCTTTAATAGGACTTCTATAAAGTCCTATTAAGGTTTTAGAATATAAGTTTCTCAAGAACAAGAACTATTAAATTTTTGTTCTCAGAAATCTAGATCTGCATGTAGCATCTGCAACATAGTAGGCACTTGATAAGTGTTTATTAAGTAATTGAGTAATTGATTGAAAAGTTAAAATTGGAGCATTTCTAAGTGAAGTCATTACATCCATATTAAATGTGATGGCCAAGTTGCTGTAAGAAAAAAAAAAATATTAAGAAGTTAGGTCAGAAAATCACTCCAGACAAGACCCTGAGACTTGTAGACTGTTGAGTTTCACTTTCATAGCTGGTGAGCTGGTAACATCTATAATAAATAATAAAAATGAGACTTTTCAGAAATCCCTTGTGGCAACATAAGCCACTTGCAGGGAAGAGGCAAAATAACTTCTAAAAAGGGAAAGGTTGATTGATTTCTCTTTCAGAATGCAGATAAATAAGTATTATCAATAGGTCTGTGGTAATGTTTTGTCATGGATAAAGAGCCAGATTTGAGTAGGAAAATATAGACAGGGAGAGATAAATAGGCACTGACTTTGATGGGCTAACTATGGATTCTGCTGGAAATCTAGATAAGCTAGCATGCCTTCTGATTTTCCACATTAATGATCTGTATGGGACACTAAAAATCTTTAGATCTGTATGGGACACTAAATTTTTCTGGTAATTAAAACACTAAGCCAATAAAGACTGGAGAAAGAAATCTGGAGAAAGATTTCACACAACTGTAAGAGTAGGCAGAAATATCGCGGATTAATTTCATTGTGAAATATAGGGTAATGCATTTGGAGGAAATAATCCAAACTGTATTCAATTATGAGCTCTTAGCTATTAGTACCAATCCAGAAAAAGCATTCTAGGTGTCTTTGTAATACATTCCTAATAGACATCAGTATGGTATTCTATTGAAGCCAGTAGCCCAAGAAGGCCAACAGAATTTCATGATGGACATCATCAAGAAAGAAATTGAAAACAAAACACACATGATATAGCTGGAAAAGTTCCAGAAAGGGAAAACTAAAATGACCAAATGGATAAAAATGCTTCCATATACATTCAATTATTATGATTAATTATATCATGTATTTATTATATTATTAAAATAACAGAATAACAACAAAAACAAATAACACAAAATATCAGTTTTGATATATTCTTTTGGAACTATAAGCTTTATATAGTTGACTATTTATAAAAGACTATTTCTGGAAAGCTATTCTAATAAGAACCCATAAAGTATTAACAAATTATAGTGTCCATCATCCATAGCTAGCTATAAATAAAGAGGTTGACACTTCATTGCTGAAAAAGAGGAAGAGAATTGCTATCTGTTTCAAGAGTACATGATAAAGAAGTCAGAATAATAGCAATAATCGCTAACAATTACATAGCATTATGTGCCAGACCTTGAAGTGCTTCATAATTATCTCATTTGATCCTCACAACGACTCTGGGAGATGGGTGCTTTTATAATCTTCATTTTACAGATGAAAAAACTGAGGCAAATAAAAGTTAAGTGCCCAGGGTCACACAGCTAATAAGTGTCTGAGGCTGGAATTTAATTCAGATCTTATAGATTCTTGCCTGGACCCATGTCTACTGCACCACCTAGAAGCATCTGTAGATGAAATCTATAGAAATACTTTTGGAGCAAATAGACATTATTCACCAAGCTGTGGTAACAACAGGTATGCCAAGGGATTTGCCAAATATAAGATGGAATCTAAGAAGTGGCAAGACTCCAAGAGAAAGACCAAAGGACTCTCAATAGGCAGTGTCCCCATGAACTCAACCACCACCATATCAACAAAGTGTCAGACAATTTTGGCAGAATCATGAGAATTTGTAGAATGGAAGACACTATAATGTAAACTTAGGATCAAGTCATTGCCACCAGAAATTATACACAATTGAGCCTGAACTTTGCAATCAATGGAGATGGTGCAATAAAATGTAGAAGTGGGGCAACAAATCCCTATAGTCTATAAGTTCACACTTAAAGAATATTTTGCAGCATATAATGGGGGATAGAATTATATAGAGACACTTGGGATATTTCACAGACTGAAAGACAGCAAATTGCATCTTAAAAAACTCCTTCTTGTTGTTCAGTCATTTCCATCAGATATAATTCTTCATGAACCCATTGGGGTTTTATTGGCAAAGATACTGGAATTGTTGGCCAGTTTCTTCTTCAAATATTTCTTCAAAATATTCTTAATTTTTTAATCAATAAATTGTATTGAAGCATTATCACACACCAACCTGGTGCTCATTTTTATCCATATATAACAATGGTCTATAAAAACTTAAGAACAACATTTTAATAGCTATCACCAGACAAAGTACTCATTGTCTTCAAACAACATGGAATGAAAAACTTTCAAAATACAGAGATAAAGAAGATGAAATCAAAATCAGGTAGCAGGGAAGGCAAAATCAAGATGGCAGAGAAAAGGCAGGGATTTCCTCAAGTCCCTCCAAAGACCTCTAAATAATGCTTTAAATGAATTCTGGAGCAACATAACACACAAAAGGATGGGGAAAAACAATTTTCCAGCCCCAAATCAGAGAGCAACAGCATGAGGTAAATATCAATCTTGTCATCCTGTCTCATACTGGAGTTGTATCAAGTATGCTTTCAGTGAACTTATAGAACAGTTTATGTCCTAATACTTTTATTCAGCTCTACAAAGCAGTGACTTGATCTACTACTGTTTAATAATTCCTAAATGATTAAGTACAAAATAATAGCAGGATATTGATTTGTCTTACAACCAATTATATCTGAACTCCATCAAAAAGATGAGAAGATGATAATAATAATAATAATAATAATAATAATAATAATAGCTGACATTTAAGATTTGCAAAGCACTTTGCACACACCATCTTATATCTATTAAGCAGCAAGTCTATTTATTGGACTCTCAGACAATACAGACTATGATCATCATGCCACTGACTCCTATAAAACCTTACTCATCATTTTTTAAAAACCGAGCTTTATGCCTGATTTCTAGAAGTGATATCTGAATTCTCCCAGTCAATCATATTCCTAACTTCCATTTAGAAAGATGCAGGCTTAAAAGAAACATGATCGATAATTTTGTGATCATGAAGATTGCTAATAGAGTGAGGATAGACTTGTTCATCTCAAAATACTAAGATTCTGGAGCATCCTTTAAAATCTGAAAAAGTGTAGTTATAGGACAAGAAGGTGCCATTTTACATAAAGGGTAAGAAAAATATGGAACTCATTGGTCACTAGAGATGTTTCATGCTTATAAATATAAGTAAGTTGAAGGAATCACACACAATCACAGATGAATAAGAATAGATTATACTGCTGACCAAGAGAAGAGAAGAGAGGGGCATATGCCATTTATTTTTAAGCATTTATATTTAATATCATCCAGTATCCATCTGTAAAATATCCTTTGGTATAACAAAAATGGACTTGGGTTGAATGGCTTGACTTAAAATGGTATGTTTTAATGTGATTTCAGAATGTGCAGCATCTTTCAAATGAATCTTAAAATAATTCCAAATACTGAAAATGCTTACTCCTCAAAGTTTCACCCCAAGTTAGATAAAGATTCTTTTTCTATTGCTTAGTGATAAAGGATATTTTAAACACATAAACTTAGTGATTTGTTTCCTATTAACATTTTGACTAGCATTCCAAACTTTAGATGACTAATCTTTCCTCCAAACAAGACTCACTTCATAAAAACACATTGAAATAACTATGCTTGTAGTCGTCCTAATAAAATGGTATCCTATTGTGAAGGCAGAATGACATAATGCAAAAAGCTTTGGCCCAGGAGTCAGGCGGGATCTGGATTCAAATCCTGATTCTGATGCTCAAGAGTTTGTCATTATGAGCAAAGAATTAAATCTCTAAAGCTCATCTTTATCTTATTCATCTTTAAAATGGGGATTGTAATAAAGGGTTATTATGAAGCTCAAATTACATATATGTGTCTATAAATATATGAAAATATCTATGAATATGGGCATACTCATATGTTTGTGTATATAGATGTATATAAAATATTTTGCAAAGTCCAGAAAGAGGATTGTGGGGACTGAATGTACATCACAACATAGTATTTTCAACTTACGTTGTTGTTGTTTGCTTTTTCTTTCTCATTTGTTTTTCCCTTTTGATTTGATTTTTCCTGTATAGCATGATAAATGTGGAAATATATAGAGAGAATTGCGTTATGTTTAACATATATTGGATTCCTTGCTTTGCTATCTAGGGGAGTGGGTTGAGGAAAAGAAGAGTGAAAAAATTGGAATGCAAGGTTTTGCAAAGGTGAATGTTGAAAACTATCTTTGCATGTATTTCAAAAAGGAAAAGGTACTATTAAAAATATTTTGCAAAGTTGTTTAAGGCAGTTAGGCATAGTGACAAGAGCAGTGAACTTTGATTCTTAATTTCCTCATCTGTAAAGTGGCACCATAATGCCTAGAGTACCAGGCCTGAAGTCTGGAAGATTCGTTTTTCTGAGTTCAAATTTCAGCTCATATATTTAACAGCTGTGTGACTTTGAGCAAGTTACTTTGCCCTGTTTGCCTTAGTTTCCTCATCTGTAAATGAATTGGAGAAAGAAATGGTAAACCACTCCAGTATCTTTGCCAAGAAAACCCAGATAGGATCATGAAGAATAGGATATAATTGAAATAGCTGAACAGATATAACAAATAACAAAATGAAAATAGTATCTACTCACATGGATGGTATAAAAATTTAATTTTTAATAATAGGTTTTTATTTTCAAAATATATGCAAAGATAGTTTTCATCATTCACCCCTGCAAAACCTTGTTTTCCAAATTTTCCTCCCTCCTTTCCCTTCACCCTCTCCCCTAGAGAGCAAAGTAATCAAATTTATATTAAACATGTACAATTCTTCTATACATATTTCCACATTTATCATGTTGCACAAGAAAAATCAAATAAAAAAGAACAAATGAGAAAGAAAAAAATCAAGCAAACAACAAAAAGGTGAAAATACTATGTTGTGATTCACATTCAGTCTTCACAGTCCTTTCTGTGGGTTCAGATGGCTCTCTCCATCAAAAGTATATTGGAATTGGCCTGAATCACCCACTGTTGAAAAGAGTCACATCCATCACAGTTGATCAGCACGTAATCTTATTGCTGTATACAGTGTTCTCTTGGTTCTACTCATTTCACTCAGCATTAGTTCATGTAAGTATCTCCAGACCTTTCTGAAATCACCCTGCTGATCTTTTTTGCTCTTATAGACATTGTTTTTATAGAACAATAATATTCCATAACACTCAAATATCACAATTTATTCAGCCATTCTGCAACTGATGAGCATCCATTCAGTTTTCAATTCCTTGTCACTACAAAAAGGACTGATACATTTTTATACATGTCCTTTTCCTTTTTTATAATCTCTTTGGGATACAAACCCATTAGAGACACTTTTGGATCAAAGGGTATGAACAGTTTGAGAGCCCTTTGGGCATAGCTCCAAATTCCTCTCCAGAATGGTTAGATCAGTTCACAACTCCATCAACAATGTATCAGTGTCCCAGTTTTCCCACATCCCCTCCAACATTCTTTATTATCTTTTCCTGTTATCGTACAGGGGTCCTCAAACTTTTTAAATAGGGGGCCAGTTCACTGTCCCTCAGACTGTTGTAGGGCCGGACTATAGTAAAAACAAAAACTTTGTTTTGTAGACCTTTAAATAAAGAAACTTCATAGCCCTAGGTGAGGGGGATAAACTTCCTCAGCTGCTGCATCTGGCCGGCTGTTGTAGTTTGAGGACCCCTGTAATTAGCCTATCTGAGAGGTGTGTAGTGCTACCTCAGAGTTGTCTTAATTTGCATTTCTCTAATCAATGGTAATTTAGAACATTTTTTCATATGACTAAAGATGGTTTTAATTTCTTCATATGAAAATTGTCTGTTTATATCCTTTGACCACTTATCACTTGGAGAATGGCTTGTGTACTTATAAATTTGAGTCAATTCTCTATGTTTTAGAAATGAGGCTATTATCAGAACCCTTATATAAAATTTTCCCCCATTTTCTGCTTCCCTTCTAATTTGGGGTTTTTCATACAAAAGCTTTTTAATTTAATATAATAAAAATTATCTATTTTGCATTTCATACTGTTCTCTAATTCTTCTTTGGCCATAAATTCCTTCCTTCTCCACAAATCTAATCTGTGAGGTAAACTGTCCCTTGTTAGTACAAGGATCTTTTAAAAAAATCAAATGATTCTAATTTGTAAACTACTTGTTTTATATTTGTTTATACTAGTTTGTAAAACTAATTAAATATTAGCTATCATTGTGATATTGTTTTTTTTAATTTAAAGGATTAGTGCCATCATTTTTTTTTCATTTTGAAATTATGGGATAGTAACAGACTAGTAGCTGTTGTCCTATTTTGTACAAAGAATATTTTTTCAATTATTACATTGACTGCATATAGTGGAGACTGCAGCTTCTGTTCCCTCCTTTAGCAAATTATTTTAGTACAAAAAACATTTACAAACAAATAGGATGCAAATGGATTTCATTAGCTCTTTTTAAAGTGCTAATTATGGGATTAGATGGGCATTAATGCATTTCAACTTAAAAAACACTTATCAATTATCCTTATGTATAACTGGAGCAAAGTCTCTGGAGCTATGTTCTAGGCTGTTGGCATCTAGTAGGGACATACTTCTTCTCCTAGATGTGAACTATATTTCTTGCCCTTGGCAATCTGTACATGTGCTTCAGTTCTCCTCATGATCTTCCAACAGTCTACACTATGGATAGGAACCCTACTCCTTCACTTAGCCTCACCCCCAGGATTCTTTCACCATGGTGCCCCTCTCTAAGCATACCTCCTTTCCCACCCCACAATTACCCCACAGATAGGTTCCTATTGGAACATCTATGTTCTATAGCAGGAGAATCCCCTTTTGCCACCATTGCCTTCTTCCCTTGGGAATATCCTGGATCTACTGCCAACCACAACCAAAAATGATGAATAATGTAAAATAAATCCAGAAAGTTGTATTGGATCATGGTACAGTAGGATGAACATGGAATTTAGAGTAAAAGGATCGATGTTCAAATCCTAAGTTTGCCATTTTGATCCTCTCAATAACTCTGCAAAGTAAGTAGTCTACCTTAAGAAAGTGCTATGGAGAATGTGTTGGAAATAGAGAAGGTTATTAATAAAGTCAGGGGGATCCAAGATTGCAGAATTATAAAAAATACGATCGTGAGTTCTTATCCATGATCTCCTCCAAACAGAACTAAAAATACCCCTACCAGATTGAATCCTGACAAAGAAATCCAAAAAAAGTCACAGTGAGTCATTTGTCCAGTCCAGTTCATCATAAGGATACAGGACAGTGGAGACTATGTCAAGCAGGAGAACAGTCCATTGCCTAAAACGGGGCTGTAAGCCAGGGCTAGAAGACATCCCAGACTCATGGCTCACTGAGATAGGGACAGGTGTGAGTTGGCAACTTTGTTGCCCACTGCCCAGTTTTGAGTCAAAAATCTGCAACAGACTGAGAAGGGGACCTGATCAGAGGAGTAGTGTTTCCAGTAGGAGAAAGTTCAGAAACCGACAGCAGCAGCCATAGTGATATGGCTCATTCTTCACATACAGAGAACATTCGTACTTCCAGCATCTGACCCAATCTGCAGAGGAATAACCAGGGCAGGAATCCCTGACCAAACAGGAGCCCACAGTTCTGCTACTTTGAACCAATGGATCTTCTCAGCTGGAAGACAGGGGTCAAGTCCAACAGCAGTCTATTCCCACGCAGACCCAAAATCCGTTCAGAAATTTGTGCGGTTCAGACAAGGAGGCAGAAATAAGGCTTTCAGACTATTAAAAGACCTGAAAGCTTGGAGATCCTCAGCCTGTCCTGAGACACTGGAATAATATAATATTTACTACCCTAAAAAAAGCAACAAGTGGAGAATTCCCTACAGAAGTGTGTTTACCTTTTGATGGATTTTCAAATCCAAACACCGTGGCCAAAAAAACAAAAACAAAAACAAAAACAAAACAACCTAGTCGTTATATTTCAAGAACTCTTAAAAGAAAACTACCCAGATCTCATAACTAAAGAGTAAAGTAGAAATTTAAAAAAAAAATACATCAGTCATCTTCTAAAAGAAACTCTAAAATGAAAACTTCCAGAAAATTCATAACAAAATCCAGGACTTCCAGGGCAAAGTAAAAGAGAATACTACAAATAGCCAAAAAGAAATAATTCAAGTACCAGCAAGACACTGTCAGGGCCACCACTATAAAGAAGCAGAGAATTTGGAATATGACATGCCAGAAGGCAAAGGATTGGGGTCTTATAGTCAAGAATAATTTATCCAACAAAACTGAGTATAATTATATGGGAAGAAAATAGATCTTAGATGAAATAGAGGACTTCCAAGCATTCCTAATGAAAAAACCAGCGTTTTGGAGAAATTTTAAAGTTCAAACACAGACATGAAGAGAAACATCAAAAGGTAAACACAAATAAACAATGTGATAAAGGAATAAACAAGGATAAACTGCTTATATTCTAATACAGACAGATGATATGTGGATTGCCTTTGAACTCTATTTAATCATCAGGGTTTGTAAAGGAAATCCATTTGGACAAGGCTTGAAAGTGGTTCTGTTAGATCTTGATGACTTAAAAGAAGAATGGGAAAAGAGCAGAAGAATAATTCATTAGGGGTAGGGGTGGGGGAGACAGGAAAGGAAAATTTAGGGGAAATTATCTAACATAATGAGGATGCACAAGTATATATACACATACACACACACACAGCAATATAGTATAGAGGGAAGCTGCTGGCATTTCAACATCATTCTCATATGAATTGGTCAAAAGAAGAAAGAGCATTCACACTGAGTTGAGTACAAAAGCATGTTTTACTTACTAGGGAAATAGGATGGAAAGGGGAGAAGGGGATTATGGGAATTAAGAGGGAGGGCAGACTAAGGGAGAGCACCTACATGGCTCCATAGTGTGTACAGTACCAGACATGGAGTTTCATCTTCTTGAGTTCAAGTCTGGCCTCCAATACTTACTAGCTGTGTGATCCTTTCATTTAATCTGTTTGCCTCAGTTTCCTCATCTTTAAAATGAGCTGGACACTCCAATATCTTTGCCAAGAAAACTTCAAATGCAGCCCTAAACAATTGGATACAATCCAAATGACTGAACAACAATAAAGATTAAGGGAAGGATTACGTCTAAACAAAAACCTAAGAATGTAAAAAAATATGACTCTAAAGAAACAAAGTATGGAAATTGGAGGGGTGTCCATAAGTTGGAGAATGTGTAAACAAGTTGTGGTATAGAAACATGATGGAATACTATTGTACTGAATTTTAATCAATGTAATAACCACTCATGACTCCAGAGAACTAATGATGAAACATGCTGTCTACCTCATAAAAGAAAGGTGTAGGAGACAAACTTTTTGGGTTGAGGGGAGGTATGGCTGTTGTGGAAATTGTTTTTAGTGACTACGTCAATGGGGATGGTCGTGGGGGAAAAGCACATAGTAGGCTCTAATAAATGAGGGGGAGTTATTAAGGTTCTGAAATAAGGAGGTAGTAATCAAAAGGGGAAGAGGGTTAGAAATGAGAAAGCTTCTGGAGAAGTAAAATCATTAGAATTTTGATTTCATCCTAGCTACCTACTGAAAGGGATAGGAAATATCCAAAGGCAAGGGAAAAAACTCAGGAACCTGGCAGAGCCCTTAATAATAGAAAGTCATTTCAGCCCTCAAATCCTTCAAGTCATCATTACCAAGTCTACTTTCACTTACTGTATTGCCTAAAATCATCCTCTGACCCTTGTCCATGATTTCCCTACATGATTTGGAACTGTTTTAATTACATGATTTCATTGTGTTTAACTTTGAGATTAATTTTTGGTTCTTTTCTCTCTCCTTTTCTCTCCCCCACCCCTTTCTTTTTGCCCTAGCTTTTACTGGATATGGTTGGCTCGCCTGATGAAGTGCTCCAAGAAGCTGCAGCTGGTTGTATTGCAAACATTCGCAGGCTGGCTCTAGCCACAGAGAAGGCAAGATATAGTTGAAATCTGAACAGATTTTACTAGGTACTAAATTTTATGTGACACTGAACATGTGATTTCATGGCCAGGCAGCATAAATAGGGAGGCATTTATTAGTAATTTTTTTTTAAGAATAAGAAAAAGGAAAATAAAATGCTTAATTGAAAACACACAAATTAAATATGCAAAGGGTGCTTTTTAACCTGAAAATTGTATGGATCCTTTTAGATAATTTAGTGTTTTCCAGTATATCATTAACAAAATATATCCCTATTAAAAAGTTATGATGATTTCCCCAGAAATTAACCCCAATTTTAAAAAAATTATTTCAGTGATACTTTTATATTTCTGTAATTTAAATAAAGATGTGGCCTGCATTTCATGCAGCTCTACAATGATTCATGAATGTCTTCAGAATTCCCTTTCTGCCAAACCTGTCTAATCAGCCTGTCATTATGGTCTTGTCTGTTTCATCACTCGATATCCACAGGAGAGCGTTTGAATGCAGATGCACTGATTTCACATCTGGTATTGTATGAGTTTAGAGTAAGCAGCTGGAACCGTAGAGATCATTTCAAGGTCACTCCAAATTTCTCCTAAATACTACCAAGCATCTAACAAGATGCCACATAATCGTAACTATATCAGGTAATGCAAAACACGAACAAATAAGCAATGAATAATTATTTTTGTTTTAATTTTAACAACATAAACAATTAAGAGTGCTGTGTTCCTTACAAGGATCCACCAATCCTTTTATTAAGACAATTAATTATGCTCGTGTAATGATAGTGTATGACTCCACATAAAATTAGTTTGAATTTCTGAACCTGTTTTCAGCACACAGAGTACTTTTTAAAAAGTGGCCACAAAAGATTAATAGCATTTTACCAGATTATAGAAACATTAGAACCCACTTAAAGAATCCCATATGTAAACTCAGTGCACTAAATGTTTGGGAACTAACTGTACCCAGCAACTAATACCTAAAAAATTGCTTTGTACATATCAATTCAGGAAACAGACTTACAACACTGACAAGTCTCATTTATTGCTTTGAAGAACAGGCTAGCAGTTTTTATTGAATAATAGCAAGGACTGTGTATATTTGTCATAAGTTGGAGCAGATAACGAGCTTAATTGAATTAAAATGTAAACAATTTGTACAAATGGGGGAAAGATGAGGACAGCTTCAACAAGATGAGTTAATAATACCAGTGGAATATATGATGAAAAGATATCAAGAAGCCTTTAAGAATTTCTTAGTGTTTGTAAAATAAAGCTGATTAATCTTCACAACAAGGAAGTGCTGACCACAGAGTCTGGTATCCAAAATTCAGTATCATCATTAAAAAAAAGATTTACAAATGTTCCAGCTTAGAATTAGAGGTATGGGTGAGGCCTGTAAAGGGTAACCTGCTTTATCCATCTGCCTTCATGTCATGTCAGATGAGAATTATTTATTAAAATAATGCCATGTACCCTGCATACCTCAGCCATTCTAGAAGCTGAGAGTTTTAATGATATAAAAATTGACTGGAACTCGGCAAATAGAGTATCATTCCATTCATAAGTGCCAAAGTTTTATGCAATTCTAATATGAACATGTAGTCCCAACACATAGCATGATAAAAAAAATGTAATTCAGCTAGTGGAACCATTCTTTCTTGGAAAAATATCTATTTTCCAGAAAAGATTTAGCACCACCTTTATCTGTTTATTGACTGATTGCCTAGCACCTGGTCCTGAAAAACTCAGTCTAATTCTACAGATACTATTTCTGTCAGTGGATTAAGAGAAAAAGCTCATTTGGAATGAAATGATCCCAGGCCTTTAACTTACAATAGCAGCTATTTAAAGTACCATGCCCAACCTTGACTAATTTAATACTATGAGGGGTTTGAGATCATGCACATTATGAGTGCCCCTTCTATTGGTCCAGATCATTTATGATTCCAGGGTTTTTTCCCCCTTTGCAATTCTTTTCCAGACCTCATTCAAAATCCTATGTAGAGAACCTACCCATTATTTGGAAAGAAGTCTGTTTTGGAGCTTTGAACATTTCACTGGATGTCAACACAGCATTCATATTATCTTTCTGTAAAAATATAAAATTCAGTCATTTTGTCTTGTCCAACTCCTTGTGACCCCATTTGGGGTTTTCTTAACACATATATTGGAGTGGTTCTGCTCTTTCCTAGCTGAGCTGATTTTATAGATTAGGAACCGAGGCAAACCCAGTTAAGTGGCTTGAGTAGGGTCACACAGCTCGTAAGTGTCTGAACCTGAATTTGAACTCAGGAAGACAAGCTTTCCTGACTCTGGTCCTGGTATGTGTTTTTTTTTTCCTTTTAAAATAATACCTCTTAAAGCCATGGATCCTGGCAGCTATCTTTCCACTCCCATTTCCAAAGATGAATAATTTTATCAGCTTGTAAAATCCCTCTACTAGCAGAGACTCCTGCTTCACCTTTGTTGTTATGGATGATCTAATTATGTAGCCTCATAGATTTGTGGCTGGAATAGATTTGGAACCTTAGAAGTAATCCGATCCTATTCTCCCATGAGAGAGAAACTAGATGGATAATAGATAGATGCCAGACCTAGAATCTGAAAGACTCCTCTTTGTGAATTCAAATTTGGCTTCAGTTTACTAGCTGTATGACCTTTTACAAATCACTTATCCCTATTTGCCTCAGTTTTCTCATCTATAAAATGAGTTGGAGAAGGAAATGGCAAACCACTTCAGTGTCTTTGTCAAGAAAACTCCCGAATGAAGTGATGAAGAGTTGGACATGGCTGAAAAATGACTAACCATCAAAAATGCTTCCTTTGTACAAAAACAACCCCAGGGAAAGTGATTCATTCAGAGCAATAACTGGCATATTGGTAAATAAATGATAGAAATGGGATTTGAACTCACTGTCCAACTCCAATTTTATCAGTTACCTATCCACCTCCACCACTGTTTGTTCCTTCCAAGTTGTTGTGGTCAAAAATAATTCATAGCCTGAAAGCCAAGCTTCCCATATCAAGCATCTCTGAATTTAATCAAACTATTTTTCAAGTGATGGGATCAAAATCTATCATCAAGTTCATCCACGGAGTCTTTCTGATATTATCTACAAGCCAGAGCTTGTGGCACTAGTATATAACCTATGAAAAATGATGACATCATTATGAAGAAAAAGATTAAACTTCAGGGCAGGATTACATATGTAGGATCATAGATATAAAACAAGAAGGGACCGCCAAAGCCATCTAGTCCAATCTTTCTAAGGAGGAGGTATCTGAGACTCACATGGTTTAAGGCTATATAGGTACTAAGTATTGGAATCCAACTCCTCTCCATAGCTAGTATTATTGTGCTAAATCTACTAAAGTTTATTGAACTTCATTTATATTATTGTAATTTTAAGATAACATGGAGAAGGGTCAAGAATTACAGTGTTTTGGATCCAATTGACTGGAAGATGGCACTGTCATTGCTAGACAAGGAAACCAGAGGGTTGAACTAGCTTTGGAGATGAAAATACTGGTATGAATCAAAGAAGAAGCAAGTTAGGAAGGGCAACTGGTGAGACAGAGACAGTGCGGGGGTGGGAGAGAAAGAGACAGACATACAGATAGAAAGATTGAAGAGATAGAGATACACAGAGAGGGACAGAATACAGACAAGGAGAAAGAGACAGAAAGAAAGAGAGAAAAGAGAGAGACAGAGACAGAGAGAGGAGAGAGACAGAGACAGAAACAGCGTGAAAGAGAAAGAGACAGGGAGAGAAAGATAGTGTGAGAGAGAGAGGAAGGAAGAGGGGAGAGGCAAGGGGAAAAAGAGGAAAGGAGGGGAAGGGGAAAAGGAAAAGGGAGAGAGAGGAGAGGGAAAGGGAGGAAGAGACAGAGACAGGGAGAGAAGGGGAGAGAAAAAAAGGGGAAGGGAAGGAAGGAAAGAGAGAAAATTCAATCCTGTATAAATTAAGTCTAAAGTGACATTGAGATACAAGTGGAGATATCCAGTAAACATTTAGACATGGGGGATGTAAGAATCTAGATGGAAGTACACTGTATTTTTAAAGATGTCAACTTAAAAGAATTAATAGCCAATATTTTACATGGTTTCTTAGTTTTAATTCAATTTGACAACCATTTACTGAGCACTCACTCACATTGTGCTAGGCATATTACTGGATGATGGAGACAAAAAATATATATAAAGATGAAAACAGAATCTTGTCCTAAAAGAGGTTACATTCCACTAGGGTGGTGTGATATGTACAAAATTAAAGAGAGAAAAAATGCAAATAATTAGCAGAACCAAAAAAATCTGTGTTAAAAAGTACCATCTGAGTGTGCTTTGACAGATGTGAAGCATTCTACCAAGATAGAGGTAAAGAGGAAATACATTCTAGACATGAGAGGCTATTTGTGAAAAGTCACAGGGACAAAAGATGGAGCATCATATATAAGAAACATCAAGGAAACTGATTTGACTGGTATGGAGAGTCCATGAATGTGAATATGATGAGTTTACATTAGTTTGGAACAATTAAGGAGTCTGTCTATGTAGGGCTTTGAGATCCTTATTGAAAAGCTTGCATTTAAAATTAAGACAACTCTGAGATACCACACACCTCTCGAATTGGCTAAAATGACAGGAAAAGATAATGATGAATGTGGGAGGGGATGTGGGAAAACTGGGATACTGATACATTGTAGGTGGAATTGTGAACAGATCCAGCCATTCTGGAGAACAGTTTGGAACTATATCCAAAGGGCTATCAAACTGTGCATACCCTTTGATCCAGCAGTGTCTCTACTGGGTCTGTATCTCAAGGAGAAATCATAAAAAAGGAAAACCCACTTGTGCAAAATGTTTGTGGCAGCCCTTTATATAATGGCAAAGACCTGGAAACTTAGTGGATGCCCATCAGTTGGAGAATGGCTGAATAAAGTATGGTATATGAATGTTACGGAATATTACTGTCTAAGAAACAAGCAGCAGATGATTCCAGAGAGGCCTGGAGAGACTTATATGAACTGAGGCTGAGCGAAATGAGAAGAACCAGGAGATCATTTTACATGGTAACAGCAAGATTATACAATGATCAATTCTGATGGATGTGGCTCTCTTCAACAGTGAGATGATTCATTCCAGTTCCAATGATCTTGTGATGGAGAGAACCATCTGCACCCAGAGAGAGCACTGTGAGGACTGAGTGTGGATCACAACATAGTCTTTTCACTCTTTTTTGTTGTTGTTTGTTTGCATTTTGTTTTTTCTCATTTTTTCCCTTTTTGATCTGCTTTTTCTTGTGCAATATGATATTTGTAGAAATATGTATAAAAGAATTGCACATATTTAACATATATTGGATTACTTGCCCTCTAGGGCAGGGGGTGGAGGAAAGGGAGGGAAAAATTTTGAAACACACAGTTTTGCAAAAGTGAATGATGAAAATTATCCATGCATATGTTTTGAAAATAAAGAGCTTTAATTTTAAAAAGTTTGCATTTTATCCTTAAAATCAATAGGAAGCTAGTGAAGATTTTTGAGTAGGGAAGAGACATGGTCATTTCTGTGTCTTAAGAACATCATTTTGTTAGTCTTGAGAGGCCAGATGGAAGAGGAAAGAGACTGGAAGCAGGAAGACCAATTAGAGTCATGAATGAGACCATTAATTTGGGCACTAATTCCACTAAGAGAAAACTGTTTCACTATTGCTTTTATAGATAGTGTGATGATACAAGGACTTCAATTTAGAGATTTAGTCTAGTATTCTTATTTATAAAAGAGAAAACAGGCCCAGAGAAGTTAAATGACGTATAAAGTCACATAGATGATAAGTGAAAGAGTTACAATTTGAACTCAGTCTTCTGACTACAAATACAAGTATCTAAGTAGACTACACTGCACCATCCATGTGAGAGAAAATGAGGACCTGAATTAGGACAGAGAAAAGGAGATGGTAGTAGGAAAGAAGCTCTGGAAGCAATGTAAACAAGACTTGGCAACTGATTTGATGGGAAGGTTTGAAAGAGAGAAAAATGTAAATGAATGATTATGATTACTTGTATAGCAACTGATAATGAAAAAAGGAACAAAGATGTAAAAACAAAGAATCAGTGTTTCCTAATCCAGCTAAGATTAATTTTTTAAAATAGGAAGAAAAAAAGCATTTCTAGATCTAAATTTGAAGCTGCCATTATATTAAAGTTAGTGTGTATGTGTATGTATGTGTTTTTTTTTTTTTTAACTTGTCCAGTTCTTAGATTCTAAACATTTCCTGGAATTTAGCTGAGGGGATAGTGGAAAGAAGGGAGGAGGGGAGTTGTCACCAAAAAAATATTGTTCTTAATGGAAGGAACTAAGTATTTTCATTTTTATCTTCAACAAATTCATAGATCCAAGAATATCAATGTCCCACTTTAAGGAAACCAGGAAGAATCCTCTTCGAAAGATTCAGAGCAAATTGGTATGAAGATAATCTTGCATACGCCTTGCCAAGAATGGAAAAAAGAATCTTAACCTCCAGGAATTTGTTGGTAGCTTTTTAAAATGGAACATAGTAGCTCAGTAGAATGTGATTAGGTCAACAAGGTCTGTCTTTTGTTAAGTTCTTTTAGAAGTAAGCTAGTTTATTGGATTTTATTCCATTAATTTTATGCTTATTTTTAATGAAATGGCATGGCAGAAAATAATGATCTGATTAGCAGAGGTTTCCAAGCCAATGAAAGCACCTGTAGCAGCCAAGGAACATACATATGGAGGACGGCACCATTTCTTCATCCATCCCATTGCTAGTCCAGGCATATTTTTTCAATTATTATTTTTTTTTATTTCCACTGTTTGGTGTCGGGACTATGTGCATGGATATTGTGTACAATGTGTATCATCTTGTCCTGCTTGGGACTGAGAGCCTTAAAATTAATTCCATATAAGTTAAGGGCAGCTCTGGAAGTTCTCAGACTTTGTTATTCCCCAAGATATCCAGGGATTCATGAACTTGTGCTCCTTTAAACCACAGATCTTACTCCAGCAGCTGCTATTTTGGCTTAGTATTTCAGGGAGGAAGAATTCTCTCTTTTTTATTGTTTGGGCTTTTTTATTTTCTTTAAAAAATTTTTTTTTAACATTTTAAAGTTTTGAATTCCAAATTCTATCCCTTTCTCTTCTTTCCCCCCTCCTTGAGACAATAAGCAATAAGATATGGATTATACATGTGCAATTATATAAAATTTCCATATTAGTAATTTTGTACAAGAAGACTTGAATAAAAGAAAAAGAATGAAAGAAAGAAAGAGAGTGAAAAATTGTATTCTTCAGGCTGTTTTCCATCCATGTCAGTTCTTTCTCTGGAGACAGATGGTATAGTTCATCATAGTCCTTTGGGATTGTTTTGGATCATTCCACTGCTGTGAATACCTAAGTCATTCGTGGTTCTTCATTGAACAATATCGCGGTGTACAATGTTCTCCTTGTTCCATTCACTTCACTATGCATCAGTTAATGTAAGTCTGTCTAGGTTTTTCTGAAATCATCCGGCTTGTCACTTCTTACAGCACATTAATATTTCATTACAGTCTTAGACCACAGCTTGTTTAGCCATTCCCTAACTGATGGACATCCCTTTGGTTTCCAATTTTTAACTATCACAAAGAAGAGCTACTAAAAATATTTTTGTATAAATATATTGTGCTCTAGGAGTTCATTGAAATGAGAAGAATGAACTTTTTTGATTGGTCTGATCATTCCAATAAATAGCATTGACACTAGATAATTGTCTAAGCTTTTCTTCCAGATCTGTTTGTCTGTATTTGTCTGGCATTTCACATGGGCATGTAGATGTGGAGCTAGAAGGTACCTCAGAGGTAAATCTGATTTGTCTGTATTTGTCTGGCATTTCACATGGGCATGTAGATGTGGAGCTAGAAGGTACCTCAGAGGTAAATCTGATTCCCCTCATTTTTCATTGTTGTTCAGACTTTTCAGTCATAGCTGACTCTTCATGACCCTATCTGGGGTTTTCCTGGCAAAGACACCTGGAATGGTTGGCTATTTCCTTCTACAGATCATTTTACAGAGGAGAAAACTGAGACAAACAGGGTGAAATGATCACACAGGTAGTTATTCTGAGGCCAGATTTGAACTCAGGAAAAATTAATATTCATGACTTCAGGTCCAGCACTCTACCTGCTGTGCCACCTAGCTACTTCTCCCATTTTACAAATGAAGAAACCAACCCCAAAGTCTTGTACATGGTCACCAAAAAGGCAAACTGGTATTTGCCAGGTCCTATAAATATAAATCCATAATCCATCAAAAATTTTTGCACAAAATTGAGAAATAAGAACGCAGTATAATGAGAGGTTCTGTTGTCCACAAAGATCTAAAACTCACGCAGCTAGATCACTTTTTTGTCTTTCTTTCACAGAAAGGATTTAGACAAGTTACCAAGAAAATGTCCTGCATTTAATGATGGGAAGAACTGAGGATGGATCAAGCTCCTCTGAAGGGCTTTGAAAATATCATCAGACATTATTCCCCTAGGAATGCTATATGCCTTCTTTAAACCTATAAAAAGTACATCAAGATCTCATTCCAGGAATATCTCACTATTCAGATCCATTTATGTCATCAAGCTAATCAGTGCCCATGGAGTACTTGGTGACAGAAAGTGCATTTCATTTTCTAAAGCTGTAGAAAAGCTGTTAAAGCAAGTATTAACCTTGTCCTTCAATTACCAGATCCATTATTATTTACAGCAAATAAAGTGGTTAACAGGATAATCTAACATTAATAGGTTTTTATGAAAATGACAATAGGCAATGCAGATGCAATTACCTTCTCGAAATGAATACTTCAGCTTTCAAAATACTATTTCTTAGTCTTTTGATTGGGGCAGCTAGTGGCACAATGGAAAGAGCGCCAGAGCCAGAAACTCATATTCCTGAGTTCAAATCTGGCCTCAGACACTAGTTGTGTGACCTTGGACAAGTCATTTAACTCTGCCTCAGTTTCCTCATCTGTAAAATGAGCTACAGAAGGAAATGGCAAACTACTAAGATACCTTTGCCAAGAAGACCCGAAATGGGGTTACAGAGAATTGGACATGACTGAAAATGACTGAACAGCAACAAAAAATCTTAAATTGTGTCTCTACCACATAGTATACAAATCATTCCTTGGGCCACCAAACTGCAGAGCTCTCAGGTTCTGTTCTGAGCCCTCTTTTCTTCTCTTTCTTTATTCTTTCACTTAGTGACCTCATCAGCTCCCATGGGTTCAATCACCATTTTTGTGATGATGAAGCATCTAGTCTTTCAGATCTTTATTTCTGCACTATTCTCTCTCCTACACACTAGTCCCATATCACCATCTGTCTCTTGGACATTTCCAATGGAATGTCCCAAAAGCATCTCAAATCCAACAAGTCCAAAACACAACTCATCATATTTCCACTCAAGCCCATCCATCTTCTGAATTTCCCCTCTTTCTATCAAAGACATCACTATCCTTTTAAGCCACCCAGCTTTAAAACCTCAGTGCTGTCATTGACTCCTCCCTTTCAGTCAATCTGTTTGTCCAATTATTTGCTAAATCTCATCCCTTCTTTCTCTACATCTCTCACATTTATTCCCCTCTTTAAACTCATAATCACCACCTTAATTCAGTTTTTGCAGTATCACTGCAAAAATTATAATATCTATTGCAAAAAAAAAATTGACTGTTATAATATCCTAATTTCTTTCTCCTACTACAAGTTTCTTCCCACTTTAATGCATAATCCACACAGCTGCCAAAGTAATTTTCCTGAAAGACAGGTCTGACTGTTTCACCCCATCTATTTAATAAACTCCAGTGGCTCCCTAATACTTCCAAAATCCATTTAAAGCTCTTTTCTACATGATACTATCTTACCTTTCCAGTATACTCTATTCTCTCTGGCTGTTCCCAGTTCTTGAAATGTCTTCCTTGGTCACCTTCCTCTCTTGGAATCTCTACTTTCCTTTAAGATTTGGCCGAAGTGTCACAGCCTACATACCTTTTCTGCCCCCCTGCCCCAGATACTAAGGCTTCTCCTTCTCCAAGGTTACTTTGAATATATTTGTATTTATTTTGCATGTAGCTACATATACACAAACTGGTCTCATTTTTAGGCCTACAGTAGACTGGACAGACTTATCTAGGAGCTAGCCAGAAGGAAGGAGGGAAAGTACGAAAAGGAGAAAGAAATAAAATGTAAAATGGATATTATAATAGGCCCTACCTCCCAGAGTTGTTATGTTAAAATGAGATATTTATTAAGATCTTTTCAAACCTTAAAAAGCTATATAAAGCTTAGCATCACCCTCACCATCACCATCATCATTATTTTATATGTGTATACTTTCTCCCCATTTAAATATTCTTTAAGAAGAAAAGTTCTTTTGATTTTGTCTTTGGGTATCCAAAACGGACTAGCAAATAGTAGAGGTGCTTATTGATTGATTAAGTAGCCTAAAATCTCCTTGCTCACTCAGATCCTGAATATTTTTCCCATTTTTCCATCTGCCATCACAGTACTAAAAAAACTTCAAGGAAAATCAGAGAAAAGTTAAATGGACTCAGGAATATCAGTGCTGGGTGAATGTTCCTTTTTCAGAAATTTTTACTGTGTTTGGAGAAAAGATTATTTCTGATTCTCCAGTTTCTGTACCATTTATTAGTACTCAAGTTCCACAATTTCCAAACTTAATATTTAATACCAAATAATACCCTGGTCTTAAGACCAGGGATTCTTAAACTAGGGTTCATGAACTTTAATTTTTTAAAAAACCTATTTTATTATAACTTGTTTCTTTTGTAATCCCATGTCTTTGTTTTATGCCTTTGCAACTTTATTCTGAAAAGAGATCCATAATCTTTACTAGATTGCCAAAGAAATCCTGAACATACCACTCTAGAACACTCCCCCCCCCCATTTCCATAAATTACAACAGTAAAAAATCTGGACTTCTAACTTCTTTTTCCTTCCCTTCTTTTGTTTCATTTTCCTTTAATTGCTCTGTTGTGTTTTCCTTTCACCTCCCCCTCCCTTAATCTACCATTTGTTTTTCTTCTTCTTTAATTCAAAGCCCCTAATCACTTTTCCAGCTTCTGCTTTTTTTTTTTGTCTTTGGCAAATATTCATTGCATTTTCTACCTTTTAAAATACTCTGTGCTCTTTAATGGCCACAAATATGAGAACTTAGGCTGACATTTTGCTGTGTTGCCTGTGCATCATTGTCAGGGCTGATGTGAAATCACTCAACAGCTGGAATTTTTCACCTCCTGGTACATATATTTCCTAACTGAATCTTGAAGAAATCATGAATGGAAAACTGTTCGTTCCATCTATCAACACACAAGGATGCTTTTACTATATATTTTGTGGTAGCAGGACGGATTGCTTGACAAAAGATATCCTCTAGGAATTACATAATTAGTTGATGATGATGTTCAGAGTTAATATTTGTCAGAAAGGTTCAGGTATATTTTAGCTTTTCCTCTCTGTCTGATATGTATGCAGAATTATAGTTTTGAGTGGGAGAACTTGAAGTATTGTCTGGTCCAACTGCACAGGAATGTCCATCACAACTTCTCCAAGAAGATGGTCTTCTTACCTTTGCTCAAATGCTTCTGGTGTCGGGAGCCTCATTGCTTTACAACAAAGCCCATTCCTTCCATTTGGGGTTATTTCTACTCACTGAAAATTTGTTACTATGCCAAGCTAAACCCATCTCCTTATTCTTAGTAGCTGAAGGATGGAGGGAAGAAGGAAACAAGTATTTATTAAGTGCCTATCATATGCCCAACAGTATGCTATGTCCTTTACAAACATCCCATTTGATATTCACAATCTTGGGAAGTAGATGATATTATTGCCTTCATATTACAGCTGAGAAAACTGAGGCAAACAGGTTAAGTGACTTGCTTAAGGTCACACAGCTAACAAATATCTGAGTCCATATTTGAGTTCAAGTTTCATGACTCTAGACCTACCATTCTATCCATTGTACTACCTGCTTCTTAAGCTACATAAAACCACTTAAGTACTTCAAGATGGTGTTCATATACCCTCTATATTCTCTCTTCCTTAGGTTAAAATTCAAGTCCAATTGTTATTCTAATTATCCTTCTATGAACACATCAATGTCCTCTCTAAAATGTGGTAGCCTTAACTATATACAGTACTTTGGATAGTGTTTGATTAGTACAGAGAAAAATGAGATTATCTATCTGGATAGTCTATTTCTCCAGCACATTCTGAGATCAATCACATATCAATCACAATCCCAGGCTTTCACATTGATCTGTTTACTTATATTAAATTCACAATGGATTACAAGTCTTCTTCTAGATAATGGCAGGCTAACTCTCATGCCCACCCTATAATTGTGCAATTCATACTTGCAATCCAAGTATAATATACTATCCTTAGCCATCTTGGATTTTATTTGTTTGATTTGAAGGATAATGGCATGTTCCAATGATTTCATTAATATATGGAGCTCCTGGTGTGGAAAAGCCCTTTCTTGATTCAAATCCTTGGTAATTTATAAGTCTTAGAGAGTTGCTGAGACAATAAAACATTTTCTTGCCTGTGGTCGTGCAGCCAGTATTAGAGTCATAGGTGGAACCCAAGTATTCTGACTCCAAAACGGTTTTCAAATTCAAAGTGAAGTAGTTTGTTTACTCCATTCTCTTTAATTTTTGAAAATTGGGATATTTGCCCTTCTTTATGCCTCTAATTCCTCAGTTTCAGTTAGGAATCAATTATAAGACATGGAAAAATACTTGCAAAGTGAGCATAGCATACTCACACCAAAGAAGACACTGTGCTGTATGAGCAAAGAAAAATTGTAACAATCAGGACTTCACAATATTTCAGAGATCGTTGACTTACTTCATCTACTAGCACATTTGCTAGTTCTTTCAATACCTGAAAATATATGCTTGATCAAAGTAACATGAACTTACCAAAGATGCTCTTCTTACATGATCTTATTTTTTTATCTTATTTTATTGGTTTTCTTATTTTTTCTCTTTTTATATCATTTGGGTATCAATTCCCAATTTGTCATTTTTGTTCTGTTCCTCATAAACTACAGGTTATACTCCCTGGCAAAGAAAATAGAATCAAAATAAAAGGGCCAGTTTTGCCTTCTCTATGCCATCAGTTGTCATTATCCTACCTATTCCAATCAGGATTTCCTTTCAAATTCATTTCTTCTTTGGTTTCACATTAAAATACTTATTTATTATTTTAGAGTCATGTGCTTGTTGACTTTTAAAGAGGCATTCAACTCAGAAAAAAATAGCATTTTAAAGACTTCCCTCAATAAAATATACCCCATTCAAATTATTCTTGGTTTTATGGCATGTAAATATGGAGATCATTTTCTTCAGCAACTCACTATAAGACATCATGAAGGCAATAAACTGCCAAATACATGTTCACCTGTGATGTCTGCCATTTTAATAAAGATTGATCCACTGAGAATCCAAAAAGAAGCCGAACATCATATAGATGGCAAAGTTCTCCAAATGCTCCTAAATAAAAATGATACTTCAGCCCATGCTGGAACACTATAAAAATTCATTATAATCCAGATGACATCATTTAAGCCATACTTGAAAAAAATAATGTGGATAAAGAATATAATTTATACAGACTATGATAAATAATTGGCCAATTATGACTTAGCATGCATATATATATATATATATATATATATATATATATATATCTTAAGACATCCAAGTGGTACAGTGGTTACAGCACTGAGACTAGAGCCAGGAAGATCTGAGTTCAAAATTGGACTCAGAAAATTATTATATGTAAGTAACTCTGAGTAAGTCATTTAATCGCTATTTGCCTCAATTTCCTCAACTGTAAAATGGTGATTATACAGCATCTACTTCTCAGAGTTGTTGTGAGGACCAAATGAGATAATATTTGTAAAAGCACATAGTGAACACTATGAAAATTCTAGCTAGCCAGTAGTGGCTAGTGGTGGTGGTGATAGTAGTAATAGTAATAGTAGATGTAAAACATATATATATATATGTTCAATATTTTACATATTCTCTAGTATACCATTCTGTGAAGTTGAAATTCCTTATTAATGCCCTTCCAAAATAGGAAATGGACCTCCCAAAGTTCCCAAATGATACATATATATGAAGGCATATGAAATAGTCTAAATCAACTTAAATTAGCTGTCATATACATGTGTAGAGTATTGAACTCATCCTAAATTAGTCTCTCTCTCTCTCTCTTTCTCTCTCTTTCTCTTTCTTTCTCTCTCTCTCTCTCTATACACACATATAAAATACACAACCATATGTGTGTTATACATAAATACATGTGTATTATATATAAATACACAACACACATGCACACTGGTCGGTCAGACACTGCGGATGGACAGTGAATGGGCCACAGAATAGAAAAGAGCAGATAAGGCTGGATCAAGATCTCCATGTATAGGACTAATATAATTTGCTTTTAGGTTACTATTTGCAATGACAAACCTATTTCATAGTACCCCATTTAGTCTTCACGACAACTCAGTAATAATGATATTCATGTATGCATTTTACATATGAACAAAATGAGACTTTAGAACAGCAAAATGATTTTCTATTGTGGGAAAGCTGGGGCTTGAACCCAGGACTTTGGCTAACTCTCTCTGCTCTGCATTTTGGCTGACAGATTTCTGGACACAGTCAAGGGAATTTCCTCCTCTCTTTCACCGAGCAGTGCTAAGTAAGCAGCCATTTTGCCCTAGAGATTTTTTTCTTCTGGCCAGATATCTCAGATTCCTGCAGTTTCCATTGGCAAGGTGTATGTTGTATCCAAATTTACATGGGCTCCAGTGTGATTCATCTGTTTGATCTCATGCTACAAAGACTGCATTGAATTGTGTTTTTGAGTGCAGATTGCCTGTTTTTTAATCTGACTCTTCAATTCCGGGCCAAAGAGGGGAAGTCTGGGAAATTCTACCCAACAGGCATTAGAGCCTTCTTAGATACACTCACAAGAATCTCTCTACCAGGGAGGTCTGGCTTGGGAGTATCACAGCAATTTCGCAATCACAGACAATATCCTCATCATTGGTTTTGGTTTTGGGTTTTTTTTTTTTTGCAATCATTTATCTTAAAACCAGGTGAGACACATTCCTTCTATTTCTAAATGACTCTCTTGGGTCTAAGTTGGACACTTGAAAAGATACATCTCATACTTTAGGGACAGGAGGGTCTTTCAACTCTTCACTCAGTAGCAAGTGGATAAAGTGCCAGACCTAGAGTCAGAAACAAACCTGGGTTCAAATACTGCCTCATATACTTATGAACTGTGGCCCAGGAATCCCTGATGCTCTGGGCTAACCACTTAGACTCTCTCACCCTGGGTCCTTATCTATAAGATGTGGATAATAATAGCATCTGCTTCGTGGGGCTATTTGGAGAATCAAATGACGATGTAAGAAAGCTTAATGTGTGATAGAAATGAGAACTATGTTGCTGCTGTTTTTAAAACAGAACCTGTGATTTCATTGGTATATGGGACTCCTAGTTCTACCAATTCAAATCAGCAACTGCTACTGTAGAGTTACCTGGAAGCCTGAGGGGTTGCTATGTGTCCAGGGTCCCCATATCTACTAGTTCACATGTGGCAGGCAGAATGTCAACTCTGGGGTTTACTCTGAGGCCAGTTCTCTATCCACTAATTCATTATACCATGATATGCTTCCTGAACCTCTTCCTGCTCCTCTTCTTCTTTCAGGTCTTCTCTTCTCCCCCACCTGTTCCTCCATTCCTTCCTATTTCTCCTTTCCTCCTCTTCTTATTCTATCTTTTCTTACTTCTTTTCCCCTATTTTCTTCCACTTTTCTTCCTTTTCTTCCTCCAGATCTTCTCTTCTTTTTCCACCATCTCTTCTTCTCTTCCCCCTTCTTCTTTATCTCGTCCTCCCTTTCCTCTTTCTTCAGCGCATCTCTCCTCTTCCTTTTCCTTCATCTCTTCTTGTTTCTCTTTCCCCTTTCCTCCTCACTTCATCTTGTTGTTCCTCTCTTCTTCCTGATGCTCAACCTCTTCTTCATTCTCTCCCTTCTTTTCCTTTACTTCTTCCTCCTGCTTTTTTCCTTCTTTCCATCCTTTCCTCTTCCTCCTCCTGTTCCTTCTCTTAACCCTTCTTTTTCCTTTTTCTTCTTCTCTTTTTCTTCATTTTCCTTTCTCTGTCCTTCTCTCTTTCTCTTGTCCTTCCTCTCCTCCAACTTCTGACTACTCAGCTCAATTCTCTGCAGACATGAGAACCAGACCAGTTCACATGACTGAAGCAAACCAACCCTACACCCAGGGAGAAACATAGATTCCAGTATAATCAAACTCTTTAGTCTAGAAATTAAGTCCTGTGGTTAGCATTGTGCTTTCCATTGCCTCTGGAAAAGCTTCTATTTTCAGTTTATTCCCTTGCATCTACAAAGAAATCCTGGTCTTAGACACACCTTTTTCTTGCTGTAACTTGAATGGGGATACAAAGGGAGGACCCCAAGATTAGCTCTGGGAGTTTCCTCCAAATGAATTATTGGTGCTTTCTTTCTTTCTTTTTTTTAGTCTTGATGATATTTTATAAGCCTAAGTTGCCAGGTGTAAATAATTAAGGGATCTTTGCAATTGCTTTGTGTTACTTAAAGCAATAAACAGCTGCCGACAAGGATTTAAAACAGAAGGCAAGCTAACACATTTCAATCGCTGAGGCCCGTTTTGTTTGGAATATTCCCTTAACTGTAGAGATTATAGCTTAAAATAACAAATTGTAGGGTTAAAAGGAGGAAAGGAGAGGTTCTTCTTCTTTGTGAGCTTTGGGGAAGTGGAGAGCATCTGGCTCACCCAGAGAGACTTGCCAGAGAGAGTCCCCAGAGCCATACCACATATTTGTATCCCTGTAGCTCTCGCTGGTGGTAGTCAATTCTCACCCAATTATTGGATTTTTTTTCTTATTTTGTTGATCTTTATGAAGAAATCATTGTAACAAGAAGAATGAGTCTTACTTCTGCTATTTGACCAAGCCTGTGGGAATGAGAGCTGGTTAGAGTTTCTACACATCTGGGTTTTGGGAGAATAAAAGGGATTGTAGGGGGCCCTGGCAGTGATGGAAAAAGCTTCACCCCTGAAGCTTTTATCCAGCATCCCAGGTTCTCAGGAAAATGCCACCCAGGCTTTTCAAAACTTCTAATAACTGAGATGGTGACCTGAGGGATCAAGAAGTAAGGAGGAGTAAAATAGCCCAATTCTGAAAACCTGAAAAATTACTTTTCAGAGACCAATGTTGAAAGAGAATCTGTGTCAAATTTGTGTGTCAAATGAAGGACCTTTTGTGGCTAGATAATGAAGAGTTCCATTTCTGCCTAAACTTATCCCAGGTAGAAACTCAAGGATCTCCAACTATTTTTTGAGGGAAAAATAGAGAAGAAGGTGTCTGTTTCTCTACTCTGTCATATAAGTTTGGGGGGAAGTGAAGGGGAAGATATTGGTGGTAAAATGGTGAAGAGGTAACAATGGAATGATGTCTGAAGCCTGTGAAGTTGAAAGAAAACTTCAACAAATACTAATTAAGCACCTACTATGCAGGTCAAAAACTTTGCTGAGTTCCTGGGTGGCTGGGTAGGGAATATAAAGACTAAAAAGTGATCATCACAGTTAATGATAGAATTGTTTTTTGCCGGTCTATACATATTTGCTTCAAGGACTTTTTTTTAAAGGGAGAAAGGTGAGAAGGTGATGAAGAAAAAAATTTAAAGAAAAATAAGAAAAAGTGGCCATTGAAGCATATTTTTTTAATTTTAAGAATTCATGGAAGGGAGGCAACTAGATGGCACAGTGGATAGAGCACTAACCCTGAAGTCAGGAGGCCCTGAGTTCAAATCTAGTCTTAAACACTTAACACTTCCTAGCTGTGTGACCCTGAACAAGTCACTTAATCCCAATTGCCTCAGCAAAAAAAAATTGTAGAAGGAAACAAAAGGAAAGACAGAAAGAAGCACAGACAAACTGGACAATTTTGAAAGCTGCAAGCTAAATAACTAATATATTTAAGGAAGGTGTACATAATAGAGATATGAACCATCCTATTTTTCTTTTCTACTATATATAGGAAAATACCTTTTTAATGTGGTGTTTAATAAATCCAGAATAATATTTTTTAAGTTACAAAGCACAGATCTTCATTCTTTTGGAGATAGAGTATGGTTATGATATGAACACCTAAGGATGACACAAATATAAAGTAATATGTAATTGGTTATTATTTAATATGAAGCTATAGATGGCCCAGATTGGCTTGGATAGATATCTGGGATTAAACCCATCCTTCTCCAGGGAAAACTGCAATTTTGTTCTTTGTGATAAGCAAGAGGAGAGTCGTACCTGATCTGCCAGTCACCTAGCAGGGTAGGGAAAGACCATCGTGGCTCAGTGATCTCTCCCTCACTTTTCCATCTCCAAGAAGAGTATTTTGCTATCATATATCAAATAACTGTAGTCTAGACTCTAGAAGTACACTAGTGGTTCAGAGTAAAACCCATGTTTCATGATTGCTTCCAAAGGTAGGGTAATAACTTAGTTTTGCCAGTAAGGTCATCTGCCGAGAGAATAGGAAAAGGGGGTACAACTGGGGACTTTGAGAGGGAAAAATTACAGCAAGTATGAAAAGTAGTGAAGTCAGGAGATTATATGAAATAAAAGAATGGCTATCCATTGACATGGACTCATTGATGGTCAGATATGAATTAGTAGTGGATCCAATTCCCTTGATTTTTTTGACTTCTAGGTTCATTCACTGCCTTGAGAGTAAGAGCCAAGAAAGCAGTTAGAGGTGAGTTTAGTAGTGAGTGAGATTATTAGGGCATGAGTAGTGAAATAACAAGGGAGCAAGGACTGAAGGGTAAAGAATAGTGTATTGTTGAACTGTTTAGTTGAAGGATCAAGGCTAGAAAGAGAGAAAAGGGCAGAATAGGATGGGAACTGTAAGAACAGGGAGGGAAGAAACTTTAGCATGAGAGAAGCAATGGAATAAGATCTAAGTAAGGGGTCTTTGATCTGATAAGATAATGAAAGGTTCAAATCTTGGAACTGTTTTGTATTATGTGACTGAAATAGAGTAATTAGGAAGCGATAGGAGTTAGCATATTGATTGATTTAGGAGGCCATGGCATTGAAAGGGTTGAAGTCAACAAGAATAAGGTCAGGCTCTGCCGAGCAAGATTTTGAATCCACTGATAAAGGAAGAATGACAAAAAAGCCAGTGGGTGACAACTATAAACATCTGTTTGGGATATTATAATCAGATTAGGCAGATAGCTAGCTAGTCAATAAATATTTTTAAGTATTTCTAAGCCAATCAGGAGCATCTAGGTGGAATAGTGGCGAGAATACCTGGCCTGGAGTCAGGAACTCTTCTGCCCTTTAAAAATATGGCCTCAGATAATTACTAGCTGTGTGACTCTGGGCAAGTCACTTAACCCTATTTGCCTCAATTTCCTTTTCTGTAAAATGAGCTGCAGAAGAAAATGGCAAACCACTCCAGTAGCCTTACCAGGAAAATCCCAAATGGGGTCATGAAGAATCAGACACAATAAAAATGACTGAATAACAACAAAAAGTCAGGTACTGTGCTAAGTGTCAGGAATACACATACAATAGAAATATAATCCCTACCCTCAAAAAGCTTATACTCCAATGGGAGAAATCAACACATAACAGGAAGATACGAAGGATTAGGAGAAAAAACATAGTAGAGACAGTCCAATGATAGAGAGAAATGAGCCATTTGGTAGCTTAGGAGCCACTTCAAAGGGAGATTCTGGGAGTGAGAGGCAAATGTAATATACTAGTAAATATTAACAACTAGTTGCTGCTAGTAGGGGAATATTTATGCAATGCATACTTTAAAATTTAATTTGAATTACTGTTTTCTCCATCACTTAAGTCTAGATAATCAACAAAGCAATAAATCAAACCCTGATTTGTAGCATTTGCTGATTTCTAAGATGCAAATGATCACATAGAAAATTAAAATTTGGCTCATGGGATTCTATAAGAGCAAGTTTCAGCAGACCATGAGGTCACAAAAGTAGAAAGTACTTCCAGTGTATAGATTCCAGGACTAGAGAAAAGTTTCAAGATGAATAGTTGAGGCATGATAGTTCAAACTGTAGCCTGGAGAAGAATTTCAAGTGTTGTTCAAAGTATGAAAATGTACCTTGAAATAGGGAACAAAGAAGGGTCTGGTAGTGCTTATGTGAAGAAAGTCATCGTTCTGACTCTATGTGTCAGAAGAGTCCCCAAAAATGCATTGGAGAAGGTCACAAGGGGATGAAATAACTTATATCAAGAGGTGGGAGGATAGGCAAGTTTAACAGAGAAAAGGAAACAGGTCACAGTTTGGAGCTTTACATAGAAATAAAAATAGGATAAGATAGAAATCACTGAGGAAGAAGCAGTTTGTGTTCCAAGGCATGAGATCAAGGATCCAGAGATGCTACCCAGAGAGAAGCCATCACACAGACAAAAGAGAAATCACGGGAAGAGGTAACTTCCCACAATGGAGTCTTGAGTTGGGTATCTGACATTGGGTATTGAGTTGTCATTCTGACATGAAGAATTGTTATGGGCCAGAACTCTGAACTTGAAACAAGGATTCTTACAGGGTGCTAATTCAGTGGAATTGATGAGACAATGGTTGTCTAGTTTACATAGTGCTTAATAGTTCTCTAAGTTTAGTATAATTGATTTAATCTTACAACAAATAATGGTTTCCTAGTGATATAATGATTGGTTTATACTCAGTGTAGAGCATATAAGTTGGGAGCCCTCAGCCAGATTCATTCAGACCTAGGGAAGACAACGGACTGGAGGCTGAAACACAAGCCCTTGGACTCAGATAGATTCATCCCATCTCACACCCTGTGGTGGTAGGCTCTCCTGCTTCCCTTCTCCCCTGAAACCAAGACTCCAGAAGCCCTCTAGGAAAACTAGCTGAAATCCCAGGCAAGGAAACAAGACTTTGAAAGAGATAATAAAGGATTTGGACTTTAATCCTTGGCTGTTCATAAGGTGATTACTGAACTGAAACAAAGGCTGCTCCCAGGGACCTCTGGAAAACCAAACTAAGAACATTGCAAAGAAAAAGGGCATACTGCCTTCTTGAGTGATATATGTGTTAAAGATATAACAGAGAGCCTCTTAGGACTTGTGAATTCCAACAATATTAACTATAAAATCATTTGTGGTTAGTTATTCCTAATCATTTTGGTTTTTATCATTTGTTTGTATTGATGGCCAATCTATGTTTGTTTTTTGTTTGTTTTGTTTTGTTTTGTTTTTGCTGAGGCACGTGGGGTTAAGTGACTTGCCCAGGGTCACACAGCTAGGACGGTTAAGTGTCTGAAGCCAGATCTGAACTCGGGTCCTCCTGACTTCAGGGCTGGTGCTTGGCCAATCTATTTTAAGGAAATCATGAGGTATCCAGGGTCTTGATAACAGCCCAGTGCCATCCCAAAAAGAAGCAGAAGTATCTGGAGAAACTCCCTAGCCTCGTCAAATGGATTAACTTTAGTCAAAATAGATTTTCTGAACAAACCATATTTTCTCACCATGGGGATTCTGTATGCTGTGTGTCACCCTGAAATACCTCCTTGCCTATCTTTATCAAAATCCTATCTATTCTTACAGCTTAGATAAAATACAACTGTCTCCATGAATTCCCATGCTGCTATCAATCCCTCTCTCACTTAAATTTTGATGACATCTTTTGTACCTTTCAAGTTATAATACACATTTTCTTATGTTATAGTTAGCTATGCTTCTTTCCCCACTATTTTTCCCTGAGTATCTTCATATTCCATTTAACACACACACACACACACACACACACACACACACACACGTCCTAAACTTGCATGAAGTTGGTATTCAGAAGTTCTTAAAAGAAATGCATGACTGAACTCAATGGACTCCCCATCTACTATCCCTCACCCACCCTTATCATGGATAAGGCACTGAGAGCTTGGAGTCAGGAAGACTTGGGAGTAAATCCACCACCAGATAATCATTTAACTGTGATCCTAGGCAAATCATTTGAGCTCTTGATGCCTCTGATATATGAAGCAAGATTCACTGGACCTAGGGTTTCCCATCTCTAAAACTAGCGTTCTTCAATTCCCTATCAGTTCTTCCTACTCCCATCATCAGTTTTCCTGACTTTTGGGAAGTCAGTTCATCCTCCCATGGGCAGTTGCTCAGCTGTGTTTTCCTTTGTTTTACTGTTGCTCCAATTTCAACTGTAAACATTTTCTGTCATTTCTCCATTCCATCTTCACTCCAAATTTATGATCAACACAGAATTTAGCCATAAGGATTTCTTTTTGTGATGTCCAAGCTGAAGTGTATTGCTATTACACATACTCTCAGACATTTGTCACGCCACTAAAATACTTTCCAAAATGTTCCTTTGGGCTTTCTTTATTTGGTTACAGCACATACACTAATAGTCATTCACAGTAGTGATGAACTGCTGCTGAAAAAGTGATAGGCTACAAACTGTCAAAGGAGTGAGGAACTGAAATTGTAATTTCTTTGGTATAGAGAAGTGTCAGATAACTCCTCCCTCTACCAATGCTTTCTCTGTAATTTAATAGTCTTACAAGGATGTCCGAGACAACTGAAAAGTTAAGAACCTTGACCTGTATGTATCAGAAGTGGGATTTCAGGTCTTCCTGTCCCCCAGTATCCATTACACCAGTGGCATCAAACTCAGATAGAGAGGAAGGGCCCCTAAATGGTAAATAAAGAGTCCTGTGGGCTGCACATTGCCATAGAAAACTACAAATGAACATTATCTATGTTCTATTGTATTTTCATGTAATAAAATACATGCCAATTACATTTGAATCTGGTTCAGGCCATACTTAGGAGTATTATAGTTCCCTGACATGGTCAGCTAACCTCTTGGATACTTTTATAACACTCTTCCTTTCAAACTATCAAGCCAAACACTGGAGCAACTTTAAAAAAATTATTATTATAGCTTTTTATTTACAAGATATGTGCATGGGTACTTTTTCAGCATTGACAATTGCAAAACCTTTTGTTCCAGTTTTTCCCCTCCTTCTCCCCACTCCCTCCCCGAGATGGCAGGTCGACCAATACATGTTAAATATGTTAAAGTATAAGTCAAATGCAATATATGTATACATGTCCATACAGTTATTTTGCTGCACAAAAAGAATTGGACTTTGAAATAGTGTACAATTAACATGGAGCAACTTTTATTTTGAGGTTAATTACCTGGCACCAAAGTTACCAAGGTAAATTTGTTAAAGAACCCAAGAGAGAGATACTTCTCATCAAGAGACCAATATTCAGGATCCCAGAGAAAGGAAGTAGACAAGAAAATCCGCTTCAGGAAAAGCAGACTTCCACAAGCTTAGAGCTCTAGACCCCAGGGGAAGAAAGTCTTCAGACAAAGGAGTTTTCCTGCAAATTAAATGCTTTTTAAACAAAGAGTATTTTGGTCCCAGAAATAAACTCAGTGCATGGGAAGAACAGGAAGGTAACTAGGTGCCAAGTTGGCCAAACAGAAAACTGGATAGAGACCTGAAAGGCAAATAGGAAAACCACTAGAAGTGGAAATTTGGTCAGGTCAGAAGGGAGAAATACAAAACAAGAACACAATGCTCAAGGGACTACATCAAGGGTACTAAAGCAAGACAAGAGATGAAGTTCCAGGGCCACCAAAAAGAAGATGAAGGAAACCACTGTAACTTAAGGAGAAAAGGGAGGAGCAAGATAAACTCCACACCTTCTCAAAAGTTCAAAGAGAAAACTGAAAATCAATTATTTCAAAAGCCAAAAGTTTAAAACATTTTGTCTTGATGAAAAACACAGTTGTGATCTGATAAAAATCTCTATTTGTTATGGGAAAATGGAAAATCAAACTAAAAATGGGAAGAAATGATCAAAGAGAAATCAAACTATTAGGAAGTATTTATGACATCAGAAATACCCAATAACCATTTGTTTTTGAGAAACAGTGTATAGCAAATCTCTGAAGAAGAAAATATAGATAAGGGACAATGTAGTACTATGGTTACACACACACACACACACACACACACACACACACACACAAACACACAGATATATATATATATATATGCATATATATACATACATATAAAAGCACACATATATTTATATATTTAGAGGCACAGAATTTTAGAGTCAGTAGGTTAAAGAACATTGAATTGCATCAACTCTTTTTAAATTAATTTTTTTCATTAAAACCAAACACTGAATATCAATGCAATCAACAATACTTGCTTAATAGGTTCTTATTTTAAATTATCTAATTTCAAGACATAAAGTATTATTACAACTTTTTAGGTACTCCAGGTTCCCATCAAGGCATTGTCTATTGATTCTCATTCATTTTTCTTAAATAGTTATATTCGCTCCCCTTAGTAATATTTTATAAAGAAAGACCAATCCAGTTTTCTTTGTATTTACTCACACCTAATTATCTTAAAGGCCTATAGAATTAAGTATTCCATTAGTTAATGTAGTATAATTTATTTCATCATTTCTCTATTGTTGAGCACTTAGGCTCCTTCTTGATGTGCTTTTTTGTTTGTAATTATGTAAAATGCCACAGGAAAAATCTTTGAAGATGTGCCTCTGTGTATTTTACTAACAGAATTTTGGAGTCGAAAATCACAAATTCTTGGATAAGAAAGGTTCTTTGAAGATGTTCTAATCCAACCACCCTCACAATGTAATAATCTTTTCCATATCATTAGTGATATATGATTCAGCCTCTGCTCAAATACTTCTAGTAATAAGGGTATCATTACTTTGAGATGTGGCATTTGATTGTTATACAACTTCATCTCATCAAAAATTCTTCCTATATTGTCTATTAATTGAATACTTTTGCCCTTTAAATATATCAGTCAGTCAACTAGCATTTATTAAGGATTTACTATGTGCATCGCAATGTGCTATATACACTCTTGTAATGGGTAAGAAAACATGGAAAAAACTATGTTCAAATAAAATGTAAAAAGGATAGATCGGTGATTGTTCAATTGTTTCAGTGACAGTTGACTCTTCCAAACTCTCATGTGGTTTTTTTCTTAGCAAAAATACTAGAGTGGTTTTCCATTTCCTTCTCCAGTTCATTTTACAGATGTAGAAACTGAGGTAAACAGGATTAAGTGAGTTTCCCAGAGTCACATTGCTAGGAAGTATCTGAGACCAGATTTGAACTTAGGAAGAGGCATCTTCTTGCCTCCAGGTCCATTGTTCTAGCTGCCCCATAGGATAAATTGGAGGTAATTTCAAAAGGAAGGCACTAGAATTAAGGGAAATGGGAAAGCTTCTCACAGAAGGTAATGTTTGAGCTGGGAATTAATTGAAGGAAGCCAGAAAGTCTAGCAGGCAAATATGAGGGGAAAATTTCAGACCTGGTAGACAGGCAGTAAAAATTTTTGGAGTAGAGAAATGGAGTTCAAATTCCAAGAAATAGCAAGGAGAATGGTGTCACTGTACCAAAGACTATGTGAAAAAGTATAGGATATAAAGTCGCTAGAATAGTAGAAAAGGGCCACATTGTAAAAGGCTTTAAAAAACAAATAGAAGGCTTTATTTTTGATTCTGCAGGTAACAGAGAGCCATCCAGAGTTTACCCAATGGGGATAGGATGGGGGGAGTATGTGATACAGTCAGATCTGTGCATTTGGAAGATCATTGATGGATCAATGGGAGTGAAGACTTGGGGAAGGGAAACCAACCAGCAGACTTTAAGTGAGGTGATGATTGCTTGCCCCAGAATGGTACGAGGGTCAGAGGAAGAAAGGGGTCCCATGTGAGAGATGTGACAAAGTAGAAATGATAGGACCTGGCAACTCCGTGATATGGGTAGTGAAGGAGAGTGAACCCCCAGTATGATCCCTCTTCCCCATGACAACCTTTCACATATTTGAATATAACTTTTTGTTTGTTTGTTTTTGCTGAAGCAATTGGGGTTAAGTGACTTGCCCAGAGTCACACAGCTAGGAAAAGTGTTAAGTGTCTGAAGTTATATTTTAACTCGGGTCCTCCTAACTTTAGGGCTGGTGCTCTATCCATTGCACCACCTAGCTGCCCCTGAATATAACATTTATGTTTTTTCTTTGCCACAATGTAAATGAAAGAACGGCCACAACAAAACAACACAAATTAATTTTTAATGCAATTGTAATAGTCAGCTTTGGTCCTAAAGAAGTGATATGAGACAGGGCAAGACAGCCTTTCACATATTTGAAGATAATAACTATTATATCTTTTCTTTGCCAAAATATAAATTAAAGAATGACAACAACAAAATAATGCAAATGAAATTCTGTGCAATTGTAATGGCCAACTTTAGTTCTAAAGAAGTTATGTAAGATAGGACATCCTTCCTCTTCTGCAGAAAGAAGAGACTATGAATGTGCAACACCCTATAGAATGTCAGACTTGGTTAATGTGTTATTTAATTTTGCTAAGCTGCTCTGTTATCATTTTTTCCCTGTTCTTCCAGTCTATCTCTGAATGTCCCCCCCCCACTCCTTTAACCCTAAGGTTGATCAATTCAAGTATATAGTATTCATAGTAGGCATTTAATAAGTATTTGTTGGATTAAATTGAATAATCAATATTATATCATAGAGACTTCCTTATTTAATATATAGGATTTATATTTTATTTTTTAGTCTAATCCACCAAACACTATCTGAAATGGAAAGATCTACATAACAGTGATGGAAGCTTAAGCATTCTTGGAGCAAATCTTTTTAGAAGGATTTAAAAATCATTGGCCTCTGTCTGACTGAAAAACCCATGGGGCTATTCATTGGCCTTTCAACCTGGAGCCAGCCACTCCCTATATACACATTTCCCAGTCATAACATTGATATTGATAGGGAAAGGACATGAGGGCCTTTTACATCATCAGCGGACTCAACTGCTTCAACATCAACTGGGGAAAGTTTTCTCTCTAGCCTCTCCTTTCCTCGTGGGTTTTTAGCTTCCTGATGTATTCATAGGATCTCCACCAGATCCTTTAATATTCCCTTTAGCATATTAAGTGACAATTTTGCATAAACTCCCAATCCAGGGATAGCTAATTTCACTATTTATTCCCTTATGACTCAGAAAAATAATCTTTCTGACCTTTTCAAGATGACCATTGGAAAAGATTTCCCCACTGCCCCCTCTCTCTCTCCCTGTATATATTTTATCAACACTTGCAAACTAGGTCATTTTGATTATGAATTATGTCACCAGCTGGGAAGCCCTGTTCACTGACAATCTCCCCACAGCAGCAACATTTACACAAAAGATCTTTGGACCACAGCTCTACTCAGGAGCCCACGATTAGTCTGGCATTGCCAATGGTAGCTGTGTGACCTAAGACAAATAATTTAAATCTCCTGGATTTGTTCCCACATTCAAATGAAGGTGTTGGAGTATGACAAGGCATCTTAACCTTTTTGTGTGGCAATCTGGGGAGTATTTTTAAATGCATAAAATAAAAGAATTACAAAGCAAATTAATTCTATAGAAATATAGTTATCAAGATATTTTAAAAATAAATTTCATGGATCCTCTGGTTAATAACCCCCCAATAAAATGATCATTAAGGTCAATTCCATTTATGGTTCATGAATTTCTATCTCACTATCTATGAATTTTAAAATATTATGATATCAAGTGAATAAGAAGTAATGTTAGATTAAGGAAATGTTTCCTGCATAAGTCAATATATATGCACAACATATGGTTCAGTACAAGAAAATGAACTATTGCGGGTTTTTAATGAACATATCCAGATTGAGTCTTTTAGAGAGACAAGGCATTTTCCTATCAGTCAAATGAGTATGACTATAATTTCCTACGATAGGAGAAAATGAGTGGAACAATTTGATAGTGAGGTACACTGTAAAAAGAGTAAATTTTCTTTTTATTACAATAGACTTTCTGTGGAAACACAAAAGGTTTCACAAATGGTCCAGATGACAAAGACTGACCTTACACCTGATCACATGTATTTCCTCTTTCTGTCTAGGTGGTCTGTAGCATTCTTTATTGCTATATAAAACAAAGCACATTTTTGCCTCTCTTAGTGCTTTCTTAGGAGTCACAAATTTACATATTGGGTCTGTGGGCTGAGAGAAAGAATGAGCTCTTCATGTGCACATTCCACAACAGTCATTTCATTTTGGTTGGCTAATTCAACGTTGGCTCTCCAGGACCCCCATTATATAACCTGGGATTTCCACATTGTTTTTGACAGCAAAGTTTAACAAAAATAAGTTATAAATGCTGATGAAATTGAAAACACATGATGTGGAATTGAAAGGATTTAGTGATGAAAACATTGTCTGATTTTGTGGTAATTAAATCTTGAAATAGGTTTCTTCTTGAACAAGCAAACAGTTCTAAGTATCTGGCTATGCATCAGCATTTTGCAAGCTTCAAAAGATCATGTTGCTCCATCTTTCTCCTATAGTATGCCCACAGCTGTGCTGTGAAATTGATGCAGTAAACATTAAACTCTTATTTCCAACCATGGGTTACAGGATCCAATAAGCAGCCTCCGTGAGTCTCTGCCTTTAGCATCCAGATACCAAACACAGCTCTGCTGTCTGGAAGAAAAAATAGCAAGTCTTTGGAAGCCATGGAATGTTGCAATAGATGCTCTGATTTGTTCATTCCAACAAGATGAGACTTCTGAATCTTTTTGACCTCCTTCCTTTATCTTCTTATGTTGTGAAAGAGCTCAGCTACATCAGTCCTTGGGGGCTGGCATCTGTTCTATATCTGGTCAATAGCTGGGCTCCCAAGAAGACAAGGACAAAACCCCCAAAGAGCTTTCTAAAACATCTGGGTGATATATTATCTTCAGTTTTTTCTGAAAAGTTACTTTATTTTGAGATGTATGAGAAGAAAAATTAATAGAGAATATGCAGTTAGATGGAAAAGGAAAAGAATCCAGTGGCTGAAAGCTTTGAATGTGAACATTGCAGGAAGGGAAAGGAGTAGTATCTAAGAGGGCCAAAGAGGGCCTGGGGGAGCAAAAGCCATTGAACAGGAGCCGAAAGCTAAGTGTCTTAACACTATCAACATTTTATCTATCATATTGTCAGATATGTGAAAGCATATTCTACTATGATTCAACTCCTTGGCCACAGGGGCAATGTCTTAACTGAATTTTGTACCTTCTTCCCATTTAAGGTGCTTAATAAATGTGTGCTGTTGTCAATTTACTAGTCCCTGCCTTCCTGGTGGTTCTATTTCCTCTAAAAGCAACCATCCAATCCGATTAATAATTAGTTTTAACAGGTTTAAGAAAAATCTAACTTTAACAAAACTTAGAAAGTGAATTCTACTTCAATTTCCACTTTTGAAAATGCCCAATGTTTAAATTTCTCTGAAGATATTAGCATTGCAAAATAATGAGACTGAATTTGTGTAGCTGAGTAAATGTGTAATAAAACAGCAAAACTGTTTCCTATTACCAGATCAGCAATCAATAAGGTGTTTGGAGATTCTTGGGGGAATAAATGAATATTCATTGCAGCTAAATGACTTCTTTATTTAGATACTGTTTTATTTTCCTGAATTTGTCATTTCAGCAAATAATGTGAAGATGATGGCCTATTCAAAAGTGAACCATGAAACTGTCATTATAAACGATGTGATATGTAAAGTAATTAAACTGAATGCACAGGTTATGCTACCACTAGTGCTTAGAAAATCTAGAAACTTGAAAACCCCCATAAACCTATTCAATAATCTTGTCTGTTTTTCTCCTAGTCTACCCAGACTTCTCTTTAATCCTGTTTATCTCCCTAGAAACCAAAATAAAAGGCCTCTCAGATTTGCCTTTTCTCCTTCAACACCCCCAAATTTGTGCTGGCTCCTGAACTGAGTAACCAGATACATTTTTGTTACTTTATAAAAAATGTCATGAACTGACAAAGGTGCTTTGATATGATCTGGGGACCTGGAGAAATCACAACTTTGTTTTGGAATTTTGGCACATTACAGACTTATTGCCCTATGAATGTTGAGACTATCCTCCCTTTTGATCGTATTACTAACTGAAATAAAGAAAATAAGAAACCTCCTCTTGCTACTGATTACCACCTTTCCTGAAGTTTAGCTGGAACACAGAAGGTATGAATTTGCAAAGCTGGCTTTGAGTATAAAAAAATAATACTTGTATTTTGAAAGATTCTTGATTTCATTGATATTAGCAATGTCCAGATTACAGGTCTTCTTTTCCTTTTCTTTTTGGGCAATTATTGTCTTGTTTTCCTAGGAGTCTTCGGAAGAAGATCTATCCAATATTTGTTTTTTGAAGCTGTCACTGTACCCCTAAGATCTCTTTATATGGTCTTGCATTCTCACTTCATTCATGACCTATTTCTTTTTAATGGTCAAAGCCAACCTCCATAATGTCATTTATACCACTTGTTGCACAAAAATCTTCATTAAGAACATGGTTGTGGGGTTCTGATATTCAGATTTTTACCATCAATAAACTCAATTTTAAAAAAAGACATGAATATAAGATAAAGCAAGAAGAAGTAATATTATCAACACATACACAAAATACTATGGACCTATAGGAATGATATCAGGGAGGATAAAGGTCAAAATAAGCTGAGGTTGAAGAATAATTCAAAGAATAGGTATAGCTCCTTCTGAATTACAAAGCTTAATATACATTATCCCAATTTTATAGAGGAGGAAACTAAGACTCAGTAAGATGAAGTGATAAACAAACTGTGCATACCCTTTGATCCAGCAGTGTTACTACTGGGATTATATCCCAAAGAGATTATAAAGAAGGGAAAGGGACCTGTATGTGCACGAATGTTTGTGGCAGCCCTTTTTGTAGTGGCTAGAAACTGGAAACTGAATGGATGTCCATCAGTGGGAGAATGGCTGAATAAATTGTGGTATATGAAAATTATGGAATATTACTGTTCTGTAAGAAATGACCAACAGGATGATTTCAGAAAGGCCTGGAGAGACTTACACGAACTGATGCTGAGTGAAATGAGCAGGACCAGGAGATCATTATATACTTCAACAACAATACTAGATGATGACCAGTTCTGATGGATCAGGCCTCCTCAGCAACGAGATCAACCAAATCATTTCTAATGGAGCAGTAATGAACTGAACTAGCTATACCCAGAAAAAGAACTCTGGGAGATGACTAAAAACCATTACATTGAATTCCCAATCCCTATATTTATGCACACCTGCATCTTTGATTTCCTTCACAAGCTAATTGTACAATAATTCAGAGTCTGATTCTTTTTGTACAGCAAAATAATGTTTTGGTCATGTATACTTATTGTGTATCTAAGTTATAATTTAATATATTTAACATCTACTGGTCATCCTGCCATTTAGGGGAGGGGGTGTAGGGGGGTAAGAGGTGAAAAATTGGAACAAGAGGTTTGGCAATTGTTAATGCTGTAAAGTTACCCATGTATATATCCTGTAAATAAAAGGCTATTAAATAAAAAAATAAAATAAAAAAAAAATAAAAAAATGAAAAAATAAAATTAAAAAAAAAAGATGAAGTGATAAAAACATGATACCACAATTAATAAGTATAAGAGATATGTCTCAAACCTGGCTCTTTCTGATTTGAAGTCCAGTGTTCCTTTAAAAAATGTAATTTACTCATTTGGGGAGTAAGAGAGTGATCCAAAGATGCTTTGTCCCATTGCATAGGAAAGATATGACAAAGATAATGAATAATAAAGAAAAGGCAGAATTGCTTAAGTCTATCTGCTTCTGTTTTCTCTAAGAAGGAAAATGATCTTTCGTCTTGAAAGCAAAAAAATGGTTGGCAGGCACTTGAAATAAAAGATAAATAAGAGCAAGTAGTTGCTCTCAATGAATTCAAGGCACCAAGCCCAGACAAACTAACTATATCACAAGACATTAAATAAACTTGTGGATGGGATGGCTAAATTGCTGTCAGCTATCTCTGAAAAAAATCATGCAAGCCTGGAGACAAGACAATGTCCGGATTCTGAAAGAAGTGGGAGCAGAGAGCATCTTCAAATTATAGGCTGGTGAGGACTTCCTTCCATTCCTGGTGAAATTCTCAAATGTATTATTACTGATGGGTTATGAACACTTAGAAAGGGGAAGTGTGTTCATAAGGAGACAAAAAACTAAGTATGAAGAACAAATCATACCAGCTTAATCTCCTTTTTCTTTTTTGATGGATTATGAGATTGGAAAATAAGGGAAATGCTATAGACATATTATATTTGAAAATTTCCAAGGTGCTAGGCAGAGATTCTAATGAAATACTTGCAGAGAAGATGAAGAGATGTGAACTGAATGATATTGTAGTATTCTTCCCACCCTCTGCCAGTGTCAAGGCTATCAATGGGTCCTTCCATAAGCTATGTGAGAATTGATTTAGAAGGAAGCTTCTTTATATTGGGCTCAGAAGTTCCAGGTCATTTTCACAGAGCTGTGGGTTTGTTGCCAGAGAAATAGGGGGAAAGCAGAGGGGCCAGAGGCAGGAGAAAGAATCTAGATCAGAAGTGTACATAAATACCATGATTCTCAAGGAGTAAATGGGGGGATATTGTGTAGCTTGACACAGAATTTTCAGTTGCCAAGACAATCTGACAGACTCCCAGATAATTTCCCATACTCATTATCCTGTAGTTGTTTTTATCATTGTTGCTTTTGTTGTTATTTGCATGCCCAGGCATGTGAAGCTGGCCTCTGGCTTCCAGTATTTCCTAAAAGAGTTTCAGAGCTGGACAGCTCCCTGCTGGCACCAGTGTTACCATGGGGGGTTGGAGTGGTGAGGGAGGGGGACAGATATCCACCCCTAAACTACAGCAAGTAGGTTATACAGTTAGATCCAAAACTGACTGAATAAATAATTGATTAGTGCATCAATATCAACTTGAATGATCGCTCATGAAGTATTATATACATGGTTCTGCTCTAGGCCCTATTTTGTTCAACATTTTTCTCAATAACTTGGATAGAACAATAGTGATGATCATTCATCAAATTCATAGATGATAAATTTCAGAGGACTAGCTAATACCTTGGTTAACAGAATCAGGATGTCAAAAGATTACAACAGGATAGAATGATAAACTGAATTGCACAAGATGAAATCCACTAAATGTAAAGTTGTACATTTTAGGTTCAAAAATTCAACTACATAAGAATAAGACCTGAATAGTTATGTGAGGCTTTTTTTTTAATTTAATAGCCTTTTATTTACAGGATATATACATGGGTAACTTTACAGCATTAACAATTGCCAAACCTCTTGTTCCAATTTTTCACCTCTTACCCCCCCACCCCCTCCCCTAGATGGCAGGATGACCAGTAGATGTTAAATATATTAAAATATAAATTAGATACACAATAAGTATACATGACCAAACTTATTTTGCTGTACAAAAAGAATCAGACTCTGAAATATTGTACAATTAGCTTGTGAAGGAAATCAAAAATGCAGGTGGGCATAAATATAGGGATTGGGAATTCAATGTAATGGTTTTTAGTCATCTCCCAGAGTTCTTTTTCTGGGCATAGCTAGTTCAGTTCATTACTGCTCCATTAGAAATGATTTGGTTGATCTCGTTGCTGAGGATGGCCTGATCCATCAGAACTGGTCATCATCTAGTATTGTTGTTGAAGTATATAATGATCTCCTGGTCCTGCTCATTTCACTCAGCATCAGTTCGTGTAAGTCTCTCCAGGCCTTTCTGAAATCATCCTGTTGGTCATTTCTTACAGAACAGTAATATTCCATAATATTCATATACCACAATTTATTCAACCATTCTCCAACTGATGGACATCCATTCAGTTTCCAGTTTTTAGCCACTACAAAAAGGGCTGCCTATGTGAGGCTTTTTAAAAAAAGATTGTAAAGTCAACATTTGACAATAATATAAAATAACAATCAAAATCTTCAGTTGCATAGATATCCCTTCTGCACTCTGCCCTAGTAAGATAATTGGGAGAATATGTTGATTAGTTCTGGGTCTAATAGTTTATGAGATTTTAGAAAAATTAAGTGCCTTCATAGGAGGATGACCTGGAAAGTGAAGGAATAAACAAGCACAAGGAGTAATTGAAGGAACAGAAGAGGTTTAGTCTAGAGAAGACATGAAAGGGATGTTATTTTGAATATGAACAGTAATAATGATGGTTAATACATAGTTTTGAAGGTTCACAAACATTATCTCATTTGATCCTCAACAAAAATCCTGAGAGGTAGGTGCTGTTATTTTCACCATCTTACAGATGAGCAAAGTGAGGCAAATAGAGAGTAAGCAACTTGCCTAGATTCACAGAGTTATCAAGAGAGTGAAGCAGGATTTGAAATCAAGTTTTACAGGCTCAGGTCTAGCACTTTCTTCACTACACCACGGATTTGTTTTGGATGGCCCCAGAGGATAGAGCTAAGATCACTGTATGAATGTTGTAAAGAAACTGCTCTCATCTCAATGACAGAAAACACTTCCTGATAAAGAGAACTATGCCAAAGTGGAATAGGTAGTCTTAATATGATTTTTCACGAGTTCCTGGCAACCTGACTTGTGGGCACTAGAGCTATGATGAAAGTATTTACTAAGGGTAGCTGCTGGAAAACACAGCTCAGGGAAATATAGGGGTTGTGTCCAATCTGATAAAATTGCCCTGGATGGTCCCTAGGACCCTTTTCAACTCCAAAATTTTAATATGCCAAGATAAAATAATAATTATAAGTTATGAATAAATTATATTTTTAAAAAGTTTCTCCTTGTTTTTTTTTCACCCAGAAGGCAAATTATTGTCCTTTATAATTGGAAAAGCTCAGTTTCAATTTCTCTGCTTAGCTCTTTTATATCTGGAAGTAATCTTAGATATCATCTCCATCAACTCCGTCATTGTCCACAGTCACACAGCTCCTGAGATAAAAAGTTAAGTCTAGAACCTTATTCCTTGGACAACAAGTTGACCTGAAATAATGCAGAGAATTTTCTTCCTCTATTATAAGATGCCTATACTAGCAAAATTATAGGTCTAATCTCTATCCCTATACAACATTAATAGAACAATAAAAATTTAAATATAAATATTCTGCCAACAATAGCACATTCTCATTTCAATCTATATTATGAGGACAATTATAATATTCATTTCAATGATATCAAAGGGCTAGTAATTATTCTGAGAAGACCTGGGTTCAAGAATTGCTTTTGACATAGTTATCGAATTACCAAGCAAGCAAATCATCTCATCTCCAAAGATTAGTCAATTCTCTAAAAGTATAACAAAGTTGTGTCTGCATTCCTTGAGAGAGTATTCCTATCCAAATGAAAGCAAAAGTTCTGTTCCTATCCCTATTTTGAGATTATATAAACAACTGATTCATCCTACTTTACCATATTTATTTCTTTAAATGAATTATATGTTGATCCTCTAATTGTTTTTGAATGATTGCAAAATGTTCAACCATATATAACTTTGGAAGCACATTAATCAAATCACTTAATTCTTGGGAGAGTTTTTTGATGTTGCATAACAAATTAAAGTATTTCACAAAAGTAGCAAGGCTAGTATTTATCTCCGCCACTGTCTTCACACCAGGTTGCTATAAACATCTTGAATGCTTGAATTGATTTTAAAGAAACTAGGTCATTAAAAAAAAACAGAAAGTAAGATGATATTGTTGGGCTGCAAGTGGATTTATTTGACCTACATATGTAGAATACAAGCAATCCCTGATTTTGATTCCTTTCCCCCTTACAAATTATTGGCCGTTTAATTTGGTCAGTTTATGCAGAAAGTAAACACTCCTTTGAGCATCATATCAGCATTCCAGGAAAGGAGACATAGAAATGGTACCTCTTTTCTTTGTCTTTGTAAAAGGGAAAAAGGGAAACCCATTCATTTTGTCTAGATGAATATTCAAAAATATTGTGATCCTGTCACAAATTTAAATGAAAAAGCCCATGATTTTATCAAGGCTGCCATGGCACATGTAAAATTGGATCTTCTCTCTCCACTCCTCCCCCACTCCTTCACATCCTTTGTTACACAATAAACTCTCTTGCCCTTGTTAAAGCAACTGCTATCTACACCTGCAAGGTCATCAGTGAGGGTTGTGCCCTCTCACAGGAACTATCTGAAAAAGTTCCAAACTGCAAATAGTGAGCTCCCTGATTCGAAAATGTCAAGGCCTCTGATGGATTTGCAGGATTCCTTCCAGTTTCACTGAATGCCTCTGTCATTTTTCATCCCCATTCTTTTTTTTTTTTAATCTTGGAACCCAAAATGAGAAGGCCTCTTTTTAAAATATATTCCTGTTTTGGCCATGTGTCCTTCAAATATCTCTAAAGAGAACAGGATTCTAGGGATGGATGTTGTGCTGGTTTCAGGCAGAAATTCCCCAGGGCTACTGTCCTTGATCCCTCCAGGGTTTTGCAATGACCTTGGGACTTGTGGAGAACCTGCCTTTTACTGATAAAATTTGCAATGTATCTCCCTTTAGATTTATGGAGAAAGGAGTCACAAAAAGCTGAATTGATACTCCAAAGTGATTTCTAGGGTGAGCACTTAATTAATACCTAGTACTTACAATTTTAGCAGGTTAAAGGACACCCAACTCCCAATATCACCACCATGTATAATCATGTATGGCAAGATTACAAAGGGTCAATCAGTCTCATTGATTGGTCATTCCCCTCAACCCCCCATGCGCTCCTCTAATCATTCTCATATTTAATCTCATCATACTAGCATAATCCAAGAGTATATTTGGATATCAATTACTAAAATTTCAACATATATTTAAATCAATGAAGTTCGGTACCCCCACCCCAGTTTACCAACTATACTTAACAAACTAGAGAAATCTTTTTCTCTAGTAGTAGTTATCATATATCATTAAATCCCTTAACCTTTTAGGATTAAATAAATACTAAAGTTGTTGAATATGTAATTTGTTATCAGTGAAATAAATAATAAAACAAGTAATTCTTTCCTATATTTTAATTTTAAGAGTTAGCACAGACAACTCAAATTCTTTCTGTAACTATAACTGGTTTCTCTTTACTTCTGAGAATACATTCTCATACCATTAAGGTCATTCAGGAAAACAAATATGGTCTCTTCACAAGGATCTACTTTTTTTTTGTTAGCAAAAGTTTAAAGAAAAAAAACTTTTCCATCTTCTTTGTCTCTGTTCTCTCTCGGTTTTTCTTCAGTCCTTGCATGAAAATTTCATTTTCAGCTTCTCTCAAATTCTCATTCCTAAAAAAAACGGTGCCTCTCTACATTCACTCCTCATAAAACAATATTTCTTCATAAATAAAAGTTGAATTCCAATATGAAAGAAATTTCTCTTCATCGTTCTTTCTTTTCTTTTCACAGATCAAATTCAAGCTCATATTCTCTAATTCTACAGGGAGAAGCATCATATAGAGTGACCTTTACAACTAAAATTCCTAGATACTTTGCCAAAGAGATATTAACAGTTTTTCAGGAGAGGCTTTTGAACAGGAAAGGGCTACATTGCATTAGACACTCTACTTCCAACAAGTTTTAAGGTTTACAAAGTATTTTATATATATGATCTTCTGTGATGCCTACAAAGCCCTTCTGTGATACACATACACACATATGTATATATATATATTTATATATAATTATTAACCATTTTTTTCTTGCCCCAAAAATTATACTGCATCAGGATATCAGGGTGTAATCCAGTTCTTTTAAGAAAAAGGAAGAGGAGAGAGGGAAAGAAGGGAGAAAGAAAGGAGAAAGCAAGGAAGGAAGAACAGAAAGAAGGAGAAAGAGAAGAAAAATACAAGCGAGGGAAAGGGAAAAGAGAATAGAAACTATGGATTCCCTGTTTCTAATCAACATTTTTCTTCTTTCTGTCAATTTTGTTATCCCATAACACATGGAATAATGATCCATAATCCTTATTTCAAGCATTAGTTACCTGGAGTTGTCTACCTAAACACAGAGGATGGAAATTCCCATAGCTCAATTTAAATAAACATAGAAAGATTGATGGTTTTAATGTATGATTCAAAGTTTCAGTGAATATTCCCAACCAATGAATAATTGACAACAATGTCCCATATTGCTAGAGAGTCTTGGTTTATGGACAGTTTATGGAAACTGTCCAAAGAAACTCCCAAGTTTCTTCACGTCTTAGAGAACTTGTTAACATGGAGTCACATGAAAAAAATGACACTCTAGAAGAGGGTGCATTTTGCTGTACATCATATGTACATCATCTGAAACTCTTCATATTATATACTTCCAATCAAGAAAGACTTTTTTTTTTAAAATGGCCTCTTGCATATTAAAGGAATCCACTGAACTATAATCTGCAACTGTGATAGCCAACACAATCTTTTCTCTTTTTTTTCTAAGATTTATTCTATAGGGTTCTTTAGTGAGATTGTTGGCTGTTTCCAGACTTCAGACTGTCCTCTTTCATTCTGATTATGGAGGATAGTAGTTCTTCTGAACATTATTCTGAGGTTGGTTTTGATCAGCTGATTTCGGAGCCTGTGACTTTCCCATTCTTATCTGAGTGCTGATATAGACTGATTCATGGACTTTGGAAGCTCAAATTTTGAGTCTCCCTTAAGCTTGATCACACTTTACCAACTTTGGTTGTTAGGTTAATCTTTTAAATGTTCGTTTTCTATGAAATCATTTAAGTTCTTTGGGCTCCATTTTCTTCATTTGAATAATGAAATAATAATGGGAATGAACTCATTTGCCTCAAAGTCTATTCCATCTCTAAATGTACTCTGCCATAATCTGTATGCTTTGTCCCATAAATTCAATATCATTTGACTATCCAAGCAAAAGAAAAATTAATTTAAGGGATTTTCATGTTTGAAGAAGTCTTTTTCACTTTTAAGGCTGCATTTTATGTTCAGCTATGCTAATAGATGAAATTGGAGATGCAAATTGAGAAATTCTTTGTGTCTATTATTAAATTTTATATTCTAATCCAATCGAATCCAACAAGCATTTATAAAGGGTTACTAGATCCAAGGCACTGTGCTAGGCTTTGATCTTAGATTACAAAGACAAGAATGAAAATATCCCTAGAAACTCACTGAATTTACTCTCTGCTCATGTGAATAGAGGAGTAAAGGCAAGATAATTCTAGGAGGGGCAGCTAAGTGGCGCAGTGGATAGAGCACCGGCCCTGAAGTCAGGAGGACCTGAGTTCAAATTTGATCTCATACACTTGACACTTCCTAGCTGTGTGACCCTGGCCAAGTCATTTAACCCCAATTGCCTTGGGGGGGAAAAAGGGTAATCCTCGAAGGCAAGAACACTAGTAACTAAGAGGATCAAGAACACTTCCCATAAAAGATTACATAAGACTTGAGCCTTGAATAACCCTAATGATTATATAAGATAAAGAAGAGATGGCAAAATGCATGGTAGACATGGGAAAGAGCTTGACAGAACACATGGAGATGGAAGATGAAGTGCTGAGTTTAGAAAACAGCAAATAGTTCAGTTTAACTAGAACAAGAATTCTTAATCTTTTGTAAGACAGTCTGGAGGGGAAGGGAAAAGGGAAGAGAAGAGAGAAGAGGACAGGGGAAGGAAGGAGAGGGGAAGAGAGGAGAAAGGAGGAAAAGAGAGGGGAGGGAAGAGGAAGAGAAGGAAGGAAAGGAGAGGGGAGAAAAAGGAGGGGAGGGAAGGGAAGGAAAGAGCAGGGGAAGGGAAGAGAACAAGCATTTATATAGCACCTTCTGTGTGCTAGGCACCATATTAAGTATTTTTTTACATACATTATCAAAGTTGCTCCTCACAACAACCCTGTGAGGTAAGTGCTAATTTTCTCATCCCACCCTCATTTTACAGCTGGAGAAACAAACAGAGGTCAAGTGACTTTCCTACACTGTCAATAATTATCTTAAACACTTATCAAAATATTTTTCAAAATAAGAATTTTATGGGCAAAAAACTAAGAGTACTTGAAGAGGAGTAATTGCAATAAATCTAGAGGCTTAGGTGAGAGCCAGATGTGAAGAACTTTATATGTTAAGCTGGTGAGTTTTTATTTTATCTGAGAGGCAATGGTGATCCTCTGATGATCCTTAAACAGGACCATGACTTAGTTTTGGAATCCACTTGAAAGATAGATTGAATCAGTGGAGATTGGAGGCCCAGAGTCCAATTGGGACACTATTGCATTATTCCAGATGAGGCATGATAAGGATCTAAATGAAAATGATGGCTTTGTTAGTGAGGAAATAAAACTATCTTCCTATTACTTCTTTGACATGTCCTATGCTGCCTGAAGAATTACAGCATCAGAGAGAAGTGCAGATCTTCCCCAGGTGATTGTTTAGAATTGTCATTTGCTCTTAGTGGAAGGTATTCCCCCTTACTTGTTTTTCTAGCATAAAGAATCAATATTTGTGCCAATTTAAAATCCTTTTATTTTGTTTGATTCTAGTTTTAGAAATCCATTGAGAAAGTTCAATTCAAATTATTGCTTATGTCTGTATATCTTTGATGCGCCTGCTTAATGTTTTCTTTCACTATGGGAAATGATTGACATATAGATAAATACAATCTATGTTAGTTCCCATGGCACACAATTCATCTGTTGTATTAATCAATTTTCATTCCATGGAAAAGATTATCATCACTCAAAAGTTTAGTTCTCAGATTCTGAAATGCATCTCTTCCTGTGCTGTGCTGACTTGCCTGATTAAAAGGAAACACAGATCTTGAAATCTAAGAGCAGATTAATAATGGAGAATATTCAGGTGTGTCATTTTATCTGCTATGCCAAATATAGATATTGCAACCTAACTTTGTTAAATATTGAAACTGATTCCAGGTTTGTGGTACTCTATTCTCTTCCCTACCAGCTGCCTCAGAATAGATTATGTGTCTTCTTATAGTTTCTTTTAGCAGTTAGATTCTATGAAGGACCACTTTGAAAATGTTATTATAGGAAACGATTTCCAATAAGTGGTTAAAGGTAATGAATAAATACTTCTCAAAAGAGGAATTTCAAACTATTAATAACCATATGAAAATATTGCTCCAAATAATTAATAATAAGAAAAATACAAATTAAAATAATTCTGAGGTTTCATCTCATGCCCAGAAAATTGGCAAAGGTGACAAAATATCAAAATAGTCAGTACTAGAGAAACTGTAGGAAGATGGGAAAGTTCTAGTGAAGCTCTGAATTGGTCTAATCATTTAGAGGGAAAAATTAAATTGGGGGGAGTGATTAAAATTTCCATGCCTTTTGACACAAAAATAGCGCTTTATACCTTCAAAAAAGTCAAGTACATCATGATAGATCCCATATGCACAAAACTAATCCTAGCAGAACTTTTTATGTTGGCAAACAACAGGGAAAAATTGGGTTCTCTTTGATTGAAATGGCACAACAGATTGTGGTACATGAATGCAATGAAATATTACCATGTTGTTAAAAAAATAATAAATATGAATCATTCAGAATATGATGGGAGGGCTCATACAAACTAATGCAAAGTTAAGTACAACCAGAAAAATGCTATCCATAATGTCTATAGCAATGTAAACAGAAAGAATAATATAATGTAACTGGATGTAGTTTATTTATATTGACCAGACTTAGCCTAAGAAAAGAGTGGAGGGGGAATGTGCATTCTTCCTTTTATTGTAGAAGTAGAACAGAGAAAGGGATAATGTTTGTGGAATGTTATATGTAATAGGTTGTATAGATGGATTTTCCTGAAATTTTAAAAAATTTCTTCTCTAAAACTCTATATTTACTTTTTTAGTTGGTAAACTTTTTTTTCATAATCTTATTTTTCTTGAATGGTTTTCATTTTTATTTTTTCTCAAGTTTCTCAATCTTTCTCATTTAATTTTTGAAGTCTTTTAAAATTCTTCTATAAATTCTTTCAGGGCAGGTAGTCATTTAATGTTATTCTTTTGGGTAGAAGAGGCTTTTTTTACTTCACTGTCCTATTAAGATGAATCCCAGTCTTCCCTGTTCCCATAGTAAGTTTCTATGATTGGGCTCTTCTTTGCCTGCTCATTTTTAAAAATCAGAATTATTAATGTAAACACTTCTAATCATGGAGGAGAGTAGAGGAATGGTGCCTCTAGCTTCACTTCAGTCTCTCCTCTGACCTAGAATGCCAAGGCAAAAGCTTCACCCTCCTGCAAAGGTGGTCAGCCAGCAATGTCCCTGAACTCATGGGGTGTGCTGATTTATTCTTCCCAGGGACCTAATTCTGTAGCACAGCTGGGCCTGGCATTTCTAATCAGCCCAGTCTTCCTGGACTCAGACTCTAAGCTATCTGGTAGATGAAAATTTCTGTGGTTGAAGCTCCTTCAAATCCACTAGCTCCTGGGCTCCCCAGTGCTGTTTCTGAGGAGCTAGCCTGGAAGTATTTACACCACCCTAATTCCTGGAGTTTTTCTTCAGGTTGTTCCAGGAGAACACCTTTTCTGCCCCAAGTCTTGTGTGTTTTTCACTGTGTGTAGTTCACTCTGGAGAGCAGTTTTGCAGTTTTATTTGTTTGTGGAGGAAATCTAAAGAGCTTGGAGTTTTCTAACCTACTCCCATCTTCCTAGAATTCTTCCCTAACAGAAATATATATATATATATATATATATATATATATATATATATATATATCCACACGCACACAGTTATGAAAAAGAAACTAGGGACTAGGGAGTTGGGTTGGGTTGCAGGATCTTTGGATACTCACAGATTCAAGGTCTAATCTGTATTTATTATTTGATTTTATTCACCGGGACTTGAAAACATTCTTTCCAATTTCCAACCTAACACCTCACATCTGAAAAGTCTGGAGTAAGACATTGATGTATTGCTGGTGGAGTTGTGAACGGATCTAACTATTCTGGAGAGCAATTTGGAACTATGTTCAAAAAGTTATCAAACTGTGCATACCTTTGATCCAGCAGTGTTTCTCCTGGGCTTATATCCAGAGATCTTAAAGGAGGAAAAGAAATTCACATGTGCAACAATATTTGTTTGAGGACCAGGGGAACTGAATGTGGACTACAACATAGCATTTTCAATGCTGTTTCTGTTGATGTTTGCTTGCATTTTGTTTTCTTTCTCAGTTTTTTTTTCCTTCTTGATCTGATTTCTCTTGTGCAGCAAGATAACTGTATAAATATGTATGCATATATTGGATTTAACATATATTTTAACATGTTTAACATGTATTAGACTACCTGCCAGCTAGGGGAGGGGACGGGGAAGGAGGGAAAAATTTAGAACAAAAGGTTTTGCAAGGGTTAATGTTGAAAAATTACCCATGCATATGTTTTGTAAATAAAAAGCTTTAATTAAAAAAATTTGTCATCTTAGGTATTTATATGTTCTTTACCCATGTGCCCATATAGGTGATTTCTATGTATGAATACACTTCCCATTGATGGTGTGGGTATCTGTAGGAGGGTATATAGTAGAGTGATGGGAGGAATATTCCATTGTTATTTTTCTGGGTAATTTCATTAAATGTATACCTTACTTTAAATTAGGTTTATTGGCTGATTGGTAAAAGTAAGTTTATCTGTACACACACACACACACACACACACACACACACACACACTGACTTTCCAAGGTCAGATAGAGTGGGATTTAGTATAAGTAGCTAGTGAGTGAATGCTATGGCAAAATATATTGCTGGCATGAATGACCATTTCTCTTCTGATCCTCCCCATTTACCTCCCAATCATAGGTTATACCCCCTGAGTCACTGTAGTCACACATGGGTGGGGGAAGTAATTCTCAATGCACAAATCTTGCATCAGTATTTCACTTAATGTCCAACATAAATTTATATACAGTCCAATTCCTCTCATTCCCTCCTCCCCCTTCTAGGAATATATATATATATATATAAAATTAACCTTGATCAGTGCTACCGTTCAAAGTTGGTAACACTGATCAAGGTTAATTTGCATACCTTATAATGAATAATGGCACCTAATTAATTTAATGTTAACTCTACCACAGAACCTAGAAAGTCCTTCCTCCCCATTCTGACCTCAGTTTCCTTATTAGAAAGAAAGAGGATGTATTTGATAACCACTGAGTTCCATTCCATTTCTAAAAGGATATTTCTCTGATCTATAAACTCCTTAATTATCTCTTTTGAAATCCAGAAGTTCCTTGGGATGTAGCTTGAAAAATACTGATTTAAGAAGCAAAAATGCTGTTTTTAAATCAAGCTCAAGTTTCTGGAGTCATGTTTCCTTGTCACATGTTTTCAGGAAGGAAACTGGTAATAACTTTATAAAACTTTGATCAGGCACATAAAATGGTCATTCTATCTGTGTTCTTCAGTTTTTCCTCCTATAGTGCCACAGATGAGTTATAGATTTGCTATATTAGATCTAATCATTAAACCAGATACAGTATAATTTTTTGGATGAAAATTTCATTTGTTTTTTGAGTCTTCTGCATAGAGTGATATACAGAGGTAGTGATGCTTAATGGATATAGAGATAAGCTTAGAACCTTGAACATCCAGATTGTGCTCTTTTCCTTAATACTTACTGAATTATCCATAGAGAGAAATTTAGGTACCTCAGGCATTTCTCTGGTCCTTATTTCCTAAGTCATAGATGGGTTTGTGCATGGTGTTATCCTCTCTGTGATGAAATCCCAAGTCATTCTCTGTAATACTCTCATGTATCTGGTTTACAGATTTCTAGTAGACAAGGGCTGAGTTATTTAAATCAAATAGTGTATATTTCCTTACTGACCATTTCAAATGAAATTACTCCCAAAATATTTATTTATGATACTGTATAAAAAGAATACAAATTATGAAATAAAGAAGGATCCTATGAAGGGAATTTGTATTTGCTGAATTTTTATGTCAAGAAGAACTGTCATTGAGAGTAAAACACCACAACTGATAACAATCATATTTTAACCCAAGAGATATAAGTATCAATACCTGAAAATCAATACTATAGATAAAAATTCTATCAATACCAAAAATGCCCATGTAAGGAAAAATAGTTTTTTTCCCCAGAAACCAGATAGATAGATATTTGTATGTATACATTATACATTATACACAAACACACACATACACACACACACACAGATCCATATATCCTATCTAACATGGAAAAGAGAAAATTCCCCTTTTCTTTTTTCCCTCACTTCTTGGATTCTGTCTATAAATAAATACCTCTGCATCCATCAACCAAATGTTTTCCTAGAGCTCAGGAATCAAGAAACTATCTTAGTTATATGGAGAACAATACGTCATAATTATTAATTTTTAAATCTATTATTAAGTGCCTTGAATCAGATTGCAAAAATTAAAAATTCTTAATTACCATCTTTCTTAAAGGTCTTCCCTCTACTTTTTTTTCCTTCCCCCTACTTTTAAAATTTTAATGCTTGATTTTATAAAGACTAATTTTTTTAGCAACTTAGAATACACTGCTCAAAATGTTTGGGGGTTCTGCCGTACAATTTAACTCAAAATTTCTTTTAGTTTCCATTCTTTACTCCAACATAAGGTAAAACCCAATAACAGAGATAGTGAGATACAATGAAAAAGAAACCCAGATCCTCTCTCTGGCTTTTCTATTAAATGACTTTTAGGGAATGGTTTCACTTTTCTAGGCCTTAGTTCCCTCACTGGTAAAACACAGGGACTAAGCCAAACTATCTATAAGGTTTCTTCTAACGCTAATCATGTACTATTTGAATTTTAATTGTTTCTCCTATTATTTTGGAGAGTGGCAGCATGGTAGTAGATAGAATGGGTAAGGGTGGATAACGAGCTGGTCTAAGAGATGATAGTCTATCTGGCATCTGACATATACTGGCTGTGTGACCTTCAGCAAATCATTTAAGTTATAGATGAACAAGCCAGCTTACAGAGGAGTTGCTGGTCTGGATCTGCAGTGCTAGGAGGAATTTGCTCATTAGAACTCTCCCAGATAAGGAAAATCACATGTCTGATCCAAAAAAACCCCAAACATGTTCTCAGGGTTTTCTCATATAATTTGGTCAGAAGATTCCAGTGGCTTGTTCAGTGCTACCATGCGGGGTATTGTAAGAGAGAGACCCAAGCAATGAGGGCAAATGGGACCTTTCACTTGCTCCCAAACTGATATTCACTGATTTGTGCTAGAAGAGAGCTGGTTCAGTAGTTTTAATTAAAGCCATAAGCAAGCAATGTGCATTTCTAATTAGATATTTAATGTGCTCTGAAAATAGTAACAGAATAGCCTTCATTTTTATTGGAAGTTTTTGGAATGGGAGTTAAAAAAGAAAAGTAAGGGTGAGGATGAAATTTATAAGAGACTGGTGGGCAGTTCACATACGGCTCAGCTCTTGAAGGCTTGTTAGATGTTTCCCTGCCAGTGACTCCTAAAACTCAACTCATGCTGTTTGGCCGATCTTTTCACTTCTCACCCTTCTGTGTTTTCCCAGCTTTTCTTTCAAAATGCAGATTTCTAATAGTCTGATTAGCCAGCTGGAATAGGAACCTGCTGTCTATCCATCTGTCCATCCATCTCTTCACTTTTTTACCCCACGTGGGGAGGAAAGTGGAGGGTAGGGATAGGGGAGAGAAGAGCAGTCACATTAGTCTTTCTAATGTGTCATCCTTGTTTTTGGATTACTTACTGACGCCTGGGATGGGGCCTAAAAGATAAAAATTGCTTTCTGAAAGCACGAGTGGAAACAGTGACCACATACAGCAAGATTCCCAAGTTAAATGTCAAATTTCTCAAACAAAACCTCTCTTAACCTTCTCCAACAGAAGGTAAAAAGTTTGGGGGTTTTACAGCTCTGTTTTAAGTCTCACGAAGAGAGCATGAGACACATAGTTATCTTAACTTGATAGCTCTGCCTCTTAAAATAAATCCCAATGCCATAATAATAATAATCCTACTACCTTATGTTTTCAGGAACCAGGAATCTGTTCTCCTCTGATCTTCACAGCAGTGCTATGAGGTTGGCATGCAAGTATTAGTCTCTCCTCATTTTACAGATGAGAAAGCTAAAAATTGGAGCAATTAAATTATTTGTCCAGTGTCACATACCCAGGCAACACTAAGGAAGGGATCAGAATTATATTACTCCTGGTACTCCCCCCACCAAACACTTAATATTTTCTAAATCTGTTAATGTTTCCCCTTTATAACTAAAATTCCCGGTTTCAGAAGATGGTTCAGATATTTGGAACAGCAAGGCTGATATAGTGTAGGAAACCACATGAGTAGAATTTACTTTCATATGAACTACAGTATGATACAGGAATTAATACAAAAAATTAAGCTATAGTATAAAAAGTAGAAATATTAGATTTATCTGAAGACTGCAAAAGAAAAATATTTTAGTCTAGAAAAAAAGAAGTATATGCTGATTTTTATTGTGGACACTGATTCTCCCAAGAAAATTTTCATTTTGAAATGTACCATTGAAAAAATAAGCTCATATTTATATGATATATCACATATATTTGAACACTGAAACAACCCTGTGAGGTGATCTTATTTCCTTCACTTTACAGATGGGGAAACTGAGGCTCTGAGAAATTAAATGGCAAGCCCAAAGTCATGCAGCTACTGAGTGGTTAAATTAGAATTCAAACCCAAGTCTTCAAAACTTGGAAGCCAGCATTTTATCCCTTGAGTCAAGCTGTCTCTTACACTAAGCCATCCTTCAGGTGAATAATCATAAATCAATATTTCACTGTGTTAACTTGAGAATTGCTAAGGTATGAGCTATTCCTATACTAAAAACAGATGGAGATTTTGAAGAAAGAGTAAACCCTGGGGCTTACATCAAGACGTGAAAAAAACAAATCTTACATGAAAAGATCACCTAATGTGTAAATTCTGTAAATGCATTGACAATGCTATAACCATATTAGCTCTAGTTCTTATTTTTAGCAAAAAGGCAAAATGTTTCCCTCAATTTAACAGTACAATGAATGTGTCAATAAGATGAGAATAATTGTACACCAAACATCTGTCTACAATATTACAGATGTTTTTACCAACTAAAAATATGCCATCAGCATGCTCGTCTATTTTCATCACAGACAGCAGTGAACATTTTCAATCATCTTATAAAACAAGAACTGAAATTATTAAAAGAGACTATGAAATTTAAGGTTTCTCTAACAACCACATGTAGTCTGTTTTTGTTGAAACATCTGGCAAACCTGCCCTGTGAAAGTTAGTAGCTCAGACAGCAAGGTGTACGTAACAGCACAATTTAGGGTGTGTGAGCCCATGTTGGTCTTGTAATCAGACGTCTTCCTCCAGATCTTTGTAAACCATCCTTTTTAGCGAGTTATACACGGAGGCAACATAGCTTCACCAAGGACCTGCTTGGGCTTGTGTGTAAATGATTCCACATGGGACTTCTCTAACTGGGTTATGAATACAACTGGGGAAAGGGGGAAATTGGGAATATGATCAGGATGATGGTTAACATTTGGCTGGCGAGACATATTTTCTAATTTGGGGAGCAAGTCTTAAATTTTTGCCTTTCTGCTTAGATTACATTTGAGGCCCCTTGATTATGTCCGTCCAAGATCGTGTGGAAAGAAAATATTTTAAATTCCAGGGGTCTTTTGAGACTAATAGTCTCAGAAATAACATTTTTAAAGATGAGCTTTTCTAAAATCTTTGGGGGAGCCTTGTCTTGAACTTGCCTCAGTTTGAAAGAGAAGGACTAAAAATCTCCCAGGTTTCTGGTAACTCGGGTTTTTTTATTCACGAAGAAATAAAAAAGGTGTCTTTGCCGTGGAGTTGGCGGCCCAGCCAGGGAAAGCCAAGAAAGTAAACACAAGCGACTGGGTGAACCGGGCTGGAGGCTGATAAGGCGCTTTTGAGCCCCCTTGGATACCCAGGAGTAGGGGTTTGGGGTGAGTTCTAAGTATTTAATTGGTTTATTAGGTGAATTGACCACAATTTTTTCGACATCATTTTGCCCAAACAGTCACTTGTTTATTTCTCCATTTTTCATCTGTACTGCTTGCAAGTTTTGGAAACGCCAGAGCTTCCCCTACTTTGCTGCACTTGTCCCCCCTCCCCTTCCTAACCCCGTCTCAACTCGCCCAACCCTGTCCCCATCCATAATCCTGGTTTTCTAAACTAATTTCGTACTCAGAACGTGTTCGCTGAGAGAAGCATAAGCAGCGTGCCTTGGTGCAGAACTTGCAGGGAGCAAGAGCTAGGTTCAGGTCCTTCTGCTGCTTCCTAGCTGTGTGAACATCTCTCCGAACCTCAATGTCCCCTTCTTCTGTAAAACAAGAATCATTACTCTTTTAGCGTCAACCTCGTCGGGTCATTGTGAGGGTCAAAAGCGGTTTTCTACGTGAATGCTTTATGCGCTCTGAAATCCTATATAAATGTCGTTACAATTTTAAGGAACTGAACCTCGATTTTGCCCAGTGGCTCCTGCCTGCCTGACGCTTGGATGACACCCACATCTCCACGGTCTTTCCCTCCTTCCCTCTCCCTAAGACATTTCCCGACCGTCTCGGATTCACTCAGACCTAAGTGCTCGCACAGCACACTTTTCCTAGCTGATTTAGCGCAGGCAGCCTGGGAATGACCTTGCCCGTCTGCTGCCGAAGGGAAGAGCATCTCTGCGGGATAACCTAAGCGGAGCGGCGTAATCACTGGTGCTAGAGTCCCAGTGTCCCCGGGGAACTACAGGGCCCGATTCTCTGGAGGTTCCTGGGGACCAAAAGCACGCAGAAAAGCTGCTTGTGCCTTTAGGCGGTTGAAGAGCACTAATTCTCTGGTAACAGGGTTCTTCTCCATCATTCCATCTCACCCTTGTCCTTTCCCCTTTCTGTTCATTATTTTCTTGCACATCGGACACAAACAAAATCCTCCTCTGGACGCAAAGAAATCTCTGAAAAGAAACGTCACTAGACGACCTTGGCTCAAATTTGTCTTGGAGGTGGAGGCCGCGCGGGGCTGGGTCTTGGGGACAGCTCCGTAAGGTAGAGAGCTCCCCATCTCTTTAGAAGGCCTGTACCCAGGGCCCACGAGTGATTTGAATTCTTCAAGAGAGGATGAGCTTTAAGCTCGCTTGATTTGGAGTTAGGGACAGGGCTGGGGAGTCTCATTCTGGGTTAAGGAGCCTGTTCTCGGGTCCCCTGGGGGCTGCAGGGACGCTCACCCGGGATCCCCTTTCTCAACCTGAGCGAGCGCCGGCCCCGGAGGCGGCAGACAATATCCGAGGGAGTTAACAATCGCCTCCACTGTGTGGCCGAGCGTCCTCCCCTCGGCGCCGCCCGGGAAGGTGGATTCCGCAATGGCAGGATGTTCATGAGCTGAGCTCCGCAGCTGAGAAACATGAGAAGGTCTTTCTATCCATGTTCCGGGGCCGCGCACAGCCCGCTTGGTAAATAAAGCGCGGAGGCGGACGCGGTTCGTGTGGTTAGCGCCCGGGATCTATGCATAGAAAACATGTGGTGGGGATGGGAACGGGCATAGCAACCAAACTGGATCATTACCCGCGGAAGAGAGCCACTGGATCCCGCGGCAACAGGTACTTTCCTGAGATTGGGGTGAAGGCGGCAGAGTAGAGGTTCTCCCCTAAATCGGGTTGGGCTGCTGTGACCCGCTTCGGCTGGAGCGCGGACTGGGGAGCAGCCCGTGCGTGACGCTGGGCTGAGGAGGTGAGAGGAGGGCACCCCGCGCCCCAGCCCGGCCTTCGTCCCTCCCTCGCGCCTCGCGGAGGACGGGGCTGCGTGGGCTAGGCTGCAGGGCCGGCCGGCGCTGGGGCAGCCACGGGCCGACGCCGCTGTCCACTCGGGGCCCCGCGTGCGGCTAAAGTAGCCCAGCCTGCCAAGATCTGTCCACGCGCCCCTTCCAGCTCTGGCCCGTCCGTAACTTGAAAGCGGAGAAGGTGTCGGGGAGAGGTAGAGAGGTAGGTGGGTCGGGGAGGTCGAGACTCCCGTCTGACAGCATCTTCTATGCGTGAGCCTTACCGGGGACCCAAATCCAGGGTTCGGGTGGACGAGCAAAAGTGCCAAGAGCGTTTGGGAATAAACTAGCTGGAAATCCGGCAGGGGGCATGGTGTGGAGCTCAGCCATTGACTCCCGGGAGACCCCGACTAGGCATTTAAACTGGGAGCTGGCGGTCTCTTTTGGGTAGCTCCGGGTCCGGAGGCAGTTAGTTTACGCATCTCTTTGCTTCGGAACCGCAAGAGTTTCCCTTCCCCCAGCCTTTCACTTTTTTCTCAATCACTCCCCCCACCCCCAACTCTGCAGCCGCCACCTCCATCCTCACCTGCACCTCCCGGCCCTCTTCCTTGGTCAATGGGAATTAACAAACCCACCATCCAAAGCCAACCAGCCTACCTACCCACCTCCCACCAGGTAATAGCGGGTGGCGAGGGGGGGTGTGTGTTGTGTGTGTGTGGTGTGGTTTTAAAAGTTGCTAATCCCAGAGCGCTAGGGGCGGGGGGGGGGGGGGGGGGGAGGGGGGAAGAAAAAGAGAGAAAGCAGCTAGTAGCGCAGAGGCAGCAAACCGTGGAAAATCTGAGGATGTGACTTTCTTTCAAACATATATCCAGTGTCACACACACACACACACACACACACACACACACACACACTCTCACAGAGTGATGTACCTGTCTCCTGGAAGACTCAGACATCAAGTCATGCTGTATTTTACCATGCAGCCAAGCTTACCGTCTGAATTACCTCCTTACAAATATTGACAGTGGCCATCTTTTAATTTCTGTGTGCACTGCCCTAAATACCATAGAAGGGCTGCTGTAGCTGTGGCTGGGGGTGATGGGCCTGGAGAGGGTGGGCGAGTGTGTGTGTGTGTATGTGTGTGTGTGTGTGTGTGTGTGTGCACGCGCGTATAAACGCGGGGGGTGGGGGGAGAACGAGAGCCAAGGCGACATCTAAGGCAGCCTCAGCCGCTACAGGAAAGGGGGTGGGGGCTGATTTTATGAAACAAGAGATGCCCAGAGACTCTGGGGAAGGGGGGATGGTGAGAGGGAAGGGGAGGGTGGCGAAGGGGACCAGCCGCAAGCCGACATTCAATAATACAGCTCAAGGTTGGGCAATGAGAAAGTTTCCCTAACGTTTCCCTGGTGGCGGTCAAATGCATGCTAGCTGCAGACAAAACATCACGCCCCTCGGAGGTGAGCGTGGCGGTCTGTTTCTGTTTCCACGAGGCTGCAGCTTGAGCCAACAAGCAGCGGGTCTGCCTGCCTGGGGGTGGGGGAGGGGGAAACGGGGAGGAGGCTGCAGCTCTAAGCTTGGGAGAGAGGAGCCGAGGAAAAGGCAAAGGTGGGGCCCCGACTGCCGGGGCAGCAAGCTCCCTGGACTCCTCCTTGCCCTCATCCGGTCTGCAGCCTCTGACATGCCCAGGGGTAAGGGATCTAGGAAGTGGGAACCCGGTTTCGCCGAATGGTTTATTGGCAGGCAAGCAAGCAGCTGGCCCGAAGACCTTAGATCTGGGGGCTGTGGAGTGTGTGTGTGTGTGTGTGTGTGTGTGTGTGTGTGTGTGTGTGTGTGTGTCGGAGGATGGGGCGAAGACCCTAAGGATTCTCTGTCCAGAAGGACAGAGGGCTTGGAAGGATTTTCTGGGCACTGCAGAGCCTGCAGAGATGCGGAGGGGACCTTGACCCAACCCTGACTGACTCCACTTTCCAGGTCTAGAATCAATTGCTCTTCAGCCTTCAACTTCAGTCCTCGGCCCTGATTTCTCAAGTCTAGGATCGAGTCCAGTATGGAGTTTGTGCCTAAAAACATCCGGAATTAGGACACAATAAAAATCCCCCAATCCTGGTTGGCCGCCTGATTCTTTAGGTTATTGATTCTCGTGATTCGATCCTCCCAGCTGCAGCTTCGACTTTAATTTCCTCGGGAATGACAGCTCCAGACTAGGGGAGACTGAGGCAATCGTCCCTGACTATCCAGCCTTTCGGTTTTCTCTGTCTTCCGCAGTGTGCTTTCCTCTGAATGAAACCACTGGAGAGGATGTCTCTTTTCTAAAAATCTAAACATCCCCCACCCCCCTCAACGATGGGAGGGGGGAACACTCTAAATTATTCCTCGATCCTTACGGCGAATCTTTGGAAGAAGATTAGGGATGGATGGGGAGGGTGTCTATGGGCGACTCTTCAGCGGGCTTGCTGGGTGATTAAAAAAACAAAAACAAAAAAACGGGAGTAGGTGAAGTCAGTAGCCTTGTAGGGAAAGTTCCCCCCCCCCTCCCCAAGGGGCGCTATGATCTGGGGAAGGCCTGACAAGGCAGGTTCCTCCGGCCCCCCCATCCAGGTGTGATGCGGTCTATTCATAACGTTCTCCCATCTCCCTCCGCCCCCTACTGCCCCCCCCACCCCCTCCCCGCAGCCCCAGACTTTCTTCCAAGCCAGTTCTCTGGGCCAACCTAGCCTCGAAATCCCTCTGTTAGCCCTGGGGATTCACTGGGATGTGAGCAGTTTCCTCGAGTAACCCGATGCGCCTTCTTCTCCGCAGAAATCAAGTCATCTGGACTTCCAAACTGCACGTCTCCTAGTCGCTGCGGCCGCAAAGCGCCGGCCTCCCAGCTTGGACCATGAACACCATCGTCTTCAACAAGCTCAGTAGCCAAGTACTTTTCGAGGACAGCGGTGCCAAGGAAAGAGAGCGGGGTGGTCGACCCTACAGCGGGGTCCTGGATGGGGCCCACCACCACCACCCCGAGGTGGTCATTCCCGACAGCCCATCACTCAAAGATAACCTCAGTCTCCGACACAGGAGGACAGGGTATGTCCCCTCTCCCCTTCTACGAGTTTCCATCCGTATGTAGCGGGAAAGTAAATACGGTGGGTGTGTGTGTGTGTGTGTGTGTGTGTGTGTGTGTGAAAGTGGTCCATCAACAGCTGGGAAGCTTGTTTCTGTCCGTCAGTGATTTGAATTAGCTGGTTTTCATCTCTGGGGTGTTGCGCTTGACATTTGAAGGTTTTCACCATCTGCTTCTCGAGTCATGGTCAACCTTTAACCTGATTTACTTTCTACCCTGGTCCAGCCCAATCTCTTAAATAGGCCCTCAAATCCCGCATTCCCCTTCCCAGCTCAGCTGCGGCTGAGCATCCCAGAAGCCAGCCTGAGAATGGCTAAACTGCATTCCGAAAGCCGAGCCAGGGCCCGGAGCCCGGGAGAGCTTTCTGTGTCACTTTTCTGAAAATTTGCTTTTGAGACTTTGATTTGACGATCGGGGGGAATCTTTTCAACTGATTTTTTTTTTTTTTTTTTTTTTAAAGAACAGGGTCTGGGCTTTTTGAATTTCAGTTGTGCCCCCCCACACCCTCGCGCCCGCCTGCGCGCGCGCGCACACACACATACACACACATATATACATGCATACATACACACGTCCTTTTTCTTTTTTCTTTCTTCCTTCTTTTCTTTCTTTCTTTTTCTTCCTTTTTTCCTCCTTCCCTCCCTCCTCCCTCCTTTTCTTTCTTTTTTCCTTTCTTCCTTCCTTTCTTCCTCCCTCCCTCCTTTTCTTTCTTCCCTTCTTGCTTCCTCCCTCCTTCTCTTTTTTCCTTCCTTCCTTCTTTTCTTCCTTTCTTTCTTTCTTTTTTCTTCCTCTCTTCCTTTCTCTTTCTCTCTTTCTTTTTTTCTCTTCCTTTCTCTTTCTCTCTCTTTCTCTCTTTCTTCCTTTCTTTCTTCCTTCCTTCCTTTCTTTCTTTCTTTCTATCTTTCTTTTTTCCTTCTTTCTTTCTTTTTCTTTCTTTCTTTCCTTCTTTCTTTCTTTCTTCTTTTCTTTCATTCTTCTTTTCTTTCTTTCTCTTTCATTCTTTCTTTCTTTCTTTCTTTCTTTCTTTCTTTCTTTCTTTCTTTCTTTCTTTCTTTCTTTCTTTCTTTCTTTCTTTCTTTCTTCCGCAAAGGATGACTCTTTGGAGCGCATCCCTTTTAAGCGCAAATTTCTGCAGAGCATCTGGCCAGCTGTGGACAAACCTAACAGGGCAGAAGGAAGGGCAGTCGCGGGATGGAAGGAAGCGTGTGCCGGTGGTGACCGCACTGGAGTTCTAGCTAAGCGGAGGGCCAGCTGTGAAGAGAGGAGGGTCGACGGAGGCTCAGAGGAGGCTCTCGGGAGGTGGTGGGGGAGGGAAGGGGGCTTAGAGCAGGTAAAACATTCCCAAGCGAGGGCCGGAGGCACAGACAGAAGTCTAATAGGCTTTAGCGCCGGGCCAGCTGGGTTAATCTGGGGCGTGTGCGAGCTTTCCTCCTCCTTGCACCTTCACAATTGCATCAGCTCCTGCGCTCCGTGGCGTTACTGCTCGGTAGACTCGAGGCTAAGTTTCATCAGAAGTTTATTACCCGCCGATTCCGACGGAATTAGATTTCAGATGAAGTCTTTTAAAAGGCACAAACCCAAAGGGCCCGCGAAGCAGGCGACAATCCGGAGACGGCCGCCGGAGGCTCCGGGCGGCCCGCGGGCGACACCTCCCGGGGCTGCGGGGCAGCACATGCCCCCTGCGCCTGCTCTCTGCCCGCGGCTTCCAGCCTTAACAGGCGTTTTATTGGAAACATTGCCGGGCCGCCTTTGCTTCTTCTGGTCTCCGGTTCCCCCAGATCCGTTTCTTTCAACGCAGCCCTTCCTCCACCATCTGCTCCCCTCCCCCAAAATCTTCCAGCTCTGTTGGCCGCTAAACTCTTGGTTATTAGAAGGCTATCCCGTGCACGCTCCATTCCCATTTTGGAGCCGGGAGCCAGCGGGGCCTGGGGTGCTAGCCACCGTACGCTTTTATTTTCTCCCAGTTTCTGCGTATCATATTTCTGCTTGCACAAGCTTGGAAGCAACATTGTTCTTTTTTGTAACTGTAAGGAGTAAAACCGGATGCCAGAAACCTTGGACACTAAAGTGGGTTCCCTGAGGAAAATCGAGGAACCAGCGAAGATCCTAAACCCAGTCCCCCTTACTCCCCAGACGGGCTGCTTAGGAGACCTTGGTAGGCAATCAGGACCACGCTGCAGCCGGGCAGGCCCCTCTGCAATCCACTTCCTCCAGTCTCACACACACACACACACACACCTCCCTTTCTGATGGACATGTTGAGGACATGTATATGCAAGCGCACTGGAACACACACTTGGGAACCAATCCACCCCATAAAAGGAATTAACTGCCATTCACCTGGCCTTCCCCCACCCTCATTTATCTTTTTGCTTCCAGTCTCTTAGCTGCCTAATGGCCTGATACTTTGTACAATTTTTTCCCCTGTGTTTCTATCCCTCTCTACTCAAGGTTACTGTTGCTTCTGATCTCTGTTCAAGACTAACTAGTCCCTGAATGTAGATCCCGAAAAAAGCAATGCACCCTTGGGAAAGGGCTCATTTCTTGGAAGGGACAGGCTCTGATCCAGTATTGGGATTAGACATGCTGGAAGGGGAAGGGAGGAGAGTGGCAGATGGTGACCTTCCTTCTTCAGCCCTTTTTAGAGAGAGGAAGCAGGCTATCTGGACAGGGGAAGGAACTTAACAGGATTTCTAATTATCTATCTGTCGTGCTGTACGGATCAACACTGCATCTCCTCTCCGGTTTTCCCAGGGCTCGGCAAAACGGAGGAAAGGTGAGGCACAAGCGGCAGGCCCTGCAGGACATGGCGAGGCCCCTCAAACAGTGGCTTTACAAGCATCGGGACAATCCATACCCCACAAAGACCGAGAAAATCCTCTTGGCCCTAGGCTCCCAGATGACCTTGGTGCAGGTAAATCAGGGTTTACTTGGGCCCGTGCTTTTCTAAAGGCTCTGCCTGTGCCAAGAGACGAATCAGACTGGTTTTAAGAGCAAGCTCCTTAAATTTGGAGTCTGAAGACCTAGGTTCAAATTCCATCTTTATTAACTGTGTGGTTTGGGTGAATCTCGGCACTTCTCTGCCTCAATTTCCTCCCCTGTAAAAGGACAAGGTTGGCCTTTAAAGAACTTTTGAACCAGGAATCTTATCACAATATCACAAGACCAGCTTTTAAGTTAGCTATTTTGGCCTTCTTTCTTAGAGAGGAAGAGAAAAACTGTAGTGTCTCTAACAAGGAGAAAGGTGTTGTTTTTTTCCCCCAGTAGTTTGGGGGCACCTCAATACAACTCCTGAAAAGTAGTGGGATTTGAAGAATAAGAGGAAAGGAAAGTTTTTGGATTAAAAATGTAAAGCTGGGAGGAACCTCAAAGACTTTCTTATCCAATTTCCTCATTTAACTGAGAAATTCAGGCTCTGGCATGGGAGTTGCCTAGAGATCACCCAAGTAGGAAGTGTCAGAGGTTCCTTTTGAACCCAGTGCCTGTAACTCCACAGTCTGTGTTCTTTCGATTCTACCACACTGTCATTTCCAAGACATCTTTTCATTTGTTGCTGTCCTACTCTTCCCCCAGCGTGGAGAAGCCCATGGGTCTATTCTCAAATATAAATTGAGTTTCTCAGGTATCCCATGAAAGGTTGCTTTCTAAAAGTGCAACTCTGGGGTTGTGGAGATCCCATATGGAGTACCAAATGAGGAGGGAATCAGAAGTCAGGTCTTATCCCTTTAGTACTCTGTAAATCTTGGACAAGTAATTTTTACTACTTTATGTCAGTTTCCTCATCTATTTAATTGAGAAAATACTACCTGCCTCATGGATCTCACAGGGTGATTGCAAGAATGAAAGGAGACAAAGCTTAGGAAAGTATCATCTAAACAATAAAGAATCACAATTAAGCTGTTTTTCAGCAGTGGTTTTCATTGTTGTTTGTTAGGGTATGGGTTAGAAAAGAGGGATTTTTGGACTCCTGGTTTATAGTGCCCCTCTTAAGAAATCAAGAATGGGGAATATTTCATACATATTCATAAGCATGGGAGAAGGAAGAGAAGTAGAACAGGGGAGGAGGAGAAAGGCAAGGATCTTCATCCCAGCTTCTTACACTGGGTTACGGATTTCATAACTAAATGTTGAGATCATGAAATCATGATTTGTTATCAGTAAATGTTTGATTTGTATATCTATTTCAAATACCTATATACCCAGGATTATGTAAAATTTTCTTGGGCAAAAAGGGGTTATAAGTGGGAAAAGTTTAAGAAGCCCTGATCTTCATAGAAGTGTGTAATAAAATAAGGATTTAGACTTTTGTATCCTGTACCATGCATAGAAATAATCCCATGCAGAAGAATTTCAAATTTTAGAATTCTTTGTCATATAATACAGTAAAACATTTTCTGCATGACCACTTCCCATATGGTAGGTCCACGGTATGGAAGGGGTTAGGGGATAGCAGAACTGCTAAGTTTCCTATGAGAGGCTGTTTTGGTGGAGGAAGGAGGATTCTGTTAACATTCCCTTCGTATGTTTGAGTGACCTTGTCATATGTGGAAAGTAGTAGAAATGTCTTTCCTAATGAAGATGGTACCATGAGCTTTGTTTAAGGAGGGAGAGAGGATAATGGAAAAGACATGTAACATATCTCAGAAATAAGGCAGTTTTGCATTTGTGAATACTAGACAAGTCTCTGAAGCTCTGGGTTTCCAATAAAAAATTTAAAGGACTAATGCCTGAAATAAATATCAGATAAATGAAAAGTAACATTCTAAAGTATTTAGGAATAATTCTAAAAACATTCAGCAGTTTGATGTGCATCCTATTTTATACTATTTTCTTGAGAGTTATGAAGCAATATTTTCAGAATACAACTGTACAGAAAAGGTCATTTGCAGTGTTCTTTTCGCAAGAATTTATTTTTGGTAGAATTTTGTATATTAGATGAAAACATGAATGAGGGGTCACATATATATCACAAAATATATGTATCAATAAATTTAATTAAACCTTTTCAGTTTCTTAATAAATTATTCAAATCAGAAAATTACTCAGCTTCAAAAACATTAGCAATGTTTTTGAATATTAGCATGACAGGTACCATTTATTTTGAAAGTACAGTCGCTTTTAGAGATGTCAAGGTGCTAGACAGTGATGAGAACAGTACATTGGCTTATTTTCATTGGTTTAAGCCAAACACACAAAAATACTTTGAATAAAGCCATATTTCAACATTTGGTATATTTTTCAAGTTGTAAATGAAGAAAACTTATGTTTTTATTTAGCCTTTAAAAAAAAACAAAACAACTCAACAGCGACTAAAGCTACTATTTGTTATTAGTGAGGATATTTAAGTTTGGTTGGCCCAGTCAAATATTTTGATTGGAACTGGAATCAAAGCATTTGTCATTTTAATCAGGAGTAAAAATAATTTGACACACATATGTGGTGGTTCAGATCCACATTGCTAGCATTTTTTAGGGTAAATGTCATGATAGCTAATTTATAGGAAAAATCCTTTCCATTCAAGATGTTCATTTTTCTTTCTCTTACATGTAAGCCCCAATAAATCAAAATTGGCACTGAAATGGAGAAGGCCACAGAATGTCTCACATGGGTTTCTAAATGAAGCAGAAATCATGATTTATGGCAATAAATAATACCTGTTTCATAATATACAAATTGTGTGTTTAATATAGTTGGTTTCAGGAACTTTGAAGTGGGAAAAATAAAAGTTTAGTTAGAATAACTGACGGGCTCTCTGTCTAAACCAAACTGACATCATTTGGGTGCAGCTCTTCTAATACAGATTCCTTGGACATTTGCACAAGGAAAATACATAGTCTGGGCAACCAAAGCAGATCTTGAACTGAGAAAGGGAGATCATGACTTAAATACTTTGTATTACAGGGATCAATGAAGCAGACAGAGTTTAATTCTTGTAAATCAGAGACCAAATTGCAAAGAGTGTCTTGGGGTCTCCCAGTGACTAAATTAGTTTATAGGCAGCAATTTTCCTTCTGTCTCAAAAATATTAAAGGACTTACTCTAGAAGAATAATGACTAAGAGTAATTTTGCTCCTAAAGTTGTTTTCTAAAATGTCTGTGACATGAACTGAGTGAATTTGACTCACGATGTCCCCATTTTAAAACATTCTATGGCTCAGGAATTGCAAATGCAGTATTCCATCGAAGTTATCATTGTCAGTAACATGTGAAGGCTTTGTCTGTTGATAGCAAAGAGGGCCAAATATAAAAGAACCTCATTATCTTAATCTGTGAAAGCAAGTAGAAATTATAGAGAGATAGATTTAGATGTATGGATATATACATATAATATATAAAATATATACATACATAAAATATATACACGCCAATGTGTATATCTATATATGTATATATATATGTTATGTATGTACATTTATCTGTATCTATATATATTTAGAGAAGTTTCTTTTATTTTCATGTCTTCACTTTCTTATCATTATGTATCAACATGATATATGATATAAGCCAACTGTGAATTTGCCTGCTCATTCTTTTGCTTAATTGCCTTATAGAATGTTATGTGTTTTACATTTACACATACCTTTTGAGTAGGTTTTTCAAAGTAGAAAATTCAAATCCTCAGGCTTTTTAAAAGGAGTAGTTTTGACTACTTTCTCTACTCTTGGATAATAATCATAATTTTTCAATTGGATTGCCTTTCTCCCTAGAAGTTAACAAGAAAACCCCCAAAATTTAAATGGAAATAAATTAATAATAATTAGAGTAGTAGACAATTACTTTATATGACTTATCTCACTGAATACTCATGACAATCCTAGGAGACATACTGATATTATCTTTATTTCATCCTGATAATGACTTTTTGAACTTTGGGTTTTTGGTTTGGATTTTTTGGTTGGTTTGTTTGTTTGAACCTGTGAATGTCATTATGTAAAACGGGTGTCAAACTTGCTACCAGGAATTCAGGTGTCCTACAATATAATCAGGTACAGCAACAAACTAATGTGTAATTGGGAAATATTTAATAAAGCAAATGAAAATACAATGAAATGAGTAATATTATATTTTAAAACTATACCAATGTGTAGCCAGCAGGAATCCTTAGGTATGTTTAATGGTCTCCTTTCTATTTGAGTTTGGTATCACTTGTGTAAAGAACTCCTCAGCAAAGAAACTACTCTACCAAAACAGATCAGGAACGATTGTATAACTTAGCAGAATTACTGAATTATCTGGATCCACTGACAGGTTAAGTGGCTCGCCCAATGTCTCACAGTAGAATGTGTCAGAGGTTGTATTTGAATTTAGGCAGATGGCTGACTCTGAGACCCAGAATCCGATCCATAATTCCAGCCTGCCTCTCTCTCTGACAGACCCATACTCTCCCAACAAAACAAAATCAGACTTGAACATCTCAATTAACTTAAGTTTTCCATTTTATCCCTCCCATTAGAATAAACAGGCTGACCTAATTGGTGTGATATTTGTAATACTCTCATTTGCTTTATTAGTCTGAAATATTTTTATTTCTTATTTTGACTATTTAATTAAATTTAAGCAATCACGTAGGCATGTTTGTGTTGTGTATGTGAAAAGGGACAACAAAAGAATTTCCTTTCCCAAAGAAAATAATAATAGCCACTTTATGGAGTAAAATTGATTTGCCTTTACATGATCAAGATAATGGGTGATTGATATTTTCATAAAATAAAAGTTTATATAAGGATAGCTCTGAAAGGGTGAAAATTAGTTTATTCAGCTCCATTCTAAAGAATTTTTAGTTCTTGATCAGTAATGTGCAAAAAAAAGGGATTTAAGCAAATTTTTGAGAGATAGAAGTGGAAATAGTCTAAGGATCTCAGTATTTTTATAAATGTGTTTTTGAACAGGAATTAAATAATGCATAGGGAGATGTGTGAACCCCCACTTCTTGGGATTCCTTAATTTTTTTTCTAATGATCCTAAAGTATAGTGCTATTAGACTCCAAGATCATATCTCAAAAATGAAATGCTACAACTCTTTTCTTTTTATTAGAATGCTCAAAATATGAGTTTTTCACATGGAATTCTTTAAAAAATATTAAGAATGATTTCAAAAAAGTGAATGTTGCCACCTTTTCCATAAGTGAAGGACATATCCATGTAACAATTCTTGTTAAAGGGAACCAATTTGATTTGTTTTACCCTGAACTCTGTCCCATTTTGGTTTCTTCTCCATACCTGTCATTTTGTTAATGCAGCGCTCTCTCTCTCTCTCTCTCTCTCTCTCTCTCTCTCTGTCTCTCTGTCTCTCTCTGTCTCTCTCTGTGTCTCTTTCTTTCTCTCTCTCTCTCTCTCTTTCTCTCTCTCTCTCTCTTTTTCTCTCTCTCTCTTTCTTTCTCTCTCTCTCTCTTTTCTCTCTCTTCTCTCTCTCTCTCACTCTCTCCTCTCTCTTCTCTCTCTCTCTCCTCTCTCTTTCTCTTTCTCTCTTTCCCTCTCTCCCTCTCTCCCTCTATCCCTCCCTCTCCCCACCTTCTCTTCCTTTCCCTCTTTCCCTCTTTCCCTCTCTCCTTCCCTCCCTCTGCCTCCCTTCCTCCTGCCCCTAGCCACGGTTCTCTTCCTTCCTCCCTCTCTTCCTCCTGTTTGCAAAGTTGGCAGTTCATAGACTTCATGGTAACTGGTAAAATATTTAACTAAAGCCCAAATCAATCTATTTGTATTAGTTCATACATAAATTTAGAATTAAATGCCATTGTATGGAAGTCAGGTGAATATTTCAGCTGAATAATCTACAATAAGTTTGTTAGTTTTGGTGTATTATAAGATGGACGATTTCCAAGCTAACTCTTTAGGTTTACTGCAATGATTACCATGTCAATATGATGGATGCAAAGAAGCCCCATTAGAGTAGCATGAAAATTACCTAGTTTTCTTTGCCAGCTAAAGTCTGGGGCTTCTAAGCTGTCACTATAAAATACAGGGTTTTTGTACACTATGAATTTGACTTGAAAATGCCAATTCAAAGACCACTAGACTCACTCTGGAGTCCTGTTTTATGTAAAAAAGGCTTTAAGGAAAATTATAATGACATGCTGAAGGAGTCCCCCATACTAAGTTCTAGGTAAAAACTTTGAATCAATATTTTTATTATTGTTAAGCTGGTAACGTTTTCTTTCTTCAGTAGAAATTCTGTACATGAAAAATTTATTTCTCTAACTTAGTTACCACTTGGTTGACTGGTTGCATCTGGGGTAAGCACCACAGAGAAATTCTGGTCTGGTGTCTGGTGTCTACTCTGAATTTCAGATAATAAGATATTGATTTAGTTTATATCATGAGTATAGTAACAGATTGGACTTCAACAAATCTTGTGAAATCAGCTTGGAAATATCCCTTCAGTGTTTTTATTAGACTCAAAAAGTCAGAGTTCAAAGATATCTTGGAGATCAGTTAGCCTAATGTCTGTCTGAAGTGTAACTTCCCTCTCCAGCCTCCTTGATCAATTAGTCAGCTAGCTTTTGCTTTTGAACGCCTCCAGGAATAAAGGAACTCAAGGTAGGTTTTTTTTTTTTTTTTTTTAATAGCTCTAGTTGTTAGGGAGTTTATCTTTACATTGAGTTAAAAATTGGTTTTCTGTAACTTACACTGTTTCTTCTGAACCCCAAAAGTTAAATCATTAGATTTAACTGCTTCTTAGGTCATATATTTAAATGCCATGGTTCTTGTGTTCCCACCCCACTCCCATTCCCAGAAGTAATCTTTTTTGCGGTTTAGTGTCCTACTTCTTCAACCGATTCTTGTATAATTTGGTTTGAAGTCCACTGGTTACTTTTGATTTGATATGTACCAGCTTACTGACACATATTCCAAAATTGAGTACTGTGCTACAATCAATATCTACTAGGGTTCTTTCCCACCCCACAACATATTAGACATATTTTTTTTCTCAAAAGGGTTGACATTTTTTAGAATTGACTAGTGAAGGTCCAAGGCTCACTCTATACCTCTGTTGACCTCAGTTTTCCTAGTCACCTAAGGGCATTAAAAATATCTACCCAATAGAGGTTAGGACCTTTCAGACTTTAAAGATGTTCCAAGATCAGAAGTTGACCATACCCTACCCTACTGACCAGATGTTACCATATAGAGAAGACCAGGAGTCCACCCAAGCTAAATGCCAGAGTATCCTTGTTGAATATCATCCCTACGCTAGGTTAAGTAAACCTCCTTTGTTAATTGCTAAATGACTTTTGAGAACCTCATTTCTTACCAACATGAAACATGAATTAACAGGATCACAGAGGGCTGGTCTGAGTCAGATTTGGGCAAACACTATCCTCCAAATGTAGTCTGACTAAGGTAAATCCTAACTCTAGATGTACTTGACCAAGGAAATACATGGTAGGATCCTTTTTCATTCTAGATACTCTTCTTTCACGAATGCAGCTGAATAGCTTGATAGCTTTTTTGGCTGCCAAGTTATAATTTTGATTCATGTTGACCTTGCAGTTAATGAAAAGCCCTTAGTCATTTTCATGTGACTAAAAGCTAAGTTCTAATCCTCTGGTGGTAAAGAGGATTTTTTTTTCATCTATGAGCAAACCTTACTGTTAATCCTAGGAACAATATCTTGCACATAATTAAATATTTCTGTCCATTGGCTAAGGTATTTGTGATCTCACTGATGTGGCAGACTGCAACCCAATCATATCTAGTGTTCTTTGATTTTGAGATTCTTGTCGATATTCTCCAATAAATTTAATCATTGGAGGCCCAATCAACAATCAAAGGGCTCTAGATCTCTGGACATTATGTGGACATGCAGTCCTTCTATCACTTCTTCATTCTCTATGTCTGGCTCACCTACTTTCCTGACCATGTGTTTTTCTGCTGACATCTTTTCTCAACTTCTATGCAATTTCTCTTAGTAATACATGGCAGCTTGATTATACACAACATAAGCTTCTTTATTTGCTCTTTGATAGTCCTCAACTTCATTTCTTTAGAATCAACATTTTCTTTGCCATGACTTATTATGAGATATCACTGAAAGAATATTGTTTAAAAAAATAAGGACCATTTTAACAAGGAAAATCTTAGGCTCGTTGAAAGAAGTATAGTTTCCCAAGTGGAAGTGTGTCGACTCTCTTCCATCTCATTGCCTATTTGTAATGTTTTTCCAAAGAAAGTATTCATGTTGTATAGGCATGAGGCTCTGGTGTAGTCTACAAACTTTTGGCTTTTCTCATTTTTTATTCCTGAAACATATTTTCCAACATAGTTTGCCAGTTTTCCTTATACCCACCTTTGTCTTGAAACAGAGTATCAAAGTTTATGTCAGTTTAATTTGGAGTGTTTTGTAAATTCTTAAGAGAATTACTTTATCTCCAGCTGTTCTGTCACAGATAGTGTTAAAATGCAAATAGTTTCTTGGTGATATTTTTGCAGATACTTATCCTGAACACTACAATGCAAGATGACCAAATTTCCTGTGAAATGAAAATTTTTGTTGCCTTTGGATAAGATTAAACCTGCCAGTTCCTTTAAAATGTGGTGCCCAGAACTGAACACAAATTCAAAGACAAAAATACAGTGGGAGTATTACCTTCCTTATTCTGGGACACAATAACTCTATGAATTCATTCTCAGATTGAATTAGGGTTTTTTGGTTGCCATGTCACACTTTTGATTCACACTTACCTTGGAGTCAATTTGAATGTCAATGACTTTTGTGTGCATATGAATCAGAGTTAAATCAAAACTTCCCCATCATCCCCAGCTGGTGCAATTGATTATTTTTCATATAACTGCAGAACTTTACATCTATTCCAGAAAGTAATGTTGTTCGCATTTGTTGAGTTGAGTTCAGTTTCACCTTTATTAGATTTTGCCTACTTTTCTAGACTATTCAGATCTTTGGGGAATCTCAGTTTTATTACCTGGCCCATCAATTATCTCTGCCAATTTCATGTCATTTGAAAAATCAATAAAAATGCCATGTTTTTTCTCTCAGCTCATTGATAGAGCTGAGAGAATCTATTAAATCCATCAAAGAGATAATATCAAAACACTTCTAGGTTGATATTAATCTTCTTACTAAATAATCTTGGCACTTGTTATTCTTCTGGTTCTGAATCTACCTCATCGAACTGAGCAACATTTCTCTACACTGTCCACTAGGATATTCATAATAGCTAGCATAGTACTTTGGGATCACTTGGTAATACATTAGATAAAATGCTGGACCTGGAGTCAGGAAGATTCATCTTCATGAATTCAAACATGGTTTCAGATATTACTAACTGTGTGATCCTGGATAAGTCACTTACCCCTATTTGTCTCAGTTTCCTCATCTGTAAAATAAACTGGAAGAGGAAATGGCAAATCGTTCTTTGCCAAAAAAAAAAAAAAAAAAAAAAAAAAAAAAAAAAGCTCAAATAATGTCACAAAAAGTCAGCTATGACTGAAAATTACTGGACAGCAACAACAACAACAGTATAATGCAGTCACTAATGGATATGAGTTTAGCTTGATATAACTTTGTCCTTAGTAGTAGTAATGTAGTAATGATTACCACTCCAAGTTATCAAAATTTTTCCTGCAAGAATTTGTTCTAGAATTAAGTCAAGAATTTGGTTAGAGTTTATTCTCCTTTAGTTTGCAAAGTCTCCCTTTTTATCCTCTTAGAAAACTGAGGCATTTGGCCAGCCCCTACCTTAGGCATCTCCCTTGTTCTGCATAACTCTAAATATCTCTAGAGCCCAGTGTCCTGAACCTCAGATGCTTGATAAATGCTTTTTGAATCCCAGCTTTGTTCCCAAGCTAGTTCTGTTCTGATCACCCATCATATTCCCAAACAGTCAAATCTCACTCCTACAATGGAAGTGACAGGATGATGGAAAAGGAAAATTAGGAAATTTGACTAAGAATCATCATTTAGCTCTTGTTATTTTTAATGTGTGATATTTGTCCAATGGCCAGCTAGTTCACACACCTTGAAGGACTGCACCATCAGCGCAGACATTCTCACAATAAATGAAACCAGAAGACAAAAGAATGTTTATCAAATGGAAGGCCAGCTTGTACAGGCCCTCCCTTTAGACATGGAAATGAAATGAAGAGACTGGAGGACCTGGCATCCTTCTATTCCAATACTCTATGAAACATTGATTCCTAGTATACCTGCTCACTGGACCTTACTGTACCCATAATAAATATAAGAAAGAAGCAAACTGAAAAAATTGCAGTTTTTGTACCAACCATCATTAAAGAGAGAAATTAAAGGAGAGAAATCTTATGAACAGCTGACCAATTCTTCTTTAAAAAAAGTCAAAATATTCCTTGATACTCAATATGAAAATGGGTACAGAAGAAGGTGGCAAAAAATTAGGAAATATGGTTTGTGGTCAATAGGTAGAAGAAGTCAAAAGTTTGTAAATAGCGAAATAATAATAATAATAATAATGGGACAGAGTTCCCATTGAGTTCAAATTTCCCTTTACATATCTTAACTTTGTAATCACTGATCAAGTCACTTAATCTCTCTGTTCAGCAGTTTCTTCATCTGTACAAGATTAAGCTTGGGTTTACTAGTCTCTAAGGTCCTTTCCAGATTTAAATCCATGAACCTACCCAAATGACTCATGCCTATACAAAGTTAGTATAATAGGAAGACACTGAATGTGTTAAGGATCAGACAACACCATGAAAAGTTAAATGAACTACGTTCCCTGCTCCTGTCTTTTTTGTTTGTTAGACCTTGGATTTCATTAGTAGAGAGAGCTCCTGGGAAGGAAGAAGATTCTCTGAAATATATAGTCTTAGAGATTTTATTTGACATAACTGACTCATAGTAACTTGCCTAAGGTGACAATGGTCGATAAGTATCAGAAATGGGATTTGTAGTTAGGGTTTTATCAATAGCCATCATCAAGAGGAACAACATTTCCATCACCACCAAGGGAAGCTCAACTGCCATCTATGGGCAGGTAAGCTCAAGAGTCTTAGGAATAGCAAAATTATCACCATTACCTGCCCCCCAAGAATTGTCCAGGGAGGCAACTCTTATAGAGATGAGAGACAATTATTTCTCAAGATGCTGTATCCCTCCCCTCCTCAAGAGTTATAGCTATTGATGAATCAAAAAACAAGATTCTCACAACCAAAAGCCTTAGTATTACTGAATGGTTCAGTGAATGTTACTTGATAAATAGGAATGGCACTAAAAAAAAAAAAAAAAGATTCATTACTATCTGTTTTAAAGGTCACTGGGCTTTTCTATTGGATTTTTTTTATATGTTGTCTCCCTGTATTACATTGGGAGCTCCATGAGAGCAGAGACTAGCCCATGACAAATACTTTTTTCAATAATGAAAACCTTTTCATTCATTCTTGATTCAAAGATCTGTTCTCTATCTGCTATCCCTATTACTTTTTAGGGAATATATAACAGAACATTTAAAAAAAAGACATACACAAATCTGGCTTCAGACACTTAACACTTCCTATCTGTGTGACCCTGGGCAAGTTATTCAACCCAATCATCTCAGAAAAAAAAAAAGACATACGTAGTCTTATATGCCAAAAGAAAAAAAAATAGCAATCATACTAATGAACAAAGAATATTAAATTCCAATAAACTTCAAGGTGTTACTAAAATTATTTTATGCTGGAACAATGAGGTGGGTCCAGAATTGAACAGGAGAAGCTTGGAGAAATTGTCTTGTGTTTTTAATGCCTCTGAGCTTCCTCCTGAAACCTAGGGCCATCTTTTTATAACCAATGTTTAAAAATATTTTGAAACAGGGAAGGAAGCAAGCACTTATTAATCTCCTACCATGTGCCAGACATGATGCTAATTGTTTTACAAGTATTATCTCATTTAGTTCTCACAATATCCCTGGAGTTATTATGTTATTACAATTCCCATTTTATTGTTGAGACAGAGATTAAGTGATTTGCGCAGGTAACATAGCTAGTAAGTTTCTGAGGCCAGAATTGAGATCAGTTCCTTCTGTCTCCAGGCTGAGCACTCTATCCACTGTGCCAGCTAAAGCCTATAATCTAGTGATGTTGCGTGGCTGTGAGCCATTAGTGCTCTAATTTCTGATGATCTGAAGTTGAGAATCACAGAAAAGGTGATGGACATGGACATAAATATGGAGGCAAGCTACATGTAGATGTAGTCTATAATACACATAGACACACATAAAAGTCAACGGTGGTCATAAGCAGACTGCATTCCATTGCAAATGAAGAATCACACAGGAGTTGTGGGGTATAAGCCATGTCATCTGAAAAAATTATAAATGAAAAAATTATGAATTTATGAATTAAAAAAGGGTTGATCATGAAGCAAGATCGAAGGATAATAAGTGAAAGTCTTTGTGACAGCTCCAAGCACACTGGGTAGAACCTCCTTTGGTGAATCTTTGAGAAATGTGACTGGGTGGTGGGAGGGACATGAATGGATGGTCTAGAGCTGCACTGTTGGAGGGAATAATCACATCAAGATCACAGATCCATGGAGAGAATTGGAGCATGTCGGAATTAAGTTTCATTGAACACTGTATGACATGAGTGAGTTATTACATCTCTTTCTACATACATTTTTGTTGTAATGGAAGTTGTAATAGGGCTCAATTTACAGCATATTAGAACCAGAAGGGATCATAGAGCAGAGAAGTCATCTGTTCAGCATACCTGTGGAGATGAGAAAAATATGGCTCAGAGAGATTAATTGGCTGGTAAGCAGTAGGACCAGAACATGAAACTGAGTTGTTTGACTGCTAATCCGTCACTCTTTCTAATCACAAAATCATAGAAGTTTAGTGCTGGAACAGACCTCAGACCATTTCGTACAACCTGTACCTGTAAAAGAATCCCCCTCCTCAATATAACCAATGATAGGTCATCTGGCTTTCATTTGAATGTCTTTAAGGAAGAGGAAGCCATAACTTTGGAGGCAGCCATTCTATTTTTGGATAGTTTTGGAAAGGTTCAGGAGAGGGGTTTAGGGAAAAAAAAAGAGGGAGTTCCCTTTATATTGAGTGTAAAGTTGTTCATATTTATTTTTCTTTCTCTGGGATCAGGCAAAATAAGTCTCCACACCTTGTCTCTTTAATTGAATAGTTACAGGCTCACCTGTATATATACATAGATAGATATAGCTAGCTATACAATATACTTATATAACATGTTTACAGACATAGACTGTGTCTCTATGTATTATACTTTATATCTATATGTAGATTGTGCCTATGGACATATGTATAGAGGTCCCTATGCATATCTATAGATGTATATGTAGATATATATATGTATGTATAGACATAGGCATCTGTAGGTTTATACATATATATTTAGGCATATACGTCTGTAGACATAGGTATATGTGTCTATGTACATACATGTATATGTTTCTCTGTGTGTATAAATACACACTACACTGGTAGCTGTTATTTTAGGAGGGACTTAAGGTGTTTAATTTTCATTCTGTTTAGTGCAAGACCCAGAGGAGTGGAGATTCAATTTGAGCTATAACTGATAGGAGGGGATTAGTTTGGCCCAAGACAAGTAGAAGCCTTTATTAAGCACCTACTGTGTGTTAGGCATTGTGCTAAATGCCTTACAAATGTCTCATTTGATCCTAAATTGTTTGAGTATTGAAACTAAAGAGATTAGGATTTGTAGGGAAGGAAAAAAGCAGCCTCTGATCCATGTTCTTTGATCTGTGAATGATGGAAAAGAGTAAGAAATAAGGGGAAATGATGGAAGCCTCATTCAGAGAGGTAAGCAGAGTGGTAGCAATAATAGGAGAGTAATAGTAAGTAGTTATTTAGCAGGGAATAAATTCTAGCAAAAGGTAAGTTCTTTATTACTGTATTGAGCAAGGTGGGAGAGACATTGTTAGCATTTCAAAAGGCAGTTTAGAAAAATAGCTTAAAAGAGGAAGATTAGGGGAAGGTAGGGGGTGCAATGGATAGAGCATCAGCTCTAAAGAAATGAGGACTTGAGTTCAAATCCCATCTCAGATACTTCCTAGCTGTGTTGCTTAACACCAATTGCCTTTTAAAGGGGGTGGAGAAGATGTAAAGAGTAAATATCGAACATTTAACTATTCTGGGCTCCTCTTCATTCTCCAAGAAGTAATGATTCCTAACCATTTGGTAGAGAGAGACAGCCATAATAGCTCATTTACTTCTAAAGTAGAAGATGACTTCTACAGACCTACCCAATAGTAAGCCTTTAAGCATTATGCTGATTTGTATGTTTATAGAAGGAAATCTAGAAAAATGAAATTTTCAGTGCAAATGTTACCACCTAAAACCTTGATAGTAATTTAGGACCAAATTCTGGAACAGAATTTGGCAACAGAGACACCTAATGAGGATTCCCTATGTTTCATCCTTTTTAAAGAACCATGCCCTTTAAAAAATCATTTCATTTTCATTTTTCATTTTGACTTATTTATTTTAAACAAATACAAAATAAGAAAAGAAAAAATACATTGTTATATGCACAGCAGAACATGAGAGGATTCAAAATAAAAAGCAATAAATTTGTTTCAGCAATCTTCTTCCTGCACCTTTAACATAGGCTTTCTCCAAACTTCTTTTCCTATCCCTCTTCCTTTTTCCCCCCATACTCAATATTCTCTACCATATCAACCTCTTCCATTTCCACAGCATTAATTAGGAAAAGATGGATAATGCCCAAATTTATATCTTCAACCTTAACCTTTCTCCTGAGCTCAAGACTTGTACTTATAACTGTCTCCATCCAGATAGTGTCATCATTCCATTCCCATTAAAATCTACATGACTCAAACAGAGTTAATCCTATGTCTTCCCAGTCTGAACACTCTAATTATTCGTTGATTGATCTTTTGTTGTTACATGCCATTTGATCCTCACAATAAGCCCATGAGAAAGGTGCTATAGGGATTATTAATCCTATTTTCAGTTTGAGGAAACTAAGGTTCAGAAAAGGTGACTCACCTCTACATGATTACTAGTTGTCAGAGATGGGCTTTGAATCCAGGTCTTTCCTAATTCCTTGTCTAAACCTGTTTTCACTATTTTGTGCTGACTGTGTTGGATATTCACCTTCAACTTGTGAGAAAATACAAGTATCAATGAGAAAGGTTTTTTAAATTTTATGAAAGGAGACATTTTATTTGTATTTTAGGTGTCAAACTGGTTTGCTAATGCAAGACGTCGCCTTAAGAATACGGTCAGGCAACCAGATCTGAGCTGGGCTTTGCGAATAAAACTCTACAACAAATATGTGCAAGGAAATGCAGAAAGACTTAGTGTGAGCAGTGATGATTCATGTTCTGAAGGTTTGTTAGATTTTTTTATTTGCTCCTGGATTTAGAAGGTTACCTTGATTTTTAATTGTTTTTAACAAGTTAGTGATTGGTCCCATAAGGCCTATTGGTGCCATATTGGCTCTTTTTTATTGCATGAGGTAACTTTGCTGTTGTAATGTTATAAATGACCAACAGATTTGTTACATTTTCCCCTTGTTTAAGAAGTTATGTGTCAGAATAACACCCTCTGAAAAAGTCATTAAAATTGAATTAACATGGCAGGGGGGAGAGACATGCATAAACAACCTCTATTTTCACTTTAGCAAAAGAGTCAGCTTATTTTTTTTAAGTAATTTTATTTATCTCAATTTTTAAAAATCCATTTTCTCTCCCCTCACTCCTCCTGTACAGGGAGGGAAAAAACCTTTGTAATGAATATGCATTATCAAGAAAATCAAATTTCCTCACTAATTATATCAAAAATACATAAATACATATATATTATACACATGCATACGAATACATATATATGTAATTTACACATATGTACATGTAGACACATACAATATATATTATATATATTTCTAATTCTTTCTCTGAATTCCTCACTTCTCTGTCAGGATGGGAATAGGATGTATTGTCATGGATCCTTTGGAAAAGTGTTTGGTCATTGTGTTTAGAGGTCTTATTTCTAAAAGTTTTAACTTTAACCCCTAAACACAAAAATAAGGTCCATTCTGTTTTTGAGGACTTGACCTTTATGTTTCTCTAATCATTACCTTTCACAATTGAATGGTTAGACAAAAGCACACGTATTTTACTACCTGTATTTCACTACTTAGACTTTTTTGCCTCCCTCAGATGGAGAAAATCCCCCAAGAAACCATGTGAATGAATCGGGGTACAATAACCCAGTTCACCATGCAGTAATTAAAACAGAGAGCTCTGTGATCAAAACTGGAGTGAGACCAGAACCCGGCACCAATGAGGACTACGTCTCACCCCCCAAATACAAGAGTAGCTTGTTGAACCGCTACCTTAATGACTCTTTGCGACACGTCATGGCCACAAATGCAGCAATGATGGAAAAAACGAGACAGAGAAACCATTCGGGGTCATTTAGTTCCAATGAATTTGAGGAGGAGCTTGTATCTCCATCATCATCAGAAACTGAAGGCAACTTTGTCTATCGAACAGGTAAGTGAATGAAGTTTTTTGGGGGGGTTTTAGCTGCCTTTTTTGGCCAGAAATTAAATGGAGCCTGAATTTTGCTATCCAGGCATAAGTCTTGCTATTGTTGTTATTTTGCCTCAAGAAGAGATAGATTGTATCTTTCGATGCAATACTTAATCTGAGTAGGGTTAGGGAAGAGTGATACCTCTCTAAGGAGATACAGGTGGACTTTTTTGGAGAGTTGAGTTGACATTGGCCTTTTTGAACAAAGAGCTCTGAAAAAAAGATAAACAGTGGAAAAGGCTCTGACCTGAGTGTCCATTCTTGTTTTGCCTCTTTTTATCAGTGTTGTATTGGTCAATAATGTAATAATTAATCAATAATCAGTAATAATAACAACCTAAGATTTACAAGATAGTTTACATGCATTAATTCATTGAACTCTCACAATGGGCTCTTATAAGGTGAAGGTTATGGGTATTATTATCTCCACTCCATAGATGGGCAATCTGAGCTTATGGATTCCTAGGTGATGAAGCACCCTGTCAATGCAGGTCTACACCCTCCCTGCAATTTGTAGTCAAAACAAATAGAGGCTAGAGGTGACTAGCAGAAAAAGGATTGAGATGGGCAAGATGAAGCTGTTGAGAAGGGCACCATGGGAAAGGCTGAAATAATGAGTGAATTTAACTTTCAGATACAGAAAAAATTAAGCAATGACAGTTAATTTTTTTTTTATTCTGGTCCCAGTTACCTCTGGGAAGCCTAATACCTTAGAGGGCATTTGCACAAGGGGATTTTGGGTTTGAGTTCCAGAAAGTGTAGTCAGAATCTTAAATCTGGAAATAGTAAAACAGAGTCTGTCCTGGAGACATGGAGGAGATGAGAATAAAAATAAGTAAAGGTAATGGCTATGGATGGATAGAAATGACTTAGGGGTGTGTGTGTATGTATGTGTGTGTGTGTGTGTGTGTGTGTGTGTGTATGTGTGTGTGTAATATACCCTCCAGGAAAAAAGCCTATGTGTTTATGTGTGGATATATACAGTGTGTTCCTGTATAGTTCTTAGACTTAGTAAACATACACACACACATTTATACTTGGTGGTTTTGGGAGGATGAATTGTATAGGTCAATTGAACTTTGCAAAACAGGTTGTCTCACTTTCTGATGACCTTTCCAGGTATTTCATCCAGAGACCAGTTTTCCATATTGAATACTAGAGATTACATTTAATTGTTTAGTTAGCACTGTATTTAGATCAGAAAACCTAAGACTGAATGTTCTGCGATGGCACTTTAACGAGCTGTGTGAAGGAGAGAATAAGACTAATTGAAGGGCTCTTAACCTGGAGTTCCTGGAGTTCATGATCTGTTTTTTATTTTAACAAGTTTATTTTAAAATAATTGTTTTCCCCTGAAAACTGATATATTTTATTTTAGGCAATGAAAAAAACATGATTCTTGGACGAGGTCCATAGCCCCTACCAGACTGCCAAAGGTTTCAGGACCAATGGACTAGATCGCCAAAGTTTTTCCCACTTCTGACATTGGGCAGTTTAAGGTTCCTTTAAAAAAAAAAAAAGACAAATCATTACATCATTTCCCCAGTATGCTTACTGTTTGGAAAAAGCATACTACTTTCAGAGGTGGTAAAATATAAACTCTTAAGAACATTAGGCAATGTGCGTGCATTAGGGACTACTTTTTAAAGTTAAATGTCTAGGTCATTTAAGGTTTGGTTTTTTCCCTCTAAACATTCCAAATGCATTTGGTCCATATTATGAGTTAATTATTAGCCAAGTTTTATTTTTAAATCAAAGCATTTTTAGTTACACAAGCTGAGAGAAAGCAGCTCAGACATAAAAACTTATTTCCCCCTGCACATATATAACTCAATTTTGCTATAGTGGAAGAAAAAAAGTATTATATCCCAGTGCTCCAAGACCTGCTTGTGAAATTTCAGATTGATTGAATATAAACTCTTAGAGGATAGGAATTGTATCATTTTTTTGATTTTGTATTCCTAGCACCAGCACTGTCTGGCACATAGTAGGCACTTAACAAATGCTTTTGTTGATTAATGCATTGATGTTCTATCAGAACCTTAAAGAGCTGTCTCTCATGGAGAGAATGTAACAAAATATCTATTGCAGCTTCTATAGGATTACCTAGGGGGTCCCTCACTCTACGAAGACTAAAAGAAGTATGGCCGTTTTCCTTCCTATACATGGCTTGTTTAGAAATTCTTTTGGTTTCCTTCTAGCTCTTACACAAAAATCTTGGGGATCTTTGTAGGGTCTCGAAAACCCTGAGACATTAAAGCATCTTTGCATCGTGAAATGAAGTGTTCTAGACTTGGAGCTAGATGAGACTGGAGTGAGAATCCTGCCTCTAGAACTTACTGGCTATGTGACCTTTGCACAAGTGACTTTGCCTCTCTGAGTGTCCATTCTTTTATCAGTACGATAGAGGCAATATTCCTGTATTAATATCCTCTCAGAATTAAATGAGCTAACAATAAAAAATAACAATAAAAAGCTAACATTTACACAGTACTTCAACATTCACCAAGAATTTGACATATGTCATTCCGCACCCTAGCATTTACCTTTGACCCAAGCTTAGTGCAAAGAGCATAGAATATGGAGTCAAAGCACTTTGGATAAAATCTCATTCCTTTTACTTGTTGCTTCTGAGATGTTTATACATATTTTTGCTTATTGTTTCACCCATCACACTGTAAGCTCCTTGAAGTTAGGAACTTTTGCCTCTTTCTGAATCCCCAGCAGCACAGTGCCAGCCTGGAATATCTTAGGGAATTAATACATGCTTATTGATTGATTGGCATATAGTGAGCACTTAATATTTATTGACTGACTGAAGTTGGGACAAGTCACAAACTCTGGCTCCAATTTCCTCATATTTAAAATGGCATTGGATTAGATGGCCTTGATTCTCATTTGATGCTCTCATTTGAACCTTACAAGAATCCTATGAAGTATTCAGAGAATGTATTCTACTTTTCAGGGGATAAAACAATTTAGAGAAAGGAGGTGACTCCTAAATGAGCTCACACCTTCTGACTTTCATTCCAGTATTCTCTCACTTCCCATGTACTACCTGCCTCCTTCATTTCATTCATTAAAAAAAAAAAAAATTCCAGAAGAGAGAGAGAAACAGAGACAGAGACACAAAGAGAGAGACACACATACAGAAAGACAGAGAGATAGAGAAACAAAGGGAAAACAAGCAGCCTAAGACTATAGTCTTAATTAGAGATGTTACTGGAACCTACCAGAGTGGAGGCAATTTTTTTTTTTTTTTTGCTGTGAGTTGCCTGTACATCTGAAGTTTGAAACATTTATGAGAACAACATCTACAATTAGAAGTGGTTAGAATTAAGAAGATAATTGCACAACTGTATTTCTAAAAATAAAAGAAATATATTCACTCAGCACTTTGTTTTGGATGAAATCATCCAAATTGAAGTTTGCCAAATGCCCATGTAACAGGCAAGCTCTGGTTATTGTCCAGAAACATTACAAGCCACTTCTGTGATGTCAGATTATCAAATTATAATTTTCAGATGTAAGAAGAATTAGTTATTCCATGAAAAGCTGATTACATGTCTGTGTAGCCAAGGAGCCCAACTGAACTTTTTAGGACAAAGACCAAGCTTCAAATTTTACTCCGTAATCTCTGGGTGGGGTCCTTTTCCCCAAAAGGTGGCTAGATAAGAACAGATTTGTGTTTATATGAAAAAAAAAGGCCTCTCCTAGTTCCATCCTCCAGAGGCAGTGTCCCACCCACATTCCTTGTTGGACACACAAGCCTAGGGAATACTTTGCTTTACTTTAGCTGGGTAATGAACCATTTCCAGCCCATCTGAGAACCAGAAAGGTTATATGCAAGGATTAACACATTACAAACACACACATACAGAAATATATATACATAAACAAATATATATATAGAAACATACATACAAAAACACAGAAATATAGATATATAAACATGTATATATTCATGTGTTACATATACATACACATCTGTCTGTGCAGGTTTAGTCTTTCCTAATTCCAACACCACTGGCAAATCAAGTTCCCTATTCTTTATTTTCTTTCAGAATTCTAAAGATTCCTTTGTGGAGCTATAGGGCTCTTATAATGTTATTGTTCATCAGCTCCCATTCTGATGTATTCCTTTTGCAAGAGCCTGTATCTTACCACTATCAATTGACTATTTTTTTTCTGAATATCAATTATCCAATTGACATTAATTAGCTTTAACAAAGGTATATTTAATAAAAAGATATAGTAAGACCCCCAAATAAAAATATTCCCCCAGAATGGGAGTAGTGCCATTGGGGAGAGTGGGCTCAGACTTAATTTGTTTACTATTAATGTGTTCACTTGTTCACTCAAATTTACTTCCAGCTGGACCAGGAACCCCCTGGCCTATAAAATGTAATGGCTTTACTGAGTGTATTTAAAGCTGAGTTGGATCTCATAGGTTATTTCCTTGGTTGCTATGCTGGTGACTCATTCTACTTGATTGCAGTATCATGGCAATCTCTGTCATGGACATCCATTATTGATTTTCTAATGGTTCCTATGATTTTTTGAATCTCACAAGATCAAGACTTGATTTGCTCTGTGTCTGACCCTCATTTGTCTGAGAGCAGAATAGAATAGACCAACAGAGATAGAAGAATCATGTCAGTCCAGAAGAGGAGAGTCAACCAATGGCACTACTTCTCTCCCTACCCAGAGACTTGTAATAGTTCTTGCCTTATTTATCACCAGGGAAAAAGAAAGCTTCAAAGTTCTTCTCCTTTTGTATGGGCATTCACTTCTGGGTCAGCAATGAGGTAAAAGCTATGGAATAAGCCAATGGGAAGCAGCCAGAATATCTGTGAGTACTCTGAATCAGAAATTAGGGCTCTTCCTCCTCACACCATCTTCCATTACTACAAGCATGTTCTCTAAGGCTCTGGGTAGCTATTCAGCATCGAAAATACTGTGCCTATTTCAGGAGCTGGGCTTGCATTGACTAGTCCCCCATTACACTGCTTTACACTGAAATGTAGCTCACCTTGAAAACTGGATTTCTATTTCTTTCATCTGTGAAAGAGCAGTCTGAAGGATGTGAATTGTTAAAGAGAAAACCTATCCACATGTCTGTAAGTTTTGAAAGCAAAAATGTAAATGAACCTTGAATGGGGTGGGGGGTGGGGGGAACTTTATAGAACCTAGGACTATGGGACCAGCTCAGAGCAGTCTTTACGTATTTATGACACATGGACAATTCTGATTTGAAACAAGAAAGATCATTGTTTTCCAGTTATGTCTGACTATTCATGACCCCATTTGGAGTTTTTTTTTAGCAAAGATAATGGAGTAGTTTCCCATTTCCTTCCCCAGCTCATTTTTATAAATGAGAAAACTCATTTGCAAAAGGCAAACAGGGTTAAGTGACTTGCCCAGGATCATCCAATTAGGACATGTCTGTGACTAGTTTTAAATTCAGATCTTCTTGATTCCAGGCCCAGGGTTCTATTCACTGAACCACCTAAATACCCTAAGAATGCAGCCTTTCAAATGACTGTCACCTGCTATGCATTTTGTGGAAGTGGTTCCCTACTAGAAATGGTGGGTGACCCCCAATATCAAACTATGTTCAAAGCCATAGAGAGGTCAGATATGAGAACTGGGAAAAGACTGAGCAAGTGTGCTTTAGTAACCATTCAGTGGAATGGAAAGGTTGGAAGCCAGATTCCAAAGGGCTAAGAAATAATTTGTTGACGAAATGAAGACATTAAATATAAAATCTTCTTACTAGGAACTTAGCAGTGAAAGATAAAAGAAATAGTAAAAAGGTTATTTGAGGGCATGGTGAGGTCAAATGTTCTTATTGAAGAATGAGGAAAGCTGGACATATTTTTAAGTAGCTGAGAAGGAACAGGAAACTGAAGGTGAAAGACTGAGGAAATTTATCTATGGGGCAAGTTTCCAGTGAGATGGAAGGAAATGAGACCAAAGGTACAAGTAGAGAGGTTGGCCAAGAATCCTCTGAAACTGGGGCAAAAAACAGTTGAGCCCTGATCCAATGGTACTTTGGTTTGGGTTTAGGGAGCTGGATAGGGACAAGACTGGGTAAAGTTCTACAGTTCAAGTCTTGGGCAGGATGAAAACATAGAATCCTGGGGGGGGGGGGGGGGGGGGGGGGGGGAGAGAGAGAGAGAGAGAGAGAGTGTTACCTCATAGAGATGGTTTATTTTAAAATTTTGCCTAGAGCCATCCATGTATAAGCAAAGAAGGAAATTTTTCCTCCTTTTCACTTTTCCTTCCATCTTTTCTTCTTCCTATTCCTTTCTTTGTCTTCCATTGCCTCCTCTCCTCTTTCCCCCTTCCAACTTATTTTCCTTCTTTTTAAGTCTCCTCCCTCATTCTCCTCTCTATTGGCAAATATGTCTCACCCCCATCTCTTAGGACTTCATTGAGAAGATTAGCACATAGCTCAGGTATATAAAAATCTAAATAAGCTAGACTAAGGATGGTATTAAGCCATATATAATGTTTTTATGAGAGAATATTTTTGAGTTCCATACAAATGACTCAAGACAAACTTTTGAAACATAATTGCTTGATTAATTGGGGGTTTTCTGAAGTGTATAAATCATATTTTTGTAAATTCAAACTTTTAAAAATGTACTGGCTGAGCTATTAAAAGAAATTCTATAGTTAATCCTTTTGTAAAATGAATAATTTCTTCATAATATATCTCTACTTATGTATGTGCATACACTTGCTCAAAATATATATTTCACTTGTTCCAAACTGGGGAGACCTTCTTGGAATGCAAGAGTGGAGTCCATTGCTAGTTACTAAAAATATTAAGCATTCAATGTGCCAACATTTCCTTTTGAGCATTAACCTTCAAATACTGTTCTGCCAATTCATGGTCCTGTACATGTATTATGCACCCTTATTTTTAGTGAAAGAATCAAGTATTTTGTATTTGAATTCTCAGACATTCCATTTCAGGCATGAAAATTACTGGTTGGCTCTTCAGTAGAATAGAATAAAATCCTCAATAGCTGGCCCAGCTAGTTATATTTAAGGAATACCACGAAAATTGTCATAGTCCTTGGTTCCATATACAGCATACCACTCCTCCTCATTCATGAATGATGTGTTCCACCTAATTTAATTTTCCAGATAATAGAAGTTTACCCTTTAAACATCAAATCTTTTTCATATGAACCCGTTTCTATGGTTTCCAAGAAATATGCTTCACATTTCTCTGCTTCCTTAAATAGAGCAGACTCCAATAATGGCACCAATGGCACCATATAGGTAATTTTTCCCAGTATATAAATGTGCAACTCTGGTTCTTGTCCTTAAATTTACCATAGGGGACCAAGCAAAATACTTCTGCAAGACCTATTAATATTTTGTGTACATTGGAGAAATTTTTGGACTACACCTGTAATTTCATTGGTTTGGAGACCTCTTGATAAGAAACTCCTATTATCTTGATAGATTTATCATGCTTTTTGGAGAGTTGGCCATGGTGCTGAGAAGTAAGGTGATTTGCCCAGAGTTCAGAGGCAGTATGAGGCAGAGCTTTGAATTTAGTTTTTCCTGACTCCTATGCAATATTGAGTATTCTGCATGTAATTTAACCTTCCCTTGACAAATCTGAGTCATCATTATGACACATGAGTCACCCGTGAAACTAGGCTATAGTAGTGATATCCCCAGAGTTATCTAGTCATTTATTTTTCCTTCTTGCTTCTGCTGCCTCAGATTTTTCTTCCATTTCTGTTAGCTATCACATCACAGAATTTCAACTTCTAGGATCTATGGACTTTTATTGCTTCCAGTCATTTGTCCCAAACTTATAAATCAACAAGCTTAGTTTTACACAGAGATTTACTCAGATATCCTCTTTAGCCTCACAGAAACCACAATATTCTATAATCTTTCTCTGACTTGCTTTACCCATATCACAACAGACTTTCATTTCATTTCATGAAATTTCAATTCATGAAATGAAATTTTCATTTCAGGGGTTCCCTGTAGCCTATCATACTAAGTCTTTGCCCTTTGTACTGATATTCAATCAAAAATTAAAATGTAGGGAAGTATTTAAATAAGATATTTTTGGGGGAAAGAGAGATGAAGTTATTTTTTTAAGTAACAAAAATTTGTTTTCTCTCATCCCCTTCCATTTAAAAAAAAAGGAAAACTAACAAATATGCTTATTCATGCAAAATAAATTCCCACACTGTCCATGTGCCAAAAAAAAAACAACAATTCATGTGTCATTCTGTACCCTGAGTCTAAAACACCTCTCACAGGAGGTCAGTAGTATGTTTCATCATCAGTCATTTGGAATGATGATTGGTCATTGTATTATCCAGATAAGCAATGCATTATTAATGTATCCAGGCAGACTAGAAAATCCCAAGTAATATAAAAAGCCTACAGTTTAGGAATAAAAATAAGTATGTCTCAAAAATCAAGTACTGTGATCTACAGCTTAATTCAAGAAAGAAAAGTATTAAAAATTAAGATAAATCTCAAAAAAACCCACAGCAAAATACAAGCAAAAACTCAGAAAAAAAGACAATAAAATCTCATGAGTCTTTTAAAAATTGGCTTCCCCAAATAGATGATAATTTCTAATATTCTGAGTCTTATTTCAGGGCATTTAAAAAAAAGTTGTCATCTATACATGTTCTGGTCTCATATGAAAATAAATTCTGATTCTTCTGAGGGATATTGAAAAGTTTCCCCCAACTTTTGAGAGAACATATATGCTAAAACAGCGTAATAAAAGTGATGGGACCCAAGCCTGGAATCAAGGCAGTAAATATGAATCATGGATAAGGAACCTACAAAATTTAGCATTTTTTTTTTGAGAGAAAAAAAAAAGCAAGTGCTTGGAAATGTTGAAACAGTGGTTATATTTCTATGCCTCCAAGTCTTCATAGTTTGGCCGTTGTATATGAGTAAAACAATTGTTGGCGATTTTCTGATAAATTCTGTGCATTTCAACGCCTTCTGCAGTGGCCACATCCCTTGTGCAGTTTTATAGTGGGGCCGTTCATGCCACTATATTTAAGACTGTGTCAGTGTTTCCATTAAGAGACTTTTTCATTCCCTAGGGCTTCTAAGTCAGTCGTAAAAATTCAAGCCAAGTGCAAAGCTGGCACAGAAAGGGGTTTATTCTCCTTCTGTGTGTAGGACATTTAAGTGGGTAACTCCCAGTAACACTGAATTGAGTTAGTTTTGTAAACCCGCTACACTGAGAGGTGACCAAATAAACTCTTCAAAGATGTCCTCTGCCTGGGAACAGAAACTCTGTGAAAGCGTTTTTCCTGTCAGTGAAAACAGCAAGGCATTCCCTTCACTGGTCATGGGAGTATGTTTTCTTTATTTAGTTTGTAGCTGTTTTTTCCTCTCTGTCTCCCCACGTTGTTTCTAAAATTAAACTAGAATTTCGCTAGGTGAAAATTGGTCTTGTAGACGCGAAAATACTCTTACCCAGGAAAAATCTGCGTCTTGTTCCAGACCAGAGTTTTGATATTTTTAAATTATGGAAAGTTGTATTTTTGTTTACGATTGGAAATGATATAATTTATAATTACCTTAGCCCAAGTCTTAAGGAAGTAGAAAAAAAGGGACAGTTTTCATTAATTTGTCCATTTTTAAAAATAAGACTTGACAAATTCTGTAATTGTTGTTTATATGAAGCTTGGCGTATTTAAAAGACAACTGAATAATAGCTCTTTCTTTTCAACCTCTCTCTCCTTAATAATAGCTTTGGTACCTAATTACTAAAAAAAAAAAAATAATTAGAATTATAGACCTGAGCACAGAATGTGAGTTTTAAAAGGACTTCTGAGATCATTTTGGCCAAGCCCCTCACTTAACAGATGAGTACACTCATGAAGAGTTTTATGATCACATATATTATATTACATAATATATAATGCATTATGTTATAAATGTATAATGGTTGTTTTGATATACTGATTTCTTAATTCATTGGATGTGTGATCCTTACTCTGGGATACTTCACACTGCTTTACCTGCAGAAATTAGTGGTTTCAGATGCTTACTGATGCATGCTTGAGCATATTTAATCCACAAATTCAGAATTAGGGAAATTTTGAGAGGGTGAGGGCAGGTGAGCTTTTTTGTCATTCCCTTGTTTCATTCCTGCAGCTGAAAAGTTCTTGCAAGGGCTAAAATGTGGCCCCACTTTGTAGTCTATAAGAGGGAGACAATGCCTGAGGATTTACAATTGGTTTTAAAAGGGGAAGTTTGGAGAATCCAATTCAATTTGACAATAATATTAACATTCTTGATAGCTGAGTTTGACATCAAAAGAACAAATCCCTCTGTCTACTGTATGCTGTAGGTGGAAGAGATCTTTGGGTTCTGCCCAGAGGTATTGGGCTCAAATTCTGGCTTTGATATTTTACTACCCACATGCCTTTGGTGAAATCCCTTAGCTTTTCTGGGCCACCATATCCTCCTGTATAAGATGAGGCTATTGGGCAAGACAATCACCAAGTTCTCTTTGGGTTCTTTGACCTATGAATTTTTGCTTGCTTCTATTTTGAAAAGTTGGGAGCTTCCGATCCATTTACTATGAAATCTCCTTGTGGGAAGGATAAAAGTATGTTACAGAGATTATCATCAGAAATCGAGTAAAAACAAAAATAGATCAGTGATGTTACAGGTCTGTCTTATGCCTGGAACTAAAAAACTGTGTTTAAAAGATTGATGGAAGTTGGGAGCTTATTTTGCTCTAAGTATTTTTGCCCAGGTCTACAGTGTCTCCTAAGTCTATACCCAGGTCTTGATATCCAGCTAGACAGGCAGAGAAGGACTATTTTAAGGACATCATGCATTGACTTCCAATATTTATAGACCAGTAATCCAAAAGCAGCTCATTCCCCCCTAAATTCTGGATTTAGCATAACCTGGAAAAGAGCAGTCAAAGCAAATGACTGCTCACAGAGAAAATGTATGTGCTTATTTTGTATATTTAGGACAGATGGTTGATTTTCCCTTCTTAAATATAGGAAAAATCTGTGATTTTGTTAATATGGGGAACTCTTGGTATGGGTCTTCCCTTCACCTCAAATACAGAGGCAGTGTGTGAATCCACCAGATCTTCCTGAAGCTTGGCTCTCTATCCATTGTACTACATTGCTCCTTTGTATAAACTTTAAAGAGGGAAAAAAAAAGGAGCCCTGCTTAATGCAAAATAATGGTTTCTTAAAAGAACTATTTCAATACAAAGTGGAAAAATAAGCTAAAATAACAGATGTAATCATAAAGAAAAGGAGGAATGAGAGGTACAAACCAAAAAAAAATATTTAAAAAGTAGCATATCCAGAAAACATATTTTGTTTTTCTGATGTTTCACCTGGTGGTCTGGATAGTGGAAACTTCCTTCTCCAGCCAGAGTCTCAAGTTGGGTGAACAGATCCATCTAGCAATGTAGCAGAACCATTTCAAATCAGATTGCCCCATCCTGCCAAGTGTCAAGCTGACCCTAAAATATGCCCCTCTCTTAAGCACCAAACTCTGGGATCCCTCCCTCAAGCCTCCCCTCCCCTGATTTAGACAACAGACACATAGAAGGCATGGCAGTATTCTGGCTCATCTGTCCCATGGCCAAGAGAGAAAGGATAGCTAGCTGGCTGGCAGAATCCAGAATTCCTTAAATGTTACTATGTCTTACACTTCTAAATGTAAAATCTCTGGCCAGGATGGAACACTGAGCCAAGTGCATTTGCTGGGATGTCTCAGCAGAGCACAGAGTGAGCTGCTTGCAATATTAGGTAGAATTAGTTGGTCTGCACTTCAGGCAGAGGGATGAGTTGTTTTCCTTCCTTCATTGTTGTCTTGGTCACCACTATTCTTTCATTCTTTCCTCTCATTATTTTCCTTTTAGTCCTTCAGTCCCTCCAGCTGGACTGACAGGGGAAAAAAAGGAGTCCTTTCTCTCTACACCCTTGTCTGTGTGGAGGTCTCTGCCCTTCCCAGAGCAGGTTATTTTTGTCTTTTTAAAAAATCCTTGAACAGAAACATCTCTGTGTAGCTAAAATACTTATTTTCTTTCAGAAATCTTCGTTTATCTATTTCCCACTAGAAATTTGAAACATTTTTGAGTTGCTGTCAGGAATAGTTCTTTCTCTCCTTGCTCCACCTTCAAATATACTGAAAAGGGAACTATCCCTACCCTTGAAAAAATAGACCCCAAACCTCTGAGCGTTTGGAGAAGTGATGGGATGTTACATAATAATTATTAAAGTAACAGGAAAATTTGTGTTTTGGTTAAGCAAACCTTCCCTCTCATTAAGCAAATGTCAAAAACTTGGTGCCAAATATAAAAAAGTTGGGGATTATGATTTTACCAAATTATGCAGGTATTTTTCCCCTACAGAGCATATTGTGGTGAGATCCTAAAGTGGCCTCAACTGGTTTCCTGTAGGAAATGCTGAATTCAGAATACTTATATTTCTCCAACTTTTCTGTCCCTGGAGTGAAATGATCAACCAGCCAACCCATCAATTAATTTAAAAGTATTTTTTAATTGCCAGAACTCTTATAAACATTGGGGGTATAAAACAATCCCTTCTCTCAAAAAGTTTCTACTTTATAAAAGCGGAGAAAATATGTCTATAAATTATGATTATTTTGATTTAAGCATAACTATAATAAATAGTCTCTGTTTTAGAACAATGATTGATTTTCACAGATATCTATTCAAAACAAAGGAAAAGAAAGAGTTCAATTTATTGTATTAGTTCAAATTTTGATGTAGGGTCTTAAATCTTCATGTCATAATTTTTTTATCATCAAAATAATCTGAGTCACCTTCACAGGCTAAACTTTGCAATTTAATTCTACCAGAATTGTCTTATTTCCAGAAATTAGGTTCTAATTATGAGACACAGCATAGTACAGGAAAAGACAATCAGTTTTATACTTGAATCAAGAGCCCTTGATTCAAGCTCTGCCTAGGATTGGATATGTGATTCTGTACAAGGTCCCTTTATCCCTCCTGCTCCACGATCATTCTCTAAGATGCTAAGTTTTAGAGTAGTTGCTAGTCTACAATGGGAAAGCGACTTTTCTCATGAAGAGTTTCCTATGTCAATGCAAGTGGGAGTGGGGAGGTTCTTACTTTAAGAGTGCTAAGACAGAATTAGAAGAGTTCTGTAGTGAATTGTTGCATCTAGAGTTAATAAAAACTGATTGAAAGTCTTTAACTCTTCCTACCTTTGTGACCATGGACAAAAATTATTTAATTTTCTTGGAACTTATTTGTGGAGTTAGTAATGCCTATAGAAGCTATCCTGCTATAAGAGTCAAATGAGAAAGTGTGTATTAAGTGCTTTAAAAGGTAAAAGGTGCTACATAAATGTCAGTTAATAAGAAGAATTAAAGGAAGCATGCAATCAAATCCAACTAACTTCTATTTGGGTCATATCCTCTCTCTCAAGTTTCAAGCTTTTGCTAAGAGCTGGCATTTGTAGTCACATTCTCCCTCTATATTATCTTGCCTCAGGATTATTACTGCTATTTTACAGATGAGAAAAAATGAACTGAGAACTTAAATTGCCTACTCATAGTTGCAAAATTAAGTGAGAGGCAATGTGGCGTAGTAGATAGTATGCTGAACTTGGAGGCAGGAAGACCTGATTTCAAATTCCCATTTGCAAGCTTTTTAACTAAATGACCTTAAGAAAGTTACCTGCACTCTGTGGTTCTCAGTTTTCTCATCTGTATAAGGGGGATCATACTAATACCTTCCCCAAAAGATTATTGTGAGGTTTTGAATGATTTTGTGTTTTGTGAAGCTTAAAGCACTTTATAAATATGAGGTATCATCATCATCATCTTATTCTTGTCCTTTTTGAGAGTGTGACTAAAAAGGATTCTGTGATAAGTCATTACTCTGGAATTACTTTGTTATATTTAGTTTTATATGGACCATTACTCAGGCAGATAATATGATTGCTTTTTTGTAATTGAGTAAAAGTATTAGCATTTAAGCTCATTTTCTATTGAATCACTGAAAGTATCTTCAAGAGTAAACAAGACAGATTCCCATGTAGTCTTGGATTCTTAGTCTAGTTCTGCATGTTTTGAAAACTTTTCATTTCATGTATTTTGGACATTATGTATATTTAGTATGGCGTTATGATGTGATGATGATGATTCTTATTGTTATCTGATCCTTCTCATTTTTTAATGAGGCAGTCCTGGTACAAGTTGCTACCTTGCTATTATTCAACATTCTACAATCTGTAACACAGGATAAAGTGGGTGATTTTTATAGTTGATTGACAATATTCTCTGTTTGCTCACTGAAAACATCCTGTATAGTTATTGTTATTGTTATTGTTGTACTATTTGTAATCAAAGCTGGGAGAAATTACAGCTCATCTGACTTCAAGTACAGGGTTTCCTCCAAAATAGAATTATGCTGATTGATAAAATGTGTCCTGTGATATCAGATTTAGAAATCCTGAGGAGGAGAGGGACTAGGACATCAACTAGATTAGTGTCTGAGGGTAACAGCAAGAATGCCAGGCAGAGCAAAGATGGATGCCAAAAGTGAAATTAGACATAAAAAAGCAGGAGGATGGGATCTGCAGGAGAATTCTACCAAATTTTGAGTCCCATAATTCACAAATTATTCTCAAAAATTGATGAAGACCCCTCCTATAATCCTTTTATGAGACAAGTATACTATAGGCCAATTTCATTAACGGACATTAACTCAAAAATTTTAAACAAAATCCTATGAAACATTGGGATCAATTGGGATTATACCAAGAAGGTAGATATGGTTCAACATTAAGAAGACAATCAACACAATTAATCATACCAAAAACAACCAAAACTGCATGATCATCTCAATAAATTCAGAAAAAGCCTTTTACAAAGTGCAATACTCTTTTATGCTAAAACCCCTCCAAAATATAGGCATAGAGGGACTTTTTAAAAATATTAGAAAAAGCATCTATCTAAAGCCAAAGGCAAGGATCAAGTCTATTGGGTGATACACTAGAACATTTTCCAACAAATAGGGTATTAAACCAAGAAAGCCCACTCTCCCTATTATTACTTAATCTAGCAATAGAAATATGAGAAGAGAAATGAATTAAATAAAGATAAGTAAAGAGGAGATAAAATTCTCCCTACTTATTATTGATATGATAGTTTCCTCAAAAACCCTAGGGAATCAGGAAAGATACTAATTGAGAAAAATAATAGCTTTAGCAAAGTTACGGGCTACAAAATAAATCTTCAAAAATCAATAGCATTTCTATATAATAACAATAAAACACAAGAAGCAATAACATACAGATAAATTCTATTCCAAATAACTACAAAAATGCATAAAATATCTGAGGTTTAACCTCTCAAAGTGCACAAAAGAGTTGAATAGATTCAATTAGAAAGTACCCTTCTAATTTTTTTTAATCTAAATTATCCGGAAGAATATTCAGTGTCGATAGATGTCATGCCAACATAATAAAAATGGCAATTCTTTTAAAATTAGTTTGTACTTTTAATGTTATACCAATCAAATTACCAAGGGGATAATTTGAAGAACTTGATAATTATAATCATAAATTCATTTGGAAAAAGAAAATATCTAGAATATTAAGAGAAATAATGAAAAGAAGTAATGAGGCATAGTACTTCCAGACGCCAAACTACATTATAAAACAATGATCATCAAAAAACATCTGGTATTGGTTAAAATGTAGAAAGATTAATGAAGTAGCCTAGACAAGAGAGATTCAGAAAAAAAAAATAAAACAGTAACAAAATGTTTGATAACATGGAAAACATAAATTACTTAGGAAAAAAACTCACTCTTTATTCATAATTGCTGTCTAAACTGCAAAGCACTCTGGTAGAAATTAGGCTTAGATCAACAATTTATACCACATACCACAATTAATTCTAAATGGTTCTGATCTTACTATGAGAAATTATATTATTAAAAAAATTTAGAAGAGAAACGAATCATACATCTCTCACATCTATAATAAGAGAAGATCCTAACCAAATAAAAGCTAGAGGGAATTATTAGAAATGAAAATATCTTTGATTATTGAAATTGAAAAACTTCTATCCAGAAAATATTAATGCATCTTGTATAAGAAAGGAAATGTTCAGATGGGAAAACTCATTGTATCTAATTTCTCTATTTGTATACAAGGGTGTGGCATCTGAGATAAATATATATATATATATACATACATATGTGTATACACACATACACATGTATATATATATGTATATATGTATAATGTGTGTATACATAGATATATACATTCCTTAATAGATCAGTGGTCAAAGATATGTCTAAATAGTTCTCAAAACAACTGCAAAGTATTCACAGCCACCTGAAAAAAAATGCTCCAAATCTAATAATAAAAGAAACACAAATCAAAGCAATCCTGAAGTTTTACCTCATGCCCTAAAAATTGGCAAAAATGGCAGCAGCCAATGTTGGAGAGCTTGTGGAAAGATAGACACACTAATCTATTATTGTTGGTGGAGTTGTAAAATGATACAACCATTTTGGAAAGCAGTTTGGAATTATGCAAAAAAGTGACTAAAATGAACCAAAGACTGCATTATTGGTCTTGTACTCCAAGGAAGCCATCAGTTAAAAAAAAATTCCCCATATATTCTGAAATATTTATACCAGCACTTTTTGTGATAGCTAAGTTTTGGAAATAATAGATTCCCATCAATTGGGGAATAGCTAAACAAATCATGGTAAATTAGTATAATGAAATATTACTGTGCTATAAGAAATGGAAAGAAAACAGCACAAAAGTAAATATAACAAAATTATAAAGCTCAAGTTTTAAAGGAAGAAAGATAAGGCACCCCCAACCTACTCCCCTTTTGTGGAAGTGGGAGGTCTACAAGTGTTAGATGTTGTACATTTTCAGATTTTTTCAGTGGATCAATCAATTGTACTGACTTAAAAAAATACTCTATAAAAAATTCTATTTTGTCATATAAAATAGCTCTGTGGGAGCCAGAAAGACAAAGGAAATTTAACAGATGAGGAAACTGAAGCTGTCTACAGGGAAAAAAAAAAGTGTGTGTGGAGTGTGTGTGTGTGTGTGTGTGTGTGTGTAGGGGGGAGAAATCAGCAATTTCAACTAGAATTAAATTTATTAATTTAGATCCAATATGAGAAAGCCTTCAACAGAGGAACTCACAATCATTAATGTTAAGACATTTCTAGGAAATCTTTTGAGTGAAGTAGATAAGTAGAACAGAGAGTACAGGGATCCATTCAGGAAGACCCAAGTCCTACTTCTGATACTTAGTAGCTGTGTAATACTGGGAAAGTCATTGAATGGGTGTTTGCCTCCATTTGTTCATCTGTAAAATGGACACATAATAAGCACTGTATTAAGTGTTAACTATTAATATCTCCTCCCCTTCCCTTTCCTAGGATGACAGATTTAAGACTGGAAGGGACTTAGAAGTTACTAGTCCAACCCCTTCATTTTACAAATGAGAAAACTCTTAGAGGTTAAGTGATTTGCCTAGGATCATACAGCTAGCATCTGAGGCTACATTTGAACTCAGGTGGACTAACCATTAGTGATCTGGAGTGGTATAATATTTAAGGGAAGCTTCTATATTGTATGCTTTAAATCTGTGGTCCCCAAACTTCTTTAATTGTATAACAAGTAGTTAAAAAGTTTTGACCAGTCATCTGGATATACATATTTTTATTTAATTACTATATGAACCTGGACAAGTTGATGCCCCAAATCACTCTCTAAGACAATGGATGCAGAGAAGTCATTGATCTACATCGGTAGATGTAGAACCTTATCTAGGAAGTTCCTTGAACCAATGACATCATAGATCTAGTACCTGTTCCTATGAATCTTATATGTTCCCACTGTATTAACATATTAGATACAGTTTTTTAAAAATTAAGTTTTTGTTTAAAAAACATTTAAAAGGTTGATATAAAGAAAAAAATATTTTAAAAATATTTTATTTCATTTAACAGAATCTAAAATATTTTATCTGCAGTAAATAATGTTAATAGCATTTTAAGTAAAAAATTATGATCAAATATGCTTCATTCTTTTTGAAAATAATTTTTTAACATTTTGTAATATAGCAATTCAAAAGTCTGGTTTGAAATTCAATTTATTTCCATACTTGTTTTTTAAAAGGTTGTTGCTGCTGAAAAGACAGCACACAAAAATAGGCAGATCCCAATTGAAAAGGCCTATAATAGGGTATACGTAATCATAATATACACTGTTCAATCTTCTCCACCAATTATGCAAATCTTTCTGTTGAAATTTGACTAGTAAAATTCTCACTTTCCTAATGTCCGTTAATTATTCTAGCAAAGGCTATTTTTCCTTATTTCTTTATCCCAAAATACTTTTAAATGTTTTTAATAAATGGTCCAAAATCCACTAGAAATGCTCATTTAAAAAAAATAAGTTAGAAAATGTTGTTTCTAAGATTTTTAATATGCAGGTGTCAGTTTTTATAAGTGACACATTTATACCATTTTGGGTAATAAAACATTGAATTTTTCAGTATTTTGTTCATTGTAAAGGTATCATGCAATCGGCTAATATCTCAGTATATAATAAATTTGGAGTGACTTTATTAACAATAGTGGACTTAAATATGTATTTCAAACAATCTTTTTTAAAAGTGTAAAATTTTTTTTTAGCCAAAACCTTCCCAGATTTAACTAAATGAAGGATTCTTAACTTTTTTACATGTCATGGACCTTGTTGAGGCCTATCCCTTCTCAGGATAATGTTCTTCAGTGTATAAAATAAAATAATGCATAGGATTTCAAAGAACCCTATCAAATTGAAATATAGCCATCAAAATATTTTTAAAGACTAATTCACAGTCTCCAGGTTAAGAAGCCTGAATTAAATTACCATCTTATTTTTGCATAATGTGACTGAGGAAGAGCTTATATTTAGGAGCAGAAAAGTCTGCTTGCCATTTTCCTGTTCACTTATGTTCATGTTATCAATATTTTGTTAAATCCAAAGTTCATAGAAGTCTTTTTTAAAAGCTACTTGTTCATTTTTTGAGGCTTAGTTTAGTTAAAACTCAAAAAATATATGTATTTCACAAAAACCATTTACTTGGGCTGCAGTCTATCATAATAAACCAATAAACTGAAAGTGAATGAATGAGTGATGAATAACTCCACTGTGAAACTTCCTCCCTTTTACTCGCCCCGAGTTGGGGAGCTCCCATTCTTCCCACAGTATTCCTTTCATATTGTAAATGACATGGCCATCTCACATATGGACTAAATGAGACTATTAGTATCAATCTTCATATTAAATAGTAGTAAAATTAATTTTTTCATATGTTTTAGAAGAAAAATACAAATACAAGTTCTGATGTTTTCCAAATAATATAAATATAAATACATGCTTCCTCCCTAGGGATCATTTTATATATACATTTTATATACTCTACTCTGGAGACCACTTCAATATATACCCGATTTTTAAACCTCTTCCATTTGTAGGGTGAGGGTGGGTAGAGGCAAGGAAATAGAACCTCTTTAAAAGACATTTAGTCTTTGTACAAAAGTAAATGAAGTACTGTAACCAAAATATAGGTCTCGTGGAATTTTTTCATGTGTAAAAAAATAAGGAAAAATAGCCTAATCTTAGAGAGCCATTTTGCCTTAAAACCAATTAAGGTTGGGAGCTGAAGGAGAAGAGATCCTATTAAAATCAAGTCTTGATAAATTAGAGATAAATCAAGTTTGATAAATTGCCCCAAACAAAAACATTTGAGAAGAATCTAGGTGGACATTTGTATAATAATAGCATCGAATTCTTGGCTAATAAAGAGTTAAACAGAGATCCATTTTTGATTCATCCTTAGTTGCTAAAACTCCTTCTAAAATGTGTTAGTCCATTTTCCCAAGTACAACGTAGTGAATGAACTTAAACAAAACTTTCTGTAGTAATCTAGAATCTTTCCATGCTTCTGGGTAGTTTGGACATATGCTATCGTTGTAAAAACAACCAAACCAAACCAAAAAACTTGCATTGTTCCTACACTAGAATCTGAAACTTATCTTTTTTTTTTTTTTTTTTTTTTTAATAAGGCCTAGATAGAAATTTGATTTTTTTGTCATCATTTGCTGCCTTTTGCTGGGCCTTGCTTCTTGTAGAACACTTTTCAACTGAGGACTTTTTCATTGCCCAAGAAATACTCGTTCGCTCATTGATTGCTTTGAAAAGTAGATTATAGGTTGTTGTTTCTTTTTTAATGAGTTAAACCATGATTCTAATTAATTGGTTAAGTTTTACTGTAAAATATTAAGCCTTACTTCTTTCCAAGGTCTCTGTGATAAACGATTATGTCAGTTTCAGTATTTTCATTTTCCAAAAGGAAAAACTGAGATATCTGGAATTAGTAGAGAAAAAAAAGTAGCTACAGCATAACTTAATATATTTTATAAGCCTAGTTTTTGATGTGGAAGCAAAAGGCTTTTTGATAAGATGAAGTGTGTGTGTGTGTGTGTGTGTGTGTGTGTATGCTTTAACCTGAGATCCTAGTTTGTATCTTTTTTTCTTTCAGTTTTCCTTTTTTGTTTATTTTGAGGCTAGAAAACACATTTACAGATAACCAATTTGTGATGAGGTTAATTCCTGAATAATTAAGAAAGGACAATTAATATGGGTAATTAATATAGGTATTCAAAGCATTTCATTTTTTCCCCAATTCCCAATATTCCCCAAAATAAGTATTTTACAAGAGTCATAATTTGAGTACCTATTTAATTCCATTTAAATCAACTTTAGCTCTACTACTAAAAAAACCATTTAATATTTTCCCCAGGCAACATGTACTTATTCCCTATCTTTATAATATTTTCAGGGACCCACATAATTAAGATCAGCAGTATCTACAAATGTAAATAGGCAGACCTCTATATTCTCGTACTCATCCCTTGCAATAATAGAATGAAAATAAATGAAAATGTAGATTGTATTCCAAGTTGAAAATGAATGTGTGTTTTTACCCCCCAAAAAATGTTTAAAGGATGTTATTTCTTGTATTTTCTTTAAAAAATAAGAATGGGAGGGGGCAAAGAAGCCATGTGTTGAACAAGATTTTGAAATGTCCCAATATCACATTTGGCACACATAAGGGCATATTCAGAATCAGCATTAAATAATAAATAACACAGTAAAATGCTTCAAGATTAGAAATATACAGTAATTGCTTACAGAGAGGAAAAAAACCTGTGATAGATCGTATGTCACACATATGTGACAACTTATGATGATGAAGCCTTTCCAACCTCCAGTGCTTAAAGTAAAGAGCTATATATAATTTAGTTAGTAAAAATACATCGCAGTTATAATAATATGATAATAGTGGAACTTGGCAGTGGAGAAACTAATAAATACTACACTTCTGAAATGTGACTTGACTCCAAGTACATGGTATTTTACGGTGTAGTTAAGTATGTGGCAAGACATGCTAGCCCTCGATTTTCTTTTTGTCTTTCCAATGGAAAAGTCAAGTTCTTTGTTTAAGTGAGTACTGTGGGGATTTTTTTTTTTTTTTTAGTAAAAACAAGGAGCTAAAGAATTCCATTCCTTTTTGCCAATTTATTCCCCCCCCCCCCAAGGCAAATTATCAATTAATGGGGAATTAAATAGCAAATGCTACATTGCTATTTTCTTCTCCTTTTAACTTGAGTTACTTTGGTAATTTCTAGCTAGTGCTACAAATCAAAGTGAATTAAAACTTGGGCTATAGATTTGAAAGATACTACTACAAAAATAAGGAATATTCTTATCCAAAGGCACTATGATGTTCCATGAGCAATTGGATTCAATAAGCATTTGTTGTCTGACAGATCTCTTTATCAAAAGCTTGTATTGTATTGAGGAAAATAATACACCCAGGGATGAATAATTATAAGGAAAATATGTACAGAGAATGGGGGAGTCACGAAAAAATGGCAGAAGCAGGAAAAGCCTCCTGTAGGAGATGGCACTTGAGCTGAGCCTTTAAGGGAAGTAGGGATTTCAAGAGGCAGAGATGAGAAATGAAAACATGGAAAAACAAGTGTGATGGACTAGGCAAAAGCCCGGAGGTGGGAAAGTAGACCAAAAGGCTTAGCCTAAATTTATATGCTTAATCTCATTGTTGTAGATTTTCAAAATATCCTTCTTATCTCTGAATACTTTTTTACTTACTATTTATTTATTTATTTATTTATTTGGTCTCTCTTTTTTTATTTTCCTTAATCAAGCTCTGGATCCATTTGTGGCTTAGTTGATGGAATTCAGGGCCATACTTCTTTGGCTCCATCCAACATGAGCCTGAAAATCACTTTTCTCTGGGTTTTCCCTCTTTCCTTGGGGAATGATATTTCAAAGTAACTTGCTTTTCTAGCATAGGAACATGTGGAAAAGTGGTTGCTTAGACAATAATGATTTTCAGACTATTTCTGACCATCATCCCAGGGCAGCAAGCGTTTTCCAGTTCTCTGGCAGCTCTTCATTTGCCCCAGACAAATACACTTGAGAAGAATCTAGGTGGGCATTTGTATAATAAATAGAGTATATTAATAAACAACAACAGAAAACTGTGAGCCCTTTTAATCACTAGCAGACTTAATAACACTCTCATATCACCAATATCTAATAAAAGACAGCCAGGTAGAATAGTGGATAGCACTAGGACTAGAGTCAGAAAACCTGAGTTCAAATCTGGCCTCAGACACTCTTACTAGTTATGTGAGCTTAAACAAGTCATTTCACCCTCATTTACCTCAGTTTCTTCACCTATAAAATGAACTGGAGAAGGAAATGGCAAACCATTTCAGTGTCTCTGCCAAGAAAACCCCAAATGGTATGGCAAAGAGTTGAACACAACAGAACAACAATATTTATTAAGCACTTAATTTGTGCAAGACCCAGAAGGGTAGAGGGAGAATAGTTGAATAAGGGAAGATTGATGGAGGAGGAAATATGTAATTTTGCTGTTAGAATCTATTGTGGAATGAACATCTAGAAATGGAGGAGGTTGGGAAACAGATCATAAGCCTAGCTCTATCTTTCCCAAAAGCAGAGCAGCTAATCCTGCTTCACTCACCTTAGTGATTATTTTATCCTGGAAATGATGAGAAACCTAGGGACAAATAATGGCTTCCTCCTCGAATCTGTGATAAAGCAAAGGAAATCAAGGCTTCCCAAAATTCTGGGAAGGCTGACATTAAAGACGGAGAAGGATCAATAGAATCTTTGGAACTAAAAACAAGGAAATTCAACTTAGGAGTGATAAGAAAAGTTCAAAAATGAAAATCTGGAGGTATTAAGATAAAAATAAAATAATCCTTGCCTTCCAAGAGCTTGCCTTGTATGGGAGAGACAAAATGTATATAAACTAATTATATAGTAATTTGGGGACTCCTGGGAAGGGGAGGAATCAGAGAAAGATGACATTTATAATGGATTTTTCTGCAATATTGGAGTTGGTAAACACTCAGTCAGAAGTTAAATTAGGAACAAATAAGCATCTCAATCTGTTTTTTCCATTGTGGCCTGCTAAAGGGTCAAGGCCCAGTTAGATATGAATTTAGGAAATAGGACAGCCTCCAGAAGTTACTTCTTTACTTAGAGTTCTACTTTAGAGTTCTAGCCGTTTTCCCACAGCTAGTGAATGGAACTCAGTCTGGTCTTCATAGCTTCATTAGTATATCCTTGGAGCAGGATTAATGGCAGACCTATTCCATTGATCTCCGATCCTCCCTCTCCATCTTGAATTCCTTGAAATTCATCAAATAGCTGTGCCCTCTATAGATATCTTTTATAATGTAGGTTTAATTCTTTCCTTTGACTTCCCTGGGTCATTAAGCCAACTCTGCAAATTGCAATGGGCAACAGCAACTATATGTTTAGTAAGGTTCAGGATCTTTATAATTCAGTACAAGAAAACACAAAACAGATTTATTGAGATGACATTTTAAATTCAATTCAATAAACATTGAGTATTTACTATTGCCAGGTACTGTACTAAGTGCTTTTTCTATTTACAATAAAGAAAAGCAATCACTGAAAATGGAAAAGAGTCCAATAGAACACTTGTGCAATTAGGTACTGGGCATAACCAGGAAAGCCTGGAAGGGTTTACGAAGGTTCTTATCTGAGTCCACCAGAACCTAGAATTCAGGAGAGGAAGGAGCTCAGCTTGGGGCCTGGCATTGATTCATAGCAGTGGAAGACATGGAGAGAAAGACTCCTGGGGAATTGCCAACTAATTAATGATTAAACTCCCAGAAAGCGGGTAAGGGGTTTTTGGTTGTTCCTGGTGGTCTATCTCTTAAAGAATGACTCAGGGGAGTTGACCTTTCCCTGGGGCTCCTCCAAATTTTGGTCTAGGAGGTCTTTATCTTATCTCAGGTTGTTTACAATTCTGGCCTGAACTCTGGCTCTTCTCATATAGTCTCAGCCATATCGGCTGGGTCAACCCCAAACATTAGACCTATCAGATAGGTAAAGCCCTGTCATATAGACATTCCCCATGTCTTTTTAACCTTCCTTCTCTCAATACTTTCCCCCTTTATCACCACCAGCTCAATGAATTCTCACTCTTATTTTCTATCCCTATTTCTTCCCTGAACATTGTTCCACATCTTTACCTCAAACCCTGCTTCTCCTTCAGATCTTCCTAGATATGTCAATTTTATCACTAAATCCTCAATCTCCCCAGCTTGGAACTTGGAAGAATTGAAGCAGTATTGAGGGGAGTTAGGGATATCTGGGTTCAGATCCTAAGTCTGATACTCACTGGGTGATCATGGGCAAATCTTTTAACCCCTCAGTACCTCAGTTTCCTTATCTGCAAATAGAGATAATAATATTGCACAGGGATTTTATGGATCTCAAATGAGATAAATCAGTCAATAAGCACTTATTAAGTTTCAGCTATGTTGAAACTGTTGAGGACCCAAAGATACACAAGAAAAGCAGTCTGTCTTCTCAAGGAGTTTATATTCTAGGTGATACAGTGGATAGAGCACCCATCTTGGAGTCAGGAGGACTTGAGTTCAAATCTGGCTTAAAATGCTTACTGTCTGTATAATCCTGGTTACGTCTCTTAACCCTGATTGCTATCCACCCTAAAAGAGAAACATTCTTGGGAGATCGTGTATATAAAGTGCTCATTATTTTAAACTCCTCCATCCTCCTTATCTCCATGCCTAATGGTTATAAAGTCCTCTATTTATAATTTCTCTTAATTATTTGTTCTGCCTCCTCCCTTCCTACACTAGTCTTTCCTATATATTGTTGAGGTTAATCTTCAAAAACTTCTAAAACACAGCTCTGGTTGCCCTTGTCTATCTTCATTCAAAAACTTTTGGGGGCTTGCCCACTGAATAAAAGTCCAGCCTTTAGGCATTCAATGACCGACTCAATCTTCTCCCACCTTCATCTAACTCCACATCCTCCCAGACTCTGATCCAGATTCATTCACCTACTGATTCCACAATTCCATCATTCCACAGACTCCACCTACTTTTGAGCTCCTGGAACATCTTCCACTATTTTCTTCATTGGCTGATAATCTTTCTTGTCTTTTTAGGTCTCTCTTTAGTGCTGTCTCCACCATGAACAATGATAGTAGCTGACATATAGAGGCAGCAGGGTCCATAGTGTAAAGCACATGGGAATCAGAGGAGCTGGGTTAGAATCTCCTCTTTGTGTGGCAAGTCAGTAACACTTCTGGTCCTCAGTTTTTCCATCTGTAAAATGAGGGGACTGAATGGATAGACTCTTAAGATTCCTTTTAGATCTAAAGTTATGATCCTATTTCTCCAATGGTGCAGTAGATAGAGTGTCTGCCTACAGTCAAGAAGACTCCTTTTTCCCCTAATCATCCTCAGAGGCTTACTAGTTACATGACTCTGAACAAGTCAATTTATCCTATTTGCCTCATTTCCCTCATCTGTAAAAGGAGCTGGAGAAGGAAACGGCAAACCACTCCACTATCTCTGCCAAGAAATTTCCAAAGGGGGCCATAAAGAGTAGGATGTGATTAAACCAAAACAACAAATCTCTTACTACAAACTCTTTAAGTTTAAAACCATGGGCATTATTCTCTCCCTCTTGCAGATGAAAGCATGATGTTTAAAGCCTGTCACACTAGTAATAAGCATTAAAGAGAGGACTAACTTGCAGGTATTTCCTGATTTCAAAACCAGGACTCCATTCAATAAATTCTGCTACATTCTCTGGTCTCCCTCCATCTTGCTCCAAAGGTGGAAGTAATTTAACTCACCTCAACTCTTAGCATTTTGTTAGAACATTCTGATTTATATAGCTACTTGTCTATATTATTTTTAAATTTCCCATTAAACTTGGCTTCCTCACCCCCCACCACCTCCTGTCCCTGAGTTTGGGCATGAAATTGTTTATCGGAACCCAGTTGGCAGACCCAGTTTGTGTGAAGCAATCAAAGACGGGGTGTGGGGAGGGGTGGGGGAAGAAGGTATCTCTTGAGTTAAAGGGTCAGGCAGAACAAGCAACTAAGGGAGTTGAATCTCAAAGAGAATATAATCACAAATCAAACAGTCTTCCAGCTGTGTGGGAAAAGTTCTTTTAGCCTGTTTTGTTTTGGTCTTGTCTACCTCAAATTCCAACAGATTGAGATAATGAGTGCGTCAGTAGCCTTATCTTCCCATACCAAATAAGCAAAAAATAAAAAATAAAAATGTGTTTCATATGCCTTAGCTCTGTCTAATCCATTCATTTAGGTACTCAGATCCAATTTAATCAAGAGTTATATTTGTGTATACTACATTTGTGTAATTTAGCATAATATTACACCAAATTTGTGTGATTATTTACATTTATAGGTCTCTATCGATTCTTTTTCTGAATTGAATTAAGTCGAATATAATAAACCTTACTACACTTAAAACTTTTTTTATATTTTTTCTTTAATCTTTGTTTTCCATTAAACACACACACACACACACACACATATGTCAGGCAACTCTGCAGAATGTATGCCAGCAGGGGAGGTAATTTTTGATCGTCCTTGGCCGATATATAAAGTATGAATGTTCTGTCTTTAGTGACCTTTTGTCCTTCCAATCATATCTCTTGGGTGTGCTTTCCCCTAGTTTCTGACTACTCATTTAACTTCATGATCTGACTTTCCAAAATCTCCAAAATAACACTTCACAAAGCTGTTCCTCAAGGATATTCTTCCTTTGTACTAACCCAAACTGTACTCTCTTAATCCTTTAGTACAAATTATTGTGGAGAATTAACCTCATTAAAAATTTCATACTAAGGTGTGTATTGCTGACAGGGTTATCCATCAGCAATAGGAATTTTGCTTTAAAAAAAAAAAACAAACCTAAGAACCTAATTGAGTCTCTAGGTGGTGGATTGAGTTAGAGATTTTTTTAATCAGAGGTTTTCCTGTTGCTTGCTCCTTTCCTTCCCTAAGTAGTCCTAATTTTAATATCAGACTTATCCTTCCCATTCTCTTCTTTTCTTTTCTTCTTTTTCTCCCCGTCTCTCTCTCCCTCTTTCCCGCCTTTCCTCTCTCTCTCCCTCCTTCTTTCTCTTTCTCTGTCTCTCTGTCTCTCTCTGTTTCTATCTCTTTCTCTGTCTCTCTCTCTCTCTCTCTCTCTTTCTGTCTGTCTGTCACTGTGTGTGTCTTTCCCAGAAGAGAACAGGTCAGCAGGTTGATACTGTATTTCTGAAAGTCTGATAATGTCTACTGTATATTGGGTATCCTGACCCAGTCATCCCCAACCAACAGACTATTTATTCTCTTCAAATTTTCCATTACTGCATATTGGGAATAAAGTTGGTTACTTCCAAAAAAAAAATCCCTTTTCTTTCTGCGACACAAGAAAGGTGAAAGGTCCCAGACACACAGGAGAGAATGTAGAACATGTTTGTGATGGAAATGATGAGTGTAGGGACCCTTATTCAGTAACCTAGAAGGAAACATACATCTCTGCCAGTGTCCAGAGAACTGTAGAGGGGAAACACAGCAGGTGAAGGACTGATTTATTTGAATAGAGAGGTGATTGGGTAGTGGGGAGGAGTACCTTTTCAGAGCACATTTTCACGTAGCAGAGAAAAGTAAGAGCAGTTTCAAGTAAAAACCAAGGTAAGGAGAGTCTTGAGGCAGGGAGAAGAAATTCTTGCAATACTCCAGGTGAGAGTGGATATGGACCTGGGCCAGGATGATTGCTGCATGAGTAGTAGGATGTATATGAGAGGTATTGTGAAGATAGAAACACAAGATATATATAGATATATATGGAGAGAGAGAGAGAGAGAGAGAGAGAGAGAGAGAGAGAGAGAGAGAGAGAGAGAGAGAATACGAAGTTAGAGAGAATGAAGGGGAAACTGATATTGCAAAAGTGGGGGTGTATCTCTCAGTGGTACCACATAGTACTTTCAGAGACCACAGTTAGCTACCATTATTAAGAGTCAAAGTCTTCCTCATGATTGGTTTTTCCTTGAGAACAAACCTGAAGTTTCGAGGGAAGGGCAGGAACAGTGGAGCAGGCTAGAACTTGTTATAATTCTTGATTATAGACTTCAGATATTGTACCCTGGTGTTGTTTTTGTTGTTTGGTTGTTTCAAGCATGTCCGACTCTTCCGGGCCCCATTTAGAATTCTCTTGGCAGAGATACTGGAGTAGTTTGCCATTTCTCTCTCCAGCTCATTTTACAAGTGAGGAAACTGAGGCAAACAGGTTAAGTGACTTGTCCAGGGTCACATAGCTAGTGAGTATCTGAGGCTAGATTTCAACTCAGAGAGATGAATCTTCCTGACTCTAGACCCAGAGCTCTATCCCCTGCACCATCTAGCTGCTCAATGCTATCCTGTAAATTTATGCCTTTTATGTGTAAAACGTGTTTGTTTATAATTTATAGTTAAGACCTGGATTTGAGGCAGTTAGGTGGTGCAATAATTAGAGCACCAGTCCTGAAGTCAGGAGGACCCTAGGTCAAATCTGATCTCAGACACTTAACACTTCCTAGCTGTGTGACCCTGGGCAAGTCACTTAACCCCAATTGCCTCAGCAAAACAACAACAACAACAACTAAAAAGACCTGGATTCAAATCTCATTTTTACCAACACTATGATCTTCTTCAAGTCACTTCCTCTGAGTCTGTCTCTTCAATTCTAAAATGGAAATAATACAAATACTACCCCCTGCAAAGAGCTGTGCGGTCTCAGTGAGGTAACCCATGTGAAGCACTATGTAAACCTCACTTCTTATTAATATCATTCCTGAAATGTTTCATGCGAAGTTACGGCATTTTCCAATAAAACCAGAGAGCAATCATTGAGTCATTTGGCGACTCCTTTGCGAGCAGGAGAAGCAAGCCTGACAAAAGTAACAACAATTTTGGGTAAGACTAGGTATTTGTATGGGGGGGGGGGGGGGGGGGGGGGGGGGGGGGGGGGGGGGGCCATGGCCAGTTCGGACTCCTTCCTCGGATGAGTAAGAATGAGGATTCAAATCTCAATCATGAAATAGAAATGAACTCACTGGAAAATCGGATGCCGAGCCCATGAACTGTGACTCTGGTGGTTAAAAGAACAAGAACCCACAAATGGTCTGACTTGGCTGCTCTTCGCCCAGTCTCTGACCTTTAAATCCTCACCAAGACTATCGTCTTAAGTCGCTGGTAGGAGAAATGGCCCATTTCGGAGACTGTCTCCCCGCTGCTCGCAAACACGTTCTTTTCAAACAACTTTCGCTTTGAATCCCTAATTAAAGCCAAAGTTTTCTTTTAATTTTAAAGGCTTGTCCTTGGACTAAAATAACACGGAACATTTTGAAACACGGATCCAAGCTGCCGTAGCTACATTTTCTTTCAACCACAGAGCCTGCGCGAGGGCCCCGCTTTTGCCAGACAGTCTCCGAGCTGGAGCTGGGGCAGCAGGGACCGAGATCCTGGATGCGGTCGCGTCCCCGGCAAGACGCGGCTGGTTTGGGAGCCGTTCCTCCCTTTGCTCCCTCTCGGGGAATGACTTAATCCCCGCGTAGGATCAAATGTCATGCACGTTGCCTTGCAGAGAAAAAAAATCAGGCGCACTTTCTCTCCCCCCTGCTCCTGCTGGCCCCTGCCTCGGAAGTGAGGGGCTCCGCTCCAGCGCCCCGAGTGCAAGCCGCGAGCCCGGGAGGGGCAGAGGGAGCGGGACCTTTTACGTGGGAGTTACCCAGACGTGCTTTCGCTACTAGGAACTGGAGAATAGCCATTCTGTTTTTTGTTTTTTTTTTTTAATAGCTGATAGGATGGTAGGGTAGGCCATCCCACGCCAATTCTGTAATAGAATAAAAATGGCTATTGTTTGAATCGTACTTTCACTTTTCTAGGGCATTCGCATCTGTTATCTTGTTCAAAGTCCTCAAAAGAACTCTTGAAAGTGTGAGCTCTATGGGTGTTCTCTTCCCACAGTTACTGATGAACACCCATTCGTGGGGTTTGGTGCATGGCGGCTACTAGGTGGCAGGGCTGGAGTCGGGAAAAGGAGGAGGCGGTGGAGTCATTTCAGGGGTGTCCGACTCTCTGGGAAGTTTTCTTGGCCGAGATACCAGAGTGGCTTGCCAGTTCCTTCTCCAGCTCATTTTACATATGGGGAAACTGAGGCAAACAGGGTGAAGTGACTTGTCCGGGATCACACAGCTAGCACGTGTCAGATTTGAACTCAGTCCTCCAGAAGCCAGGACTGATGCTCTATCCACTGATGGAGTAGGCTCAAATTTGACTTCAGACACTTAATTGTGGAATCCTAGGTTCATCACTTAGTCTCAACCTCAATTTCTTCAAATTAAAAAAAAGGGGGGGGATAATAATAGGAAGGTTATTTTGAAGATCACATGAAATAATATAACACTTAGCACAGTGCCTGGCACATAATAGATACTATATAAATGCTTCTTTCTTTCCCTTTCTTTCCGCTCCCTTTCCTTCCTTTTCTCTCCTTCTCCTTCCCTTCCCTTCCCTTCCCTTCCTTTCCTTTTCCTTTCCCTGCCCTTCCCTTCTATCGCTTTCCCTGCCTCTTGCTTCCTACAATGTCCATCTAAAGTTCTGAGTGCTTTCTTTCTGGAGATCTCTGAACATTGTATGAATATCAATGGCAATTGGCAATGGCAATGGGCAATCACGATCCCCTTATTCATATCATTTGACCATCCTACCTTTTTTTTTTCAGGTCATACTCTGGCTATATCCTTTACGCCATGTATCGATGAAATAATTACTGTTTTTTATATCCTACCTTTGCTGATGAGACAGTGGTGGTGGTGATGGGGGGGAGGGGGGACTGGCCCTTAGTTCCTGTCACATAGTAAGTGCTTGATAAATGCTTGTTGATTGAATGAGTGATTATTGATTTAAGTAGTTAGGAAGTAATTACATTGCTAATTACTGACAGACCCAGGAAAAGAACCCAGTTCTCTTGACTCTTGGTTCTCTGCTCCTCTTCCCACTCCCACTCTGAGTGAATATTTTATGCCTGTCAGGCATTTCCATCCCCTGGAATTTTTGAGCCATGTAGGATCTTTGCCCAATACAGGAGACACCCCAGATCCTTTATTCTTTCCGGGAAGACTAATGGTGAGTGACAAAAGTAGCTCTTCAAGGGTTGTTTCAGAAAGAAGGCATCTGACATGAAAGTCTTCACCCTGCACCCAACAATTCCAGGCCAATGAATATATTATCCCATCCCACTGAACTAGCTAATCAGGAAATGGTCCATTTAGGGTACCCAACAATTTAAAGAAAATTTCCTTGTCTATACTTTTCATTCCACAATTCTTGTTTTTATGGTACATTTATTATAAAAAGTGAAGCTCAAATAATCTAGAAAAATGTTTGTCTAAACCTTTTTGGAATAGACATTAGGTTTGTGATTTTAGGAAGGAAGGTTTTTGTTGTTTTTTTTTTTTTTAATGAATAATTCTCCATTTCAAACTTAAGCATAAATAGGATGATAGAATATCAGAGTTGGAATGGATTCCACAGACCATCTAGTCTTCTCACCCTGGCAGGTGATCATCCAACTCTCCTGGAAGACCTATCAGATAACATGGTCCATTTGACTCAGGGACCTTTCTGCTTACTAAGAAGCTTGTCTTTATATGAACTCTAAACTTGCCTGTCTTCATCTTCTACTCACTTTTACCCTGTGGAGCTGAGTAGAATGAGTCTGAAGCTTTCATTATGACAAGCTTTCAGATAATCTGAAGATACTTATCATCTTGAAGGCTTCTCTTTCCCCACCTAATAGCCCTTGCTCCTTCAACAGATCTCATATCTCATAATGATCATCAGTTCTTCCAAGTTTCTGATTGCCTTCCTCTGGATGAACTCTAGCTTGTCAATGTAACACCCAGAATGGAACTCAATATTCCAAATGTGGTCTGGCCAGGACAGAATATGGCAGGAGTATTCTGATTCTGGACATCATCCATATCTTTGCAGCCTGGGTTAGTATTAGTTTTTTTTGATGGCCATTTCACAGTGCTGACTCATATTGATCTTTCAGTCCACTAAAATACACAGGTCTTGGGGCAGCTAGGGGGTGCAGTGCATAGAGCACCAGTCCTGAAGTCAGGAGGTACTGAATTCAAATCTAGTCTCAGACATTTAACACTTCCTAGCTATGTGACCTTGAACAAGTCACTTAATTCCAGTTTTTTATATATATATATATATATATATATATATATATATATATATATGTATGTATGGTTTTGTCTCAAGAACCATGGTCATCTTATGACTTGAAAATTAATATTTTAAACTCAATTATAAAAGTTGACATTTATCCCTAGTAAATTGTAGCTTCTCAAGATCTTTTTGGTTACTGTCATGGGCTGTGTTATCTATAACTGCATGTTATCCAAAAATTTATGAGGCATGCCCTCATTCCAAATCATTGATAAATAGATTAAAGAGGTAGGGTTAAGGATAATCCCTGGAACACTTCACTGGAGACCCTCCTTTCAAGCTGATATTGACAAATTAATAACCACCCTCTGGATCTGGTCACTAAATCACTTCAAAATCTACTTAAGTACATTGTCATCTAGCCCAGAGATAAAGCCTGTAATACTCCAGATTATAGCAGAAACCTTGTTAAAATGTAATTGGGAGGGGGCAGCTAGGTGATGCTGTGGATAGAGCACCAGCCCTGAAGTCAGGAGGACCTGAGTTCAAATTTGATCTCAGACACTTTACACTTCCTGGCTATGTGATCCTGAGCTTAACTTAACCCTAATTGCCTCAGGAAAAAAAAAACGATTGGGAAATAAAATAAATAAAATACAATAGAATAATGTTAATATATGATTTTCTAAGTCAATATGAATCACAGGGAGTCTTATGTATGGTGTGTCTAATTGAGCTTCACCCTACCGCTCTAGCCCACAGTTTCTATCTTGTCCACAAACATAGCATAAGGGACTGATCATCAAATACTTACCTCAATGCCATTAGATATCTCCCTCTAACCAGACATATCCCTTCTTTCTTCAGTTACCTTTTCTGTGAGGGTGGGTCTGTAAAGACCTGTGGTTCCCATGAAGGGAATGCCTTCAGATACCTTTGAATCTTCCCACTTCCAGTGGTACCTAGTGCTTACTTTCTGGGAACTTACCCAGAATTATGTAACTTGGGATCCCCAATTTCTGATTTAGCAGTGAAAAACAAGGGCAAGTCTATCAGAAATTAGTAGAAAATAGTCTCCACATGTTCATCCAGTGACTCCAAAACGTCAGCTCCAGAGACAAGCTCATAGCTTGCATTTCTTCTTTAGAAAACTTCCTGCTCCTATCCTTTTACTGTTCTCTATTAGTGAATGATGCTAGTCCTCAATTTATATCAGTTCCCCATGTATCTTGGCAAGCAGATCTTTAACAAGAATACTTACAAAAAAAAAAAAAAACATTTTCCAATGAGCATCTCTTGTTATTCTAGCTTCAATGATTTTTTTTTCTGGATTTGAGAGTGGAATAGGGGAGAGACAGGAATTCTTTGCACCCAATGCCATTTCTGAAGTGACATAAGGCCCTACTTATAGGATGGGAACTTTAACTCCAGACAACAGAGCATGGGATCTTTTCAATGCTCAGAGCTCCCCAGAGGGACTCCACTGCAATATCACTCACCTCCAAGTCCTAATCAGAACCAGTCTGGTATGATACTAACTTGTTACAGAGGGATGACTATCTTCTATCCCTTCTTAATATCTTATTGCCATCTTGCCTGGCCTCTGCAAGCCTTTGAAGGGAAGCACTGAGCTACTGAAGGACTCTCTGGAGGCACAAACAAAAACAACCAGCCCTTGATTCCTCATCTCTGATCTTTTTCCATTCAGAAATACTACCTGTGTTTTATGACAGTGTTCACTGATTTAAATGGATAAGGCAAATTGGTCTCAGCACTGGATGAAGGAAGAGAGGCATGAGAGTTCACAGTCCAACAGTGTTTAGTGTGTGACTTAGACCACTGAACCATCTTGCCTCTCCTGCTGAGGATTACAAAGCTGCACAGACTTGTGAAGGGAGAGTATTTACAGAAGGACTATAGTCTTGATTCTCACCAGAGGTTCAGATGTGAGTTGGTTTCATTTGGGAGTGAAGGGGGAAGGGAGGTGAAAGTTTAGACTTACTTTATTTGAACCAGAATTTGCCCATCCCTAATTTATTGTGGCCAGTATAAGAAAAATTCCACATTCCTGTCCATCCAGCTTCCTCTCAAAGTATTGATGCAGTGTGGATCTCATTACAAGTCCATATTTGGTTTATGATTCTTGTTGAAGGCTCCATGGTATTCGGGAAGCTGGCTAGGATTAATGACTTTCAGAGCTAGCGTTCTACAGGCATGTGTGTCAGCAGCAATGGGAAGAATCAGAACCTGATGATCTTTTTCTGGGACTAGGAGCCAGAAACAGCAAATACAAGTCACTGACTAGATGTGGAACCTCAACTAGTCTGTCTCAATGTCTATAAAATGGGGAGAAGGGTCAGGTTCCATAAAACAAATGCTCTTGCAACCAAAACCATATTTTATTAATATTTATTTCTATGCTCCAGCCAACAGTAGAAACAATATTTATTGCATCAAAATCTCAGGATAGTAAAAGAACAGGGGAAGTTTTTCTATATTTAATATTACCTCATTCCATAAGGGGCTCATGTATCTATCAGTTAGTGTTTGTGAATTCTTTGAGAAGTCAAAGTAAAGCACATGTATATTTATTTTAACCACTGAAAACAAAAGATATGATAAATGATCCTATTAATTTTTTCTCTGAGAAGAGACATTCTACATTTTCCTCTGAGAGATGAATTAGTGAGAGACAAGAATACTAAAGTTTAGCAAAATGGAGCTAAATAATATGGGGGAAAATATAATAGCCAGGATAGCTAGATAGCTATCTAGAAAAGGAAAGTAGAGAAAGAAAAAGGGGGGAGAGAGAAACACATAGAAAAAGAAACAGGGAGAAAGTGAAAAGAGGTGGAGAAAGGAAGAAAGAAAGAGAGAGAGAAAGAGGAAGGAAGGAAGAGATGAAAGAAAGAAAAAAGAAAGAAAAAGGAGAGGACATTTAAAGAAAGTTTAAATGCAAAAGAATGCTAAATTAAAAAAAGAAGAAGTAGGAATGAGGAGAACAGGAGGATAGAAGAGATAATACCTAATGGAGAATAATCATCTGATTAGGGAAAAGTAGAGAAATAGGGATTTGGTGAAAGAACACTTTTGAAGCATAGCTTAAATTAGAACTGCCTAAGAGGGAGGGAAGAAAAAGATTATTAGTTTGAGATTAAGTCTCATTTTGTTTATTTCAGGATCAGACTCTGGAGTTTGGAATTGTAGAGAACTTATTAACAGAAGGAAGAATTTATTGAAAGGATTACTTGAAGGAAATGATTAGCTATCCATCCCTGAAGATCTCAACAAAGAAGGCAACTTCTTCTTTTAAGGATAGTTTATATTGTCCTCCCTGGAGGTGGAAAGTGATCTTCATTATAGCTTCTAATTCCTCTGCACCCTCTCCTTTAGTCTTTTCCTGTGGGTGAAATGCCCATCTGGGTTTATGATCGAATAGAGCTGATCGCCTTGACATTCTGGGTGGGTGAGTGTATGAGGAGAAAATTATTCAGGCATCAATAATCATTCATTGAGCAACTACTATATGTAGGAAAATTTTGGAAAAGTGTAAAACCCTAAGACATCCTTTTTTCCTTTCTTCCTCCCTTCCTCCCTTCCTCCCTTCCTTCCTTTTTCTGTTCCTCTCTCTCTCTCTCTCTCTCTCTCTCTTTATTCCTCTCTTCCTCCCTTCTTTCCTCCCTCCCTCCTTCTCTCTCTCTTCTAAAACGTTTACCTCACAGGAAGTGGGATGGAAGAAACCGACATGTATTGCCCATATGTGTGGAATCAATAGCATCAGGCTGTGGAGCATGAACTGGGGTTGGTTGTTGTGAACTGATAGCAGAATACAGACACCTTGCCTAAAGAACCTTGGTGCCAGTGTTGGGGGCTCATTTAGCTATCTCTCCCTTGGAAAGGGAAGAGGACCCTGAATGTATAAACAGAATTAGGATCCAGTGCCTTCCTGGCCCAGGTACTTGGATCTCCCAAATTGTAGGGGAAGTTCGGGAATCTATGTATGTCCATCCTTCAATCTTGACTTTCAAAAGGATTATGGGGCCCTTGGATAGCACTTCTGCATTGAGAGAGCTAGACAAGATAATTTCTGTTAATTGGAACTTAAGTAAATCACCCACTAAGTGGCAGGACTTCTCAATTTTACTTCTATTTCTCTTTCAATAGTAGGACTCATAGATCACTAGCCCTGAAGTCAGAAGGACCTGGGTTCAAATCTGGCCTCAGACACTTAATACTTCCTAACTGTGTGACCCTGGGCAAATCACTTAACCCCAATTGCCTCAGCCAAAATAAAAAAATTAGCAGGGCTCTAAAATAGAATTCAAAGAACAGTTTCTTGCTGCAGATTGGTGATGCGGGAGGTAAGAATCAGAGGAAGAAAGAGTTCTATGAGGAGAGAGATTAGGGACTGAGAGAAAAGGAATCTCCAGTTCTTTTTAATCCACGATGCACAGATCCTCTTGGAAACTTTGCTCTAATTTCCTAGTGTTTTAGTATGAGACATCGTGAACACATCCTCAATTCATCTGGCTTGGTTATTATCACTTTACCTGACAGGGTTCACAGTATGTATTGGAGCTCGTTTGTCTTTCCAGAATAATTCAGAATAATGATGATAATGAAGTTGATGGTGATGGTGGTAATTTTTATATAATGCTCTAAGGTTTTTAAAGGATTTTAAATAGATTAGCTCATCTGATTCTCACAACAGTCCTCGGAGGTAAGAACTATTGTTTTCTCCATCTTACAGATGAAGTTTAGAGAGATTAAACAACTTATTCCAGGTCATACAATTATAAAATATCTGAGGCAAGATTCAAACTTAGATTTTCCTGAGATCAAATTCTATCCTCTAAACCTTTGGTTCTTAAAGTGTGGCCCAGAGACCTCAAAGGGTCTCCAACACTCTTTAAAATAGATCTGCAAAGTCAAAATTATTTTCATATAAGGCTAAGACATTTTAATTGCATTTTCTCTGGTTGTTCTCTTCTCTGCCTTCAATGCTTTCCTTCTTCTCTAGCAGTTCCCAAATTCTTTTATATGCCAACTAAAATCCCACCTTCTACATTCCAGTGCCCTTCTTAATTCCAACCCTTCTTAATTCCAGTGCCTTCTCTCTTTTAATTATTTCTGTTTATCTAGCGTATAGCTTGCTTTGTACATATTTATTTGCCTGTTGTTGACTGGAGCCTCTTTTTTATTTCCTCAGTGCTTAGTGCATAATAGACATTTAATAAATGTTTGTTGATGGATACACAAAAGCCCTTGGTGGACTTTTTAAAGAGTATTAAGTATAAGGAGCAGCCAGGAGGCTCAGCGGATAGAACACCAGCCCTGAAGTCAGAAGGACCTGAGTTCAAATGTGACCTCAGACACTTAACATGAGTGAAAACTCAAAGATTAGCTAACTTTCCTTTCTACAAACCAGGGTTTCATAGAATTTTGGAGATAGGAGGGATCCTAGAAATTGTCTCCTCCAGCCTTCCATTTTACTGATGCCAAAAGAATAAGTGACTTTAAGGAAAACCCCTGGGGTCTCTTGTTGTCAGAGGAAGGCCTAAACTCAGAGCTGGCTCCTACTCTTACCTTTCAACCACACTTCCTTTCCTTTTTCCTCTGTCTCCAAATGGTCAGGAAAAGAAGTGAAGAGTGCTAGGGTCTAATGGAAAATTTTCTCGGCCTTTTTCAAGGAAAGAAATAATAAAATTACCTGGTAAGGCAATGGAGAGCAGTTTTTCCCAGTATCACCAGGGTTCCCACCTTTGGAGTGCTTATTTGCACTGGTTTGACCTACATTTTGGTACCCTAAAGTAGAGAAGTACTGATTTCTAAATAACTTTCACTTTTAATTCTCCTTGGGAGACCTTATGTACAGAGCATGAATCACTCCATGCTTTCAAACAGAATGATTTTTGTGTACAAGACATAAACTTTCATTTAGTTGGAAAAACATATTTTTTAAACTAAGTTTTTCCTGAAAATGCAAATGGCCTAACTTGTGGGGTATTCAGGATAGGTTGGAGAGGTATTTCAATTTTATTTTATTTTATTATTTTATTTTGGTAATTTAAAACTTCCTAAGTAGATTTTGCAAACTCAGAATGCCGTAGACTTTTCCTATACTTGCCACCAGTGAAAGAGAAGTTTTGTGGGAAGGAAATACTATAGAGGCAGAGAAATAGTGGCCTGCAATCATGACTAGTCCCTGGCAAAACTATAAAGCAGGTGAAATTGGTCTTTGTTTTCCTTCCTTCCTCTTCCTACCACCAGTTGCCTTTATGTGCCTCCCAATTTGGCAGCATCTTCCACTTGAATACTCTACCTGGGTCTGCTCTTCCCACTTTACCCACTATACCCACGTGTTTTCCTTTGTTCCCATAGTCAATCAGAAACCCATCCCTTTTTTTTCTGGCAGTTGGATTAAGTGACTTGCCCAGGATCTCACATAGTCCTTCTGATTTTAGGTTGCTCCACTTAGTGCCTCAGAGCCCTTTTTTCTACTTTCTTCAGGAGCTAATTCTCAGCCACTCAAATATCTGAGTCCTGGTTTATAAGGGCTTCCATATCAAATTTCCCTATTCCCATTGACATGCTAGCACCAGTATTTCAGGATCTCTGATTTCATTAGTGTGATATACTCTCCACTGGAGCAGGTCACAGCCCCTTCCACCATCTTTATGAGTTGCTGGGACTGAAAACATCTTTTATGTGGTTGCTCTTGCATTGGGCCTTGGAATTTCACCATGCTACTCCTTGAATCATAGACACAAAGTCCATTTTGGGCCCTGTACTTGCAGCTTTTGCTAAAGATTCAAATCTGTAATCTGAGGAGGACTTTAATGGGGGACATATAGGCCCATTTTAATAAGGGTTCTTCTGTAAACCCAGTCCTTCAAGCCAAAGAAGTGACTCAAGAAATCTGAGTCACTGTAACAGGCCAAGAAGACACTTTTGGGTGGAAAGAATTTTGTGTGTTCTTCATATCATACTACTAAGGATCTATTTTCTATTATAAGGATCCCAGAAGATGGTTTATTGATGGAAAAGACCACAAATTAACATTATGTTTTATTTTATTTTTATTTATTTTGTTCAAATATTTCCCAGTTCCATTTTAATCTGCTTCTGACCCCTCAAGAGTGTTGTGAGCAATTACTAAAATTGATTGTATACACATCTACCTCATCCTACTTAGGGCTCGTTGAACATGAAGGCAGAGCAGACCTAGAGCAGAGGGTTCAAACAAATTGCCTACAACACCTGTTTTCCTATTAAAGTTAGTGAACAACATCACCTCTTTTACTACAGAACTCTTTCAGACATGTTAAAATTGCTATTTTTTCCCCTTGGAATAAGGAGTCCATGAATCGTTGTTGGGGTTGAGGGTTTTTTTTTTTAATATTTTGATAATTGCATTTTAAAATAATTCAATTTCTTTGTAATACTTTATTTCCTGTGTTTAAAAACATTACTTGGAGAAGGGACCCACAGGATTCACATGACACAAAAAGGTTAAGAACCTCTTTTCTATGGGTTTAAGATAGCTCTCCCAGGTCCCCTATAGAAGAGATCTTATATATCAGCTGATCCAATCATTTCTTATCATGGGAGGAAATTGGTGACAGTTAAGTGACTTTTCCAACCTAATTAGTGGCAGAATCAAGACAAGAATCCAAGTCTCTAGATCCCCAATTCAGGGTGCTTTTTACTACTTTGGAGTTTTTTTTTGGGGGGGGGGGGGGGAAGGGAGGCTGTTAGGGCTGAATGAGTTACTTTTGGGGAAAAAAAAACATCCACTACCTGACTAATATTTAACCAAAACATACTCCAATCCTGAACCTTTTTGGAAGCCTGGGGAAAACGTTGGTTGCTTTTTTATAAGAAATGAAATGAAAAAAATGTTTTGTGTACCTTAGCACTTCCTGATTGGAGCTGGAAGAGAGCACTACTAATGGGTTGTTCCAAGTTGCTTCAGTTCTGGGAAAAGTGAGACCAGAAAAAAAAGAGGAAATCTTTCAAGAATCTTTTGTTAGGAAATTCCACCCACCCTCCCTACCCTACCATGTCACCCCTCCTTTTTTTTTTTTTCCCTGTGTGTTAGAGTTGAGAAGTCCATATGAGTTTGAGTCAGTTATAGAACTCTCCAAACCAATCCCATAAACTTCCCAAGGGTCAATCATCCACTACTAACTTTCTTTTTCCCAAGTGAAATTCCACGTTTCACAGAATAGCTCACAAGGATATATTATTTTCCATCTTCCTTAACCCTCGTCATACCGGATCATACTCTAGATGTAAAATACCTGGCCACTTTTGTGTCCAGAGAGGGATGGTTGGGATTGACTCCATCTCATCAGAGAAGCTCAATCTAATTTTTCTTTCCTTTAAATTGATTCATCCCGACCAAGGGGGTTCATCATTTTGGTCAGAAGAGGCGCAGTTTTAATGAAAAGTTCAGGCTCCTTACTTGAAAAATAGAATTTCTGGTAAGGGTTGGGGGGAGCCACTAGCAATCTGACCTGTCCCATGGGTCCGCTTCTTTTCCCCATTTGCATGGCAGCCACAGGGCTTTGGGATCAAGCTGTGAAAGGTATTTTTTTTTTTCTAGCAGCAGCAGCAGCATTGCTCTATTTGGCGGGCAGCTGGATCAGTGGCTTTGGAGATGCCTCTGGCTCTGTCATGTGGCTAGGCTGCTGATGAGTTTTCTGGGCCGCCTCATTTTTCCTGGATCCAGTTTCCTTGACTGTGCTTAGATTCAGAGGAATTTGCTTCTGCTGGAATGACCGTGGATGCAGTTTTGCATCAAAAATTAATGAAGCCTTAATGCATTTTCTCTGTAAAGACTAGTAGAAAGAGGAGAATGCACTGGGCTCTTCCACATGGTATGAATCTGTTTGTTGACCTTACAGCCACACACGTTTGAAAATGCATTCCATTAAAAAAAAAAAAAGTCTTCTTGGTGATTCAAACCATAATGGGAGGAAATAACTGATGGCCCAATGTACTGATAAGATGCATTTTTTCTCCCTTCTATGGTGAGCAGCCCTATCTAGATAAATGTTTAAAATGAATTGCTCAGAAAAAGACAATAGGTATATGACTAGTTAGCTGGTTTTGGCCAAATTGAAGATGGTTCAATCATCAGCCATCTTTTGGCTGGAATGAGCGTGTCTAAGAGTGAGCCTATCACAACGCATCTAATGAACTACGATAAAAGCCAAAATAGAAAGCATTATATGAATCAGTCAGAAATAACTAACCCAACTTAAAGACACAGCCAGAACTAACAAAGAAATCTGGCACCGAGAGACATCGTGGCTCCCATGACAAACCACCATCCCAACTCAAAGGGTTGGTTCCTAAGCTAATTCAGTAATAAAGCCCAGGAGGCAGCAAAGGGAAGATGGTTGTTTCAATGGGAGGGCACTTTTACATACAGGAGTCCCAGATTTATAAATTCAAATGAGTAACCGAGAGGAGAAGAAGGAATATAATACTTCCAGAACAAACAGCAAACTGACTTCGTTTTGCCTCCACGGTCCAGAGGAGCAGACAGAGCATGTAACCAGAATGGGCTTGAAATGACTCTCAGGAAATCAGGCACAGCCCCATTCTAGCCAGCGTGGTTCCCCAAACTCCAAAGTGAAAATTCGTATTCTTAATGTTGAAGCTATCAAGGCCAAACCCTGAGCTCTTGCTTTCTACTGATGAAGTAAACATCACTCAGAGATGTGGTCTCTGGAAATAATTGAGTTAACTCTTCTTATATGGCCATTTTTTGTTTTTGTTTTTTTCTGGAGACTTCTTCTAAAACCAATGGAAAGTTAATTCTTTAAGTGACTTTTTTTCTAACAAAAATTCCTTGAAACTTTGATGGTCATGCAGGTGACTGAAAAGGCTAAAAGAAATACTGTCCTTAATCTATTATAACCTAAGACCCAAACACCATTTATTTGTTGGTAAATCACCCCAGACCCATAAAGGTCATAAACACTGCTCACTTGGCTAAATGGAAATATTTATGTTTGGATCTCAAAAAACATCTTATGAATCATTTCGGTGTCTTAAGTTGAGGGTGCATAGTAAATTATTCCAAAAATTATGGTAGCCAAATGTCACTCCCTCCAAAAGTTTGTGTAATATCTATTTATCTGTGGGCAGATGACTGCTATGTATAATCAGAGGCAGACTTTGTCAAGTTAAGTCTAAGTAAACACAGCTGAACATAAGCAAGTTGGACTAAAGGTTTTTTTTGAACTCTGCCAAAGCTCAGAGCATATGACCTTGGAGAGGGTAGCTTTTTTTTTTCCTTCAGAGCAATCTGCTTTCAATGAAAGAGAGAATTCTTTTTGTTTCAAATTAACAAGTGTTGATTAGTAGCTTGTTCTAATTTTTAGATGCAAGACAAATGAACCATATGCACGCGTCTCACCAAGAGCATCCTTTCTAAAGGATTGCTGTTGTTTTCCTGGGGAATCAGGGTTAGGGATGCCAGAACCACTTCAGTATTCCAACCCTAACTACATGAGGTTTCTTTCTGAAAGAAAGGATCCTTTCTTGCTACTCCCAGGCCATTTCAACAAATTAAAATATGGCACTATCTACCTAGTACTTCTGTGTGACTTTTCCCTTCTTTAAGTGGTATTGGATCCGAAAAGGGAAAATCAACTCTATATACTGATTTGTTTTTAGATTTTCAAATGCAATTCTGATTTTCTGCTTTACTACTTTCCAAAAGATCCTCTTAACATGTTTTTATTTACTATATTTCAATTACTTGTCCATAGACAATTCTTTTGGAATAGCTGGTAGCTCACTTTGAGGGATTTGTTCTTCAAAATGCTATTTTGTGGTTAAGACATTTCATGTCAAGAAGTGACATTCTAAGCTGAGATTTTTGGTAAAAACAGATTAATGGAAATTTGCCTGAAAATGTCGACTTTATAGTTGTCTGTCTCCATTTAGTAATCATCTTCCCTTAGAGGCTCTGCTGTTTTCTATGCACTTACATGAACCGTTTCTCTCCCTTTCCTTTCCCCCAGCTTGCACTGGCTGCCACCCCCCACCCCACCCCCTTTGGGGTGTACATTTCCTCCGGGAGTACATCTCAAGATGTACTCAAGTGTGTGACTAATACAAAGATTTTTTAAAATAATTCATCTTTCAGGCCTTTGGTATTTCACACTATGTCTAAAAAATCACAATTTGAATTATATTAGCTGAACATATGGCAAAAGATTCAGAACTCTTGAGCATGGACTGAAATAGTGCTCTCTAATTAGGATCTTAACAATAGCCATTTTTTTCCTTGTTTTGCAGTTTATTCTTATAGAAACCCACTCCCCTTTTGCCTTTATGCCACTAAATTTCCTTGCAAAGGAATGTTTTAAGTAGAGAGTTCCAAAACCTCTCCAAATATTTTTGCTAGAACAGTGCTGTGTTTTACAGACAATCCATTAAAATGTTAATAACAGCAGGACAGAGGCAGTGTAGAGTAGTAGGGGAAAAAATCCCTGGAGAGACCTGTCTGGATTCAAATCCTGCTTCCAACTATTATGTGTTCTGTGACCCTCAGCATACCGAGTTCCTCACTGGCACAGTGGAAAGAATGCCTCCGTATTATATCTATCTTATAGAATTAAATATTATCATGTAGATAAAACTTTACTGAAAGCATTTTAAAAATTAGAAGGAACAGAGGAGTGCTTTCATATTTGGAACATGAATGGATATGATATGATATAAATTAGTTATTTATATATTATGCATATTTATATTAGTCTTTAGTTATAAAGAGTAAAATTAAATATGCCTCTTAGTAAATCAAATATGAATTAGGGTCCTGGATATGATAGGAGAAGGGACTATAAAGAGGACTTAGTTTAGAAGTTTTAAAATTTAACATTCTACATGAATTTGTTTTTAGTCATTTCTATTCTATTCAACCCTTTGTTGAACCCATTTGGGATTTTCTTAGCAGAGATACCATTTCCGTTTTCTTCTCTAGCTCATTTTACAAATGAGGAAAATTAAGTGACTTACTTAGGATTACACAGGTAGTGCGTGTCTGAGACCAGATTTGAACTCAGGAAGATGAGTCTTAGTGACTCTTGAATTCTTGTCATTGTATCATCTTGTTGCTTGCGGAAGTTACATTCTATCAGTGGAAGCAACATGTTCTCCTTTAACTGTATATATACTATTTATACTCATATAAAGTATTTATATATACTATATAAAATTTAAATTGAAGATAACTGGATAGGAAAGGCACTAGAACTGGGAGAATCAGGAGACTTCACGTAGGAGGCCTTTGAGCTGAATTCTGAAGTCAATTGGGAATTCTAAGAGGCAGAGGTGAGGAAGGAACATTGTTCCCACCTCTCCTTGTGTATAGGTCTCCTTGAGCTACACACAAGTAACAGGAATTCTAAGAAAGATATGATTAATCCTAGTCAAAAGAACTTGAATGGGGTGGGAGAGGATTGCCAAGTGGGCAAGTCTAGGGGAACTTAAGTTTGTTTTAGCAGTGACATTCCAAACCAACTGAAGCAAAGAAATGTATGCTGGATCCCTCCTTCCCATGCCTCATTGAGAATCCTTGTTTCTCAAAGCTTATGTACAAACTCTGGCAAGCTCCAAGAGACTGAGAAGCCTTTAAATACAGGCCTGCTGATAGATAGTCTGTCTCTTGTCAAAGCCCCAGCTTAGTCCGGAGACTCATCCCCAGGTTCACTGTTAGTTGAAAAATATTTCTGCCATAACAGCTCACAAAAAAACCATTTACTAAGGCATCCAGGGTTGCCATCCCCATTAATGGAATGAGAGCCCTCATTGATGAAGACACAGTTCCTGGAAGAACAGAAATAACAATAACTCACCTTTACAGAGCAATTTTTTGTGTGTAGAAAAATCATTCCTCAAGCCTGAGGAGTAACAGAATACGAACATCATTACTCCAGTGTTACAGATGGGGAAACTGAGACTCAAGAGCATTATTACTTAGTTATTTTCTAGCTAGCTAAACCAGGACTTGAAACAAAACTTTTCTGACTTCAAATTCAGGTTCTTTCCCACTATTAAGCATTCTACTTTTGATAAATGCATAAGAGGGTGTTTCCTGTTGTTTGGAAAAAAGAAAAGGCCATTTCTGCCTGAAAGAATTGTGGAGAGTGGTGTTGAAGGATTTAAAAAAAACAGCCACAAAAGATTGTGGGGCTCAAATCTCTGCATAATGGTGATTTAGGATTGAATTTATAGTGGGAAGTGATTATTATATATTATATTATTATAATATATAAAATACAAATATATTATACATATAATATATAAATAAATATTACATAAAATAGATGTAATATAAATTCTATATTAACCTATAGATGTGAATTTGAACTCTAAAAAAATTTAATGAGATGACTCCCATGTCATGACTCACTCTAGGATGGGGAGATGTTCAGCAAGGAGAACCCTATGACATCTCTAAGTATTTGTCAAGCTCCTCAATGTTTGGTGTTAGTTTTGGTGTTTGTTAGGTGCTGAGGTTCTAAAGAAAAAACAAAAAAGAAAAACCTAGTTCCTACCCTCCAGGAGCTTACATTCTACTGTATAAGAGTATAAAACATGGAAACTGAATCTGGAAACCTTGATAATATTAAGTCATTTTTCATTTTCATTCATAAGATTGATTCACTTCCATGCTAGAAAAGTGGTGGCCCAAGAATCTCTCCACCTACATTGACTTCCAAACATTGCATTGATGAATGATGGCTTAAGGGACCTATTGGAAGCTAGCCCGACCCAAGTTCTGTTGTCAGTTGGAAGTGCCAATTCTAAAGATGGTAGTGAATATGGCTCATGACTCTGCTAGGTAATAACCTGGTATATGTGTTTGCCTTGTTCTAAAAGTAGCTTCTTTGGTGAGTTAGGGCAAATTAAACAGCTCTTTGGAATTGTGATTCATTGAGTTGACCCTTAAGAATGCCAAGACTAGGGAATGCTGGATGCCAAGTATTCCCTGAATGGGATCAGTTAGCCTGAAAACTCCATTTCCATCTGACACCCAGAATCTATCCTTTATTTTACTTGGACAAGTAAGCTGGTTTCCCAGGAGGGAGCTTAGTTTACCTCTGTGGAATGACAAATTAGCTCTGACTCACCACTAGCCTGGGGGAGTGATAACACTTTGCCTGACAAAGCACCTTCAATCAAAAGATCCCAGAAAACCCAGGGAAAATGGTTGTAGAGGATGTACAGAATTAACAAATTTTCTGGAGCGCCAGATCTGACTAGTGAAAATGATAGATTGTTAGGTAGTGTACATGGTTTTTCCTTGTAAAAAGAAGAAAAAAGGGCGGGGATGGCAGTTAGATAAATCGAAATAATTCCTGTTTGTAATTAATGGCAGAGAATGAAACAGTTTCTAAAATAGAGGATTATGATAGGAACTCATTATTTGACAAAAACTTCCTGGAAAGGTGGAAAACAATAGGGCACAAAGTAGACATAACCCAAGCTCTCACATCATAATACCAAGATAAGGAGAATATGGGTACATGAATTAGATAGACAGTGTGACACCATAAAATAGAGAACATGAACTAGTCAAACTAGAATCCTATATTCTTTTCAGCTAATATTTTCACATTTAACCTTTTCTTCAAGCAATTCAAAGTCATAATATTTGCTCTTTTAAGCATCGTGGGAGATTGATTATGAAATCCAAATATAATTATAGTTATGCTGCCTTCTCCTGGTCATAATCCCTTTGAGAGTGAATTGCGGAGGAAATGATGTCAACAAGACCTGGGTCTGTTTATTCGTCCTTGTTCTTGGTTCAGATAGCACCCCGAAGCTTCACAAGGTTCAGTTATTGAGCGGTTCAGTCTGTTTCCTCCAAATCCTGCAGTGCTGAAGATTCTGCAGAGGGTGCTATCAAACTGCTTCTAGACTTTCCCATAATAAACTGTCCTAGACACAATATTTGGGATCAAAAGCAGCCCAGTTTTGACGGCTCAAAGCACAAACAATCCTGCATTTTTTGATTAACTTCAAAGTAATTACTCAAAAAGCATTGCATTATCAGCAGAAGAACCACTGCAATTTTGGAGAAGGAAAATTAAGCAATAACTACCATCTATGATTAGTATGGATTAGGAGCAAATCAATGGGGAACCAGGGCCAAGCCTAGAGGATTATGAACTCCTAGGAAACCGATAATGGATCAGGCCTTGACTTTTTAGAGATGGTTGCCTCCCGAGAGTTGGTATGGTCTCCGCCTTGAATTTCTACATGAATAAAACAAGAATCAGCCTCTTCAGGAACCTAGATCCAAAGTAAGAAACAGCCTTAGAAGGCATATATTCCACATTTATATTTTACAGATAAAGTCCAGGGAGATAAGCAATTAGCCCTATTTTACACAGGTCTTGATTTCAGACCCTATGACTCCATGTTGCCCTTTGAACTCTGACTTTAATTCTAGTTAATGGACCTCAATCTTTTTTTTTTTTTTTTTCCTTTGGCTGAGGCAATTGGGATTAAGTGATTTGCCCAGGGTCACACAGCTAGGAAGTATTAAGTTTCTGAGGGCACATTTGAACTCAGGTCCTCCTGACTTCAGGACTGGTGCTCTATCTAGTGCGTTACCTAGCTGCCACAAACCTCAATCTTTTTGAGCTTTGAGCATACATTTTTAATGTCAAAAAGTTTTGAAGTCCCCAATGTGAAAGCAAATTAAGAAAAAAATATGAAAAAAGGCTATTCAATTCTGTTATGTTTTTCAATGAATTTGTGGCATCTTTTAAGTAAATTTGTAGAATCATAATAGGATCTATGAATATTTGGAAAATACACATATATTTTCAAGAAATAAACAGTTCTCTCTCTAGAAGGTATATTTATTTATTATGTTTTAGTCATTACTTATTATGTTTAGTCATTTTTCAGTTATGTCCAGTTCTTCTTGATCCATTTTGGGGGTTTCTTGGCAAAGATACTACAGTGACTTCCCCTTTCTTTCTCCAGCTCATTTTACAGGTGAGGAACTTTGGCAAACAGATCTTAGTTACTTGCCCAGGATCACACAGCTAGAAAGTGTCTGGCGCCACATTTGAACTCAAGTCTTCAAGATTCCATCCAGTGACTAAGTCTTGAAGAATTCTCCTGCTTCTACTTAACTCATTTTGATCAGTATAGATTTTTAGTCAAGCTTATCTTCCTCTTCACGACTCTTGCTACCCCAAGTCTCTCTCTACTCTCATTTCATCCCACCATTTTCATTTACTATCTTCAAACATAGATCATTTGTTTTCCTCCTTCTAAGAGAATACTTCTTGTATACAAAGATTCTGCCTCTAATTCCTTGCTAGTGATCCTCTTGAAAGATCTTCTCCCCCCCCTCCCTTTTTTCCTTTTTTTAAATGCAAGGACCTTCATAAAAGCCTGCTTAAGACAGCTAAATGGGATAGAATAGAAAAAAGTTCTGGACTTGGCTTTGAGGTCCAGCTGTGCCATTAAATAATTATCTGCACAAACTTGAGCAGATTATTTTACTTTTCTAAGTCTCAATTTCCCCATCAGTAAATTTAGGGAGTTTTAATATTTACTAGGATTACAAGACTCTAACATCCTATCATTCTAAGACCTTGTATTTATTGCAAATTATAATTTGACAGTGAAAGAAATAGTGATCTTGTTTATGCATCAATCTACTCATGTTACTCCAGTGTTCTGAAATAAAATCCAGATTCTTTTGTCTATCATTCAAGGCCTTCCACAATCTGGCTCAGAGCCCTCTATAATTCCCTTTCTAGCCTCCTCTTTTCTTATTCTACTGCATAGCTTCTGTTCTCTGGAGAAATTCATCTGTTCTTTGCCCTGCCTCCCAAACCCCTTCCTTTTCTCATTCCACTAATGAGGGTCCCCTAAGCATCCATGGTCCTTAAACTGGAATTTTTGGATGGCTTCCTCCAGATTCTTGCTGCTTTTTGTTTCTTTGCTTTGAAATGTCTGTGCTGAAAAGTGCTTACTTTCACCCAGTCTGAGCCCACTTTGAACAATTCTTCTTTTACTTAACTTATTTCAACTACTATGATTATTTAATCAAATGTGAAATTATTATTATTATTAACCTTTGATGAGACGGCTTATTCTCTGTTTCTGAAATGTCCTTCCATTCCTCTTTGTCCCCTGAAGTCTGTCCTTGTCTCCCAGTCAATAATGACCCATTTCCTTATTTCCTTATTTTGTTTTGATTTCTCTAATGACTTCATGTATTGTTAATATTATAATTACCTAGGATTATTTTCATCTCCTAAAGTGTAAAAAGAATAAGGACTATATTATCTAAACTTTTGTCACCCTTGTTTTCTAACATGGGGCTTATTCAGCTGAGTACTAATGAGTTTTTGCACAATTTTACTGAATTGAAATATAATTTAGGATTTTTTACTTTGTGTGTGTGTATGTGTTGATAAATGATTGAACAGAGACAATTAGGTGGCACAATGGATAAAGTATTGGACATCAAGTCAGGGAAATATGAATTTATATTGTGCCTCTGGATTATAATGAGTCTCCTAGTCTCAATTTTCTCACCTGTAAAATGGAAATATAAATGACATCAATTACACAGGGTTGTTGTGAAGATCAAATGAAATAACATATTTAAAGTATTTTGCAGACCTTCAAGTGGTATATAAATGCCAACTATTATATACAAGCTTTTAAGCTTAAAACTACACTAAGACTTTGGGGACAGCTTGTATAAAATCCCAGGTCCTTTCTGTTGTTGTTGTTGTTGTTGTTCATTTTAAAACTTTATCCTGAGAAGGGATGCATAATTTTCATCAAACTGCTAATGAGATCCTTGACACAAAAATGTTGAAGAATCTATACCTTGCTTTTTGATTCTAATTATTATAATTCCAAAATGTACACAACAATGGCTGATTCCCATTCCTTATACATAGATTTTTTTAAGCTCTATGGTTAACATTCCTTAGGCAGGGTTCCTCATCTTACCTTCTGTGTTATGTGAGATCCCCATCATAAAATGGGCATTGAATATTTTTTTCTTAAGATTCCAATCTTAGTACCCCATGAATACCTAAATGTGGAATAAAAAAATGGACATGAACTGAATGAATGTGAAAGGAGGGTGAAGAGATAAGGGTGCACAAAAATCCCCAACTTTGTTATCGATTTCCTCTCAGACAGCATATGGCACTTCTGGTTCCCATGTAGAAAATTGTGTGTGTGTGTGTGTGTGTGTGAGAGAGAGAGAGAGAGAGAGAGAGAGAGAGACAGAGAGAGAGACAGAGAGAGAGACAGAGAGAGAGACAGAGAGAGACAGAGAGAGAGAGAGAGACAGAGAGAGACAGAGAGAGAGACAGAGAGAGAGAGACAGAGAGAGAGACAGAGAGAGAGACAGAGAGAGAGACAGATAGAAAGACAGAGCAAGATAAAGTCAGAAAGACAGAGACACAGCCACAGAGAGAGGAGAGACACAAAAAGGCAAGGAAATACAAAGAGATAAAGAGAGGCAAAGAAAGGGAGGGAAACATGCACCAGGATTTTAAATACAGCACTTGCATGCAAGGTTTTAACCAGTACACATCCCTCATGGCTACTTCATCTTTATGCAGAAAGGATATGTGTGGAAGGGGAGGGCTCCATCCTAAAAAAAAAAAAAAAAACCTCTGGCCATAATGTAGCATCTCTTCTACCCTCAGAATCCCAGAGGTGCCAATAAAGCATCTGGGAGTAAAATTCTGGCTAGGGCTGCTTCTGCAAACTTTATTTTTCTTGCGGCTGCTCTCGTTTTCCCCTCCCTCTCTCCCTGCCCCACCTCCCTTTTCTTTTGGCCTTGTTCTGCCTGTTTTCCTTTTGTTATTTTTTAAAAATCCTGGTCACCATATGTTATTTATTGTTAACATGTTATTTATTTGTCTTCACAATCAACACAAGGTGTGGGATGGGGGAAAAAAGACAAGGAGCAGTGGAGAACTGCTGCTGTTATAAGAAGTAAATTAGGTGCACAGTTCCTTTCTTAGAATCAACAAGTAACTTTTAATAAATAAAACATGGGACTAGGAATTTCCTTTTTTTAATTTTTAAGGTGTCTTTTTAATTTATTTGTAAATCATACGATAGTCTCAAAATCTCTGTTGTTACTTTTTGGCACGAAAATATATTTGTCACGTGAGCCTCCTATTCCTTTGTATCCAAATTTCCATGAAATTGTTCTCCAACAATTTGTTTTCAGTATATTCTAATCTGTATGTTATACTTATTTTTCCCCTCTTTTGCCAGTGGTCATCTGGTTTTGGTTTATCTGTTTTAGAACAATAAATGGAATTCCTCAATATTCTGACCAAGGACTTTTTTTCTGATACACACATACATACACCTTTCTTTCCTGATATCATATATGTGGATATACATGTATATATGTGCATGTATGTGATATATATGTTATGAAATAGCTATATGAATACATACATGCATACTATATTTATGTGTATATAAGATACATGTGTGTGCATATATATGATAGCAGAAAAAAATAGCCTTACTGTGGAATATATTCTATAATATATAGTTGATATGAAAGTATATATGTACAATATAACTTAATAATATAAATATGTACAAAATAACTTAATAATATAACAATATAACAAAATAACTTAATATTTACATATAAATATATGTATATAATATATATGTGTGCATATTATATAGGTGTGTGTATTGTGTATTTATATATGTGTTATGTATATGTGTTTATATGCACATACATACATATACTAGACCTATGATTTCATTAATATAACTCTCAATAACGAAACTCCTTATCCAATGGAGTTCAGTACTTCTTCTCTAACTTGCGTTAAGGACTAAGGACTAAGGATGGAGAGACTGAGTGACCAGCTCAAAATTACTCAGCCTAACTATGTCATAGAAGCAGAATCTGAACCCTGGCCTTCCAGACAAACCAGCTCTCTGTCCCCCATGCCATATTGCTTCTTTCTTATTCTTATTCCCATCTACTCCGCCAGACCCATCTTCAGTTCTCCCCACATTTTCATATAGTTTTGAGGGAGAAACAGAGACAGGAAGATGTATAAATATATAAACCTCTTTCCTATCCACTGAGACTGATAATTTCATCAGTGTGGGAAATTCTCTGTGCTCTCTAGAGGTAGGTGAGACAGTGGATGGAGCATGGATAAAGAGGGACTCATCTTTCTGAGTTCAAATGTGGCCTCAGACACTTACTAGCTAAGTGACCCTGGACAAGTCACTTCGCTCTATTTGCCTCAGTTTCCTCATCTGTAAAATGAGCTAGAGAAAGAATGACAAACGATTTCAGCAACTTTACCAAGAAAACTCAAAATGGGGTCATGGAGAGTCAGAAACATGACTCAACAACAAGGAAACTCCCAGCATGGGGATTCCTTCCACATATGCAGATTGCTAATTTAACTGTAACTTATATTTTATTTTTACTAATCAAAGCCACACAGATAATGTATCTCAGGGAGAAGGCGTAAGTCCCTTCCTGCCTTCTTAACCCCTAAATTAGCCCTCTTGCCATTATATCACACTTCTTCTCATTCACATATAGACAGTCTCTCTCTGTCTGTCTCTGTTTCTGAATCTCTGTTTCTATCTCTGTCTCTCTCTTTCTCTCTCTGTCTCTCTTTCACACACACATACACACACACACACACACACACACACACACACACACACACACACACATTCTTAAATACCCTGAATCATCCTTGTCGGTCTCTTCTAGTAAGCCATGTACTGCCAAAATGAACAACTTTCCCAATTACTATCTGATGAGTTCTGGCCCTTTTCTCAAAGTAGTACGCATTTCATTCACCTTGGAACTCAGTCAAGGTCACCCATCAGTGAAGACTGTTGAAGTACTGAACAATTTACTATAAGCTAGACAAAGCCAGAGCACACGGCATTGTACTTCAAGAGATACCAGCCCTGGTGATCCTCATCTTCTGTGGAGGTTAAGCTTTTGAACTGAACCTATGGATCATTTGTTGGCTCCCCCGATGACTGTGCCAGACTATATGGAATATTAAATGTCTGGGTACTTGCCTTCAACTTTAGTTTAGTTTCAAAATAATAAAGGAAGGGCAATTGGTAATCTAGAGAGGTATTTTCTCAAAGTGGTACTTGTGGAGAAATTTTGATAGTTTGGCAGTCTAATTCTCAGTTATTAACAATAATGCTTGGTGTTTTAACGTGTCATGAGTTATGAGATTTATGCCTGATAATTCTTCCTACTGAGTCCAGGCTGAGTTCTGTATCTTTTCTGATGATCAGCTCAGTTGGGAAAGACTCACCAACAGGACAACTGCACAATAACAAACTTTTTGTTTCAGTCACCACAAATTCAGACACTATTAAATTAGAGATTGTTACCTGCATCTGTGGAAGGATTGTCCTTCTGGTGAAATTACAGATCCTTATACTTTTAAGTATCAAAATTCTGTCTACTCCTTGTTTTGAAAGGTCATGAAGCTCTGGGCTACCTCCAAAGGGAAGTTATAGAAGCTAAGAAGCACTCTGTAAAACCTCGCATATGTATTATGGAAATGTGTAATGAAATAACCTACTCTCCTTCTTATGCAGAATCGGATCAAATATTTTGCTAAGGGAAGCAGACACTAAATTGACTCCAGTTTCCTAAGCTTGTTATCCTATCCAAGAAAAAACCTATTAGATTGGGATAATTTGTTTTTGATAAACCCATGCAGATTATTATTTGTCACCTTATTTTCCCAAAGGAAAAATATAGACTCCAACTCCTCGACTCTCACAAAGGCCACCAGCTGTGTCTGAAATGTTGAGACAGCCCCATGATGTTTATTTTCCAAACAGAGAACTCAGATCTTGTGACAGTGGATTATTGTAATAAGTGATTCAATTGGGAGGTCAGGGTGATTTGATGATTCTGAAGTCTACTCCAATTTATTCTAATGAAAATGGTGATTTCCTTCTGAATGTCAGAGGTTTCTCTTTTTTGTGGGTATCACTGAATTAGCTGTCTTCAAGAATATGAAAGGTTAATGTATTGAAGGAATAAGGCTTATTGTGTTTAGCCCAAGAGAGCACCAAAAGAGGCAAAGAGAGGAAATCACAAAGGCTTGGTATAAGAAGAAAAACTTCTTAATAATTAGTGCTATCAAAAATCATTTAATTTTTTTAAATACAAATTTTACATCTTCATTTTTCTATGAAGTAATGTAGAAAATCTGAGGGTAGAGAATGACTTCCTTTGCCTTTTAAGAAATCATATCCTTGCTCCTAAGAAGACAATTAGAAATATCCAAAAATGAAATGAGCTATCAGAAGAAGGAGTGGATTTCTCCTCAGTGGAAGTCAAAGGCTATACAACCTCTTGTTGGAGATATTGTAGGAGAGATTCTCAGTCAAGTATGGATTGAACTAGTTGATCATGGAAGACTCTTCCAATCCTGAGATTTTGCTGTTCTCTTAATGAGATTAAGTCCTGCTATATTGTAATTGGTGATAATTAATTTTAGCAAAAACAAATATTGCAAGTAAAATAGACGTTTTCTTCTAAAAAAGATTTTTCTCAGAGGAGCCATATAAATCCCTAGTTAACAACAGATCAATGTTTTCTCCCCCCCAAAAAATTGATATATTTTATTTTCATTGCATATCCCTTCCTTTCCTCTTATCAAATAAACAAAAAGGATGTTTTTTAAATAGGAAAAAAAGCAATCTAATCAAACTAACCAATCAATCTATTATTGAATGGTATATATAATATTCCATACCCACAGTTTCTCATATTTGTGAAAAAAACTGTATATCTTTCTTGAACACTTTTCTATTTTTGAATTCTTGAAATCAGGAAATAATGCCTTTTATTGTATTTCTTGTCTTATTTTTCATTGAATTTCTCCACCATAAAATGCAAATTTCTTGACAGGGAAAGTATCTTTTTACCTTTTTATACCTTCTAACCATCCACTTGCTCTTCCCCAAAACCATCTTTCATACTTAGCACAGTCCCTTGCCTTCAGTAAACAAATAACCAGGGAGGTGGAAGGGTCTCTCATTAGACGTTTTCTTAAGTTTTATATATATATATATATATATATATATATATATATATATATATATATACATACATACATATACATATATGTATATGGATATGTGTGTATATGTATATATATATATATATATATGAATTGTTATGATAGTGATGGGTAAGGGATAGGTTCCAAAGTAGAACTTAACCATTATTAATTCTTTCTCTAATATCTCCCAGAGAGGGTATGTTAGAGATCTGTGGGAGAATAGTATCCTTATGAAACCTAGAATCAAGAAAGGACTTCCTCTCAAAGCCTTGGAGAGTGTGAGCTATTCTTGCCTCTATCCAATCTGTTCGTCTTTCTTTTCAGCCATCAGAGCACATGTCGAGCTAACAGCTATTCCTATTTATTTATTGTAGTCCTAGCCTGTTCCCCTACCCTCATTTCTCATTGAATTACTATATAATAAGAACCAGGCTTATGGTGTATAAAAAGTTGACAGTTACATGAGCAATTTTCTCAACTGAGCCAAGTGGGGAGCTGAGGTAGCCGATTTCCTCTTTTTTATGTAGCCTTTACTTGTATTCTAAATACTAACCAGATTTGTGTTTTGCACACAGTAGGCACTCACCAATGCTTTTTAATACATGAATAATTTATATATATGAATTTATAATTTATATGATAATATATAAATTATAATATATTATATATAATAAATATAATAATTTATATAAATGAATGAATAAATGAATTAAAGAACCAAGTACTAGTTATCTAATATGAGTTATCTCAGGATGATATTCCCGACACTTATTTGTTGGTCTGTTTAATTGTGTTGAGATAGAAACCACTTCCTCAAAGCCAGGAAGTTTGCCCTAGAAGGGAGGACGAGTTTTGGCATGAGTGTATGCTAGCATTTCTCCCATTCCAGTCTATTCACAAATACTTTATAGAGATTTTGCAGCCACTCATGGATTGGGGTATAGAAGCACCAAGTCTCCTGTCACACATTTTAAAGAGTAATGGTTTGGTGCCCTCTTGAGTACTTACTAATTCTGTTTCCTCCTGGAGCCCTGTTCATCAGTTGGAAGGTTCTGCCAGCTAACTGCCCTTCAGGTCCTGCTCCATCTCATCCTGTGCCAGCTTCTATTTGCATTCCACATCCCTTCCCCCTAAATTCTATAGTCCAGTTCATCAAAGCAATCAATCAACAGGCATTCATTATGCACCTGCTCTGTGCCAGGCCCTACACTAGGTACAGGAAATAGAAAGACAAAAATGAAACAGAATTTTTGTATTCTAATGGAGGACAGAGTGCACATATAATCATAAAAACAAAATATATGAAAAAATAAACACCCTGTAATTATAGGGGAGAAGATACCAGCAGCTAGGGGGACTCAGGAAAGTCTCTGGAAGGTAATTCCCGTGCTGAGCATCGAAGCAAAGTAGAGATTCTAAGAAGCAGAAGTGAAGAGGAAGTATGTTAATACCTGGACAACAGCTAGCCAGGGCTAGCACAGGATGGGAGACTGAGTGTCATGGGTGAAGAAGAGCAAAAGTTATTTTGATTGGATCATAGAGCATTTGAGGGACAATAACTTATAATTAGGCTGGAAAGACAGCTCGGAGCCATGCTGTATATGTTAATCACTAACAATACATCCAACATTTATTAATCATATACTTCTCTCCAGGAAAGACAGCTGGAGAAAGACTCATCTACCTGAGTTTTAAACACTTACTAACTGTGATCCTGGGCAAATGGAGTCTCACAGAGTAACACAATTCAACAACAACAACAATTCTCTGGGCACTTGTTCTAGGGATATAAAAACAAACAATTCCTATCCTCAAGAAGCTTACGTCCTATTAGAATATAGACTGAGTAGGAAGAAATTACCTAGTTTTAGTGTATTTCTTTCTCATCTGTCCCTCTTCTTCCTCAATTTCGACCTGAAATAACTTGTTTAGTGTTAAGCAAAAAGCAGAAAATTGTAGATATCTTTAAACTTTAGAATAGGCAAAAAAAATACAATTTTACACGGGATGGATAGAATTGAGTGTATGAAAAGATGGACTTTGATTTGGAATAATGCCCCACCTCTTATCTCTAAAATCTGGGTCCTTTCCATTAATAAATATCACAGATGGGCTGTGAGTGGAATATTTGCCAATACACTCCACATATCCTAAATAGCTGTGAGCATGCCAAGTTTGGTATTATTATCATCATCCTTTTATTTTATTTTTTTGTTTTAAATGTCACTGCCGGTAGTAATGCAGGCAGACAGGTCCGGCACTGAGATTCTAGAGTGTCACTTCTGAAAATAGTAATTTGAGGAATGCTGAAAAGCAAGGTAGCAATGTCAGCCAATTCACAGATACAGTGAGGTTCATATATCAAAGGCAAAGCCCTTTTTGCTATGGTTTTCAGAGACACTGGAAGGGCTGGAAAGGATACGTAAGAGCCAGGCCTTTGGCAGCCAATTTCTAGATTATTATAAATACATATTTTTCTCTGGAATAGCCCTTTGGTGCTGAAGAAAGAAGTGTTAGCCCTCTGCAGCCTAACACCATGCAGCTGTCTGTTTACTAAAAACAAGCTGGGCCAACTAAAGCTGCAGCAGCCTCTGTTAACAGACTAGTCCAGTCTCCATAAGCTACTAAGAATAAAGTTGACCTCAGTGGAAGATCGACTGACTTTCCATTTTAGTCCTTGTTCCTGAGCCCAGGAGGGCTATGAATATCCAGATTGGGATTGGGGAGAAGAGGGGGGAGAAGGAAAGAAGGAATGGGATCCAGGCTTACACCAGTCTGAGTAACTTTCTGCTAAGATACACTTTGCAAAAGGGGTAGGTCAGGGTGGCCAGTGAAATTTAGTGATTATATTATACTCTTCATTGCAACACACGCTCCCATAGGTTACTCATCTCTCAGGAGGTCATTTTCTGAAAGCTTAGCTGGAAAATCAGCTTCCATGGCTTAAATTTTTGGGGTAACAGCTGAAATGTTCCTCTCGAGAAAATGAAGTAACAAAACTCCATCAGACACTTAAAGCTCAGAGATGTTCTCTTTAATGTGGTTCCAGGGCTTTGTCTTGGCGTGTTATGGTTCTTTGGCTTGGGAAAACAGATCAGCATCAGAAGAGCTATGTCATCCTTGAAGATAATAGATTCTGCACACTTAATCCATTAATCCAAGCAGATGGGCTTTGCAAAGCTAATCGGGCTACTAGAAAGCAACTAGGAATTAAAATATTTTGCACTGAGCATTTTTCTTCTTGCAGCACTATGTTCCATTCATTTATACAGTGGGTATGTTTCAATCCCATTATACAGATGGGGAAAATAAAGGTGAGGTTAATGTATGCTTTGTTCAGGACCACCCAAGGAGTTAACATTGCTTGACTAGAACCAAAAATGATCAGCATTTCCAGACCCCTTCCCTGATCACTCACTTATAATTTCTTTAACATAGACCACACACTAATCTTAGGAGAAATGGGATGGGAGGGGGGGAAGAAGGGAAGGAGAAGTATGGAGAAGAGGGTTAAAAGAAAGGAAATGGATTCAAATAGAACCTTTTATAGATCACTTAGGACCCAGGTAAGTAGTAGTGGCTATATGTAAAAAAGTTCAATATCAAGAAAAATACATGTTGCATAATTGAAATAAAATTGTTTTCCTTCTCAAAGAGAGGGGAGGAGTAGAAGGGATGGAGAGAGTTTGAAACCCCAAATTTTTAAAGATAAACGTTAATGTAATTGGGAAATTTTTAATGAAATAAATAAAAATATGTTGGAGAGGAAAAGCATACTACATATTAAAAAGTTGCCTTGAGGAAAAGCTGGGAAAATGAATGGATGGTAAGACATTCTAGTTGGGTGGAACTTTATTTATATAGAAAATAAGTTTTCAAGTTACAACTCCCATTTCCTGCACATCCTTCTGTCAGCCCAGACTGATGAGATCAGAATAGAACAAAGACACAAATGAAAATTGATGTTGTGCTCAGAAGCCAGGGGCTCTTATGCCACACATAATAAGGACGAGCTCTTGAAGCCATAATCCACTCCTAATTGACTGAGAGAAAAGCAAACTGCCAGTTTTTGTTTTTTATTTTTTTGTTTTTTTAACAGGTCTTGCCCACAGGCAAATTCAGTGCTCCCTTGGAACAGGCTCCATTTCTTAGAGAAATAGACCTGTCCCCAGGTCTGAAACTCTTTCCGTTGAGATAGTCCAACTCCTTCCCATTAGGGATCCTGAACAAGGGCACCCCCATTCCCAGAGAAGAACATTGCTCCTAGTGTCCAATCAAAGAGGGAGGGAGCCCTTGTATTTTCTAATCTTTTTATTATTATACATGCAAGGGAAAGTAGGACCATAATGGCAGCCGAAGGCCTTCGGGAGCTGGTGCAGCTGGAGATCATTAGTTGTAATGTGGGGCCAGCCCACATGAGAAGGTAGCAGGAAGGAGAGAAATCTCTGGCCAGATGGTAGAAGTCATGGCTGGAGGAAATACTGGCTTAATTTTTGGAAAGCAAATGGTTTCTTGGTTCAAATGCTGAAAAGTGTTGGAGGCCACTGGTTTTTAAGGCCCCGGGATGAATAACTTGAGCTGGTTGCCTTGCAAAGAAACACTAAACCAATATAAACAAAGCCCCAACCAACCAAGGTGAAGGAGGAGGATTTCCCTTTTATTTGGTTTTACTTAGAAGGCCTTCAAAAGGCCAGTCCCAGCTTCCAGTCCTAATATTTTGTATCTGTAATCAATAGCACGTAGGGAGTCACCACCACTTGAGTTATTCCTTCTATTACTCTGAGGTGCCAAGATGGAGATACCATTGTAGTTGTTTCATCCGGGACGTAGTCTGGTCCATTCATGTCATTCATTCATTTATTCATTCAGCACATATTTCCTGAATGCCTATTATGTGTTAGAAATAGCATAGAGGTGGTGGTTCTAGCCAAGAACACTGTTCAGAAGTCCAGTCTCATGTAAATATGTGTATATATGTATATAATATATACACACATATGTACATATATACACAGATATATATTATATATACCCATATATACATATATAGGTATATATATATATTTATATGTGTTTATATATATTATATATATAATATATATATATACATATATATGTCAATCACACTCTTCTATAGCTAAGTTGCAGACGAATTACCAACTTAAGTTGTTTAAAAGTTGCTTTATTTGAGAGAGTTTTTCATCTCAGGGAAATGCAAGTCTAGTCCCTATCCAGTTATCTACACCATATCCAGAGAAACACAACCGTTTGGGACTTTCCACTTTGGGGGCTAAGCCCCGCCGACATAGTGACTTGTTCTCATCCATCCCCAAACACCTGATGAACCAAGAGAGAATAACCACAAAAGTTTCCTCCAAGGGGAGGACCCATTAGTGACAGCTGGAGAATAGTTACTGAGCACAAATACATCCTGGGCTAGCGCGGTGATTATAGGAAGATCTTGTCTTCTTAAAATATCACATCTCTTGAAAATGTCAAAGAAAGCTTAAGAAAACTGATTTAGAGTCCCCAGACTGGGATTTGGACAAGTTCCTTGATATTTCAGAACAAATCTTGGAGAAAAAAAAAATCCAGGCTTTGTGGAATCTTTACTGACCAGACTCTAGTAAAGCACAAGGAAATCATTTTTATAAACTATTACCATTCCACCTTCCTTGTGTATGAAAGAAATCAGCCTTAACCAGAACACAGACCTCTTCTGGCACCGGACACGGCACCGCACACAGAGCAGCCATTTAATAAGTATCTATTGAATTGTCTGGTTGGACAAACAGATCTAGACTACATTGGGAGTTTTTGAAATCACCATTTTCTTGGTAATTGGAGCCACAGAACACGGAGGCCTGAACCGAAAGCCAACATATCCTTAAATTTTATTAATTTCTTCCTTTTTTCATAGGCAAAGCCTTGTGTCAAATAATTGAGGCATTGTGCAGAGAGTGCTGGAGTTGGAACCAACAAGAGCCGAGTTCCAATCCAGACTCCAACATTTAATGGCTGTAGAGGCAAGCCACTCAGTCTGTGCTTGTTTCCTTATCTGTGAAATGGGTGTAATAATAGTACCTCCCTTCCAGAGGCATTGTGAGGATAAAATAACATGTACAAAGTGCTTTGCAAACCTTAAAATGCTATATAAATGCTAGCTAGCTAGTAATAATAATAATAGCCATTTCCATAGTAGGAAAGATCAGTTAACATCTTATAAAGAGGACCATTTTACTCTTCTTTTACTTCAAATAGGGTTTTCTAACATTATTAAAAGCATTAATTTATCTGTGTATAAACTGTTTCCCCAGGGGTTTTGCAAGCTCTCTAAAACCAGATTGCTTTTGTTTTGTCTCTGTCGAGACCTTGAAGTCAACAAGCATTTATCAATACTTAGTATATTCCAGGCACTATGCTAAGCTGTGTAGTCTCCATCCCAAACACAGTTCCTGGCATATAGAAGATGCTCAATAAATATTTGTAGAATGCATGAATGGTAATGTGCTTAAATTTATGGGACATTTTTCAGCCTAGGTGCCACTACTTACACCAATAATCAAAGCCCACAGTGTCCCTAAGCTAACAGATCAGTGAACATTTATTAAACAACTGCTGTGTGCCAAACACTGGGCTGAGTGTTGGGGAAAGAAGCCTTGGATAAGCTTCCTTTCTATTGGATTATCTTTTATAGTAGACTAATGAGAAATCACTGTTTATAATTTGTTCTTTGCTCCTTTCTATTGCCATTAACTAGGGTTGGGTCTTTAGGCAAGATGCATAAAGGCATGGAATTTTTCCATAGAAATTGGTGAGCTGGCACTGGTCTCTGCTCTTAACACAACAAAAAAGATGGTTCTTCTGGACTTTATAGTAAGAATAGTTCCAAGAACCATTCTGCGGCTATATCTAGACACAATCTCAATCTATTGATGAGGAAGCAATAAGAGGAGTTGAACGTAGATATGTGGCTTTTAGTAGGAGTGGGTAGGGGTGAGAATTGATGAAAATTGGGAGAAAACCAACCCTTCAGAATTTTCGGAGGGCTATTCTCACACCTTGCTCCTCAGTCCCGACCTGAGTCCATTTTTCCACCTCCTGCTTTGTCACCTTCCCTGAGCAGATTCAATGTCCAAATAAACTTTGAAACTATGGCTTCCAGCTCTCTGATCATCAGAACCCAGAATGTCATCAGAACCAAATTATTTTCTATCTCTCCAGAACTGGAAAAGTGGCTTTGGCAACAGAAAAATGGTTAGAGTGTCTGGGAGCATAGGGAAGGATGTCTGGGGATCTTGTCATGTAATTGATTATAATCATTATAAAAGTTTACATTTAAAAAGTTCTTCAAAGAAGTGTGGTACAGTAGATAGAATTAGCTTTGAAGCCAAGTGTTGGAGTCTCAGCTCCAATAAATACTAGCTCTGTGATCTGGACAAATCACTTAATTTCCCATTATTCTAGGCAACTGTAAAACTAAATTGCAGAGACAATGCCCACTTACAGATGTTATGGGGAGTTTCCTCAGTAGGCATTTCCTTATAGCAGTGAAATCACATTTCCCAGCTCTATCCCTTCAAGTTTTATGAAATAATTTCATTATGATGAGCCATGAAGTAGATATAGTACAAGTATTATTAACCCTCTTTTACAAAGGAGAAAATTGAGTATCACATTAAGTGACTTACCTAAAGTGATACTGCAACCAGCTTATATCAAAGTCGGAATTCAAACTCACCTCCTGACTGCAAGCCAAAAACTTTTCCTTCCATCTCTCATTTTAACCAGGCCCCCAAATTTAATTTTTTTTCCAAGTGTTACCATAAAAATAGCCAACTCCTGTGGTTTCCAATTAGTGAAGGGATATTCCTCATCAAAGATGTCCTGCATGACCTCTCACCACCAACCAGGTTCCAAGTAGTCTCACTGGCTACCGAGCTGTGCCCAGATGCATTTTTCACTCCTTTTCCCCCTAAATAAGATGCTTCTTAATAATAATAATAATAAGATGATTCCTTACCTTCCACCCCCACCCCAACCCTTCCACTCTAATTCTTTTTTTTTTTTAATTTAATAGCCTTTTATTTACAGGATATATGCATGGGTAACTTTACAGCATTAACAATTGCCAAACCTCTTGTTCCAATTTTTCACCTCTTACCCCCCCACCCCCTCCCCTAGATGGCAGGATGACCAGTAGATGTTAAATATATTAAAATATAAATTAGATACACAATAAGTATACATGACCAAAACGTTATTTTGCTGTACAAAAAGAATCAGACTCTGAAATATTGTACAATTAGCTTGTGAAGGAAATCAAAAATGCAGGTGTGCATAAATATAGGGATTGGGAATTCAATGTAATGGTTTTTAGTCATCTCCCAGAGTTCTTTTTCTGGGCATAGCTAGTTCAGTTCATTACTGCTCCATTAGAAATGATTTGGTTGATCTCGTTGCTGAGGATGGCCTGGTCCATCAGAACTGGTCATCATATAGTATTGTTGTTGAAGTATATAATGATCTCCTGGTCCTGCTCATTTCACTCAGCATCAGTTCGTGTAAGTCTCTCCAGGCCTTTCTGAAATCATCCTGTTGGTCATTTCTTACAGAACAGTAATATTCCATAATATTCATATACCACAATTTATTCAGCCATTCTCCAACTGATGGACATCCATTCAGTTTCCAGTTTCTAGCCACTACAAAAAGGGCTGCCACAAACATTCGTGCACATACAGGTCCCTTTCCCTTCTTTATAATCTCTTTGGGATATAATCCCAGTAGTAACACTGCTGGATCAAAGGGTATGCACAGTTTGATAACTTTTTGAGCATAGTTCCAAACTACTCTCCAAAATGGTTGGATTCGTTCACAACTCCACCAACAATGAATCAATGTCCCAGTTTTCCCACATCCCCTCCAACAATCATCATTATTTTTTCCTGTCATCTTAGCCAATCTGACAGGTGTGTAGTGGTATCTTAGAGTTGTCTTAATTTGCATTTCTCTGATTAATAATGACTTGGAGCATCTTTTCATATGACTAGAAATAGTTTCAATTTCTTCATCTGAGAATTGTCTGTTCATATCCTTTGACCATTTTTCAATTGGAGAATGGCTTGATTTTTTATAAATTAGAGTTAATTCTCTATATATTTTGGAAATGAGGCCTTTATCAGAACCTTTGACTGTAAAAATATTTTCCCAGTTTATTGCTTCCCTTCTAATCTTGTCTGCATTAGTTTTGTTTGTACAAAAACTTTTCAGTTTGGTATAATCGAAATTTTCTATTTTGTGATCAGTAATGATCTCTAGTTCTGCTTTGGTCATAAAGACCTTCCCCTTCCACAGGTCTGAGAGGTAAACTATCCTATGTTCCTCTAATTTATTAATAATTTCATTCTTTATGCCTAGGTCATGAACCCATTTTGACCTTATCTTGGTGTACGGCGTTAAGTATGGATCAATGCCTAGTTTCTGCCATATTAGTTTCCAATTTTCCCAGCAATTTTTATCAAACAGTAAGTTCTTATCCCAAAAGCTGGGATCTTTGGGTTTGTCAAAGACTAGGTTGCTATATTTGTTGACTGTTTTATCCCTTGAACCTAATCTATTCCACTGATCAACTAATCTATTCCTTAGCCAATACCAAATAGTTTTGGTAACTGCTGCTCTATAATATAATTTTAGATCTGGTACAGCTAAGCCACCATCATTTGATTTTTTTTTCATTAATTCCCTTGAAATTCTTGACCTTTTGTTTTTCCATATGAACTTTGTTGTTATTTTTTCTAGGTCATTAAAATAGTTTTTTGGGAGTCTGATTGGTATAGCGCTAAATAAATAGATTAGTTTAGGTAATATTGTCATCTTTATTATATTTGCTCGCCCTATCCAAGAGCATTTAATATTTTTCCAATTGGTTAGATCAGACTTAATTTGTGTGAAAAGTGGTCTGTAATTTTGCTCATAAAGTTTCTGATTTTCCCTTGGCAGATAGATTCCTAAATATTTTATATTATCAGTAGTTACTTTAAATGGAATTTCTCTTTGTAACTCTGACTGTTGGATTTTGTTAGTGATATATAAGAATGCTGATGACTTATGTGGGTTTATTTTATAACCAGCAACTTTGCTAAAGTTGTGGATTATTTCTAATAACTTTTTAGTAGAATCTCTGGGGTTCTCTAAGTATACCATCATGTCATCGGCAAAGAGTGATAATTTGGCTTCCTCATTGCCTATTCTTATTCCTTTAATCTCTTTCTCAGCTCTTATTGCCAAAGCTAGCGTTTCTAATACAATATTAAATAGTAACGGTGATAGTGGGCAACCTTGTTTCACTCCAGATCTTATTGGGAATGGTTGCAGTTTGTCTCCATTACATATGATGCTTACTGATCCTTCCACTCTAATTCAAAGAAGCAGACATCATATGCTCTGATGATTAGTCACTCTTAAAAAAATATTTTTATCTCTATATTATTATCTATTGTTGAAGTCTCCATGGTTAGGTTGGTTTTTAAAAAAAAATCCTGACCTTGAAGCTTTTAAATGAGAGAAACCGCAGAGAAGTACTCTGCTGGGTGAGCCATATTTTTGTCTCTCCCTATGAATATAAATGCCACTTTCAGGATGTTGCCCAGAATTAGGGTGTTTATGAATTTCATTCACTGAAACTGAAAAGAGACATGTGACATTGAGTCCCAGAAGCTGAGCCTACATGCGCAGAGTGGTATTTGATCTAAATGATTTGGGTAACAGCCTCAATTCCCTCTTTGACTTAGTGAGGAACATGTCTAGCCTAAGGATATCTATTACCACTTTAACAATTTCATCATGATTTTGGTTTCTTGACATCCAAGATTTCTCTAACTACCCAACCCAACTTGCTTCCCCCTTTTGTATCTCCACCCCTGCCTTTTATTTTTATTTTTTTGGTCTTGAAACACTCTCCCTTGGCTGGTTTGCTAAATAACTCCTGCCAACTAATTATTTTTATAGTAATTGACAGTGCAGTTGATTTTGGGATCACTAGAATTTGAAAAGGCATTTTTAGTCAACTTTTTTGGAAAGCCAGAGCTGAGGAGCTTGCCAAAGAGAGAGATACAACAGAGCTGAATGTAAGGCAGTCGACTCCCAATTATGTGCATGCTGATTAACTGCCCCTGCGGATCAGCTAGGGGTCTGGGGAGACTTGAGGCCTGATTTCCCCATTTCCCAACAGTTTCCTGAATGCTCGCTCTTCCCAATGTATTTCTGGGGGAGGGGAGATTCAGATAAGAGCACCCACCTTCTAGGGATGGGCCCTATGGAACAGCAAAGGCACAGCCATTTTATCATCATTGACCAATGGGTTCATTTCATTAGTACTATGGAATGTGAGCTTCTTTAAAACAGGGGGCTTTGATGTTATCTTCAGTGCCTAGGACAGTGCCTGGTATATAGTAAACCATTCAATAAAAGTGTATTGAATTGAACTGGCAAATTCACCTTTTATTAAACAAAAGAAATGTGAACTTGATTAGGACAAGAGAGTTTGCCAATTTGGAAAAAAAAAATGATGGAAGGGGAAGATCTTTTAATTAAGAAAGTCTGTAGCATTTAAGGGCAGCTGGGTACCACAGTGGATCGTGCTGGTTCTGGAGTCGAGAAGACTCATCTTCCCGAGTCTGGTCTCAGACAATAGCTGTGTGATCCTGGACAAGTCACTTAATGATGTTTGCCTCAGTTATCTTATCTGTAAATGAACAGGAGAAGGAACTGGCAAACCAGTTCTTTGCCAAGAAAACCCAAAAGGGGTCACAAAAATTCACACATAACTGAACAACTCTCCAGTCACTTTGCTGGGGATACAAAAACAGAAAAAGAAATGATTGTTAAAGCTCTCAATCAAATTTGTAAGACTCCAAGAAAATACATTTTGATTACTGTTCAATTGTTCAATCACATCCAACTGAAGTGACTGAATAACAACAATAACTACAAATTACATTGAAAATAAGATGGGAATATCGGCTAATCCCTCTCCCCCCAAATGCTGCCTGTGCTGTAGAAGAACTAGGACATTTCCTTGGATTTTATGTTAAAATAACAAATAGCAAAACTATCCTCTCAGTTCTCTCATCCCTTGCTTTCCTACAACAGCACAATGTTTCACTCTTAAAGGACCCCCTGTTTGCCCCATGACATTTTGCCAGTTCTTTGAAAATCAGATTATACTATGTCCCCAGGAGATTCCCCTTGGATGCATGATTGTCTAGTGACATTGGGACATATACCAACAATAGCAGAAGGGACAGGATATCCCCCACAACTCCAGAGTCTTTGTGAACCTGGAGCATTTTTGACAGAGACACCCCCCTAAAATGACTCAAGGCAGCTGTCCCCTCAAAAGTGGTTTAAGGCAGCTATCCCCCCAAAACTGACTCAAGTCCTTTTCTTGTTTTTCTTTCCTTGTTCCATTTAAGACCTTGGAACCTGAGCTTTGTTGTCAGGCCCTTGGTTTTTAGCAACTGACTGTTGATACAAAAAAGAGATGTTTCCTCTCCTCATTCCTCCTTACAAAGCCTTTTATTTTCTTGCTGGAAATGGAACCATACGCTCATCCCTAAACATCCACTGTGTTCTGCTTTGAGAGAAAAACACTGACTTCCATGCATTGGACAGTGTCGTGTACAGTGGTGGAAGACAAGAAGGACTTACTCTATTCACTTCAATTTACAGAGCACCTACTGTGTGTAAGACACTAAAAAAACATTCCAGAGGATTTAGGGATGCTTTTCATCTGTCAAAGGTACTTTCAAAAGCACCATACTTTAATATATAGCATATACACACACATACATATCTGATGTAGATAAGTAAATATATACATTTGTTTTATTCCATACATTAAAAATATTTTTTAAAAGGACAAACAACAAGAACAAGAAAATACAGCCAGAAAAAAATATTTTAAATGGTTTGACACAGGTTCTAGCTAACTTGCTTCTCAATAGAACAAATTTAAGGATGCAGCCACAGGAATTGCTTTTGAGATCCAGGGGTGAGAGAACCTTCAGGATACAATCATTCTCTGTCTATCCTAAAAGGAGTTTACCCCACATGGTAAATTACAAGTTCTGTCATCCTACTGTATCAGTGTTCTTTTATGAATTTTTTGATTATCTTGACCCAATGAACTTTTGATATAACTAGATCTTTTCACTATCATCAGTACAAAGCACATTCAGCAGTCAGGTAGGGAATATGAAATCAGATTCTGGTCCCCTTTTATATATGTGAGATTATTCTGTTTGCCATCCAGGGCATCAGTTATACACTGTTTTGTTGGGTTTTTTTTAATTTTTTTGTTATTTCCCTAATGCTATTCAAGCTTCTTGGAACTTATTTTGTGTTTTCCAAGTCTTTCCAGTGAATAAATATCTCCATAAAGTTATTGCTTCACTTTGGCAATTGAGATGTTGCAGTTAGTCTGTGGGCAAAGTTAAGCCAAAGCCCAGCTCGCTTTCTTCCTCTTCTCAGTGAAATGGCTAATACTATTGGTGTTCTGCCAGCTGGACAGAGCCCTTGCCTGGCTTCATGTTATGGTAGCACCTTGACCCTATTGTTCCCTAAGAGAGAGGAATAAATAATGGTTCTGCAGCAAGAATAATATCTTAAAAGTAACAATAAAAATAGTGTGACTTTACAGAGAATTAAGGCTTTCTAGAGTGTACTGTAAATGAAAATGTTTTCGTTTTCCTCCCCTTCACCTCCCTTCCTAAAAAGAGTGATGTAATCTTCACAGTTATCAAAGAGACAGCTACCCCTCAGATAACCCTTTCACAAATTTGGGGGTTCAGAGGTGGAGGATTCCGCACAAGGTCATAGTTTAAGAGAATGACTACCCACCTCCTTGAAGATTCTGCTGATTCCTAAAGGCTTTTCTTGCAGAATACCATCAATACCCTCCAAAGACTCATGAAATGTTACATTTCTATGTGGCGTCCACTCCAACCAAAGCCTTTTCACCCATAGGCAGTTCCCACTTGACAACGATCATATTCATCATGAGGAGTGTTAATTAGCCACCTGGGTTCTGGTCTTCACTGAGGAAGTCAGAAAAGGCAACGGTCAACAAACTCAAGTATGAGTAAGGGAATAAATCTCTGCCAGCTATCACTATTTCTTTGTTCCAAAGTTTTAAATATTGCCCAAATTGCCATTGCATTGCCAGGGGAAAGAAGCCATCATAATTTTTACCATTTATAAAGCATATGGTTACAAATAATTTCTGGAATTTTTGCCTGGGACCCAAGATGTTTTAATGTGCCAGCTGCATTATAACCAAGGTGAATAAACATCTCAAATTATATAGCGGTTATGTGAAAGAACAAAGCAAAGGAATGAACTCTCTTCCAATCTTTTAACTTTTTAATTGGATTTAAAATTTTTTTCATAGGATTAGCGCTGGAAGAAAAATGAGAAATCATGTAGTCTAATCTCCCTTACTATACAGATGAAATTGAAACTGGAGGTTAAATGATTTGTCCAGAATCATCCAGTGAACAATTAGTAGAGAGATTTAAGTCCAAGCCTGGATCCAGGCTCCAAAGGAATTGCTTTAATTTAAAAAAAGGGAAGAAAAAAAAGAGGAAGGAGAGAAAGAAAAAAAGAAGAAGAGAAAGGAGAAGACAAAAGAGGAAGAAGTAGGAGGAAAAGGAGAAGGAGAAGGGGGAAGAGAAAGAAAAGGAAAAGGAAGAGAAGGAAGAGGCGAAGAAGAAAAAAAGAAGGAAGAAAAGAAGGAGGAGAAAGAAGAGGAAGAGAAGGAGGAGGAGGAGGAGAAAAAAGAGGAAGAGGAGGAGAAGGAGGAGGAGAAGTAGTGGTAGTAGTGGTAATAGTAGTAATAATAGTTGTTGTTGTTGTTGTTGTTGTTGCTAGAAAAAATAAAATACAGTTGTCCCTTCCACATCATGAGGATTAGGGGCATGGCATGCCCTCAATCAAGAAAATCCTAATAAAAATTTTTGACCTTCCCTTCATACCAGAGAAGGAGTCTCTGGTATGAATTATTATGGTATTAAAAGATAAAATATGTTGATATTATACAATACTATTCATTAATTTTGTGGATTTCTGAGTTTCTAAGTAAACCAATCAGAACTCAGCTGTTTACTGTATGCCGGGCATTATGCCAACTGCTAGGAATACAAAGACAAAAATAAAACTGTTCCTGTCTTCAAAGATTCTAATGGGAAGTCAGCCACATACGATGTATATTCCATAATGCATACAAAGTAGTATTAGTAAGAAGGATGCTAGCAGGTAGGGGGAACAGGAATGGCTTCTTATATAAAGTAGTGTCTGGGGCCCTGAAGGAACACCAAGAAAATTTGCTTCAGAATTATACAACTACTATATGTCAGAGGTGATATCTGAACATGGGTCTTCTTGACCTTAAATGGCTCTATGAATTACCTAGTATGAACAGGCACTCATTGACTCAAAAAAAAAGTATTTGTGTTGTGCAGGTCTGAGATTTCTGAGTAGTCTACAAAGTCTTACCTCTCTTATTTTTCTGTCTGAAGCTACGTTTTCATCATGGTTTTACTGTTCTTTTCTGTGCCTGTTTTTGCACAGAAGTCATCCGATACTCAGGGGTGTATTAACTTAGAGTGCAGAATCTTGTAAAGTTCATTATCAGATGTCTCTGCCTCCCATTGCCTGCTTGGAATGGTGGGTGCCCAGGCTACAACTCTCATCATGCTCATCTTTAGAACTGGAAATCAAAATGACCATGAATCTGTCCTGATTATGATAAAGAGGATGCCATCAGTTCCTCTACTGGCTTCTCTGAGGAAAACGTGAGCCTCTTCTGCCTTGGAGCTACAAATTCTTTTTGTCTTCTGTCATCACTCATAGTAAGAAGGTCATTGCAGGTTTGGTTCCATTTTCCCCAATAATGTTGGGAAACATTCAACTTCTTGATTATTGGCTGAAACTCACATGTTAAGAGGAACAATAGTTATATTAATGTTAGTTTACAGGTTCTGTTATTCTTTGCATTCTTTTGCCCCGTTTCTGTCATGTTAGGGTTTGGGACATGGGGGTTTTGAGAGTTTTTTGGGTTAAATGGCTTGCCCAGAATCACACAAATACCAAGTGTCTTAGGTCATATTTGAACTTGGGTGCTCCTGATTCCAGGGTCAGTGCTCTATCCACTGTACCATCCAGGTGTCCCTACCACTCTTTCATATTTTGAGGAAAATTTGCTTTTGAGTTTCATGATTTCCATGGTCAAAAAATTCATCATGTAATAGCCAGCCTTCTGATGAGGAAGTGTTGTGTATTTAAGTAGGCTGGTTCTCAAGCAGCAGTCCTGGGCCTATCTTCAAGACCTTTGCAGGCTGGATAAAGCATAGGTCCCATAAGCATTGCCCCCCAGAGTGCAGGAGAACCTCCACAAAAATTCTAGGAAAACTTCTGTTGATTCTATTTTCATTGCTATAAAACTAAAGAAATCATCATATGGCATTCTTTATAGAAATGGCAGACTAGGGCAAGGGAAGGAGATGATAGAATACTGGGCTTAAAAGAGAGAAGGTCAATTTACTCTGACTGATGATATGGGAAGTGATTTCTCATGTTGGAAGGTATCTCAGAGCCTCTAATTCAATCCATAGCTGAAAAAGAATCCCTCTTCCATCCTCCCAATAAGTAGCCCTCCATTGTTCATATCAAGACCTCCAAGGAGGAGAAGATCTATCACCTTCTAAGGCAGGCCATTCCGCCTTGAAGTGACTATAATTTTTAGTAAGTTTTTTTCTCATAGCATTTGACTTTTTTCCATTTCTACCCATTAGATCTTCTCTCTGGAAACAAGGATAAATGGAAAACTCCTATTTCACATTACAGCTTTCACAGATATCATATATCCTACCCACTCCATTCCCCAAGTGGTGGGGGATTCAACTCAATTCAACAGCTCCTTGTTAAAGATTTTCTAAGTACAGAAGCTTGAACAGCAGCCTGATATGAGACTAATTTTTTAGGACCCAAAATGAAATCGTTGCCCTGAAATTTCGTTTTCTATACCAGATCTTTTTTCATGTGATTTTTTTTTATTGAGACTGGGGTCTCCCAATCTCTCCCAACTAGAAATTTAACAGTCACTCAATAACTTGATCCTATTACTAACTGGTATGGGAGCTTTAACCTGCTCCATATCAGATCTGGGGCAGCTTGCTTCTTCTTTGATAGTCTGGTAGTCTCCCACTTCCTATAGACAATTGATTGAATTGGCCCTACTGTGCCTGAGATCTCCCATACTGAAGAAAGCCATCAGTCTCAGCCTGCCTATATTGATTATATTAGATCAGAAGCAGGGTTTACACAGGCATTTACCATCATACCTGACCTCAGATCTTTTTTTTTTTTTTTTTTTAGAAAACTTTTAGCTATATCATATCTATCCTTCTTGTGAATTTCATTTTTTCCCCCTTTTAACCAAATGATTTTTGACAGGTCTTTGGAATCCATCTCCTTTCATTTTTCCTTTGTGAGCCTTTCCCATAGTTCACAAAGAAATCTGCCGTAATGGTTATAGAGGTAAATTAAAGTGTGGGTTGTGCCTGTTTAGTCATATAGTTGAAACTATAACTAATTCCAACATTAAGGGTCTTCAGGATTGCAATCGAATGAATAAAAACAAAGAACTGGGCTGCAGAATTCGAAAGGTAAAACAGCTTTCTACAGAGTCAGCCCATAGTACATAATACTACTGTTCAAATCCATAGAAATTGACTGTTCCATATGAGTTCCTTGACATTCATCCAGAGACACACAGAGAACTCTGGAACAGATAAGCCTATTGGGAATTTGTCCAGTCTTTTGATTAGCAGTCTGGATTTTAAAAGTCCCAATAGTAGCCTCCATACTAATCAAAAGTGCCATTTGTTGAGGCAGACAAAATGACTTTATTATTAAGTTTCTTACTCTAAGTGGATAAGGCCATTTTGCAGAATTAAAAAACCTCTTCTCCCTTTACTGTAGCTGTTAGTCTACTGGAGCTACCTGTGCTAGCTTTAAAGGATAAAAACACATTTTAATTCAGGCAGTCTTTGAAAAAACTTTATAGTCAGTTAAATCTCAGATTCATCCACATTTTGCAAATACACCAGCCATATTCTTGTCTGTTTTGTACTTCTGTTGTAGCTACTTATCTGCATTCTTGTTTTTTCTCCCTTGGTTCCTAGAGGACAGGTTCAATTTCATTTTTCTCTTTATACCTCCAGGGCCTAGAAGACCTTGCACATAATTGGTGCTTTTAAAATGCTCGTTGAATTGAACAGAATTCTCTTTAAATTTCCTGTGATCCTATATAATTTTTCTGTTTAACTGTCATTTCAGCTTTTATATCTTTGCAAAGATATTTTAATAATATGTGGAACACTAATCTTATCTTTATTAAGGACCATCGTTTATTTCCAGCACTCTACCCTAGTGAGCTTTTACTTCTGTTTGTTTTTTTTTTTTTAAAGGAAAATAATTGATTTTTACTTTTCTTTTCAGACAATCTGGAAAATGGATCCAATAAGTGTGACAGGTGAGGGAACTGTTCTCAATTATTTTTTTTTTGCAGGTTATAATTTGTGACTAACTTGGGAGAGCTGGGTATTGGAATCATACATGACATGTAAAGATTTTCTGTTTTGTTTTGCTTAACTCTAGTGCAGCTAACAGAAAGGGAGCAAGCAAAGATGAAACCTATTGGAAGGAGATCAATGCAGCTATGGCCTTAACTAATCTCGCACAGGGAAAAGACAAACTACAGGGTACCACCAGCTGCATCATTCAGAAATCATCACATATATCAGAGGTCAAGACTGTCAAAGTGCCACTAGCCCAACAATTTTAAGCACTTGCTACCTGTGGGATCCAATGGACACTCGTCGCGCCATTTGTATTTCTGTAAAGTCAGAACCCAAGACCCGGAGCAAGCATCAAAAACCGTTCCCTTCCTGACATGGTCAGTAAAGCAGTTACTCCCCTTAGACTTTTTGGTCTTCTTTTTTTTAATTATATTAAATAAATTGTCCAGTTGCTTCTATAAAAGACATATAAATTATAAAAAAATCAGTTTTTATCAAAATATTAACTTATTTTATGTTACTCAAACTATGCATAAAATGTCTGCATTGCTATTACGATAAGTGCCTTGCTTTCCAAAAATAAGCTATAACGTGGGCATAGCAGAATAGTTATGCCTCAAAATGACAATGCCATAATGCTTATTAGAATATGTATTATTCCAGATGGGCCTGACCATCCAGGGCTGAAACCATAACTGCTGAATGCCCTTGAAATGTATTCAGTATTTCGCATTTTTAAAACTTGGAGATCTTTCAGTCTAAAGGAAATATCCCCTTTTTAAAAGTTCCACAGTATTAAGTATGGTCGGATGTAGCTTTCAGAATGGCATTAAGGTTGTTGTGCATGTTTCTTGCTTGTCTATGCAGTACGTTATCCACTTAACACCATAACTCACTTCATTGAAAAGTGCAATACTCCATATAATATGTATATGTAAGAAACAGTGTGTCCAAATTAATTTAAAGATTTACACTAGACACCAGATTCAGGAGACGTTTCTTGTGGCGAGCTTCTCCAGAAAACTCCCTCCACCCAGCTGAAGTTTCACTTTGGATTTTTTTCTTTCTTGAGCTTTGCTACACACTGTTAAAAGTTGTTAAATAAAAACAAACAAAAAAATCTTTTTGTACAGAAGTAAACTTGTAATCTTGTATCTTACTGGTTTGGGAACTCAGTATCTTGCCATGATGGAAGCAGTGATAGCTATGGCATGGTCAAAACAGCATTGGTTTGATTTGTGTGAAATCAGAAAGTCTAATTGATAATCTACCTTTCAAGGAGCAAAAGATATTGAGATAAATATATGTATGTGGGTGTATGAACAGCCACACACACACACACACACACACACACACACACACAATATAAAGTCAACCCACAAATGAAAAGCATATGGTCTTTGAAATATTGAAAGGTCATTACATTTTGCTAAGGAGATTAAGGGCTGATACAAAATTACGCATTAAAGAAATAACGACTCAAATTTTGAAACAAAATTGCCATTGAGTGAAAATAGAAATACAAAAGTGGATTTTCTTCAATCAAATAATAATATCCCAATCAGTTTGAAAAAACTTGAATCAACAATGGAAATTCTGAATACGACTTAGAGTATACCAACTACAGGAAGATGAAAAAGATTTGCTTATTGGGGGGAATGGGATAGGAATTAATTTTTTCCATTTGTAATCTATTCTGTTCTTCAAAAAACAAAAAAAACCCTACGTGTGTATATGTGAAAAAGAAAGCACGAACACCTCAGTAATGCATCCTAATTCTCCTTTATGTTGCAGAATATTTTACAAAATATTGTCTGCTCCAGTTGTACTAAATTATTTAAGAGACAGAAAAAAAAAATCCATCTTGGTGTAACTTGTAGGATACTTTTTGTTGTAACATAGCCTTGGGGTTGGGGTTATTTAGTGTATGATAAAGATAATTTGATATAAAAATATTTTGTATATATATTTTTTACTTTGTTTTTCTAAATTGCTGTTTGCAATGACATTTAAGTGCCACGCAAGAAGTATACACCACGACTGTATGAACAAATGGAGTATGTGTTTAATTGCCTTTAGATAGGTAAGAGTTCCATGATGCATTTTAGTACTTTACATTCAGAATTTTGCCATAATGTGAGCAGATAACTGAAAACTAACGACAAATACTTCACTCTTGTTCGTACTATCATAAGTTATTCAGGCATAAAGGATCTTGTGACAATACTTTGTTTTAGTTTTGACAAACATTTCAGTTCAAGGTATGCAGAGTGTTTTCATTTGAATTAGTGATCATTAAGCACTGTCACCTTTTTCTTTCTTTTTTTTTTTTTAAGCAGCAGCAAATTAGTTTTTGGGTATAAATATAGAAGATAAGCCATTGTGGAACATGTGTTTTTGCGTTTGTTTTTGTTTTTGTTTTTAACCACCAAACTGTGGAGATTGGTCCATAAACACATTAAATCCATTTTACAATTAACAAATAACTTGGCATTATTACCTACTGTAATTATCTTTAATTTATTTTTCCTTTTGCTGCTTTAACATTTTCTGGAAATGCAAATGCTTCTTCTCTCCCCACTTCCCCCCCCCCATTTCCTTTTAAAAGAAGAATCTTGAACAACGCTGAGCCAACAGCTGAAAATCAAAGTCATAATTTATATTGTAGAGAAACGTTATTACCGCTGTTCCTTGTTTTGCCATATGTAATCATTTTAATAAAATTAATAACTGCCAAAAATCTTGACAGCTTTGGAATAAATGTTAATTTCTGTTCCTTAATCATCACATCCATGCTATTTTCTTTTGGGGGCAGACCAGGTTGGGAAACAGTGAGTGTGTGTTAAATGAAAGACTTGTGTTTTAGAGAGGAATCAAGGAAGAGCACTGAATTAAGCTGGCATTTCAGCTTTCATCACATTATGTCCCCCTTTCAAGAGCAGAACAAGGAGAACATGGAACTGACTTGTGGATCACATGCAAAGTTCTCATTTTCCTATAACTTAGGGATAAACATTTATATGTAATTAAGTTCTATTCAACAAACATTTATTATTCCATGAAGAACTATATACTAAGTCCTGGGGGAAATATAATCCCTACCCTCATTCAACTTACTGTCCAGTGGGGAGACATGACGTGAACACAAATAACCATAGCAAAAAAATAATACATGACTGATGGCATTTAAGAGGTGCAAAATGCCCTATGTCATTTTCACTAGCTGGGAGGGGAGTGGAACAGAAAAAAAAGCAGTTCAATGAATGATATAATGGATCGAGTTCTAGACTTATCAGGAAGACCTGGATTCAAATTCTGCTTCAGAGACTTGGCTGTGAGGTCATTGGGAAATCACTTCAACTCTTTCAGCATCAATTACCTCACCTCACCTGCAAAATGGGGGTCATAATAGCATCTACTTCACAGGGTTAATGATGAGGATCTAAGAAGGATAAGATATGTAAAGTGCTTTGCAAATAAACCTTATAAATATTACAATGCTATTGCTGATTGGTGCTGCTGCTGATGATAGTGATGGTGGTGGTGTCCTTGTCAACTGAGTGATTCAGGGAAGGATTTACAGAGTATATGGTTACAAAAGAGAATAAGTAAATTATTTCCTGCTACCATTTTTTGGTATTGTATTTTATACTTGGATGTCTATAAATGGGGGTACTTTGAAAGAGGATACAGAAAAGAAAATAAATTTCAGGGTGGGGATGAGAAAGAGATCAGGGAAGGAATGTTGACCAAAAAAACAAAAAGGGGAGATTGGGGTTGGGACAGTTAGAAACTGGGATACCTGTAGAGGTTCAGAACAGAGAAAGAAAGGCCTTGATCTCCCTTTCTTGCCACACAACAAAGGATAATTCTGAAAGCTTTCATAACCGAGTGCTTAAACTATGACAACAAACTCCTAATTGTTCTCTCTGAGACCTTTAACCCATCCTCCACAGAGATGCCAGAGTAATCTTTCTAAAACATAGGCCTAAAAATAAATAAATAGAATAAAATAAAACAATAGGCCTGAACTTTCACTACTCCATGGAAGAAACTTCAGCGGCTCGCAATTGCTTCCATGCAAAGGTCTGCTGATGCCAGTTTGGACCGGCTAGCAAATGCCAATTGTTAAATTTTCAGTGGAACATTTATGCCTCAGAAGTTAGAGAATTATAAATCAGGACTTAATTTATCATTTTGTTGTTTGGCTAAAAGTGATGGAGGAAATATTAATAATGCAAACCAAACTTAAAAGTGTGTCACATGAGACCTCATTGTTAAATATTTAGCAGCAAGGCTAAATGAAAAAATAAATAAGCAAATATATGAATGAATGAATAAAATTAGTAAACTGAATGAATACATAAATATATATGAATAAATAGGTGAATAAATTAATGAACGAATAAGTAACTAAAATTCAAGAGATAAACATATTGTCTTTTCCTGCTCCTGGATAACATATAGATTCCTGATGAACATTTAAAGTTCTTCACAGTTTTGCTCCAACCCACCTTTCCTATTTCATATTAGTTCCTTGAATACAGTTTCAGTTCTAATGAAACTCCCCTGCTCACTTCCCTTTCACCTCCACTCGGCATTCCATCTCCTGCCTCTTTTTTTGTTTGTTTGTTTTGTTTCTGCATAGGTTACCCCATCATTCCTATCCCCTATATCTCTACCGTGTAGTATCTGGGCTTTCTTTAAGCTTAGCTTATGAGTCATCTCCCATAGAATTCTTTCTTCTAGTTGTCCACAGGCTCACAATAGATAGATAGATAGAGAGATAGATAATTGGATAGATAGATAAGGAGTTAAGTAAGTAGGTAGATGGATAGATATTTAGATAGTTGGATAAATGGATTGATAAATAGTGGGTAGATAGACAAATAATTGGATAGATAGATAAGGAAGTAGGTAGGCAGGTAGATAGATGAATAGATAAATATTTACATAGATAGTTGGATAGATAAATGAATGAATAAATAGTTGGATATATATATAAGTAGGTAGATAGATAAATAGATAGATGGATACATAGATAAATAGATATATAGATAGATTCCAACTCCTTCATTTTTGTTTTTGTTTCATTATTTTCAGTTATGTTCAACTCTTCATGACCCCATTTGGGGTTTTCTTGGCAAAGAAATGCTCTATGTATTATACCATCTAGCTTGCCTTATTTTACAAATGAAGAAACAGATCTAAAAAAAATTAAATGATTGCCTGAAGTCATGCAGTTAGCAAGTGTGATAAAACCAGGATTCAGAGAGTCTTCCCTCTATGGCTGATCATCTAGAGCCAAACCTTAATTTTCTCAGGGAGCCCCGATTGACTTTGTTCTGTGCCTCATGCTTCCTCTTGTGTTTTCTCCCCTTACAAAAATGATCTGGTATGTGCTTATCTGTTTACACAATTGTATTTCCAGGAAGACCTCAAGTTCACTGAAAGCAGATAAGTTTTCCATTTTTCTCTTTGTAGGGCATACCCCTCCGAGCCCAGTGCTTTTTGTACAAGCTAGGCTTGTGGGATTGAGTTGAAATGGAAATAAAAGCTAAGGAGGCATTTCTAAGAGAGAAGGCTGTCATATCTCCACATACAGGTCAAGATGACCACCATATGGGGAAGTGTCAATGATTGCATTTCTTCCCTTGGCTCATGGAGAATCTGCTCAAGATGTTCTGGACTGAGAAGTCCAAAAGCTGCCTTCTGGCCTGTCCCAAGTAGCAGTGTTGTTTAACAAACAAAGTTAACAGCCTCGAGCTACATGGAAAACAACTCTGCTCAGTGATACAGCTTCATACAAAGAAACAGCCAGAACACAAGCAGATTTGAAGCTCTTCCTTTCCCTTTGGGATGATTTAGATGTGGCTCTTCCTAGAAGCTGAGAGACTAAGCAGATGACCTATGCAGGCCATTCCTGCCTCTCGAATTCATGGCTGTGATATTCTGAGATACCATAAAACTAAGGTTCATATGAGTATTTTTGCTATCTATGTTAGCATGGTGGTGTGGAGAGAGCACAGGATTTACAATGAAGAAGATCTGGATTTGATTTCTGCTTTGATCACTCACCAATCATGTCATGTTAAACAAGTAGCTTAACTTCTATGGGTCTCGGTTTCCTATTGTATAAAATAAGTGAGTTGACCTTGATGACTTCCAAGCTATGATCCTATGATTTTATGATCTCATTGTAGATCTTTAATAGAAAACAAGATTTGAAATTGTGATTTCAAACATCTTAGAAAATCAAGTCCCTCTGAAAACAGATGGTAAGCTACAGGAGCAGAATGAGACATACATATTCAGATCATATGAAAATGTTTTAATTGTATTTCTTTGTTACAATGGAGGAAAAACTCTACTGAGAAAAGGGAATCATTTGGAAGTGATAGCACTATAAAAGGAAAGCATTGGTAAAATGGATGTAGTCCTTGAACTGAATCCAGTGGGTTATATCTGTTCTAGTTCAGCACTCAAGGACTTATTGTTCTTATCAACCCTGAGTTTGTTTATTTTTTAAAAATGTAATAGAGGCAAACAGGACAGCCCCATTGATCTGCTGGACCAAGGGACCATACAGGCTCCACTGTGTCATTCCAAAGCACCAAATGTGTATTTATCTGCATTCAGGCATTTCTGTAGCTGTGAGAAGGAAGAAAAGAGGCTCAATCACATTGTAAATATTGGCAGAAAAAAGTTTATCCTGTGTCACTGACAATGCATCCTCTGAGAAGTAGAATGTTTACTTAAAACAGAAGAGGGCTTTCTGTTGGCCAGAAGAAGAATTGGTAGTTTTGGTTTGGGTTTTTTCTTTTAAACAGGTGAGTAAAACAAGTTTATGACTTTGAAAAAAAAAAGGGGGGGAGGCTAACTTTATTTATTTTTAAATAAATTGTTACCTATGGATCTATCCCAAGAAGAAAATGTCTAACTAAAGTTTCTACAGTGAGTGTTATCCCAAACATGTTTTCTGGGAATTGAGCTTGCCACGATTCTAATATGGTTCTCACACTTGACTAGTTAAGGGAAGTTAATGTTTCATTGTTTTATGAGAGTATTAAAAAAATAAAAAAGGAAATGCTTCTGGAATACTTGTATATGCTTTGACCTTCAAACTTTCCCTCAGTTGTATTTACACAGCTCCTCAATCCTTTAGGGATGAAAAAATAGCATATTACATCGAATTAAGAGAGCCTTTTCTTTCCTCTCTAGATGAGAAGTTCTTTTGTATCATAGACCCCTTTGGCAATAGTCTGGCAAAGCCTATAGGCTCCTCAGCATAATATTTTTAAATGCATTAAATAAAATGCATGGGATTGCAAAGGAAAACATTTTATTGAAATACTGTTATCCAATGTTTTTTAAAAACAAATTCATGGGCCCCAGGCTAAGAAGCCCTAGTCTAGATGTTCATGGGGTGAGGAATACAAGGCCCCATTGCAGTCATGAAACAGCTCTTGGTGAAGGAATGTCTTCTCTGGTTTTGCACACCCTCTCAGGGCCACTCAGTTCTTCATAGAATTCTCCAGGCTTTAACATACCCTGTAAAATCTCTTCAACCAACAACCCCCACTATTTATCACTATATTCCTAACTACCTCTGCTTTCTGGATATCTTAACTCCCCAAAGGGCTGTCAATTTAACCGTAACTGCCTAACAACCGCCAAGTCTCACTTTATGAGCTGCTGTTGAGAGTTTAGCTATTTAAGGCTGATTTTAAACAATTTTTATTGGCTCTTCATGGCATTTGCTTGATTTACAATGCTGTAAATAACCACAAATTGGAGAAATTTCTTTCCTTCACGGTTATAGGCAAAGATTGCAATCACCATTGTGTTATCTCTCACCACACATACGGCAGGGCCCGCCAGACCACTGTTCACTTGGTAGCTTTCCCAAACTGTACAAAGTTGAGTTCTTGGATGGAAGACCCTCAAGAAAAGCAACATGGCATCCCCGGTGTCTGCCTTCACACTCAGCATAAACTATTTCAGTGACTGGGTTTTTGCGTGGTCTGGTGTCATTTTCTATGACAATGGGAAGCTCTCACCTGGTAACAATTACTTCATAAATTTCATCAAGTGGTTTGTATTTTAACAGATGTCTCAAATGTGTGACTTTTTTTTGAGAGGAAAGGAGTGAAAACTAGCTATTGAGACATCCACACTCTCTTTACTCCCTTCTCATGTGGTGCCCCAATGGATCGCCTTAGAACTGTTTTCTTTCAGCCTCCCTCCTGCCTTTGATATCTTAGAAGCTGTAGGATGTAGTATATGTGGTAAATCTATAGAATTAACCTATATACAATATCTATATAACCTGTGATGGCTGCCTGATGGAACTATAGAATATGCTCTTCATAGCATGTCTAAAGAGTCTATCTAATGTAGTAAAACATGGCCTACATAGGGTTTCTGCTGGAAATTTAGATTACAGACAGCCTATTATGGCTCTATGTAATATCTAGAATATACATAAAATAGAAGCAGTCTGAGGGAGCTATAGAATACAGCCTATATGATATATCTATAGACTATAATATGGTAGGACATAGCCTATATAGGTTTTCTGATGAAGATATAGAATGTGGCCAGCCTATAATATTTATCGGTTTCATGTGGTATCTAGAGTATACATAAAATAGAAGCTGTCTGAGGGAACTATGGAATACAGCCTAGAGGCTTTATAAGGTTTCTCTAGTATCTATAGGATATAGTCCTCCATAGATTAATTGATGAGTTTATGTAAAGTCTTTTTAGGATATCTGTGAAAAGCAACATAGTATTTTGGAAGATAAGCCTTCTTCAGGAAATGGGGAAGACATGAGTTGAAGTCCAGTCTTTCATACAGGCTGGTGTTATGCTTCTAGACAAAATATTTTTTTAAATTTTTAAAAAAATTTTAATAGCTTTTTATTTACAAGTTATATGCATGGGTAATTTTACAGCATTGACAATTGCCAACCTTTTGTTCCAATTTTTCCCCTCCTTCCCCCCATCCCTTCCCCTAGATGGCAGGATGGCCAATACATGTTAAATATATTAAAGTATAAATTAAATACAAAATAAGTATATATGTCCAAACCGTTATTTTGCTATACAAAAAGAATCGGACTCTGAAACATTGTACAATTAGCCTGTGAAGGAAATCAAAAAATGTAGGTGGGCAAAAATATAGGGATTGGGAATTTGATGTAATGGTTCATAGTTATCTCCCAGAGTTCTTTTGCTGGGCGTAGCTGGTTCAGTTCATTACTGCTCCATTGGAACTGATTTGGTTGATCTCATTGCTGAGGATGTCCAGGTCCATCAGAACTGGTCATCATATAGTATTGTTGTTGAAGTATATAATGATCTCGTGGTCCTGCTCATTTCACTTAGCATCAGTTCATGTAAGTCTCTCCAGGCCTTTCTGAAATCATCCTGCTGGTCATTTCTTATAGAACAATAATATTCTATAATATTCATATACCACAGTTTATTCAGCCATTCTCCAATTGATGGGCATCCATCAGTTTCCAGTTTCTGGCCACTGCAAAGAGGGCTTAGGCAAAATATTTAATGTCTCACTGTCTCCAGGCAATTCTCTAAGCCTAAAAAATGTCTGAACTAAAGACGTGCCTGCTGGATTCCTTGTCTTGACCTTCCATGCTTCATCATGTCAAGTTTTTGCTTTCTGGATGGAAATGGCCTAGATTTGGAGCCATAACACCTGAGGTCATCGGTCTACCAGAGAGCTCCTGGTGACCTGACCAAGTCACTTTCCTGTCTGGGTCTCAGTTTTCTCATCTATCAAAAGAGGAGGTGGGACTAAGCCTTCCAGTTCAAAATTTATGGATCCATGAATGGTTTCGTTCTTGTTCAGTCATGTACAATTCTTCATTACCCTATTTGAGGTTTTCTTGGCAGAAATGGGTTATCCATTTCCTTCTCCAGCTCATTTTATAGATGAGAAAACTGAGGCAAACAGCAGGGGCCAGCAACTTGCCCAGGGTCACACAACCAGTAAGTGTCAGAGGTCAAATGAATCTCAAATGAGTCTCAAATGAGTCAGAAGTCAAAAATGTCTCAAATGAGTCTCCCTGACTCCAGGTCCAGCATCCTATCCACTGTTACATCTTAGTAAACATTTCAGTTATATAGCAAAATATAAACTAGCAGCTATCTCTGTGGTAATAAGTTTTTTTTCTTGAATTTTAGTTAATCTGATCTTTGGACAGTAGACCTACAATCAGTCACAAACTATTTATATTCACAATTTCTCCACCCACCAGAGCTTATCCTCTGCTGTCATCTCTTCAAGAACCCAGGATTACCTCCATTCTAGGAGGCAGCAATAGAGAGAAGACTTTAATGGAGATACCTTAACTTATTTCATCAAAAATATAGTTCCCTCTCTTCTTTCCTTTTCCAGTTTCCCATTACCATTAGTAACACATTTCTGGCCCCTGTTCTCAAAATTTTTACTTTTCTCTTTACTTTCTTTCCAAGTCCTTATTCCACTTCCATTTTCCCCAGGTCTATTCCTTCACCTAGGTGAGTTTGAATTGTTGTCAAATTGGATGCCATATTAACTAGGTGGCAGAATGGGCCAGTGCTTAGGCAAGGGCTCCCTTCCATCTAGCTGGGTTGGTGTTCCCATGGGGATGAGAGCATCAATTTTGATCAAGTTTTATAGATTATCTCTGGTTATTTATTGATGACACTAAAATGCCTTTTCAAGAATGTGGAATTTATTGGTATATTGTCCTGTCTTCTACAATGGATAGTAAGATATTTAAAGAGTAAGAATTGACTCTTCTATTTCCTCTCTTATTATTCCGATAGTGGATACTGAAATGTCTTTGGTGTTGCATGACAGAATATAAAGGTTTGTTCAATTCGCTTGGTTAACTTATATATGGCGCCCATATAGACACAGCTTTGGTTTTCAGGATTTCCAGTCACTAACACAGTCAACTATCAGGGTGAATCTACATTGACCTTGCAAAATATTGTTGCCAAAGATCTTTAGGAAAGGTTTAGCCCAATGGCAAAAATCATATACTATGTTGTGAGCAGTATTGCAAAGAATTCCCGCTGTAATCACATTGACACAATTCCTTGAACCTAGCCAAGAAACGTTGATAATACCAGGCTCCAAGATGGGGATCTCAAAAGCAAGGTGATGTCAATAGGATGCAGGGATTCAGGGCACTGAAAACCCTTCCAACACTGCAAATTATCCATAATTTCTAATCTTCAGATAATTTCCTGGGGTATAAAGAAGGTATTAGTGGTAGATAGAGCCTGTATCTACTATGCTAAACATATTATCTCCTCCCCCATCCCCAAAAATGTTTGTTTATATTTTTACTAGATTTGGGATTTTATTATGAATTTAATCATCAATAAACATAAATGTTTCAATATAATAGTAACAGTGCTTTTTTCGATCACTTTTTGAAGAGCTTTGCATATGCAAAAGGAACAAAAAAGGCTTGTATAAGAAGTTGTTATTTTTTTTTCATTTTTAAGAAAACTATACAGTTATCCCTTCCACATCCCCATCATCATTTCCTTATGCTGCAGGTCGGCATCAGAAATTAAATAGAAATTTGGGGAGAGTTTTGCCAAAGCCTCAAGTGATACATGAAAGTCAGCAAAATGACCAGAAAGAAAGTTTAGAAACTCAGAAATGCTAAAATAAAAAAAAAAGTTTTAAAAGAAACTCAAAAATGCACAAAATGTATGTGTAGTTTTGTATAATGTCAACTTGTTTAATCTTTTAGTACTATAATAATTCAGACTTCTTCTCAGATACAGAGGACCAAAATAATTTTATGTTGATTTTCTAGATCATGGTGTGCCATGACCTTAACTGTTGCAATATAGAAAGGATAAATTTAAAAAAAAATATATATATATATATATATATATATATATAAAGATTTAGGAGATAATAACAAAGCTGTTCTATTTATTTATGTCCCCCTTTTTGGTTTTCTTTGTTGTCATCACATATATTATTTTTGAGGTTCTACTTATTCAATTTTTCCTCAATATGTCTTCCCACATTTCTCTGAATCCATCCATTCTGAACCTGCAATTTAGAATACAGTCACTAGGTGGCAACGCGGGCTTTGGACTCATATTGCAAGCACATACATAGTTTTTCGGGGCATGTTCTCTTGGATTCGTTGCCATGAAATATGCATGTTTTATTTATTTTTTTAAATGCTATTAATAACCTAACCATTGGATGAATTAAACAGACGGGCAGTGTCAGCATGACATGTTAAAACTAGGGTTCTTAAAATCTTGTGTACGTGTCATGGACAACCTTGGCAAGCCTGTGGATCCCTTCTTAGAATAATGTATTTTTTTTAAATGCCCAAGTCAAAATATGTAAGATTACAAAATAAATCAATTATGTTGAAAAATAAATGCTAAATATGCATCTATATCCACATATTTATTTAAATCCATATATATTATATGTATATAATTCATATATATTTATTTAACCAAGGTCCACAAATCACGTACACACATTCACACATACATATGTGTATATTCATTTGTTTATTTAAACTTTGTTCCAAAGCAGCGGCTCTCCCAATCTATGGTCCAAGAACTGTATGTGTGTATATATTTATTGTGTGTATATGTATTTTCATGGATGTGTGTGTGTAATGTGTTTTATTTACAGTTCACAGACGCTGGGTTTAGAACCACCAGGTACAAATTTTGATTAGCATGTACTTTTCCAAATACTAACACTACTGTTTTCTTTAATACATAGTCAAGTTATTCCTGGGAATTATTTGCACAAGGATCTAGAACTTTAGTTTCTTGATTTCCAAGTCCACCCCAGTTGGTTTGTCTCTTGCAAGCTGATACCTTTAATTGTATGCTATACTTGTTTCTAGGCTAACCAAAGAGAAGGGTAAATTTGCCTTCCCAAGTTATATGTGAAAAGGTATCTTGTTTTCCCTTTCCCCACATAACAGGAGGGATAAAGAGGGGACAGGATCTTTCTCCTGAGAGAAAGCTTTAAAAGCAGCTTTGTGGGTGACATTCCGCCTCATCAGAACCAAAACTCATCTACAGACTCTCAAGATACTGAAGATTCAAGATTAGTGCCTTGGGCAGACCTGAGAGCAAATATGTGACCTAAGACAAGGCACCAACTTCCTGAGCTTCAGTTTCTGTTTCCAAAAAACGAAAGAGTCAGATAAGATGACTTCTAAGGTTCCTTCCAGTTCTAAATGTTACTATCTGTATTTTCTTTGATTCTTGAAAGTTTTCCTCTTACTTTTCTTCTAGAAAAGAAGCCTTCTCTCCACCATGACTATTTAATGAAAGAAGACATTCTCATGCAGGTTGTCTTGGTAACCTGCAACATTTACAAACTGCTTTAGTAAGATCAACGAAAAGTAATTTCTGAAAGGACCCGTTATCGTTTAATTATAGTTGAACATTTTCAATCAAGTTTTTGAATATTAAATTTAAATAAAGAATTCTTAACCCTGGAGTCTGTGAAAAAGTTTTAAAAATTATAATTATTTCAATATAGTTGATTTACTTTGTAATTTTATGTATTTTTTGCACTAAAAAACATTATCCTGAAAAGGATAATCTTTTTATTATATATAATAATATTTTTATTACATATATATATATATATATAGCCTATGGTCTATAGATTGTTAAAGGGATCCACAATACAACAAGATGTTAAGAACCTCTGCCTCTGATTTTTTTAAATACCCAAGACAAAATATGTAAGATTACAAAGGAAATCAATTATGTTGAAAAATAGGTCCTAAATTTGTATGTATATACATATTTATTTAAATTCATATGTTATATATATATAACATAACCCATATATATTTATTTAACCTGGATCCACAAATCAATACATACATTCACACACACATATGTGTGTGTATTCATTTGTATTTTGACAATGGATTTTGATGCTCACTCTGGTGTTACAATATCTCCAAGTTGCAAGGAACCTCAGAAGCAAGGCAACAAACATTTATTAAGATTTACTATTGGCCAAGCATTGTATTTAGACTGAGGATACAAAAATAATTTTAAAATAATTCTTTCCTTCTAGGAGCTTACATTCTAATGGGAGGTGGGGGGGTGGACAGCACATAAAAAGGAGCTGGAAAAAATGGTGGGGAAAGTACCAAGTTGAAGCATGATAGTGAAGTCCATAGAATAGGGCAAATGAAGCATGATTGACCTGGGCTTGTCCCCAAAACATCTAGAAAGAATTTACTAATGGAAAAAGAGAGCAGCAGGGTAGGAGAATGTTCCAAGATGAAGTCACTTGTCAAAGGTCACTTAGTGCAGTCCATACCAGGGTCTCCACTTGGTTCATTATAAATCTAATCATAATTGGTTTAAATAGGCAATCATCTGAATCTTTTTAGTATTTAAAAAAAATTTTCTTAAATAAGGACACATCTTTAAAATCTCAGGATTTTATTTTGTGCAGCTTCTGAGATTCTTTTTTCATAGCAACCCAGACATGATGATGACAATTTTGTGTGGCCACATGCAATGTGTGATGTGGGATGTAAGTAGTGAAGAAATGTGAAACATGCATCTTGGTGAGGATTCCAGATGCCATTCCCCAAACACTAGCAGAAATATAATTCTTCAAGTGGCCAGGAGAAAAATAAGGATTAGAGAATATGCATCCGTTGCCAATCTAAAGGACCAAGTATTAAAGGTCAAGGGACCATCCCAGGTTGAAAAGGTAATTTCTAGCTTCTAACGCAATGCTTTGCACAAAGAGGCACTTGTTTTGTTTTATTTTTGATGGGACTATGATTTCAAGAATGGAGGAAACTCTCAGGATGAGGGCTTCCTCTACAAATGTAAATAGAGCAATAGGTTCCTGCTCTATCCTAAGATCTGATAGCGTTGTCTAGGAAAGCTGAGAGTAATTGTTTAAATATTTTTTAAAACACAAAAAGACACAGAGGTCTGGCTATTTACACCAAGAGTATGACAGGGTTAATAATTAACCAATTGTTGCTTTGGAATTGTCCAAGATCACACAAATCTAAATGTATCAGAGGCACCATTTGAACCCAGGTCTTCCTAATTCCAAGCTGCCTCTCTGTCTGCTACATCTGCTGCCTATCTGATAAATGTTTGTTGAATTGAATTAAATCACACATGCCAAAATGTTCAAAATAATAAGCCTCAGGGGAAGAAAAATATATTTCAGATGGGTAAGTTTCTTTAGCAGCAGTGAATCATCCTCAGCTATATCTGTCATCCCAAGTGCCAGAAAAACTGAACATGGTGGATCATCAGACCTCAGTGGTTCTGAGTTGCAATAGGATAAATCAATTGAGTTTATGCTCTAAGTTCAACATTAATATAGTGAGCCATCCAAGAGTAGGGATGGAAAGGTAGGGTACCAGGTTGCTTGAGGAAGAGGCAAACCAGTCATGTCAGAAAGTGAGAATTGCAACTTTGTAAAACATTCCCAATAATCATTTTGAGAAAAAAGGAAGGAAGGAAGGAGGGAAGGAAGGAAGGAAGAAAGAGAAAAAAGAAAGAAAGAAAGAAAGAAAGAAAGAAAGAAAGAAAGAAAGAAAGAAAGAAAGAAAGAAGGAAAGTAGAAAGAAAAGAAGGAAGGAAGGAGAGAGGGAGAGAGAGAAGGAAAAAGAAAGCAGGGAGGGAAAGAGTGAAAAAGAAAGAAAGAGAGAGAGGGAGAGAGAGAGAGAAGGAAATAAAGAATAAACAGAAAAAGAAAGGAAAGAATGAAAGAAAAAAGGAAAGACAGAGGGAAAGTAGAAAGAAACATTAATTCATACTACTTTTGAAGAAAAATAAAGTATCCCTGCACTTACTTTGGCCCCATTCACAATGAAATCATTTGGAAGCTATGAACCTGCCTTAGATTTTCCTTTAAAATAACAATTTACTACTTTTAGACTTTGAATTCCCAGGAAAATATTTTCTACAACCACTGTTTTAACTAACATTTCATATTTATCAAAACAATATGCTGTCCCTTTAAAGTTTGTTGCCGATTTAAACTCTGCTCAGAGTTCTAAGAGAATCACTTAACCCAAAAGATGGTCGGAGGAGGTTGGATCTGACTTGGAATGTTGACACATTTGTTGTTGAATTTTGAATGTGACAAACTATTATATATATATATATATATATATATATATATACACACACACACATATATATATATACTAATTATAAGCTAAGATAGGGTTGTTTTCAGAGAAGCTAGAAGCCAAATCCAGAAAGCTAAAAGAAAGAATGATGAAATGACAGATTTTAGAACTGCATCATTAAGTTTGATTTTTTTTTTTTTGGAAGCAATAGATAGTCACAATTGTCGTTGAGAAATAAGCCTAGATGAACAAGGGAATATTTTGGAAGCAAATAATCATAGAAGTCACTCAGAAGATCAAGGAGTTTAGCTGAGACATCACGCTCAGGGAAATGTTAGTCCAAAATAGTGTTGATCTACTCAACCTAATAGTGGAAATATCTTTTTAACATTAAAGTTACATACACCAGTGGACTTTTATGGACAATTCCTAAGACAGAGGACATCACGGTTTACAGTTTAAAAGTTGCAAACTACTCTGACTTCATGGATTTTCCTCATTCATATTTCTATAAGCATTTGGTATCACCAACAGATACTGAATGTTTGGTGGGAGAGTGTGACCTAGATTTATGTATGGTCTATTATTTTTTTAATTCATGTACTTGTTTTAATACATGAAAACCTATAGTATTATCAATTCTTTTGCATCTTTAAGTAAGTGGTTATATTTAAGATTTAAAAGTGTCATTATTGTGAATTCTTATTATGTGAATAGAAATGCATCAAAAGGTGCTCAAGAGCTAGAGTGCGAAGTTGAAGAAGTATATTTCCCTTCATAAGTGTTACTCTTAAGACTCAGAGAGAATATGAACCACATGATTATGGTTTTTCTCTGGGAGCCTAGACTTACTAGTATAAAGAACAGGTTGGACAGAGTAACTGGTCTAGAGAGTGACTAGACATCTACTCCCCTAGTTGAGAGACATGAGGGGTTATGAGTGGGGGTGGCCCTTACATAGATATTGTATGATTCGTTATTTCTACCCTCTGAATCCAATTCTCCCTGTGCAACAAGAGAACTGTTCGGTTCTGCACACATACATTGTATCTAGGATATACTGCGACATATTTAACATATATAGGACTGCTTGCCATCTAGGGGAGGGAGTGGAGGAAGAGAGGGGAAAAATTGGAACAGAAGTGAGTGCAAGGGATAATGTTGTAAAAAATTACCCTGGCATGGGTTCTGTCAATAAAAAGTTATTATAATAATTTTTAAAAGCTATAAAAAAGATATTGTATGATTCTTAGACTCCTTTCCCCAGTTTTGTACTACTGCCATTGTCATTTTAGAAGCAAGAGAAGGCTTGCAGGGTGAAAGTCCATTTTGTATTTTTTTATTTGTGTTCTGGGTTGCCATGGTCAAGGAAGCCATTGCTTAATGGTTCCCCATTGTTAGGGATGTGATTCTCCACACTTAGTGTGGCTCATCATCAGAAAACAGACAGATAGAAGCTGTCACTGGGACAAACCTTTCCAGTACAGCAGGAACTGTTAACACCTGGGTTAGTAGCGCAGTCTTTGAAGACCCAGAATTACCTCTCTGCCATAATGATGCACTGGGAAAAGATTTTTCTTTTAATCCATATAACCCACAACAGAGTTCTGACTATGCTGCTGATGTTAGAGAAACATAATCTTCATTATTATTATGAAAGCTATTTCTTGGCACCTCCTCTCAACATTAAAAATGTTAGCAGGTTATGTTATCTTTGCTTTCTTCAAGAGAAACCCAAGGGAGTAACTTTTCGTATAATTTACTACAAGAAATAACCATTGCACTCCTTTCTTAAGAGTATGAATCAGCATGGAGTTGGAGAGAGGGAGAAGCAGTCAGGGGAATATGAATGGGATCAAGTGAGTAGTTAGTATAGAGAAATACTGAGTTGCAATTAAATGAATATGTCACCCTTCAAAGTACTCCTCTGAGTACTTACAGCAATAAGACCATATCAGAAAGAGCAGGAATTCTCACCCTAGAGACCTGGAACCTGTTTTTAAAAAATATTTTGATAACAATGTTTCAATATAATTAGTTTCCTTTTTAATTCTATATATTTTATATATTTAAAAATAATATTCTGAGAAGGGGCCCATCCATAAACTTATTCAGACTCTAAAGGGGCTCATGACAAACTCAGATAGAAGCCCTAATTAAAGCAACTAAGAAGTATAAAAGGCTTACTTTCCTCACAAAGAGAGAAGAAAAAGAACTTTTGTGGGAAATAAACAACTTAAACTTTGGTGTATTTTCACTAGCTATGGTTGTTCTGCAAATTATAAGAAACTCTACACACACACACACACACACACACACACACAAATAATTGTTCTCATCCAGCCCTCAGTAAACTGAAATACTGAGAACAGTTACACAGGTAATCTGAGGCAAGATTTGAATCCAAGACCTCCTGGCCCAAATCCAGTACTTTATTATTACACTATGCTCCTCTCATTGTGCACATAGAAAACACTGAAAATAAAAGTTTAAAGGGTAAAAATTTTTTTAAAAAATTGCACATGGTTCCATAGAGATTTAGAGCACAGATCAAAGATTAGTGTTCCAAAGAATGGATTCTTATCAGAGTAAGAAGTGAAAGCAACTGAGACACTGAAGGAAAGTCTCACTAGAATATCAAAGGTTTGCCTCCAAAGCACCCCCAAGTGGAGATTCCTTCTGGAAGAACTCATGGGTTATTTGAATTGTTTTAACCAGCTTATGGGCTCTTTTGTGTCTTTTGCCAGTTAAAGCTTCTATGTTGATCAGTATGGGGATAGGAGGAGTGTCTACTTTATTTCCAACCTAAGAAATTAAGTGAATAGAGAATAATTTTTGGGATAGAAAGGTCACCTGCAGCTGGGGAGAATCAGAAAAGGCACAAGACAGGAGATACTGCTCAAGCTAAATTTTGAAGAAAGGGGATTTTAAAAGTTTCACTAGAGAAAGTTGTGGATGGAGGAGAGTGGAATAGTCAAGCCGATTCCCCAGTGCCATTCATCAGTGAGTACCCAGTTGAAATTGGAGAAAGCAACAAAGTAAACTGGTAGTCAATCAAATCAACCCAAGTTATGGGGCTTTCTTGGGCATATTTCAGCAGCACGTGTTGTACTCTGCACAGTGTGTATGTGTGTTTATGATTCTATGATACTAAATGAGAACTTTTCTCAGCGAATGATGTGTTTTTCCAGATCCAGACGGAGACATTGCCAGATTTGTAAGGAAAGAGGAGGAGGACACAAGGGGGAAAAGAAAAATAATAAATGGCGTTCCATCAAAATTCGTTTTTCAGGGTTTCACAGACATTGTCCTTGAAAATTCAGGCACTGGAGTTTATAAGCCCACTCACTACGCTCATAGTTAAAAGAAGGCTGGATTTAAAATGAGAATATTTGAGTTGACTTTTTTTGATAATTTGTCGATACTAGTATGGGGGGGGGGGGGGTATTGTGTGTGAGACCTGTGTGTGTGTGTGTGTGTGTGTGCACGCGTGTGTGTTTACAAGGTGATGATCTCAACCAGCTAATTAACAGGGGTACAAGGAACTGTGTGAGTAAGGAAGACCACAGCACTCGAGAGATAATGTTCCAAGTAACATTTTGTCTCCATTGCTTTGGAGAAACATCGAGACCCCAACAGCTTGCAATTCCTCACAAATAAGTGAAAGATGAAATATTGGGAGAAATGGGGGGAACAAGAGGGAATGTCTATAACTGAAAGGACAGAGAATAGCCAAGTTCTTGAGCAGTGAGTTAAGAAACCCTTTAGGGAGAAAGAGAAGCCGAGACTCCCCAGTGCAAGGAAAGAGGCCCAAAGTGATAAAAACCACAAGCTTTTGTGGAAATATGGATTTTTTTATTGAGTTTTGAAAAGGGTCCTTAAAGTATCTGATTTCATAAAGGGAGGAGGAAGAAACAGTTGGGAGAAAAGAAAGGCTAGCAAAAGGAGAAAGTCCTCTCCCTCAGAAGGGATTTCAGCCAAGGGAGCTAAAAGACTGGCATTCTTTTTTAACCGTCCATGCCACAAAATGTAAACGAATCTATTTACTCAGCAAAATATTTCCTTATTACATTTTGAGTAATTTCCCATTGAAAACAAACAGTGAATCTCAAAAAAGCTCTAAGAGTCTCATAAGGCCTGCAGGTTAGAAACAGGCCCAGCTTAGCTAAGCTCTCCCTCCCATCTTGGAGCCAGGAAGTCTTCTTGCCAGAGAGAAAGCAAGACAGGTTTTTGTTTATTTGTTTGCTTTTGACAAATGCCACTGTTCGAATGAGAAAAATATAGACTTTCCCTTCACTTCCTATTTTCAAATAAATGTGTTAGGGGAAAAAAACCTTCTTAAGTACACTAGACTTAAAATAAGCATCTCTTAGATAATGTATTCATTCCCCTTGTGGGAAAACTAAGGCCCAAGAGTTTAAATACCTTATTTGAGGTAACACAACTATACTTTGAGGAAAGTGGAATTAAAACTCAAGTTTTTGATTATTTTGATGTTCCAATCTTGGACCTTCCCTCCAAAAAAATGATTCACTGGAGTGATTTATTTTGTAGATCAAGGGCTCTCAACCAAGGGCTGCAAGGATAGGTTTTAGGGTGCCTATGAACTTGGATGAGAAAAAAAAATTGTTTTCACTCACTTTTAGTTTGCTTTGTAATCCTGAATTATCTTATGCATTTAAAAACATTCTTCTGAAAAGGAGCCCACAGTCTTCACCACACTGTTTCCAGTGATGTCTATGACATAAAAAAAAAAATTTGAGAATCATTATTAAAGATTATTCCCGTGAGCAGTTAGGTAGTACAGTGGATAGTGCACTAGCCCTGAAGTCAGGAGGACCTGACTTCAAATTTGATCTCAGACACTTACACTTCCTAGCTGTGTGAACCTGGGCAAGTCACTTAACCCCAATTGCCTCAGCAAAAAAAAAAAAAAATGTTTATTGATGGATTGAGGGATGCCATCTCTCCTGGTTTCCCTCTTACGTCTCTGAATTATACTGAATTATGATCCTCCTGTTTCCTTTATGTGAATATTACCCACAATGTTCTCTACTTATGGCCTCTTCTTTGATTATTATATCTGCTCCCATGGATTTAAGTATTCTCTCTATCAGAATACTCCCAGATTTAAATATTCAGACAAAAATATCTCTTTTGAACTCTAATCCTAAATCACCATCAACTGTATAACATCTTTACCTACTAGTCTCAACAACACCACAAACTCAGAATGTGCTTCCCTAAATTCCCTCTGCAAATTTCCTCATTTCTTTTGAGGGCATCATCAAACTTCCAAACAACAAGGTTTGCAGTTCCCAAAGGCAGTCTTGAATTTTGACTCCATTCCTATCCTATCAGTTGTTAAATCTTCTTGATTCTCCCTCCACAACATCACTTACATCTTTTCTCCACTGACAAGACATCACACCAGTTCCAGCCCTCATTTCCTTTTGTGTAAACTATCAGAAAGCTTTAACTTGTCTCTGGGATAAAATATAAACTCCTCTGCTTGTTCTTGTAGGTACATCACAGAATGGTTTCACTTAACTTTCCAGCCTTATTTCACAGGACTCCCCTTTGGAAGCTCTACATTTCATTCAGCCTGTATTTACCAAGTTCAACATCTTTCCTCATTCAATGCTTTTATTTGCACAAGCTATTAACCCAGTTGTGACATATACTCCCAGAATCCATATCCTCTTCCTTCAAGGTTCACCCTACTTGTATGACTTCAAGCAGGTCATTTCTATTCTTGTCTGAGCTTCTTTAAATGTAAAATGATACTGGATGGTCTCTGAGCATCTACATTAAAATCTCCCCCTTTTATTGTGCACAACTAAGAATTATAATTGTTGTTCTCTCATCAATCCAAAGAAAATGGCTTCCTCCCCATTGCTATCTCACATAGATATTTTTAAATTTCAATTTTTTTAATTTATGGGTAAAACAAGCATTTCCATAAAAGCATAATAAAAACATGGTACATATGAAATTTCAAATCTATTATATACAGATTGCTATTTAACAGAATTAATCCACATTAATCTTATGTGAAAAAATATTGTGTGCAATAGTATTTTTCTTGTGTATTTTTTTCTTATGTGAATTTTTTGTTTTTTCTTCTTCATTTACAAATATCTACTTTAAAAAACAACAACAAAGTACTGTAGATCTAGATGTAAACTATTCCTTAGTCTTCTCTTACAGGTACATTATGAGAATGGATATTTTATTTGGCTTTAGAATGTTTTGCGAGAAAATTAGTTTTTAACTGAACAAGTTCTTGACTAAAAATGCTTTTCATTATTATGTACTTCTAAATAAATAATCATTTTATTGTAGGAAAATGGAGGGAATTTTTGTTAATCTTGAAAACATAAAAACATTATAAATTTGTGAGATAACTTTAATAGCAAAAAATATATAGATGAGCATATTTATTTTAATTGTAATATTATAACTGTAGAGTGAGAAAGCAGATCCCATTGTGGGGAACTATGTCATACCTTGTTATTCACAGTTTATTTGTTTTTTCCCATTGGTTAATTGAAAATTTTAAAACTCATACAAACATATTATATATGTATAGATATGTAATCATATTTGTTTTGAAATTACATTAAACTATTTTAAATTGCTGCAAAAAAATAATCATTGTAATTGTAAATCAATCCACTGCTTGAATGAATCAAACAATTCTCACACTGGCTCCTCACCAGACTAGGATACTCTTGGGTTAGGACAGATCATGGACATCCTCTGCAATTGTGATGTAGACTTGTGATGAAAACAATTTGCTGTATAGAGATTTATATCACTGGTGGCTACAACTACCAGCTTTGGCAGACTGCTTTAGAATGGACATATCTTTTGGGTACTCAATGAAACAGACCTTCACAGGCACATGGTAGCTAAGTGGAGGGATGTAGCCAGTTGACTTTCCCCCACCCAGAAATTCAAAGCAATTTCCTTACTCAAAGTATCTAAGAGAGGAGACATATACCCCTTTTCATGTATGTTCATTTCTGGCTTAGCCATTCCTGAATCATCAGTTCTTCAATTAGATCAGACAATTAAAGTCTTTTTACTTTTCATCCCAGAATATCCTATTCTCAGTCAAACAAATCTCCAAAATCTATACATTCGATTGAAACCAGGCACAAACTATATGTGCATGCTCTGTATAACCCACCAGGAAGAGAAAATCTGAGCAACTCCCCTCTGTTACATCCCCCCAGTCCTACTTCAAATATTTCAGGTATCCCTCCTTCTCCCCAGACTTCCACACAGTCACCAGGAATTATGGCTGATCATGTCCCAAAAAGAGAAGACATTACCATTCTTCTCTTTTGTCATTCAGTTCATGAATTCTGAATCCTTAAATCTTCTCTCCCTTATCTCCCATTGCCAATTAGTTGCCAACACTTATAGATTCTACCTATATAGCACTTCTTATATCTCTGCCCCCTGTTACATCTTCTGCAACTCTATAGACTATCTCTATCTATAGATAGTCTATAGACTATCTATAAGGTTACCTTCCTCTTCCGTTCCATCTCCCCTTTCATTCTTTCACAATGAAGACCTCTAAAATGGAATCAATTTGGGTCCATAAAGAAGATAAAGGAAAAAGAATTCAATGTTGCAAGGGTCTTAGCTTTTCTTCCTGGGCTCAAGAGCCCTTGGCTCTTGCTCTTGTATTGGTATTGGTCCTGTGAAGGAAAAAAACCAAGCGATCCAAAGAGTGTATACAAAAATTGGCAGTTTTTCGGCTTGCCACTATTCCCCAGTCTGTTGGGCCAGCAGCCTAGAAAGGCTAATTCCTTTGCCAGAATCTAGCTTTCTGGCGCAGCTTCTCTCTCTGGCACAAATGTCAACCCTTATTCAGGAATGTGGTCTTTATACTGCAGTTTCCCATAGCCACACTCTTGATGTGGCAATGATGACTTTTGTGGGGTCAAAGATTTGAACAAATGAGGAAAATCTCCATTGGGCGGAGACGAGCTGGACTCCATACCCCCATTCTGAGCTCTGCCTCTGCAGCTGCCCACAAAGTCCAATCAAACAGTATTATGGAGCTGTTTTGCTGGCTAATGGGAGTTGTTCCTGATGATTAAGGGAAAGCGCTTGGTAGGCTCCATCCGGAAGTAATTAGTGGAACTTTTGATTATAGTCTGACAAGTTAAATACAGATTTGTTTGGTTACTTTTGACAGATGCAGCACACATGGAAAGCACATGTGGCTCTGAACATGGTCCGGAGTCCTCTTGAGGTGTTGATAAATTATTTAGAAAAATGTAATTCACAGGCATATAATGTCCATCAATCTGGAGATGACTACTGGGTTGGATCCCACTCCCCAGGGAAGGGAGGAGCCTTTGAGAAGGCTTTCCTGGAATCACATTCTTGTCCTGTGTTGCCCGCCAGCCCAGACCGAGGCCAGAGTTTGGACTCAAGACAAATTTGGCCACTTACTGCAAGTAGACTTGGGACAAGACAACTTTGTAGACAGGGAGGATGAAAAATAATAATTAAAAAAAAGGCCTCTGCAGTCTTGGACTTCTCTTCATTCTGCCCCTAGGGGATCCCTGTGACCTGAAGCCTCCTCTCTCTATGCCCTTTCTTTTAGTGATTTCATTACCTTCCATGGATTCTATTATAGTCTCTAGGCAGAAGACTCCCAAATCTGTATATCCCTTCATAACCTCTCTCCTCAACTTCAGTCTCATATTACCAACTTCCTGCTAGAGATGTCTACCTAGACATTCTGTCATCATCTTAAATTCAATGTGTCCAAAAATAGACATCATCTTTTCCCCTAAACTCGGTGCTATCTTCTTTCTTTTTGCTTAGTTTCATGATTTCCAAGGCATCCTTAAATCTTTTCTCTCCTCACTCCCCATATCCAATGAGCGGTCAAATCATATAGACTCTACCTATATAATATAGTCTCTCTCCTTTCCATTCATATGGACCACTACTCTGGATTAGCCCATCATTACTTCTCAGCCAGATTATTATAACAGCTTTCAAAATGAACTTGCATCCAATCCAATCCAGCTTCCAAATAATTCAACAAAATAATTTTCCTAAACAGAAAGTCAGACCACATATTCCTCAGTTTGATATTTAAGGCTCTCTAGCATCTGGTTCTAAACTTCCCAGATTGGTTTCATCATATTCCCCTTCATTACTTCCCCCATTCCAGCCAAACTGAATTATTGTCTCCTAAATGAGCATTCTCATAGGTTCTTCCCCATAGACAGAATCTTCTTCCCCTTCCTCTTCCCCTTCCTCTTCCCCTTCCTCTTCCCCTTCCTCTTCCCCTTCCCCTTCCCCTTCTTCTTCTTCTTCTTCTTCCTTCTCCTCCTCCTCCTCCTCCTCCTCCTCCTCCTCTTCCTCTTTCTCCTGCTCCTCTTCCTCTTCCTCCTCCTCCTTCTTCTTCTTCTATATTGTCCATGACTTTTATCTTTCTTCAAGTATCAGCTCATGCACCACATCATCTGTAACATCTCCCCTGATTGCTTTTGTAGTTAATAGTCTCTGTAGATACTCATTTTAGTTTTTATATATGCATATGTAGAATAGGAGTCTTTCAAGGTAGAGAATGCTTTGGGGTTTTTTGGGGGGGTGAAATTGCCTTGTATTTATTCATGATGAGCTCTCCTTAGAGCTTAATTAAACACTCTAGAATAAGGTATTAGATAGCTTAAATGGAATATTTTTGTTTTTGAGATCTGACCCTAGTATGGGATTAGACACAAAAGTTATTTCTATTTGCACATGGCAATAACAAAAACTAGGAAGAAATTCTAGAAAGAGAAATCCCATTCAAAAACACTCCAAAATATACAAAATATTTGGAGGTCAATAAACTAATATACACTTGAGACTTATATGAATACAATTAGAAAATATTCCTTTACAGAAATAAGAAAAGATTTAAATAATTAGAGCTGTATCAATTTCTCATGAAAAAACTATGCCAGCATAAAAGAAATGAAGATACAACCATAATTAATTTGTAGAATTAGTTCTGTATCAATAAGACATAAAAGGATAACTTTAAAGAGTTAAACAGAATGTTAACAAAATTTCCTTGGAAGAATAAAAATAATTTAAAATATCAAAAGAAATAGTGAAAAAAGCCTACATTAAAGAGGAAATAGCACACCAGACCTTAAACTTTATAATAAAACAATAATCTTCACAATTATTTAGCACTGGTCAAAAAATAAAAAAGCAAATCAATAAAACAGAACAGATAAACAAGAATGATCTTAAGAGTTGAAGTCAATAGACCAGTGTTTGGTAAATGCAAAAGCAAAAACAAATTGGTGAAAGGACCTTATTGGATAGAGCCATCTGGGAAATCTGGAAAACCATTTGACAAAAAAAAAATAGGCTTAGACTAGCATATTACACCATATGCCACAATAAGTTCCAAATGGATGCTGAAACTAAATATTAAAGGCCACATCATAAACACTGGCTAAGAGGGAGAATTTTAAACCAAATATCTGATAGGAAAAAGTCACAAAAGATAAAAATGAATAATTTTGATTATATGAAATTAAAAAGTTTACACATGAGAAAATTTAGTACAGATAGGAAGGAAAACTGTCCATTGAGGAGGAGAAAATCTTTTCCTCTCCTCTTTCTCTCTCTTTCTCTCTCTCTCTCTCTCTCTCTCTCTCTCTCTTTCTCTCTCTTTCTCTCTCTTTCTCTTTCCTCCTTTCTTCCTTCCTTCTTTCCTTCCTTGCTTCTTTCCCTCCTTCCTTCCTTCCTTCTTTCCTTCCTTCCTTCTTTTTATTTCTCCCTATCTTGCTCAGGATGGAAATGCAACAGCTACTCATGAGACCAATGCCACTGCTGACTAGTGACACTGTCACTGAGACAGTAGCTCAAGCTAGTCTTTTCCCTTTCCTTAAAATTTCCTCACCTATAAAATGAGAAAGGGTTGGAACTAGAAAGGCAGTGTGTCATAGTGGTAATAATAATAACTAGCACTTTGAGGATTGCAAAATGCTATGATATCTTATTTGATCCTCCCAATAACCCTGTGAGTCAGATATTAACCCCCCTTGATAGGTGATGAAACTGAGGCAGTTAATGATTAATCTGCTTTATAAGGGTCCCCCAGCTCTCCAAAATGGAATCTGAATTCAAGCCTTCCTCACTCCACGTTTGGTACTTTTATATACTGTACCACCTCCCTCTCTCCAGCAGTACACTGGACTCAGAATCAGGAAGGATCCCATCTAGAATGCCTAATAGCCATGTCATTTTGGACAAATCATTCAACCCCAATGGATTTATTTTGTAAAATAAAAAGTTAGACTTGGTGATTTCTAAGGCATCACCTAGATCTTTTTATGGTCTTGTATGATCTTAAAAGTCTACTGTCTAGTGTTTTTATGAATTATTTGAAGCTTTCCATTTTAATCTTTATATTAATTATAAGCCAGGATCTAGAACCCTCTCAGTGGATCTTAAAGGAAGTATCTCTGGACTCTGGTTCTCTTCCTCCTATCTGCCGAGTACATCAAAACTCTTCTAAGAGCCTTTTCCCATGAGCAGTCAAGGGAGGCAATGCCCTTTTCCTACTTGTCTACCCCGAGCTGTGAATACACATGAGAGGCATATGTCCTGCCTTTATGAGTGCCCAACTGTCCTGAACATAGCAGAATTCCTAAAATGGACATTTCTACCTATGAATAATAGGAAGTTCTGCAGTCCTCAAGTGGTTCCACATGTACTTAGGAGGAACCTACAAATACTCCAGCTCTTCTTAACGATGACCACCAGCAGGATGATGAATCCAGACTAGGGTCCAGCTTATCAAAAGTTATGCATCTAAAGGGATTTATTTGGACACAGCAGAGTTAAGGTGAAGGTGGAATACCAATTTAGCAGTCCCATAAAATGATTTATATTGTGTGCTCCTCCTAGAAAAGTAAAATAATAATTATATGTTTTCATTGGTTTTCACTGATGTACATGCATAAGTCTTTTTGTTAAGAATTTCTTTTGCGTAGGGGCAGCTAGGTGATACAGTGGATAGAGCACTAGCCCTGAACTTAGGAGGGCCTGAGTTCAAATCTGATCTCAAATGCTTAAAACATTCTAGCTGTGTGACCCTAGGCAAGTCACTTAATCCCAATTGTCTAAGTAAAATAATAATAATAATAATAATTTCTTTTTCTTTTGTGTAGAATAAGTAGTCGTCCTAGACTAGGTTTACATTGTACATTTAGTACCTTTCTATCTTTTCTTTTTGGGAAGATGCTAGACAACAAACAAATTTATGCCTTATATTATTTTCCCTGTGGGTTCTAGAGTAAGGTATACAGAGACAATGAGACAAAGGAACCTGAACTCTGTCTTTGGAGATCAGGGTCCCCTGGGATTGAATCCATTTTATATATGCCTGAGTCCGTAGATGATGGAAAGAGAGAGAGTTAGTGCCCCACCTTCCTGGGCTCAGGACTAATTCTGAAGTGATATTTTTTACTTTAGTATTGACTATTTGACGTGAGAAACACCAGCACAGGATGGTTCAGCACAGCGTCCCTATTTCAAAGAAAATGCTGAACTCTCTGAGCAAAGCAGAAGCATAGAAGCACGCAGGAAACAGGAGCTGAGCAAATGCAGAACCATGTCCACCCTAAATGTTCTAATGGACTGCTGTGTCCAGTCTGTGGTAGCGCCTTCTGAACTTGTATAGATCTGATCAGCCACAGCCAAACACTCCATACCTTACTCCAACATTGCAATATCATTGATCTTCTAATCCAGTCTGGTAGCGCCTTCTGAACTTGTATAGATCTGATCAGCCACAGCCAAACACTCCATACCTTACTCCAACATTGCAATATCATTGATCTTCTTCAAAAATCAAGAACAAACAATGACAATCACCGCTCTGTGATTTTGGGCAAATGATTTAACCTCCTCCTTTGTCAAATAAAGGGTTTAGAAGAGATGGTTTCTGCCAGCTCCAGATCTATGACTTTATGGACATAGAATAAGTTAAATAGAAAATATAAATCAGTGTTCGATGTATAAAAGGTAAACATGTGTAAAATGTCACTCATCCCCCCCCAAAAAAAAAAGCCTGATCCTCCACATTCCATTGTAGGAATAATCAATGTAACCTAGGTTCTTTTTTATTTCGTAGGACGACAGTAGTTTACCTTTAACCTTTACATCTGAAAAAAAAAAACCAGTAAATCTGCTCATCCCATAGCTGAATGTTTAATTCTTCTAAAAATGTTGTCTTCATTTTGCATAATTGGGCATGTGTTTTCAGTGAAAATTCCAGATGTGTGACTGTATTTTAGTTCTGTGCCCTTTTTCTGAAGCGCAAAAACACAGCTCACTGTATCATGGCGTGTGTGTATGTTGTATGTTGTATGTCAATGAACATTCTATTTGAAACCCACCCAGCCCACGTACCTGTGCATTTCTTTGCCTGAATGGTTCACCTTCCTTCTCTCTTTATTTTTCTCCAGGCAGACACCGCCCCCCAGATTTTGGATATAGGTGTCCCTGAGCTCCATGACTGAAGCTTCAATAGCTGCTGACACCCAGTGGTCGCTTGGCCTAATTACAGATACTTGTTTTCTTGGCTTTGGATGGATGCTCATCTGGTTTGAAAGTAGGTATCCCAATAAACTAGCAAATGTTCAGTGCTGCGCTGAGAGTCAGATACGTGGTGGACAGTTTTGTAATTGACTTTCGGGTTTGGTTTGTTTTTTTCTTTGGGCTACAGCAGAAAGTTTAAGGCACGGGCCTTAAAATAGAAATTTTGGTGAGGTCTCAACATTTATAATCCTTTAGGCAGAACATCTACAGGTAAAGATGTGATTTCATATGTGAACAGAGGGAGAGGTAAGAGAGGAAGGAAGGAATGAATGAACAAAGGAAAGGAGGAAGGAAGGAAGGGAAGGAAGGAAGGAAGGAAGGAAGGAAGGAAGGAAGGAAGGAAGGAAGGAAGGAAGGAAGGAAGGGGGAAGGAAGGAGGGAAAGAAGGAAGGAGGGAAGGAGGGAGGGAGGGAAGGAAGGAAGGAAGGAAGAAGGAAGGAGGGAGGGAGGGAAGGAGGGAAGGACGAAGGGAAGGAGGGAGGAGGAAGGGAGGGAGGGAAGGAAGGAGGGAAGGAAGGAAGGAGGGGGGAAAGAAGGAGGGAGGGAGGGAAGGAGGGAGGGAAGGAAGGGGGAGGAGGAAGGAGGGAGGAAGGAAGGAAGGAAGGAAGGAAGGAGGGGAAAGAAAGAAGGAAGGAAGGAAGGAAGGAAGGAAGGGAAGGAAGGAAGGAAGGAAGGAAGGAAGGAAGGAAGGAAGGAAGGAAGGAAGGAAGGAAGGAAGGGGGAAGGAAGGAGGGAAAGAAGGAAGGAGGGAAGGAGGGAGGGAGGGAAGGAAAAAGTAGCATTGCTCAACCAGTATTAGTCATTTCGCTCCCCAGTGGGACAGCCACTACTACTCACAGATTGTTTTTTGTCCTTCATTTTTAAAGAGAACATGATATAGTGAAGGTAATGTCATGATTTGCAAGTAAATTGGATTTAAGTGAGAGAGGGCTGTGCAAAGTCACCAACCTCATTTTTTCTCCAGAACCATCTGGGTCCAGTAGCAATACATAGATCAGGACAATTGGAAATGGCCCCAGATACAGTGGGAGACTTTGGCCTTTTTTCTTTTTCTAGCTTTAACATGGATGTATCCACCTGAAGTCATGATTATCAAAGTATGGTCCAAGGTGGGGTCCAAAGGCAGCTGGGTGGTTTGAAGGAGAATGCTGAACCTGTAGTCAGGAAGAACTGACTTTGAATTGGGCCTCAGATATTAGCTGTGTGACCCTGGTCAAGCCAAGTTACTTGCCTGCCTCAGTTTTATCAGCTGTAAAATGGGGATACAATTGCAGTATCTATCTCACAGGGTATTGTGAAGCTTCGGGAAGTGGGTGCTTCATGGAGATATAAAACCTACATCAGATTGCTTACTCTCTCACAGAAGGGAGAGGGGAGAAAAAGAGGGATGGAGAGAGGGAATTTGAAACTGAAATTTTTTTAAATTAAATATTGAAGTTGTTTTTACATATAATTGGAGGGAAATAAAGTACTGTTTTAAAAATAGCTAGAAATTATCTAAAAGAGGATTTGAAACCATCTCTGTCTTTCTGATTCCAGGATCAGTCCTATGGCTGAAGTTTCTTCTGGGTTCACTTTCAGCAAACTCTGCCTGGATATTCCCTAGGCCCTATTTGACAAATGAACCCTCCCCCATCCTCCAACAGGAAGAGGCTGAAGATTTCTTCTTTTTTTTCTTGCTAGAAAACTCAACTTTTAATGGTGAGAAAGAAGCCGTTTCAAAATAAACCTGTTGGGTATTTTATTATTTTTCCAGGGAAAACACATTTTGATCACCCCCCACTCCCATGCTGCCTCAGCAGGATATGAGTTGTGACAGGCATAAAACATTTTCAGAACAGTAAACATGAATAACAGCCGACAGCAGCCTAATTTAAACCGGGGGCATATTGGGCAGGCAGTGTTTACAACAGCAGCTATAGCCCAAGTGCCTTCATTTTAGAGGAAATTACTCCTTTTGAATCTGTGTGTTGTGTTGTTTTCTGTTGTTTGTGAGGGGTGGAAGGGGGAGGTGAAATATTAGGGAAAAAAATGCTTGTTTTCAATATAAGAAATTGGGTCCCCTCGGGGAAATCTTTAATTCTTGTCAAATACTGGGGGAGATTGCGAGGGGAAATGTTTTTCCACTCTTGTCGTTGCATCGAATTGCCACAATGGTGGATTTTTGAACCAGGTTTTTCCTTCTTAGACGATGGCTTTTGTGATTGGCAGATGCATGGGATGCCCTCAGAAAAAAATAGTAGATTCTCTTGCAGGATGACCCAGGTGTGTCTGTTCAGCCAGGATTAGAAGGAACAGAATGACCTGCCAGCAACGGGGTTTGGGGGTGGAAGAGATTGTGGAGAAGGGGAAAAGTGTGCCAGAAAGAGAAATCAAGCGGCCCTTCTTCTCAAACAAGTCAGAGATTTCATTGCTCATTCTGGAGATGGACAAAGGCTATAAAAACTCTTCTTGTGCAATTGCTTTTGACTTGCCTTTTTTTCTTCCCCGCCTGGCACGGCAGGTCACAGTGAGCATCCGATTGCCAGGCGGTGGGGCAGGCCAGGAAAGCCTGACTCCCCGAGAAAAGGGGGTGAGCAAACACAGTGCGCTCCATTTATCCCAGCCGGAGATATAAATGGACCATTGGTTATGGTCGTCAAAAACAAATTTCCCAAACCCCGGTTCTTAAATTCAATACAGTTGGGGCAGAACAGTCAGAATGTCTAATTATAACAGGCGACTTCTGGGCATTTCTGGGCATTGCTGGTGTTTTGAAGAGGAAGGGGAGACTTGGTAGGAAGAACAGCCAGCAGCTGAGATGGAAGAGCTACAGACATTTTCCCTACCAAAAAAAAATTTACTCTGCAGTTCTGTAAATATTCTGTAGATAAACAAAGACATTAAGGCCCCAGAATTTAAATTGGGCTGTGAAAGAAAAAAACAGGCAGCTAGTTAGCTGTTCCTCCTAAGGATTCAGACAGAACTCACAACCTTTGGGGGGTTCCCAAAACTTTTTGTTGGGAGACTGCATCCTGAGATAATATTTGAACCCCTCTCGGCTCTCAATTGCTCCGTATAGTTCTTGATGGAGTCCAGCCCTGCATCAGCTAAGAAATCAAAATAGGAAAAAGCTGCTCAAAGGAAGGGTATGACCTGAAGGAGACATGGAAAGACCCTTAGTGTTGTAGATGCTGGCAGAGAGATTCTCTCACCATGTAATCATTTATCATGTTCACCAGTGATGGGGCCACCCAGTTGACCCACAAATCAAACTTGGCGAGTGCAGCAGTGAACACTTGAGATGGTGGAAAACAGCCCATGGAGTTCCTGAAGTTCAACTGTAATCTGAAAAAGTGCCCAGCCTATCCAAGATTTCCTAAACCTGTTAGCCTAGAAACAATATCCTGTCTCATTCTCTCTCCCCTTCACTTTCTACCTTCGCCCTTTCTCTTATACAATTAGCAGGACTTTTTGTTTCCAGATTTAGCCAACATAGAATACAGGAGCAACTTTATTCAAAAGGGGTGAAAGACCAGAAAAGAGAGGTTCTCAGAACCCCAGGAGGTTCCCTTTTGGGTTACCGATTAATCGGCTTTCAAGCAAGGGTCCCCTGAGGGCATTTTCAACACTGGCAAAGAAAAGTGGATTATTTGCCAAAAGAACACAGAATATGGCCTCCGCTACTGTGGTGTGTTCTGTGAAAGTAAGTGGCTATTTGCAACAGGGGAGGCCCTTCCGAGCCACTGGCTGGCAAGTCAAAGGAATTCATTATGACTATAAAAGCTAACCCTACAAATAAGCAGAGTGGGCGGCCACCTACGGGATGTGATTTGAGAGGAGCAGGGAACGAACCCCTCGGAACAAGAGCGTCTCCTTCAAGGGTCCCCACTAGAAATTTTCATTTTCTTCACTTCTCTGGTTTAAGATCTTAAAGTTACCCTACTATCCAGATGCAAATGTTCTCTGAGGGATAATGCATGAAATAATTAGGGATAAGGACTGCATAGGTAGTTTTACTGGACTGGTATAGGGAGCTAAAGAAATTCTCTCAAGCTTCATTACTGAAGGGTGTAATCAGTAGATACCTGTTTAAGGCAAAGCTTTTTAAACTGTGGATTGTAACCCCATATGGAGCCATGTAACTGAATGTGGGAGGGGGATCACAAAATTATATTTTATTAGCAGTAAATGTTTGATTTGTATATCTATTTTATGTATCTATATATCTTGGGTCATGTAAAAATTTCTTGGGCAAAAAGAGGTCATAAGTGGAAAAAGTTTAAGAAGCCCTGTTTAAGGCATTGAGAGGTTTAGGAACAGCCAGCAGATAACTTGAACTCAGTTCTTTCTGACTTCAGGTCACATCTAATCGGTCATTAATACCCAATTACCAATTATTTTATCATAACTTGTCTTCTAGCAAAGTAAGTATTGGCTAGGGTTAGGTGATGAGAAGAAAATAGCCCAGAAAGCATAATAAACAAGGGAACCCAAAACCAGACAGTTTGTTAAATGGATAATTTTATTAGATAATATTTTAATATATATTTAATATAAAGTAATAATATGATATAATAATAATGTAATAACATCAATAATAATGCAATATGGTAAGTAAGTAATATAATCATAATAAATAATATAATAGATAAATAATATTTGGGAGGTGGTTAAGTGATTTGCCCCGGATTCATACTAAATTTGAACTCTGGTCCTCATGACTGCAGAGGCAGTGCTCTATTCTCTGCACCAGATAGTAACTGCCTCACATAGTAAGAATTTTATTTTATTTTATTTTTGCTGAGGCAATTGGGATCAAGTGACTTGCCTCAGATAGTAAGAATTTTTTTTTTTTTTTTTTTTTTTGCTGAGGCAATTGGGGTTAAGTGCCTTGCCCAGGGTCACACAGCTAGACCCTGTTAAGAGTCTGAGGTCACATTTGAACTCAGGTCTTCCTGACTGCAGAGCCAGTGCTCTATCTTCTACACCAGATAGTAATTGCTTCAGATAGTAAGAATTTAGGAAGAAAAGTGATTGCTGGGAGCTAAAGTGAGCTTGCTAAGAACAAATCATGTTCAGTCAAACTTAATTCTAATACTAAGTTGTTAGGTGTGGTGGATGCTACAGATAAAGAATATTAAAATTAAATTGATCTTTATAATGCATTTTAAAGTTTACAGAGTATTTTATAATCATGTTATTTTAACCTCATAACAACTTTATAAGGTAGCTGCTAAAGCTATTACCTTTATTATATTAGAGAAACTGAGCTTCAGAAAAATGAAATAATCTCAGTCATCCTCACTGTAAATCAGACCTTCAATATACTTTGATTTCATAAAAGATTTTGACAAAATCCATGATATTTTCATAAACAAAACTGTGGGCTAAATGATGGAGTACATTATACACACTGTTATAACCTCCATTTTTGAAAAACCCATTTTCAAATGACCCAGATATTTCAAAATAACTCTACAGATTATAGAGTTAAGGTTGAAAATTATTTCCTCAATCCAAATCAGTTCCAATTGATCTATAATGAACAGAACCAGCTACATCCAGAGAAAGAACACTGGGAAATGAGTATGGACCACAACATAACATTTCCACTCTTTCTGTTTTTGTCCACTTGCATTTTTGTTTTTTCTTCTTTCTAAATTTTTTTTTTACCTTCTTTCTAAATCTGATCTTTCTTGTGCAACAAGATAACTGTATAAATATGTATACATATATTGTATTTAACATATTTTAACATATTTAATATGTATGGGATACTTGCCATCTAGGGGAGGGGGTGGGGGCAAGGAGGGAAAAAGTTGAAACAGAAGTTTTTGCAAGGGTCAATGTTAAAAAAAAATTACCCATGCATATGTTTTGTATATAAAAATCTATAATTGAAAAAAAAAGAAAAAATTATTTCCTCAGCTTGAAATAAACCAACAAGAAACAATGTAAAACACATAAAATCCTGCATTGGGATTTTAAAAAATCAATTGCATACCTTCGGGACTGGGAGTACTTATGTTGGCAATGGTTCATCTGAAAAAAAAAATCTGAGGATTTTAATTGACTGGGAATTTAATTAATATAAGGCTTTAATAAACTGATAGCATAGATTTGATTTGGTTTGTTTTTTAAGCTACCTCAGTCTTAGACTATTATGGGATAGAGGAGTCTCATAAAAGGTACTAGAGATGCTAAGGTTCTTCTGAACTTTGTGAATTTTTTTTATAATGTGTGCAACTGGTAAGTGTGCCATTTGAAAATTATTTTTTAAATCAATTTTTAAATGTTTATTTTTCTTTACTCTGTCAGGTCATACTTGGAAAATAGTGTATTCAATGCTCCTGGTTTGGGAAGGGCTTTACAAACAACAACATATAAGAAGTGGTTGAAGGAACTGTGTGTGTTGAAGAAAAAAAAAAGGCAAGAGAATATGTAATAACAGACTTCAAATAGCTCCCCTCCTCCTCAATTTTCTCATCTGTGAAGGAATTAGACTAGATCATTTTTGAAGTACACACCAGGTCAAATATTTTATGATTTTCACCATTTGATGGTACACCTCATGAGAAAAGAAAGCAAATGGTTTGGGACTTCTTCAGAGGACAGAACTATGTGTTTCTCCCCATATCTTGACAAAAGCAAGTCACAGGCTCCCTGGATTTTCATTTCCTTTTTTGTCTGCTTTTGCATGAACTCAACTAGATGAAAATTACAGTTTTAAATATCTCTATTTAACTGGGCACGGAAGTGCAGGCTTGTAATTTGTTACTAGAAAGAAAGGCTGGTTGGTGGATTTTTTTTAGCTCAGGAGCTCTGAACTGCATCAGGTTAAACTGATGTCTGGCACCAATACAGTAAGCACCCAATAACAAGGTCTCCTAAGAAAGAGGACAGAAATTCAGCAGATCCAGCTCTTTGTGGCAGTTGGTAGTGGGATTGGGTCTTTGACTGGCCTCTGCACCAAGAGCCAGAGATCCAGTCTCATTTAAAAAGGGGGGATGGAAGGGGGGAGAATTAAACAACCTCTAAAGTCCTTTTCACATTTAAAAGTCGGCCCTTCTGTATTATTAAAGTAGATTTGGGCTCAATATAAGCCAGGAATGAATTAGTCTGTCAGTTACTGTCTCAGTTACACTGAGGATACCACTATTCATCGAAGTTCTATATATAAATAAGGAAGATTTTTTTTAATAAGGCAGTGTGATCTAGAGGAATGTCTCTATATATACACATAAACATACATGTATGCACATACATATATATGTCTCTCTCTCTCTCTCTCTGGATAGAGCACCAGGAGTTCAAATTTGACACTTGCTGGCCATGCTTTGACCCTTGTCATGACGCTTAATATGTATGTAATATGTAATGTGTATGTAATATGTAATATGACGCTTAATCTTCTTTGCCTCAGTTTCCTCACCTATAAAGTGAGCTGGAAAAGGAAACGGGAAGCCACTGCAGTGACAGCACCGACGTGGATGGAGAGAGCCTGCTTTTAGAGTCAGGAAGATCTCTTCTGACCCCTCTACAATCCGTGTGACCTCGGACAAGCCATTTTCCAAGCCCTCAGGGAAATCTCTAAGCCTATAAATTGCCTCTGAAATCACAGGTCTGCTCCTCCGGCCCCTGTGTTCAAGGCAAATGAAAAAATGTACCCCGCGATAATGTACAGGAATGTAAATCCATCAAATTTAACGAAGTGCGCTTTAGGAGGAGGAGCCGGTCAAATGAGAGGGCTCGAGGTGGAGGGCTGGGCTCAGGTAGACAGGGCCGGGCCCAGGGAGAGAGGGCCGGGCTCGAGTGGAGGGCCGGGCCCCGGGAGAGAGGGCTGGGCTCGAGTGGAGGGCCAGGCCCAGGGAGAGAGGGCCGGGCTCAGGGAGAGAGGGCCGAGCTCAGATAGACAGGGCCGGGCTCAGGTAGAGAGGGCCGGGTTCGAGGTGGAGGGCCGGACTCAGGGAGAGAGGGCCGGGCCCAGGGAGAGAGGGCCGGGCCCAGGGAGAGAGGGCCGGGCTCAGGGAGAGAGGGCTGGGCTCAGATAGACAGGGCCGGGCTCAGGTAGAGAGGGCCGGGTTCGAGGTGGAGGGCCGGACTCAGGGAGAGAGGGCCGGGCCCAGGGAGAGAGGGCCGGGCTCAGGGAGAGAGGGCTGGGCTCAGATAGACAGGGCCGGGCTCAGGGAGAGAGGGCTGGCCGAGGTGGAGGCCAGGGAGAGAGGGCCGGGGAGGGCCGGGCTCAGGGAGAGAGGGCCCAGCTCAGATAGACAGGGCCGGGCTCAGGTAGAGAGGGCCGGGTTCGAGGTGGAGGGCCGGACTCAGGGAGAGAGGGCCGGGCCCAGGGAGAGAGGGCCGGGCCCAGGGAGAGAGGGCCGGGCTCAGGGAGAGAGGGCCCAGCTCAGATAGACAGGGCCGGGCTCAGGGAGAGAGGGCCGGGCCCAGGGAGAGAGGGCCGGGCTCGAGTGGAGGGCAGGCCCCGCAGCCCAGATGACCTCTGGCGATCCCGTTTAGCCTCCTAATTCTGGCCTCCCCGCTCTCTCCCGCCTCCTTCTTGGCTCCGGGTCGCACATGTCACTTCTTCGGCCGAGTTTTCTTTGTGAATCACTCGTAGAACAAGCAGCCGCTCTGCCATGTCATAAAATATTTTTCCACTTAAGGACACACAGGAATTTGTTGTGAACAGAGAGAGCCCCAGTGCTCCCGGCTCCGGGCGGCGGACTGACAGGAGGGCGGACGTGGAATTGGGGAAGAGGAGAGGGGAGGGGGGAGGGGGCTTCCGCCCTCTGACCCAGCTGACAGCTCGGGTGCCCTCCTCTTTAATCAGGTTCCTGTGAAGCCTTCTACTTCGTCCCTCCTGGGGCCGTGGAAAGAGGCCGCGGGGAGATTTATGCCCACAGCCTTCGCTCCAGCTCCCCGCGTCTGGCACAGGAAGGAGCCGTGTTTCTCAGAACGGCTTCTCGGCATTCCAGCATGAACTCAACTGGATGAAAATTGCAGTTTTAAAATGACCAGATGTTTTTGTCATGGAAGAAATAGATGAGCTAAAGAGGGACCAGCAGGATGGAAGCCCGGCTTCCAGGTGACAAATGACAGCATGCCCTGGAGCAGATGGCTAGCCAGTGGTGCCAGGCTAGCCCCTTCCTGGCTTAATGCAATTACAGTGTAGGCTGAGGTCACTTCCAATTTCCCGTTCCTAAAAAAGGGAAGGTAAATGGACCTTCCCTTTGAAGAAGGGGTGAGGACACAAGAGGCATCTTAAGTGGAGAGCACTGTTCCTGGAGTCAGGATAATCCAGGTGGAGGGCCTGTTCACATTTCTTTTTTCCTTTTGCTGAGGCAATTCGGGTTAAGTACTTGCTCAGGAGTCACATAGCTAGGAAGTGTTAAGTGTCTGAAGTCGGATTTGAACTCGGGTCCTCATTCTTGAAGGAACTTCAGCTGCCCTTGAATTCGAATCTTTATCCCGGAGTTCAAGTCACTTAATCCGCTTTGTCTCAAAAGGGGGGGGAAAAAAAAAGGTAGTCAAGTGGCCCAGTGGATCCAACACCAGTCCTGAAGTCAGGAGGACCGGAGTTCAAATACTCAAGACACTTAACACTTCCTAGCTGTGTGACCCTGGGCAAGTCACCACCCCAATTGCCTCAGCAAAATAAATGAACGAATTTATTTATTTATTTTTAAAAATTCCAAGTGAAGCAGAGCCATGAGAAACACTGAATTTTAGGTTAAGCTGTTAAGTAGTCCTGGACTTTGATCCTAACCCTGTCGCCAGCGAGCTGTGTGACTGGGCAAATGATTTCCTTTTCTCTGGGCCTCAGTCTTTCCCCTATCAGACTGAAGGGGTTTAGATTAGAATCTCCATCCCAGCTAATTCTCTCGGGATATAGATGATCTTTTGAAAATGACCACAAAGAATTCAATTTTGTATTTCCATTTTTGCTGTAACACTGCCTTTCTCCCAGCTCTTCCCCAGTACACCTCCCTTTAAGTTTAAATCCTCAGAAATATTTTCTTCAACTAAATAATCTAATTCAATCTAAAGAAAGGATTTCAAGTCAGAAGGAGAAGCAAGACATACAATTCTAATTTGATATGCTTTTTATGGCACCCGACTCACTTTTCCTGGTGGTATTCCCTTTCAAGATTTTTTTAGGGGGAGGGGTGTTCCAATTTTTAATTTTTTTTTCTCAGGAGAAAGAAAATGCCATCTGCTCGGCCTTTCTGACTTGGATGTCCAGGGACTCCTAGAGCATTTTTCCATGTGATTGATAACTTCCCAGGGCATCCATGACAGCTTAGGGTAGTCAGGCTTGGAACACCTGTTTTCACTTCCTCTCTGCCTATTTCCTCTCTCAACCTTCCATTTGGGCCTCTCTTTTGGGTGCAGAAATAAAAGGAGCTTCTCTGAGGCAAGAAAATGGATGGATGCTAAAGCTAGACAGGGCAGAAGCTGTCTTCCTCCGTCAATAAACTGCCAATACTTTCCAAGTGCTACTAGCACCTGGGTGATTTGTTTAACGTTACTCTTGTAAAGCAGCCGCCTGTCCTGGAGCCTCCGCGTCAGCCTTCCCCACTCTTCTTCTGCAGGAGCCAAGAGCAACTATTAAAAATGTGTTTGGAATTACACATTCCCTGTTCTCCTCGACAGAGGATTTTTGCAAAGCTCGTTAGGACAAGCCGAAGAACATTCCACAGCACATTTCTGGGTTTTATAGTTATTATTTTGCATGTGCTGCTGAGCTAATATAATAGGACTTTGAACATCCACAGTCCATGGGGAAATGGGAGCAGAATTCTAGATGCTTTAACACAGAACAACAGAGGTGGCTACCATTTTGGCTATCTTATTTGCTTTGATTATAGGAATGAAAGAAAGGAAGGAAGTATGGAAGTGTGGATGAAAGAATAACTGGAAAGATGGAAGGAATGAGAGGATTTTGCATCGACATTTCCCTAAAAAATTTTGGATGACTTCATTTAAGCTTATTTTACAGCTTTTCTCAAAATGAATAAAACTGATCCGTGCTAGGGCTGGATGAAGTATTCACATCCTTCTAGTCATCAAAACTCCCAACTTTGGAATTAGCCTTAATTATTTGTAGGCTAGAGGGTTTTCAATTTAAAACTGAAAGGTACCTCAAAGGTGACTTAATCCAATCCCTTCATTTTAAAAATAAGAAAACTGAGGTCCAGAGAAGTTAACTAATTTGCCCCAAGCCCCCAAATTTACCACTACTTAGGTAGTGAGTAGTGAATCAAGTCCACAAAATTTATTAAATACCTACTACTTTTCAGACATTTTGCTAAGGCTGGTGATACAAAGGAAGGCAAAAAAAAAAAAAAAAGCAAAAATCAGTCCCTGCTCTTAAGCTCCTCTCAGTCTAATAAGGGGAAACAACACATTAACAACCATGTACAAGCAAGATATATACAGAATAAATTGAAGATATTCTTAGAGGGAAGGCACCATGGTTAAAAAGGGCCTGGAAAGGCTTCATGGGGAAGATGGGACTTTAGTAGAGACTTGAAGGAAATGAGGGAAACCAGAAGGTCAAAATGAGGAAGCAGAGAATTCCAGGCCCTAGGGATAGCCAGGGAAAAGGCACAATCTAGAGATGGAATACAAGAAAAACCAGGAGCCAGTGTCATTGCATTGGAAAATACATTAAGGGGAGTATGGTATAAGAACTGGAAAGGTGGGAAGGGGTCTGATAATAAAGGATTTTAAAACCCTCTAGGATTTTATATTTGGTCCTGGAGGTGAGAGGGAGCTCCTGGAGTTTATTCAGTAGGGGTGTGAAATGGCCACATTTGTGATTTAGGAAGATCACTTTGACAGCTGAGTGGAGGATAGACTGGAGGAGGGATCAACTCCCTGGCTAGTGCAATAGCCTAGGTAAGAGGTGATGGAAGCTTACATCCTTAGAGTAGGGTAGGGACAGTGTCACAGGAGAGAAGGGGGCATTTACAATGCAGGTTACAAAGGTAGAATTGACAGGCCTTGGCAACTGATTGGATGTGAAGAGTGAGACAGTGACAAGTCAGTGGAGATGCTGGGCTGATGAGCCTGTATGGTTGGGAGAATGGTGAAGAATAGGGAATGGAGGACCTCAAGAGTAATAGGTAATTTAGAAAGGAGGGAGATTCAAGCCAAAGATCTGACTCCAAAGCTAGAACTCTTTCCATGATCCAGGCTCATAGATGTTGCTTCCCACCACTTCTCTTGCATCTGTCCATTTCTCTCAGTTCACATGCTGATCATCTCTCACCTGAATAACTGAAATACCTTCCTATTTGTCTCTCTAATTTCAGTCTTTCACATCTCTAATCTTTCCTCCATATAGCTTCCAAAGTGATATTCTAAAAGCATCCCTTTCCTGATCCAAAATATTCCATTTTGCCTCTTAGATAAAATACCAACTCTTCTGTTAGCATTTAATGATTTTCACAAGATGGTTCCAACCCACTTTTGCAAATGCATTTCTTATTACTACCAAAATATTCTGTGTTTCAGCCAAACTCCCCTGGCCTAACTGCTATTCCCCAGTGGAGACACTGATTTTCCCACCTCTGTGACCTAATTCCTGATGATTAAATCACTCTCTCTCTTTTGTGTTCCTGTCCAGGCTCAGATTGGTACTATCACCTAAGTAGAAATAGGATTTTTTCCCCTAATTTTCTAGCTTGTTAGTGCTCTTTCCTCCAAAAGTGCTTTGAATGCAAAATGCATTCAAAAAGCAAAAAGTCTTGCTTGCTTTAAAATCCTTTTTAGCTGTAAGTCTAGAATTCTAGATTATCTGCATATAGTTATCTCTTCCCCAACACTCTCTAGTTATACTGAGGGCTGGTATAATAAATTAAATTAAATGGGAATTTGGGGGGAGTTTTGTGGAGCTGTAGATGTCACTTAAAGGCCAGCAGCTAACACAGAAAAAGTTTAGAGTTGAAATGGGTTCATGGTTTAGATGTAGGGAGTGATACTATAAGCAAATCAAGAGAGCAAGGGACATTTATCTGTCAGATCTTTGGAGAAGGGAGGAATTTATGACCAAATAAGAAATTGAGAACATTATAAAATGCAAAAATGGATAACGCTGATTACATTAAATTTAAGCTTTCACATAAACAAAACCAATGCAGCCACAGCCCAGATTAGGAAAAAAATCAAAAAGCTGGGAAATAATTTTTACAGCAGTATTTCTGATAAATATCTCATTTCTAAAACATATGAAAAACGGAGTCAAATTTATAAAAATACATGTCATTCCCCAATTGATAAATGGCCAAAGGATATGAACAGATAAATTTCCAAATGCAGAAATTAAAGCCATCTATAGTCATATGAATAAGTGCTCTAAATCACTATTGATTAGAGAAATTCAAATTAAAACAACTCTGAGGTACTCCCACACACTTATTAGATTAAGATGACATAAAAAGATAATGATAAAAGTTGGAAGGAATGTGGGGAAACTGGAACACTAAGGTATCGTTGGTGGAGTTGTGAACTGATCCAACTATTCTGGAGATCAATTTGGAACTATGTCCAAAGACCTATCAAACTATGCAAACCCTTTGATTCAGCAGTGTCACTACAGGGTCTATATCCGAAAGAAATCATAAATGAGGGAAAGGATCCTCATGGGCAAAAATATTTGTGGCGGCAAGGAATTGGAAATTGAATGGCTGTCCAACCATTGGAGAATGGCTGAATAAGTTGTGGTACATAAATGTAATGGAATATTATTTTTCTATGAGAAATAACAAGCAGGCTGATTTCAAAAGAGCCTGGAAAGATTTACATGAACTGATGCTGAGTGAAGTGAACAGAGCCAGAACATCGTACACAATAACAGCAAGATTATATGATGATCAATTGTGATGGACTTGGCTCCTCTTGGCAATGAGGTGATCCAATTCCAATAGATTTAGGACAGAAAATGCCATCTACATGTGAAGAGAGAACTATGAAGACAAAGCAGAATGAAGCATACTACTTTCACCATTTTTTTTTTTTGGTTTGCTTTTTTTTTTTCCTTTTTTCCTTTTTGTTTTTTTTTTCACAACATGACAAATATGGAAATATGTTTAAAGGGATTATACATGTATCATTTCAGATTGCTTGCTGTTTTGGGAAGAAAGGAGAGAAAGAAAAATGGAAGGAAAAAAATTGGAACTCAAAATCTTACAAAAATGAATGTTAAGGAACAGCTAGGTGGCACAGTGGATAAAGCACCAGCCCTGAAGTCAGGAGGACCCGAGTTCAAATCTGATATCAGATACTTAATGCTTCCTAGTTGTGTAAACCTGGGCAAGTCATTTAATCCCAATCGTCTCAGGCCAAAAAAAAAAAGAATTTTAAAAAACTATCTCTACAAGTAATTGGAAAAATAAAATATAAATAAAAATTTTTTTAAATTTAGAAACTCAGAAATGCATAAAATATATGTATAGCATTGTATAATATCAACATATTTTACCTTATAATACCATAATAATTCAGATATTCCTGGTATGAAGGGAATGCCAAAAAAAATTTATGCAGATTTTCCAGATGGGCGGGACAGGAACAGGTATACCCCACTTCTAACTTCTGCAATATGTAAGAAATAAGTATATACATTGCATGGCTACAATAAAATGTATGCTCTTAAAGGAAGGAATTATTCAGTTACTATTTTTCCAACTCCAGGGCCTTATATAGAACTGCTTAATAAGTGAGCATTGAAGGAATGAATGAATGAATGATCACAGGCTCATAAGAGTTCAAGATTTCAACCTTGAATGTTATTAAGTCCAACCATTTTACAGATGAGGAAAGTGATATTGGGAGGTTAATAGCCTTTGCTCAGCTCACTCAGCTAATAAGTTTCTAATACAGGATTTGAAATCAGAGCTTCCTAACTCTATCTACTGTACCACCTAACTGTATGAATGAATGAATGAAATAATCTCCCCCAAAAACGCATTGACTGCAAACTGCTTGTTCAGTTTTTCTCCTTTCATTACCATTACTACTATTTGACCATCTCAGTTTCTTACATAATTCTCCAGTAAGTCAATCGCCTGTTATCTTTGTCTATTTTGGAAGGAATGTTATGCTAGGCCTCCCCATGCTATGATAGCATGACAGATGTGTGAACTAGCTCGGCTCGAATAAGAAACCATCCAAAGCAAAGCCCCAGCTGCAGACCCGACAGTTATTTACTTTCTCCAGCTCGATTTGGATGTCTGGTTAGTGTATGGCTAAAAGGGAACATTCATGGTCAGGTTCCTTACCACCTCACTGAAATTGATCTTTTGCTATAAAAACAACAGATGCCAGCTGCATTTTCCCAACGCAAAAATGTTAAGCAACAACGTTTGACCTTAAACCACATGAGTAAATTTAACAATCAACACATTAAAACATGTTGGGGTTGTCTTATAGTTTAAATGTATTGAAGCATCAAAGCTTGAAGCCACGTAGTTTGAAAATTTCACTGGGATTTTTCAAATTTGCTGCCAAAAAGAACAAAAAGGAGAGAAATACCTGGTATTTATTGTTTCCTAAAAATCACACAAGAGAAAGATGCTTACATAGTCAAAGAACCATAAATGTAACTTTGTTTTGAACAAGAGTTTGGGAACATTTAGAATATCTTTCAATTTTTCCTAATTAAGCATTTGTGGATTTTTTTTTTTCAATGCTAATACTGTATTTACCTGTCCACGTTGAATTAAGGTCCTTTCTATAAAAAGGATTGAAGAGATGAGTGTTTGGTCGGAATGGGCAAATCTTTGTGCAATGAAACCAAAAAGATAAAATACTTTGACATTTCAGTAAATCTTGATCATACTTTGCCTTAGGCAGCTAAGTGGCTCCATAGATAAATAATTGGTCCTGAAGTGAGAAAGGCTCAAATGTGGATTTAGATACTTATTATCTTGTTACACTAGATAAGTCACTTCACTTCTGCCTGTCTCTTTAACTGCAAAATGGAGAAATTAATAGCACCTACCTCACTAGCTTGCTGTGAGGATAAAATGAGATAATATTTGTAACACAGTACATGGTACAAAGTCAGCACTTAAAAATGCTTCTTCCTTTCTTATATAATTTTGTTCATAATTATTTTTGATATTCATGAAATTATAACTTCCATAGAAAATCCATCCAATGTGCTAAATGTCTTCCACTGGCTCTTTTTATATGGATATCAATGCAATAATCATGAAATTCATCTTTATCCCTCTTTATTTTGATTTGACTTGCCCATCCTTCATTCTAGCTACATGATTGGCTTGCTTCTTCTAGTTGTCTTCTTCTGGTTTTTAATATATATCACCAATCAGCTTAATTATACCCACCACATATTTTTAAGTCATCTGCCATTTTGATTCTTCCCAGTATTGCTTAATTAGGAAAAATTGAAAGATATTCTAAACGTTCCCAAACTCTTGTTCAAGACAAAGTTACATTTATGGTTTTTTGACTGTGTCAGCATCTTTCTCTTGTGTGATTTTTAGGAAACAATAAATACCAGGTATTTCTCTCCTTTTTGTTCTTTTTGGCAGCAAATTTGAAAAATCCCAGTGAAATTTTCAAACTACGTGGCTTGAAGCTTTGAGGCTTCAATCCATAGTCATATAGCTTCATAGATGACAATAAAAAAGATGGGATTTTGCTTCAACAAGCAGCTGGAGATTGCTGAAAACACTGTTCAGTTTCCTAGAGGAGATCCAAACCTAGATGAGTTTTACTTCTATTCAGTTCTGGTTCTGGCTTATTCTTTACCTGAAAGGCCTGCCCATTCAATTGAATGTGTAACTTAGGAAAAAAAAAAAAAAAAATATATATATATATATATATATATATATCTTTCATCCACTTTGTCTTCCCAGTGTATGGTAGGTGTGTGATGCATCCATGTTTATGCATGTGTTATGTGTGCTTAGCTTGATTCCTTTTGAATAATTATGTAATTGAGGAAGTTCTGTTGTATTTCCCATTTTGATATACTCTGCACAAGATGCGTAATTCCTACTCAAAAAAGACAAGTGATGGTCAAAGTCCCTACATTTGATTTATTTATTGCGCAGTGACAATGGCAGTTCAAACTCCATTTTGAGATATTTTCTTCCTCAGTAAAAAGAATTGTATGATTTCTAGTCCTATGATTTCACTATTGTAGAAAAGTGCTATAGGAAAACTAAAACTCCTAAAAGAGGATCAACTATTTTTTTTTAATCAGTACTTGGTTAAGTCCAGCCACTCTCTGATTGCATCTTCTTAATGTCTTTGCCACTTACTCATACAGTACAGCTGGTACTGAGATGGCAGAGTATAAATGTGGTATTTCCCCTATCACTGATAATGAGATTAGATAGCTTAGAGAAATAGTAGTCAGTTGGTTCTATATCACATCAATTTGTTGGTCTTCTATATTCATCTACAAATGTTCTTGAGATATAGGGTTAGCTGAATCTCCTGCTAATCTTCCTATATATTTCTTTTCTCCTTAACTGCTCTTCTGCTTATAATGTTTTGCTTTTTTCCTCCATAATATTCTGCCGATGAATTTATACTCTTAATTGGTGTTGCCCTTGGCTATTATTTCTCTCTTCTTCCAAGAAGAACAAGAGTCTATTGACTGAAGCTATTCCTAGGTTGCTTTTTCTACCTTGTTATGAGAACTCATTTCTATTAGTTAAGCTTCTCTAATAAATGGTGATAGAATCAGTGTCTTTACTCCTGTCCATTTCCTATTTTTGCAAAATAAATGATTGGAGTTGCTGTAATTACATGCTGATTTTTGGTCTTAATCACTTCTCCTAATTTGATGTCTATTTTTACTTTGTTTCTCATTGGTCCATGATCTGAATATACACAGTTCACTGATTATGAAATGATTCCCACATTAGTAGCCATTTATTTTCTGTCTCTTGAAATAACATATCCACTTTTGGTTGTGTGTGTGTGTGTGTGTGTGTGACATTTAGTTTATACTACATTGAATGTTTTCCCATTCTTATTTTTAAAGAACTATAAAATATATTTAAAGATGAACACATTTCATAATGAAATCATTGTTGACCGATTAGCAAGACATTGTACAACCAAACAAAAAACTTTTTTTTGCAAAAGTTCTTTTTAAAAATTGAGATCAGAAATTTGAGAACTCTATAATCTTGTCCTTCCTCTGAAAATCTCCTTTCGACTTTGTTATGAGTTTTCAATGATCAGGATTTAGGCTCTCCTTATTTCAAACAAGGACTGCTACAGCTGATACTGGCTCTTTCTCTCACTCCCATGTCAATCCCTTTTCAAACCACAGGGTTTTAAACCTCTGGTATGATGAAAAACCATAGCAATGAAAAACATAGCAATTTTATGAAATGGGTGTTCATTGATACTCACTCAGTGACATAACTAGAAAGGTATGTGAGAGAGGGTGGAGGAGACAGCTTAGGAAAAGTGGAGAGACATTTGTGCCAAAGAATAAAGCAATGAGATGGCATTAGGACCGGGAGATGCTTCCTAGAGCTATCTTCCCTCTTGCCTCTACCACTTTACCCACCGGCCATAAAACCTTTCTGTACCACTTCCTTCCTAAATCCCCAACCCAAACAGGAAGCAATGATGCCATTGGGTGTTTCACATCATGATACCATTGATTCCTGCTTCTAAGTCAAGTTCTATGATTGATTGACATCAAGCCATCACTCTGTAGTGCTAGATCTGCATTTCTTTTTGCCCACTCTGAGACCGTAATATGCCATTTTATTCACTTATATTTTAAAGGCATCAGATACCTTGGTAGAATGAAACAAGATAAAAACACTGGTTTCTTACATATTCTTCTGCATAAGAAAAATCTTACATGGTTTCATGGGAGTAAAAATTAAGGGTATTTCCAAAATCTCAAATAGCTTTGACCAAACACCACTTTGATGACTTGGAAATATGCCTGTTTAAATTTCCATTGAAGTACACACAGATTTCAAAATGAGCAGGGGGGTAAAAATACCAATCACTTAGTCTGTGAGCCTAGTTTGAGTTTTGATGTGCCTGCTTGACCTATCTGAAAAACCCATCAACCAAAGCCGAGCAGATTGGCCTGCTCCTGATCACAGGTGCTCATACTCACCGAGGGCTGTCCCACTCCAGCTGCAGCTGGCCAAAGGATAAAGCGGCCTTTGTGTGAGAAGGTAGCCACTAAAACACACTGGTGAGCCATTTTTTGGAGTGAAGCACGATCATTTCCCCTCTAATCAAGTACACAGGAAATGATCAGTTTTCCCAAATGGGAGGGACAAATCAGAATATATAAGGGAAGACATTTTTAAAAGCACTGATATTGGAAATATAAACAACTCTGAGTAATAAGTAAATAAAGATGGAAAACAAATCCAGCAGCTTGATCATGCCTTTTTTTTTGTCCTACATGAAAAGAACTTTTCAGAAAAAACATTGGAGGGGAAAAGCCTGAGTTATCTTTTTCCTACATTCCCACCATCACAGCAAAAAGTCCCTGTCCCCTTTAATTATTATTATTATTGGGATTTATGTGCTTGTTGTAACACAGTACTTATTAGGGCCTTCAGTATGGCTATACATATCCAACATGAATTTGTCAAACATTTCCCAAAGCTACACATGATCAGTGTGGAGTTTTTGTTTCTCTGTATATAGTGTGTGGTTGTTAATGATTAATTTTGTAATAACAAAATTTTAAAGAATAATTTTTTAAATAGAGAAACAGGGGAAAACAGTAAACTTAAGGTTTGGCTTTGAGGGAGTTATTTTGGTTAACAGAATATAAGCTTCTTGAGGAAAAGGACTAATTCAATCTTTTATTTCCCTAGTTACTATATTTCCACAGATCCTGGCATAGAATAAATGCTTAATAAACCCATATTCAAGACCAAGTCAGTTAAAATTTAGAAGAGAAGCAAAAAATTGGGGGAAGGGAATTTTTCACAGAAAATATCTATAATAAAAGTTTCATTTCTAAGCTATATGGGGAATGTATTCAAATTTACAAGAATAAGAGTCATTCCCCAATTAATAAATGGTCAAAGAATATGAACAGGCAGTTTTCAGAGGAAGAAATCCAAGCTATCAATAGCTATATGAAAAAAAATGCTCTAAATCACTAATAGAAAAATGCAAATTAAAACAATTCTTAGGTGTCATCTCACACACATATCAGATTGGCAAAATCATTCCCCCACAAGGGAAAACAACAATTCTGGAAGGAGTGTGGGGGAAAGGGTGTGCATTGTTAATAGAACTATATACCCAAAGCCACTAAACGGTATGCTCCTTCTCCAGTCATATTGCTTTGAGGCATTTCAGTCACATCTGCTTCTTCCTGACTACATTTGGGGTTTTCTTGGCAAAGATACTAGAGTGGTTTGCCATTTCCTTCTCTAAGCCATACTGCTACTATACCCTGAAGAGATTAAAGGGAGCAAAGAAAGAGGCAAAAGATCCATATGTACAAAAATATTTATAGCAGCCCTTTTTGTGGTGACACAAATGAGGGGGTGCTCATCAATTGGGGAATGGGTGGATGAGCTATGGTATATAAATAAGAAAGAATACTATTGTGTTTATAGCACATGATGATGATATAATGGTCTCAGAGAAACCTGGGAAAACATAGGAATTGATACAGACTAAAGTGCTGAGAACTAAAAGAACAATTTAACAAAACCAACCACATTAGAAAGGCAAATAATTTTGAAAGCCTTAGGAACTCTTATGAACACAATGACCAGTCACAATTCCAGGAACTCATGATGAACATGGTAGTCACCTCTGGATAGAGAATTCTAGTCCCTTCTCTCTATTATTTCCTGATAACCCAATTACATAACTTGATTTGTAGATATTTCTTTGAATGATGTTTCCCCCATTAGAATGTAAACTCCTCAAGGAATGGGAACTGTCTTTTGACTCTTTATTTCCTTCAACATCTGGCACATACTTCTTCTCTATTCTGTTCAGAATGAATGAATAGATAAATGATTTAGAATGCAGATTAGATAGCTATAAAGGTGTATGCATATGTGTGTATATAGGTGTGTGTATACAAATATAATGTATAATTGTGGACAGGTATATGATGACTAATGCAGGAATTTGCTTTACTTGACTACACTTGTTTGTAACAAAGTATTTTTTTTCTTCTTCAATGGAGGGAGAGGAAGTTGGGAAGGAGAGCACAAAAAATGAATTCAATTGAATTTTTAAAAATTAATAAATGCTTATTGATTGATCTTTGTCATTGTTGTAGAGAATCTTCCATGAAGAAATTTTTTTACATAATGCAGAGCAGCATCTTTTCTTGATATAGTTTTATCAAGCTGCCTGAGACACTGAGAGGTTCACACAGCCAGTGTGAGTCGGAAGCATAGGGTTTCTGTACTCCAAGGCCATTTCTATAGCCACAAAAACACACTGCCTTTCCAGGGTATTCATTTTTATAAATGACCTGTGAAGGTATTGCAACACATTGTGATAATACTGACTATATGTTGAAATGCATTGTAGAAGATCTATAGTATGAGGAGATCAAAGAAAGAGGAAAAGGATTCACATGTAAAAACTATCTATAGCTACTTTTTTGGTGGCAGTAAAGAATTGAAAACTGAGATGTCCATCAATTGGGAAATGACTAAACAAGTTTTAGGTGATGCATGTGATGGATTCTACAGTGCTGTAAGAAATAATGAAGAGGATAGTTTCAAAAAGACCTGGGAAGATTTATCTGAACTGATGCAGAGTGAGTAGAATCAGAACAATCTATATATTAACAGTAATATTATAAAGACAATCAACTTTTAAAAAAACTTAGTAACTGATCAACACAATGACTTATCACAATTTCAAAGGACTTGTGATGAGAAATATTATCCATCTCCCCAAAAAAAGAGCGCTGATGGATTCACAGTGTAAATTAAAACTTTTTTTTGTCTTTTTATTTCTTGCTTTTTCTTTGCAGGGGAGGGGAATGGAAAACAAGACTAATTCAGAAATTTGTTTTGAGTAACTATGCCTGTTTGTGATTGATTTTGTTTTTTCTTGCCTTCTCATTGGGAGAGGGAGGAGTTAGGGCAAGAGAATTTGGAATGGAAAAAAAAAATTTTTAAGTCGCCATGCTTTAAAAACAATTTTAAATACAAAAAAGATATAGTAGTCGCTGGTGAGGCTGACTATTTTTATACAAACTTATTTGACTTTTTCTCTCCCAGAGTTTTTAATATCCAAATTTAATTTCCAAAGAGTCAGAGCTATAATAAACAATAAACAAACAACAAAACAACAACAAATACCCAGTGAGATTCTGGAAAGCAAGAGAATAAATTTAGAATTATAAAAATAGGTTACCAGTTAAAAAACTTGAGGCACAGAAAAGGCTGAATGATTTCCATAACACAGTAAATGTCCAAGGTAGAATTTGAACCCAGACCTTTTAAAAATTGAGCTCAAATCCTGCAATCCATGGGCAAAGGAAGATTTCCTGATGTAATAGGATCACAAGAGCATTCTGAGATGTGAAACTGAACTGAATTAGATAATAGAGCATTAGTAAACTGAGAATTGTGGGATCAAAAAAAAAAAAAAAGTATTGTATCTCATTTTAACAGAAGGTCCCTCTCAACTCTGGAACTGCCGGCTTCCCTAGGATCAGTCAGTGGTATTGGAGAAATCACAAATTTGCAAATATGACTTAAGATCCTTTCAGTATACACTCTATCAATTCACAAGAATCAAAATGCAAGTAACAAAGCATATAATTAAGATAAAATAGCAAAGTATATAAGGAGAATATCAGTAGAAGAATTCTTTTCAGCCTCACCTCCTTCCACAAAAGGATATAATATGCCATAGATTTCCAAACCAGAAGGAAAGAGAATGCTTTCTATTCCAGGATGTAGGCTATATGCTACCCCTCCAAATGGCCCACAACTCCCACTGAATTTTGACTGGGTGAGGATAAGCCAACACAAAATGCTTTTCATTTGTCCTTTTGATTCCCATCATGGCCACAGCAAATAGCTGCAGTCTTGGGAATTGTCTTGAAGCTTTTGAGAAGCCTCCAGGAGGCCCTCAGTAATGCTGGAGGGAGAGGGACTGAGCTCTGACCTTCTCCATCATTCATCCCATTATGGACAAAGAATTTTTTCCTATTCACGGTATTCTTTTGGACGGGACGAGTGTGCTCACTGGCATGTTTATTAGGGTCTTCAGTATGGTTGCCCATGTCCAACATAAATTGGTCAGATGTTTTCATAGCTATATATACATGGCCAGTGTGGACTTTGCCATGGGCAAGGCCCTTATTGACTCAAGTGGTGTTCAGAACTGCCACTGTGGGATGTAGAACCCCTGTTTGCTCTGGAGAAGTTAGTCTTGCTGGCAGGAGACAGCTCCTTAAATGATGCTCAAGCTTCTATTTGTGTTCATCTAACTAACATTCCCCTGAGCCCTTTCCTCTCCCATCCCCTTCCAAAAAGACAAGGCCCTTCTTCCCACCTCCTAACTGTGGAGCCCTCCACTCAATGAGCTACTCTCTTGTGGCTTCTTTCTCATTTGGGGCTGCCATTTGTTCACTTCAATTAAATGGAATTCCACAAACATGTACTAAATGCCTTTCATGAGTGGCTCACCATGGTAGATGGAAGGTAGGGCTTAGGAAAGGTCTGAATTTGAATCCTGCCTTAGTCAGTTTAATAATCATATGATCCTGGGCAAATCATTTTAACTCTCATTCTGGGTTTTGTCATCTATAAAATGGGGATAGCTAGTGGATAGAGTGCTGGACATAGTGTCAGGAGAAGACTCATTTTCTTAGGTTCAAATCTGATCTCACACACTTTCTAGTTGTGAGATCCTATGCAAATCATTTAACTGTTTGCCTCAGTTTCCTCATCTGTAAAATGATTTGGGGAAGGAAATGACAAACCATTCCTGTCTCTCTGCCAAGAAAACACGTATTTAAGACAACGATGGATCCCTCACCGTTCAGCATCAAGCTTCACTTATTCTTTGTCACTTAGTACTAGATAATCTGGAGATCATAGACACTGATCCAGGCCCTGTTCACTAGGGGTTTATAGTCTAAAAAGAAACTTGGAATCTAGGTCAAAAGTTAGCTTGAAAAAGTTAAATCCTCAGGACATCTTTAAAACCAATTGGAGGGCATTAATTACAACCAAACTGTGTCAGAATCTATAATCAGAAGTCAAATAACTTTCTGCAATGGAGTCAGAATTTTTTTAAAAAGGGCACACTATGCTGTCCTAAAGGCATCCACAGACAGGCACATATACACCCTCCACGTCAACTTTAATTTATTTCTTTGCAGAACTGGGGAAGCAAAGACTGTGAATGCTGGCAGCTGGCCTAGAGGGAGCTATAATTCCTCTTCTTCTGGCCTAGACAGAAGGTCTGAATGTTGTAGGGAGAAATCTAAAGCATAACAAAGGCGGCTTTTGATTTTTCTTACATTTGAAAAAAGAAAAAAGTTTTTCCAAAGATGGAAAAAAAAAAAAAGTGAACAAAGCGGCTTCCACAGTGATCGATTTTTTAAAACAATCCAAATGTTTTGCATTAGAAAACTAAGTGTTGTCAGAGGAAGCTTGCTTAACAGTATGCAGCTTTGCACATCTGGATGAGATTTAGCCAAGATGTTCACAGACTGCTTTAACTGAATTGAAAACTTTGCTGGGACAGCATCGATATGTATATAAATATGTACATATGTACACGCACACGCGCATTCAAAGTAGAGAAGTCATAATACGGAATCATTTCCCTTGGGAACATCTCCAGTGTTATTATGGCATTGAAGTTGGAGAGGGTCGACAGTAATGGAATTTCCTGACATTTTAACATAGCAAAAGGTCAACAAAAACAGTACCTGTGGAAACGATTGCTTGTCATTATGTTCGGCGGCATTAAAATAAATAAACTTTTCTCTTCTTTCTTCTGCTGTCACTGACGCTAATGCACCCAAACAGAGAACTTCCAATTAGCAAAACAAGAGGATATTCCAGGAACTTTGCAATGATCTATAGCGATGTGTTTCAAGGCGTTTCTTTGCCCCGATGCCCACAAACCTTCATGCTAACTAAGGCATTTGGGACTCTGAATCAAGCCAAATCAGTGTCACATACAAATGGTTTATCCTGAGAAAGCTTTTTTTTTTTCTCTTTGACTAAAAATGGGTTTAAAAGAAAATTCTCTCATTCAATTCCATTGTGTCTTGTTGATTAGTTCACTTGAAAACAAGGAAACAAATTGGACAGCTAGGTGGTACAGTGGATAGAATGAGAGGCCTAGTGTTAGGAAAATCTGAATCTGAATCTAACTTCAGACACTAGTTGTGTGACCCTGACCTTGTTTGCCTCAGTTTCCTCATCTATAAAATGAGCTGGAGATGGAAATGGTAAACCTCCCAAAACCTGCCAAGGAAAGTCACAAAGTGTCAGATGTGACTGAATGAAACAAACACAGTTCTTTACACTCTATCTAAATTATTTGAGCCTGTATGGCTTTGAATGAATTTGGTCTCAGGCTTACCTTAGTTTCCTCATCTGTAAAACAGGAATTATAATAGCTGTCATGAGTTGTCATGAGAGTTAGATGAGATAATAACTATAAAGCTTCTGGTATATAGTAGGTATTATATAAATGTTGCTGTTACTCATTACTTGTAAAGCAAGGTTTCGGGCCCTGAGTTTACAATGATAAAAACTATCTGCTCTCAAGTAGCTAGGTGGTGCAGTGGATAGAGCATCAGCCCTGAAGTCAAGAGACCCGAGTTCAAATCTGGTCTTAGACATTTTAACACTTTCTAGCTATGTGACCCTGTGCGAGTCACTTAACCCAATTGCTTCAGCAAAAAGAAATAGTCAAAATTCTACTAAAATTCAACAGATGTGATCAAGGGCATAGAAGCACGTGAATCCCAAGATTCAAGAATTCAATCCTGTTGAACAACATTAGCTCTTCTTTTTACTAGACTTTATGGTAAATAATGGAGTTAAGCGCAACCTTTGCCTCTCAGGGGATTATAATTTAACAAAATATCTACCAACAGACATGTTTCGAGATGTATTTTAATAGAATAAAATGCTTCAAACGTCTTTGCTATTTTCTAGATCTTAATGATCACAGATTAAAAATTACCTGGTATCATAGAAATACAAAAGGTATTAAGGAGTATTTGCCTGAATTTTAGACCCGGGATGAGCAGCTCAGTTCCAGAGTAGCCTCTCTGTCTCTATTCTCTCCTTTCGACCACTCATCTGTTCGTTCACACGGCTTCAATTTCCATCCATACCAGATACATTCCAGATCTGCAGCTCTAACTCAGCTCTCTCACTCTCCGCTAGTCTCAGATTTCTCCCAGGCTGCATGACATCTCCAACAGGAGGTCCTGTCCTCACCTAAAATTAAACAGGAGCCTGAGCCAGGGAATGGTAAGTCTCTGAGACATCAAACCTTTATCTGTGAGCATGAAGTTCTCAATCCTGGAGTTGTAGAGGGTTGGAACTGGAAAGAACCTTAGAAATCCTATCTATCTACCTCCCTCATTTGATTGATTGAGAAAGCTAAGGCCAAAGATGAAAAGCCTGTCCAAGGTCACAGTTACTTAGAGCCAGAACTAGAAAAAGAATTCAGGTCTCCTGATTTCTAGTCCACTGATCTTTCTTCTACATTTACCACATTTAAGAAAAAAATAATGCAAAGTTATTTACAAAACTCATGTACCCTAGGGAATTACTTACACTGCTGGGACCAGTGATAGCCTCTATCCCTCTATGCTAAAAATGTAATGAACCACACACTCAGTGGGTGTTATTTATGGATAAGCAACTTTTCCAAGGATAACCGAAGTCCAAAAATTCCCAGAGGAGCCTAAATGGAAGTGACATTTGGAAATCAATGGAAGCTACTTAGAACTCAAGGATCAAATTTAAGCTGAAATTCCAGAACACTTCCCCATTTACAAGAATTTAGACTGATGCTCTCCCCTCACCCTTTTTTTAAAATATTGTTATTATAAAAAGCTATCATCCTCACAAAAGTTCTTCTCTGAGAGGACTAGCCCCTGGGAGGCTAGGTTATAAAGAGTTTTGAATGCCAAACAGATGATTTTGTATTTGATCCAGTGAGATACTGGAATTTATTGAGTTGGGGGTGGAGGGGAGAAGGGGAAAGGATTTACATGTAGGACCTGCAGTTTAAGAAAATCATTTTAGCAGCTAAGGAAGAGAAGGAAGTGGAGAGAGACTTGGGGCAAGCAGACCCAGCAGCAGTTATTACACAGTCCAGATGAGAGGCAATAAGCACCTGCATTCAGATAGTGCCAGTGTCAGAGGAGAGAAGGAACATGGTCAAGAGAGGTTGCAAAGGAGAAATCGGCAGACCGTGGCAACAGATTAGATATGGGGATGGCAGGGAGAGTAGGTTAGGAGTCTGGGGACTAGGAGGATGAAGTTGCCCTCTATAGCAATAGGGAAGTTGGGGGAGCAGAACTATTTAGAGGGAAATACATGTGAAAAAAATGTTTGTAGCTACTCTTATTCTGGTGGCAAAGAGTTGGAAATTGAGTGGATGCCCATCAGTTGGGGAATGGCTGAATAAGTTATGGTATATGAAAGTAATGAAAAATATTTTATAAAAAATGATGATCAGCCTGAATTTAGAAAGGCCTGGACAGATTTACATGAACTGATTCTGAGTGAAACAAACAGAGCCAGGAAAATATTGTACACAGCAAGAGCAAGGTTATGCAATGATCAGTTATGACAGACTTGGTTCTTCTCAGGGGTTCAGTGATCTGGGGCAAATGTCATCTGCAAACAGGGAGAAAACTATGGAGACTGCATGTAAATTAACATATGCTATGCTCATTTTTCCCCCTTTTTCTCTCGTGATTTTTTCATTTTGTTCTGATTTTTTCTCTCTAATATGATTCATAAGAAAATATGTTTCAAAAAATGAATTTAAAGTATAACCAAAAAAGGTCATTTTATGTGTAACTGGGGAAAATACAAATTTAAATTTAAAAAAAATTTTTTTAAAAAAAAGTTTAAGGAAAGTCTTCCTGTCGAAGCTGAGACAATAATAGGATCACAAAGTATTGGAGGATAGGGTGGTGTAAGATATAAGGTGTAAGTATATTGAAAGGATAATGGGGGAAGATTATGAGGAGCTTTAAATATCAAATACATACCTAAGTATAAGAGACCTAGAAGAAGGTGCCCCCTCTCACTCCCTGAAATGTACAATGTGTAAACTAAAGAATTGATCTTTGAGGCAAGCAGGAAGAAGGCACGGATAGAGATCAGTTTAGTTCCATGGTCCCATCCTCTGGGGAGGTTGTGCAGTCTGTTATGTCAAACCTCTGAGACACTCTCTCTGGAGCAGTCTCACCTTGTCATCTCCTGTCAGAAATCCCAATCACGTCCCTGAGGTTAAATTTTCCCAATAAAATCTACTTATGGGCCATCCCATCACTGCTGCCCTCTTTTAAGTCTGTCTAGGTCATTCTGCCTCATGGTATCTTTCCTCTTCCCCCATGCCATGTGGTATCTCCCCTAACTCTACTATGATTCTCAGACCCACTCCTCCTCCTTATAGCTAACTCTTTTAGGGTGCTGGGTCTCTTTCAGGATTTAGTCTGTCAGCTAAGGATATGCCCTAACCTCCTGGGGGAACTCTCTTTCTACTGAGCAATTGTGAGCTCCACTGAGGAACTTGTCTTTCATATGCTCTCCCAACTCTTTCATATTTACCATTCCTAGTGTCTATTTGTATCCCTTCATTTTGTCTGTAACCTCTTCCCTAAATAAATCTACCTTTTGCCAAAGAGTACGGCCACTGTGAATTCTTCCCATGACCAAACCCCAACTTTTGGGACCTACCATCATCTGGTGTCTACATCACCCCATATCACTCACATTGGGTCACTCCTTCAAGGAGGATTTATTAGCGGACAGAGAGAAAATTTGCACAGGCTAAGAAGGTGTAGCTGAATTGTGATCAGTGTGGGAGGGCCCACATTGAAGAATCAATCAATAAACATTTTTCAAGCACCCAGTATTTGCCAGGCTCTGTGCTAAGCCCTGGAGACATAAAAAGAAGTACAGAAAAATAAAAATAAAATAGTCCCTGTCTTCATATATCCCTCTATCACACAACCATTGAGTTACTGAAGTAATAGGCATCACTAAACACAAATATATTCAAATAATATAGCAAAACTTAAACAAAAGGTCATGCCTGAGATAGGAACATCTATGATTTAGTTTTAAAGTTGCTCAGATGAGCTACTTTACACATTTTAACTTTATATATTTACAAAGTAACCACAAATTATCTTGTTGTTTCTATATCCTTCCCCAACTTAAAAAAAAAATTCTGTATATTTTTTACAGATTTTGTTGTTGCTATTATTATTGTTGTTGTTGTTTTTATATAACATGTGTTCTTTTAGTTCTGTTTTCTTTACTCTGAAATGCTCCATATAAGTTCTCCCACATTTCTCAGCAAGATGAGACTTTTCTTAATTATTACTGCTTATGACACACTAATATTCCATTAGATCCACATGCTATAATTTGTTCAGCCATTCCCCCGTGGTTGGACACATGGATTTTCAGTTTTTTAGCTCTTACAAATAATGCTATTAGGAATACTTTAGTATGAATCAATCATATTTTCTTGCCAATAACATCCTTAGATTATAGGAATTCAACTGATTCTTTTACCACCTCTGATAAGAATGGTTTGTTTTTTTTTCATCCAAGTCAACAAATCAGTTCTGCTTCTCTGAAGCCTCAATGAAATGTCAATATTGCACTAGTGATCATAGATTTAGAGCTGGAAAGGAATATTGAAACCCTTTAGAGTAACCCTCTCATTTTAGAAAAGTGGAAACCAAGACCCAAAAAGTTGGAATAACTTGGCCAGGATCACACAAGTAATGCTGTACCCAGGGTCCTTGAATTCCTAAGCCAACATTATTCCCAATGGGCTGGGTTGCCTTCCTGTGCCATGGTTGGAGAGTAAACTCAGGGAAATATAGGGTCCTCGATCCATCAAGGTTAAAGTGCTAATATGAATCAAGAATTTATTAAATCCTACTATGTGCCAGGCACAGAAAGAGAGAGAGAGAGAGAGAGAGAGAGAGAGAGAGAGAGAGAGAGTGTGTGTGTATGTATGAGAGAGAAAAGAAGGAAGGAAAAGGAAGGAAGGAAGGAAGGAAGGAAGGAAGGAAGGAAGGAAGGAAGGAAGGAAGGAAGGAAGGAAGGAAGGAAGGAAGGAAGAGAGAAAAAGGGAAAGAGAGAGAAAGAAAGAAAGAAAGAAAGAAAGAAAGAAAGAAAGAAAGAAAGAAAAAGAAAAAAGGATGGATGGATATTCAAAATAAATACAAAGTAGTTAAATACTGGGTAGTTTGGGATGCGATACTAGGAGATGAAGGGAACAGGAAAGGCTAAAAAGTGATGCTTAAGTGATGTCACTATCAGAAAATAAGACATTTCCGTCTGTCCACTGTTACCTACTAAACAATGCTATTCTGTATGTTCTACATGAGAGAAAACTCCACAAGCATGGTATCTCATTCCCAAGAAATGTAACAAAATATCAGGAATTTATCCATTTTTGTTTCTTTAATTCAACAGAGATTATGTTTACCCAAATAGGCATCCCATCCCCAGATGGAAGATGTAACATCAGCTTCCTTTCACGGTGCTAGAAGAGCCCTGCCTTAAAGCTGAGCCAGAGAACATGTATTTCATACTTTGATGAAAATCTCTCTTGGGCACACTGGGGTTTAGCCAACTCACTTTTTTGCCATCCAAACACTTCTCTTTGCCCAAACCACAGACTAATCAGTGTCACAGCAGCAGTGTGAGTGGCAGGCTGAGCTCATCAGGAGTCCAGACCTAGGGCAATCATCATCACTAGCTTCATCGGGATCTTGCCTTTCAGCCACCAGGATTTCCTTTCATCTCAGCACTTAATTTCCCAGGGGGTCTGTGGGTCTCTACTAACTCACAGAGCTGCTATACTCTTTCACTGGTTTTAGATTCTTCATTTCTGTAAGGAATCTCAATGGCCGGATCCGGGTCATGTCAGGACCCTCAAAGTAAATGGTGTGGGCTCTATAGGTCTTGATGTTGTGAGCCGGATGCGCCTTCAAGCAGGGATAGCCCAAGTGGTCCTGCCACATCTTCCCCAAAGAAAAGCCCCCGAAGTGATGTGAGCTACAGAAGGTATCTTCAAAAACAAAAATAAAAGAGAATCTAATGAAGAACACAGTCAAAGGGGAGCAGAGGCAGCTGTGATCCTCCTCCTTGTTTGACATCAAGGCCATCACTGCCATGTGGGTTTCATTAGTGTCTCAAAGACATTTTTACAGAGTTATAAGTTCAAGATGTTATTGGAAAACACATCCTATTTTTCCCCCCTTTTTTTTTCATTTTTTTCTGAAGACATTATTTTCTCCAACTTCTCATGATGAGTTCCACCCAAGGTGGTCATATTTCTATGGGGAGGACAGTAGGGTAAATGAAACTGCTAACACTCAGGTAGAATGATTTTTCTCTTCCTCCTTCTCTGGGGAAGAGATTGGGGAGCGAGGAAAAACTGTGAACAAGTTAAGTATATAAGCAGTTTCATGTGGGTGGCCCCTGTGAGAGGCACCTGTTTTGCTACTAACTGTAAGACTGCAAATACAGTTCTTCCCGTAATCCCATCTGACAGGAATCTCTGCCAGCTGTACCTAGTGGACTTGGGACCTTTTAAAGACTGAAGTCAGAATGTCATGGGATCTAGAAAACACAATATTAAGGAATATCTACTCTATGGAAACAGCAGGCCCAGAGACTCTTGCACATAGCAACCATCTTTACATACAGCAAATGTATGAACCACATCCCCAAAATACGGTTTAAAAATGCAATAGGCAATGCATGGCTAAAATAAGAAAATAAAGGAGACTGCTATTGGAAACATATTTTGTGTGCAATAGCACGGTTTTGTCCTCCCTTCTTTAGAAGCAGTTGAGCCTTTTCTCCAAAGAGCCAAACCTACACGTTCCACATTGGATGTAGATGGTGGCCCAGAGGTGGTAGAATCTTACATACAAATCATATTTAAAGCACAAACAGCAAAATACCAACTTTTCAAGGTCATCTTTGGGTTTTCACCTTTGCTGCAGCAACTCCCTGTCTCCCTATAAATGTCATTCAATCATTTTTTCAGTCACATCTGACTCTTCCTGACCCCATTTGGGATTTTCTTAGCAAAATTACTGGAATGGAAGAGCTCATTTTATAGAGGAAGAAACTGAGGCAAAGTGAAGTAACTTGACTAGGATCACACAGCGAGGAAGTCAGATTGGAAGTCTTCTTAACTCATTCATTGTGCCACCTAGCTGCTGGTTTTTAATTCTATTTTATTAAGACAAACTACATTTAATATTCCCCTTCACTGGAGCAAATTAGAAGCACCAGGTCTGGACTTGCCCTGTAGACTAATTTCATCCCCTGAGAAATAATCTTATCTTCCACTGATAATGGGAAGGAGCTTAGATCAGTGGTTCTCAAAGTCTGGTCCAGAGCATCCTGGGAATCTCTGAAATCCTTTCAGAGAATCTACAAATTCATAATTAGTTTTTATTTTTAATGTGATCAATATCTATAACTATAAAACACATAAACAAAAACTCTTTGGACAGATCCTTAATCATTTTTAATAGGATAAAGATATTGAGAACAAAAGTTTGAGGACCACTGGCTTAGATAATACTTATCTCATGTCCTCATTGAAATACCTGCTTAATTGGATTTTATCTTTGTCTTTTCATCCAAATCAAATGTGTTGTTTGTGGATAAAGAGTCCAAATGAAATGACGTCAAACCGATGTCAGAAATTTTTACTTTTTGGCCAATCAGAAGAAAGTATGGTACTAGAGGTTTTGTTCTGTTATCCTGTTAATCATTTTTAGGGTCTTTTGACCACTAAGGATCCACTGATCCCATTTATTGGCTGCTGCTAGCCTAATTAATAAATGGATCAAGCTCAGATCTTTACTGCTTCAGGCTACTTTTATTTCCATTAGCATCAATCTCCTTTGGTTTTTAAGCATGGGTGTGGGAGGAGATTAAATTGCTTTGTAGAAGATGCTAGAAAGGAGTTCTTTCTGAACTTCACAATTTCTACCTCTGAACCTAAGTCCACTAGAGGGAAAAGGACAATTTGATACCCTAAAAGTTTGGGACATAAAGATCACTAGAAAACTATCTGCCAGATCCAATACTTAGTTATTCCTTAGATATGCATGGAAAGAAGGTTATTGATTTTGTAGGTGTAAAGAAAGAACAGAGGCTGGAATTTAGTAATTTCTATATATGGAGATTGAAAGATTTACATTCTCTCCTCAAAGAAATAAAGGTAATATTGAGGCTTATGAGTTTTAATCTCAGCTTCCTCACCCAAATTCATATACCTTATCTGTAAAAATGATGAGTTTGAATAACATGATCTTAAAGGATCTTCCTAGTTCTAAAACCTTTCAAGTATAAGATTAAAACCTTAAATTTATAGAACATTTTTCTCCTGAGAAAATTCCTATATTTCTTCCCTCTACATCATTAAAAGTTTTAGTGCCACCCAAAGTATTGAAGCCATCTATTCTTTTTCTTCTCTTTCTTTCTTTGTACACTTTAGATTACTATGTAAATGCCAACTCTCCATGTTCCAAAGCACTTTCCGATGTGGATAATGCTTCCACCCACTCTCAGGTCCCCAAAGTCATTCACATGACTCCCATCCAGTCCCAGGTCTCCTGGATGAAAGAGAAAAAAACAGAAGATAGGAGTTAGAAAAGTGTTTTTGGGTCTGGATCAATGAAGTAAGCCTTTAGCCCACTTCACATGTCTCTCTGCAGAGACCAGATGTGATGTCTAAAGCAAACTAGATACTTCCCATTGTAAAGCACAAAACCATCTCTGAGTTGCTTACCATGCATCTGGGCTGTCCTACAAGCTGGAACACATGCATCTGGAGGAAGCAGAAGGTCACAAAGATGCTCTCAAAAGAGCACTGGAGAAAGGAATTAAGAGCCAGCTGGTACCTCAATTCTGACCACACACGCGAGTATGTACATATATATACATACACATACCCACATATATATATACACATAAACATGTGTATATACGTACACATACATCACAATAACCTCAGCAAAAAGTTTGGTGACAAGCTCAGAACTCCTTTATGCTACTACAGTGAACCCACCCAGTGGGGATACTTCCAAGTATTTATTCTCTAGGTCTCTTCCTCAAGTGAAAATTGTGGAAATTTGACTTCGATATTCCTATCTTCCCTTTCTGTGTCCATTGCTTCTCCCTTGGTGCTTTCCTCTCCTTTTCTTCCCCTCTTGTTTCAGGGCTTCATACTCTCACCTTCATCCTTAGCAAAACAGAAAGAATCTAATTCCAACTTTTTGCTCTCAGAAATAGATATAATGATTTTATGTATACCCAAGTGGAAATCATTGTTAAGGCTTAATGTAGCCTTAATGGAGTATTATTAAGAATTAATGGGGGAAAAATAGGATTAATGAGCCCTCTCAGGTATTCTATATACATTCTAACAAAGGGTGGATCTTAAAATAGAGAAAGTTTAATATCATGCTTGGAGAAAACCATATATTGTATTGTCTTTTAAAACCAGACCCATCACACAGAATTTCAGTTTGAAGGGATCTTAAGATCACTTATTTAACTTTCTTCTTATTATAAATGAGGAAACAAGTTTTCAAAGTTGAAATGACTTGCCATCATCTTTTAGATGGAAAAGCAGAGAAGAAATCAAACCTAGGTTTTTCAGATCTTAGTGTAAAGTTCACTCCGTCATACTAGTGATTCTCAGAATTCGCCATATCTCTCTAATACATTTCAAGTTTTGATGAATATGTCATGAAATTTTGGATATATATATTTGTAGATAAAAGAATATTTATCACCAATTTATTTAATATAAAGCTTATTTGTGCAGCATGGAAAGAATAGCATTTTCAAAATGAATCAAACCTATCTATTTCATTAATCATCAGACTTTGACTTTGCAAAGAACTCTTATTTGTAGGTGATAATACCAGCCAAGCTAAGCAATTCAGTTGGTGAACTGAGCCAAAGCCTGGCACATTTTTCTATCCCATTATGCTCTTTTAGGAATATGACACCATTTCTTAACAAAGTAGTAAAAATATAAAGAAGTCTGCACCCTCTAAACTTGAGATAATGGGATCAATCTGTCCATTTCATCCTCTGGGGTCCATTGCTTCTTGTTTGGAATTTAGGCTTTTTGTACTAATAGGGTTCAAGTTTAGACAGATCCTGGGAAGCACCAAAGCAGATACATACTACATACAATATAAAGACAACAATAAAACAAAACCTGCCCACAGGAAGCCTACGACTGATTTGTGGAAGACAGTCTGTACATATAGAAGGGTATGAAAAATAGGTAGATACAAGGCAATTCAATGATGGGAGAAGAACAGGATCAGTTTAATCTTAAAGGGACTGCCTGGATCTGAGCTTTTGTCACCATTCCACTTATACTCTCTACACTACAGGACACTGCTATGTTTCCTGGGGTCTAACTTCCCTCCTCAGGCATCTTTCAAAGGAACATGTCAGTATCTTCTGCGAGCCAATACAGTTGATGAAGACTACAGATCATGAAAATTATGACCTACCCCAAGAGTTTTACCCTGGAAGAAGTGAACTTGTTTTTCAAAGTGTTTTTATAACCATATTTCAATATAATTGGTTTCCTTGCTAATCCCATGCGCATGGTATATTTTAAAATGTTCTGACAAGTGTCTGGGCTTTTCCAAACTACCAGCAGGTCCACGATCCATAAAAGGTTAAGAATCCCTGAGTTGTACTCTCCAGCCAAGCTTCATTTCAAGTCTCCTCATCACCCCCTGCCTTTCTTCATATCTCTGTTTCTGGTTCCACAATTTTGCTCCAGGTTCACCCACCCAGGAAATTCCCAACCTCTCATTTCTTTTATTTCTTCCTCAGTCTGCCAGCAGCTTCAAATAGCCTCGGGCATTATCATATCCCCTTATTTACCATTTACTCCATATGCTGACTTGGTATCTCACAGCTCTCTGGAGTCTGGACTGGCTTACTTAGACCTTAGCAACTGAGCTTTTTTTTTTTTTTTTTTTTTTTTTTTTTTCAAATTCAACCCATATTGTACAAATGAGGGAAGTAACATGGCAGGGGCACCACAAACATTCCCTTTGAGGATCCACCAAGGTTTGCGTCAAACGCTAAAGTTCTCTTCTCTGGCAGAGAACCCTGTCTCAGCACTCTCAAGACAGAGGAAGTCTGCTTCGCCAGTCAGGATTATCTAAGAAGCAGAGAGATTTACCACCTGAAGGGCTCTACACTGTGTCAAGGGGATTCTGTCATCCAGAGCACAGGAGGTAATGAGACTGACTTTTTAAACAAACTTAACAGAACTCACAAATCCAAAGGAACACTGTCCCCTCCAAAGTAGTCCCTCTGGGAGGCTCAATGTCTAGTCTAATGATGCCGCTCTTATTCAAAACATTTTTGCAACTCTTCTTTTAGAATCATGTGCAGAGTCTGTTCTTTTCAATATTCTCAATGGCGTTCAATCTTTGTCCTTTATTCCGAAACATTCTTTTCCTTTATGGAGCCCTCTAAGCCCTCCGCCTCTTGGCACTTTCTCTGGCTCTTATCCCTTACTTCGCTTTCCTTCCTTCCCAATCAATCCCAATTCTTAATAGTTAACCCATTCAATTCTATGGTGTCCTCCACTCTTATATCCCTTTTCATCTTGTCCTTGTTCATCCCTTATGAAGCCCCAAACTTGGATTATTTCCATTATCCTTCTCTTCCAAACCCATTCACGTGCTGTTAAATAAAGATGAAAGAAGTCATAAAAGCACTCCGACAGGATCTCCTACAACTTTCTAGTATTCAACCTCACCAAGGTTCTCACTGCAGCAAGGCAATCCTCTTGTATCTCCTTAATTAATTCCCTAATTCCCTCAAAAAGCTATTCCATTTCTTTTTTCTCCCCAAAAGGCTCTCATAACTTCTCTGCCTGAAACTCCAAGTTGGGAACTAATTTTTGGGGAAAAATTATTCCATTCATATAGCGTTTCCTCTTCTTCCCTTCTCTCCATCCCAATTGCTCCACTCTCTTCTTTTCCCCAGGCTCTGATAATGAGGTGATCCTTCTCCTTGGCAAAGCCAACTCCCCTATATGTGCCCTAGATCCCATCCACTTCCATTTTCTCCAGCAATCTCCCCCAAATCTTCCCTTCAGCAACCACTTGAAAAATATTTTTGTTTGTTTTTCAACACACAGTAAGTTAACAGGAAATAGGATACTTGTATATGATCTGAAGTAGGAAGACATTATACATGTCTAGAAACTGGTAGGATTTTAACAACTGCTTTTTGAAATTATTTGGAATGAAGGTTGGATAGTGGCTAGTCAACTTATTAAAATCGTTTTTGTTTTTAAAAAAACCCATGAATCACAATAAAATGATCAAGCTGGTTTCTTATGTAGCTTGGAAGATAGCTCAAATAAGGGAGATTGCAGAAATATGTGTCTCAGTAGAATCACTGAAATAATTCTATACTGCACATATTTAACATATATTGGATTACTTACCATCTAGGGGAGGAAGGTGGGGGAAGGGATGGAGAACACAAGTTTTGTATGAGTAAATGCTGAAAACTATCTTTGCATGTATTTTGAAAATAAGCTATTATTTTAAAAAAAGAAATAGTTTTGTAACATGATTAAAAAGATGATATAAGTAGATTGTCTATACATATTTGAAGATAGAAATAGTGGTGATCATGAGAAGCCAGAATGATTCACTAGAATAATTTATTTAATTTTCTTTTTCTAATAAATAATTATATCATAGAGTTGGATATAGTGAGTCTAGATTTGACAAAGTCTTTCATGATATACTTTTTAGCCCAGATAGAGTGACATAGAATGCATTTTCATGAACTTATAACTATTTGAACTCTAGCTAAATTGCCTTGCTAATACTCAGGAGACAATGTAGTTTTAATATCCACCATTGAATTTAGGAATTGTTTTTACTGATGTAGCCAACAAGGTACCTTGACACTCTATGGTAATTTTTTTCTTTCTTGAATGAGTATCTGTTGACAAGGTTTGTTCCTGTCAGAAATCGAGGGATAAGTGACCATTCAAATTCTTCTCTGGGCCTATTCAGTGTGGCAGTGTGAGTTAATAAATTTCTAAATGTTACTTTTGAAATTCAAGGATGTTAATAATTATTTGCTGAGATGCCCATACTATATGTATATGAAATTAAGTGCTTTCAAAATCCTTCATGGTACTCTGAATGTTATCCCAGAATCTCCCCTTGGTATCTCCCCATGACATCAACTACAGCAGTTGTCTGGATACTCACACTACTTCTTGTTACAGGAATACAAGAGCCAATTAGAAAGTGGCTCTGATCAGACAAAAAAAAGAAGAGGGAAAATGCCAAAATGGGTGATCCCCTGATTCCATCCCCTTTCCAAACTGATGCTCCTCATGAATAATTTGGATTTCATGAAACACAAGAAAACATCAAATTAACAGCTGGATTTTGTTTAACATCTTTCCCTCATTAAAGCCTACTCGGCTTTTCCATAATTTAAAGGATTTGTTTGGGTTTTTCTTTTCTTTTCTTTTTTCTTTTTTGGTTGTTGTTACTGTTACTGGTTTCCAGAGGCAATCCCTTATTTTGCATTTCTTTTGTGACCCTCCTATTCTGGGAGGAAGGATTGAAAACCTTCAGTTCAGAAGGTTGCAGAGCTGAACTTCTTGATTTTGCTCTGCCATACTTTGTAACCAGACTGATTTATCTTTTGGGAGTAATTTTTTTAAAAATCAGATCTTACTGACTCACATAGATATAGAAGCAGCCAGAAACCTGTAAAACTTACAAAACTCCAGCAAGTTAATTTCTGATCAGCAAGTAAAGACTTCCCTTCAAAAAGAAAGGAGAGATTCATATGAGCACCTACTAAATCTGTACCAACTTTCTCTCAGGTACGTAAGAGAACAACATCTAGGACCCTGTCAAAAACTACAGTTCTCTTACAGCAATAACTAATAAAGCACTAGAGTCCACATATCCATCTTTGTGGCTTTCCCATACATGTAGGAGCAAAATTCCAACCTCAGGACTTTCTTTGTATCACTGGAAGAGATCATCAGATACTATAAGGGATAAATAGAGGACTACTTCACCCAATCTGGAAAAATGAGCAGCTAACTGGTACATTAAATTGTCATTGTTCATCCTTCACTCTCAAAAGGGACCAATAGCATCAGGAGGGTGATGTCTTGACCTGCAAGTGAATTGGATTTAATTTAATTTAATTGGGCCTAGAGTCAGTCACTTACCAGTTATGGGACCCTGGGCAAGTCATCTAACTTCTTTCTGTCAGAGCTGTTTATGAGAATCAAATGAGATATTAATAAAGAGCTTAGTATAGTCACATATTAGGTGCTCTATAAATGCTAGTTATTAATTGTGTTATTGCTACCAAGAAAAATAAAAGCTAAACAGCTAAATCATAACATGAGATCAAAGAGAAAAATGATATTGGGTTTCTATATGAGTATGGATGAAGAATGGGAAGCAGGCTCTATGAAACTAACTACATCAACACAGATGTATTGTTTCAAAGGATTAAAATCCTGGCCCAAGAAGTCTGATGTGGACTTGAGCTACTACTTGGAGGTTTCTTTTTATGAAAAAATAACCAGATGTGGCAATAACAAGGATTGCAGAAGCTGAGAAAAATAATCCAGTTCAACACTTTATCAGTTAGCTAACAAATATTTCTTAATTCCCTGCTGTGGTTAACTATTGTGCAACAGGCTAAGAAAAATATAAATGTACGTAATGGGCACTTCTTGTCTTCAAAGAGTTATACTCTAGCTAAAAATAGATTTATTGACATATGGCAAGGTAATATATGAGTGCTATAGAGGCAGCTAGAGGTATAGCAGTTGGAGTTGGAATTCAATTATGGCCTCAGATACTTAACTAGCAAATAACTAGTTTCCTCAAGTGTAAAATGGAAATAATAATAGCATCCACTTCCCAGAATTGTTGTGAGGATAAAATGAGATCTTTGCACAGTGTTTAGCACAGTTCCTAGTACATAGTAAGTGCTTAATAAATGCCTGTGATCTATCATTTATCTATGTAATACAGAAAATAAGTGGTATACAGAAATGTAAAAAACCAATATGATAAATATATTGTGAGATGTATATGAACTGATGCAAAGTGAAAAAAACAGTATCAGGAAAACAATATACACAATGACTACTACAATGTAAAAGAAAACAACAATAATAAAATTGAAACTGAATGATGTCAAATGTCTAAACTTGATCCCAAAAAAGACATGAGAAGGAACCTTACCTCTTTTTTTCAGAACTAAGGGATTATAGATAGGAAATACTACATACAACGTAAAACTATTTCAAGGAAATGGTTAGTTTTGGTCAACTTTTTTTTTTTCTCTTTTATAAAGTTTGAATGGTAGGAGAAAGGATTTATAGGTGATGGAAAAACAAAAAAAAATTTAATAAAAAATATTTTTAAAGGTGGGAATAACAGGTGGAGGAAAACTTAGGAGAGATCACTCCAAGGAAAGTTTCTCAGAAGAGGAAGGCTTTCAACTGGGCCTTCAAAGAACAGTAGGAGTTGGACAGACAGAAATAAAATGGTGAAAGACAAGAGGGGCACTGGATAGAAAGAATGACATAAGCAAAACCTTGTGTCCTGTTCTGAGGATTTAGTAGCATACATAAACCATAAAGTGCTATAAAAGTCTCAGCCATCACCAGTATTATTATTAAAGGCATGAAGCCAAAAAACAAGTTGTATTGAGGCTGCTGAGCAGAAAAGTCCTACTGAAATGGGAGGATTATTAGAAGAATGAACAAAGATTAGACCCAGAATGAAGACTCTCTCTCCTACAAGCAATAAGTTTGTTTTAGATAGAGCACTTGTTGAGCAAGTGAAGAGTATGGTGAAAATGTTTTATTGAATTGGATCTGGAGGGATGGGTAAGATTTGCATATGGTTGGAAAGAAAAAAAAATCATTTCAGGTAAAGGCAACATTATCAGCTATTATTCACTTATCCTGGGGTTCATGGTACGTTATATCTCCTGTTTGGTGCTTGAGCAGGCATGGTTGGCACTGCCCTGAGCCTTCTAATTAATTAATGTTAGGAAGTCACGGAAAATAAGACTGTACCATTGCCATTGGTAAAATGAGATCTTTTCAAAATCAAGGTCCTTGCTTCAGCCGTCTGTCACTCACTGGACCTCGATGTTTTGCCAGTCTGCAGATTAGACCACAAGGACACAAAGACATTCCTAGCACTGTGGCATTCTTCTTTCTTTGGGAGAAATATTTCAGAATATTTTTTCCCCTTAACAGGCCCAGACCTTGAAGTATAGAGATAGTGTTTCCATTCTAAAAATAAGTAATTACTCAGAAACAAGAAAGAAAAATAAATAAAATCTTTAGAAAGTAATCAAATAAATAGTCAAAGGATACAAACATACTTTTCAGATGAAGAAATTAAAGCCATTGATGCTCATATGAAAAAATGCTCTAAATCACTATTGATCAGAAAAATGCAAATTAAGACAACTCTTAGATATCACTTCACACCTCTCAGATTGGCCAACATGACAGGAAAAGATAATGATAAATATTGGAAAGGATGGGGGAAAACTGGGACACTAATGCATTGTTGGTGGAGTTGTGAACTGATCCAACCATTCTGGAGAGCAATTTGGAACTTTACCCAAAGGACTATCAAAGTATGTGTACCCTTTGTAGTGGCAAGGAACTGAAAACTCAGTGGATGTCCATCAGCAGGGGAATGGCTGAATAAGTTATGGCAAATGAATGTTATGGGATATTATTGTTCTGTAAGAAACAATCAGCAGGATGATTTCAGACAGGCCTGAAGAGACTTACAAGAACCGATGCTGAGTGAAATGAGTAGAACCAGGAGATCATTGTACACGGCAACAACAAGGCTATGCAACAATCAGTTCTCATGGATGTGGCTCTTTTCAACAATGAAGTGATTCAGATCAGTACAGTAGACTTGTGATGGAGAGGGCCATCTGCACCAGTTGAGAAGGCTGTGGGGACTAATTGTGGAACACAACATAGTATTTTTACCTTTTGTTGTTTGCTTGCTTTTTGTTTTCTTTCTATTTTTTTCCTTTTTGACCTGATTTTTCTTGTGTAGCACAGTAATTGTGGAAATATGTATAGAAAAATTGCACATGTTTAACATATATTGAATTACTTGTTATCTAAGGAAGGGGTTGAGGAAAAGGAAGCAAAAGAGAAAAAATTTGCAAGGGCGAATGTTGAAAACTATCTCTGCATATATTTTGAAAATAAAAAGCTATTATCTTTTTTAAAAAATGATGAGTAGAATTATTTTAGAAAAACCTGGAAAGACATCCATGAACTGAGGCAGAGTGAATTGAGCAGAAGCAAGAGAACACTGTACACAATAACAGCGATATTGTGCAATGATTAATTATGATTGACTTAGCTTTTCATAGCAAAACAATGATTCAAGACAATTCCAAAAGACACATGAAGAAAATTGCATATATATCCAAAGAAAGAACCAATGGAGTCTGAGTATAGATTGAAGCACACTATTTTCACTTTCTTTGGTTTTCTTCATGTTTTTTATTTCCTTTTATTCTGTTTCTTCTTTCCCATGACTAATATGGAAATATGTTTTGCATGATTGCATATATATAACCTGCATCAGGTTACTTGCTGTCTTGGGAGTGGGAAGAAAAGGATGAAAGGAGAAAATTTTGGAACTCAATCTATAAAAAGATGAATGTTGAAAATTGTAATTTTCATGTAATTGGAAAAAATAAAATACTATTAACATTTTTAAAAAAGAAAGAAAGTAAGCAGGAAAGGTAGCTAGCTGACACAGTAGCTAGAATGCTGGTTCTGAAGAGAGAAGGACCAGAGTTCAAATTTGACTTTAGACACTAGCTATGTTACCCTCAAGTAACTTAGCAATTGCCTCTCCTTCCCTTTCCTCCCCACCCTGAAAAAAAGGAGAGAAAGTAATCAGGGAGGTAAAGAGCTCCACTTCCACTCTCACCCCACATTGGGGGCAAAAGGAGTCAGGTTCAAATAATGGCTCAGTCTCTTAGTTGTAATATAAGTCATTTAATCTCAGTTTCTTCATCAAGAAAATAGGGAAACTGGACTCAGCAACTTTTAGTTTCTTCCAGCTCTAAACACCATGATTCAAATCAGGTGAGTGAAATAATAGGTCAGAAACAGTAGTAACCAAATCCATATTTTTTTCATTTCCAAAGCATTTTCACATTTATTATCCACTCTAAACAACGTCAACATATTTAGTACCTCCATGGAACCCTGGCCTCATGACTGGGGAGATAGACCCTACCCTCTATTTGATTCTCTATTCCATTTGATTTACATGTTGTTTCCCCATTAGAACATGAGCTTTAAAAAAAATAAAAAATAAAAAAACAAAAACAAACAAACAAACAAAAAGAATATGAGCTTTTTGGGCAACAGGAATTTTCTGTATCCTCAGAGATAAGCACAATGCCTGACACATAGTAAGTACTTCATAAATACTTCTGGGCTGAATGACTGACTAATATTCTACTGGAAAAATATGAGAGGACCCATGAAATATTACTGGAGCGTCCATGATAGAACAGTATTATAATTCCCATCTTACAAATGGAAAAAGTGATAAGAGGTAAGAAAGTATAGTGAAAATTTGATAAGTAATGAGTAAGAACATATAATGGAAAGAGTATAAGATCTTTATTTATTTATTTTTTTTTTGCTTCTGACAATTATGAGCCCTGTGATCATGGGCAGTTCACTCAAGCTTCCCCAAGTCTCAATTTCTTAAATTTTAAAAAGGGATTAAGAACATCTGCAATACCAATCTCTTGTTTTTGTTCAGTCATGTATGATCCCATTTGGGGTTTTCTTGGCTGAGATAGTTTGCCTTTTCCTTCCCCAGATCATTTTACAGATGAGGAAACTAAGGCACTTTAACTCAGAGTCACATAGTTATTAAGTATCTAAGGCCAGATTTGAACTCAGGAAGACGAATCTTCCTATATTCACTGCACCTGGAAGACAAAAGGAAGTTGCCACTAAATGGAAGGACTGCTCACAGGAGAATCAAAGGAGTCAACAGAGTCTCACACATCAAAAAGCAAAAAGCAATACCATGCCACAGATTATTTGCTCATCTCATGTTGTGCCCCAATAAGCATTTGCAACAAAAACCATCTTGAAGATAAATGCAGCTTCTGTGCCCCCATCTATTGCAAAGGTTGTGGTTATTGAGAAATTATACAAATTCCAAATGTGATCAAGATAAATTTTAATACTGGGTAGCTAGGTTTCTCAGTGGATAGAGCACCAGACCTGGAAAGCTGTATATTGTTGCCTTATTTGTTTAACTTATATGCAGATTACCTCTTGCAAAATGGCAGCTGGGACAAATCAAAAGCTGGAATTCAGATTGTCCCAAGAAATAAACAATCTCAGATATGCAGGCGATACCATTCTAATGGCAAAAAGTGAAAATGAATTAAGAAGAAAAAAGAAGAAAATGTAAACACTGGCTTGAAGTTTGACATCCAAAAATCTTGGCAACTTGTTCCATCATTTCCTGATAAATAGAAGGAAAAGAAATGGAAGCAGTATTAGACTTCATATTCTTGGGCCCAAAGAGCATTACAGATAATGACTGCAGCCATGAAAGTAAAAATAAAAGACTCTCCTTGGAAGGAAAGCTATGACAAATCTGGACAGCATACCAAAAAGCAGAGACATCACCTTACTGACATAGGTTCATACAGTCAGTCATGATTTTTCCAGTAGCAGTATATGGCTGTGAGAGTTGGTCCATGAGGAAAGCTGGAATACTTCAGAACTGATCTTTTTGGATTGCGGTACTTGGATGGCAAGGTCACAGAGTCAATACTTAAAGAAATTAATTCAGAGTGTAAATTGGAAGATCAGATACTGAAGCTGAAACTTAAAGATACTTTGGCCAAATAATGAGGAAATGGGACTCACAGGAAAAGACCCTGATGGTGAGAAAGACTGAAGGCAAAAGGAAAGGTGATAGCAAAGAAAAGAAAGATAGTGTATAGAAGAAGTGAACATGAGTTTAGACAGGCTTTGGGTTGGGCATGCTATGGTCCCTGGGATAATAAGAGTTTGACATGACTAAATGACTAAACAGCAACAATAACAAAACAACCATCACTTTAATATGTAGTAACTTAAATGAAAAGGTAGGCAAAGGGAAGAGCAAACCTAAATTAATGAGCCATACACTGTCTCTCCTGACTTCCAATCTTGCGCTCTTTCTTGAACTTCATTAATTGATCTAAAGTTGGAAGGATCCTAGGAGCTCATTCCAACCTCTTTATTTTTGAGAGGAGGATCCTGAGACCCAAAAGAGATTAGTTTACTTGCCCAAGATCACAGGGCACCAAGCATGAGACATGGGATTTGAACCCAAGTCCTCTGAGTACAGAACCAGAGCTCTTTCCACTGTATCACACTGTCAGTTGATAAGTATGTATTAAGTTCCTACTATGTCCCAGTACCTAGGCAGCTAGGTGGTCCAGTGGCTATAGCACTGAACCTGAAGTCAGGAAGACTAAGTTCAAGTCTGCCCTCAAGACAATTACTAGCTATGGCAGCCTGGGCAAGTTCCTTCATCCTGTTTGCCTCAGTTTCCTTATCTGTTAAAATGAACTGGAGGAGGACATGGCAATCCAGTCCAGTAACTGCCAAGAAAAAAACCAGTGGACAGTATGGGTGTGTGGGGCATGTCTGAACACCTGGATGACAACATCCCAGACATCGTGTAAGTATGAGGGATACAAAGAAAAATATATAGAGCCTTTGCTCTCAAGGAGCTGTGACCTAATCACACTGCAAGAAGTGAAAGTAATATAAATAGCAGACTATATTTTTTGTCATTCATCTTCAAAGTGGGGACTGGTTGAGGGCATAGACATAGCCAGTCCAGCCCTCATGCCTTGGCAGAGCATAATAAAAAGCTTGGGAATGACCACCCACCAAGGAGCTCACTTCCAAGCTACTTTGAAGTGACCTTGGGTGGTAAATGCTGGTAACTTCCAGCAGTCACGAGTGAGACTTTACTTAATTAAAGGAATATTGTGCAATTCAAATGATAGTTTATGCAAACTGCTTTGCAACTGGAAAGCATTGCAAAAAACAAACAAACAAACAAACAAAAACATATTATTATTGTTGTTGTTTTCTATGTTGATCACAGAAGTTCCCTTGGTTCCTTGACAATGGCAATTCTGCAACCATCATCAGGAACCCATTAGAAACACAGTGAACAGAATGTGAAAGCTGGAAGGAACCTTAGAAATCATCTAATCTAATCCAGCTCATTCCTTTAAAAAAAAAAAAAATTAAGGTTTCATTTCTTTTGTTTTTGCAATACAGTAACTTCTGGGTATTTTCTTTTACCTCATCCAACTCTCATCCCAGGATCTGAATCTTCTTTTATAACAAAGAAAAACAATTAAAAACAACTAACTGTGTTTCACCAAGTATGCAGCATTCTATCTGTGGAAGTCCCCTGAGTCCCTGCTGAGGAGATATGTTTAATTATCTATTTTCTGGGACCAATAACTGTTTTTGCTTTTTTTTTTTTTTTTTTTTTTTTTTACTATTACTCAGAGTTAGCTTCCTGGAATTTTTCTCATTTACACTGTGGCAGTCATTGTGTATTTTTTTTTCTTCAAGTTTTTCCTCTTGCACTCTGCATCAGTTGATATAAATCTTCTCATGTGTCTCTGAATTAATTTCTTATTGCACAGTAGTATTTCATTATATTTATATACTAGAGTTTATTCAGCCATTCCCCAGAGGATGAGACCCACTTTGTTTTTTAGTCCTTCATTTTACAATTCATTTTACAAATATTTACCTGGAATTTATGCATGGATTTAGAATAAAATATCTTCAATGATATTGGGGCTTGCATCAGGACAATTCTGGACAAAATCATAAGATGAATAGTTTGTCCTCTTCTGGTATCCTTTTCCTTTGTAACAACCTCAAGCAGGAGTCCTATTATTTAGGATTCATATCCTGCATGTTCCCACATGCGAGCCATCAACCACCATGGCCCTTACCAAAGAGTCATTCTGAGTCTGCTTTCTCTAATGGAAATCCCATTCTGCCTCTGTAGTCACACCAGGCTGTTGCTGCCATTCTGATCCCCTCCCCTGAAATATCCCTGACCTATATCTTATTTCCTTAATGCCTTCTTCATGCCAAGGTGACAATTAGATCACAAGATTTAAAGCTGAAAAAAGACAAAGATACCAATAAAAGCTGTCAGGTATACAATGCTTTAAAGTTGACCAAGGCCCTTATATATTCATTTGAGGGTCACTAAAAGCCTTATTATTTTCATTTTGGAGATGAGACAACTAAAGTGATGTAAGGTAATTCATCTAGAGCCACATGCTAATTAGCATCAAAGGAGGGACTCAAATCCAGACCAGCCTGACCCTGAGTCCAGCACTGTACCAAATGGTCTAAATCTAATCTTATTTTTTTTTTAAATTTATTTAATAGCCTTTTATTTACAGGTTATATGTATGGGTAACTTTACAGCATTGACAATTGCCAAACCTCTTGTTCCAATTTTTCCCCTCTTTCCCCTCACCCCCTCCCCGAGATGGCAGGATGACCAGTAGATGTTAAATATATTAAAATATAAATTAGATACACAATAAGTATACATGATCAAACCGTTATTTTGTTGTACAAAAAGAATCAGACTCTGAAATATTGTACAATTAGCCTGTGAAGGAAATCAAAAATGCAGGTGGGCATAAATATAGGGATTGGGAATTCAATGTAATGGTTTTTAGTCATCTCCCAGAGTTCTTTCTCTGGGCGTAGCTGGTTCAGTTCATTACTGCTCCATTGGAAATGATTTGGTTGATCTCGTTGCTGAGGATGGCCAGGTCCATCAGAACAGGTCATCATATAGTGTTGTTGTTGAAGTATATAATGATCTCCTGGTCCTGCTCATTTCACTCAGCATCAGTTCGTGTAAGTCTCTCCAGGCCTTTCTGAAATCATCCTGTTGGTCATTTCTTACAGAACAGTAATATTCCATAATATTCATTTACCACGGTTTATTCAGCCATTCTCCAACTGATGGGCATCCATTCAGTTTCCAGTTTCTGGCCACTACAAACAGGGCTGCCACAAACATTCGTGCACATACAGGCCCCTTTCCCTTTTTTAGTATCTCTTTGGGGTATAAGCCCGGTAGAGACACTGCTGGATCAAAGGGTATGCACAGTTTGATAACTTTTTGGGCATAGTTCCAAATTGCTCTCCAGAATGTTGGATGTATTCACAATTCCACCAACAATGTATTAGTGTCCCTGTTTTCCCACATCCCTTCAAACATTCCGCATTATCTTTCCCTGTCATTCTAGCCAATCTGACAGGTGTGTAGTGGTATCTCAGAGTTGTCTTAATTTGCATTTCTCTGATTAATAATGTAAATCTAATCTTACAGAAAAAGAAACTGAGATCCAGGATGGTGAAGTCTGCCCAAAGTCATGCTAATACCAAGTAACAGAGTCAGGATTCTAATTCAATTAGCTCAACGCTCCCTGAACTGAATGTCTTTTATTATCTAACCCAGTGTCTGTAGTGTTGGAAATGTCATTGGTTGCTCAACTACCATTGATTAGGTGCAACCTGACCAGCAGACATTGAGTGTAGGATTGGAGGAGGGAGGGAGATGACTCCCCAGGAAAGAAAGGAATTCTAGATGCTACAATTCTAGCTGTGAGCAAGTTGCCTTGGCATCTGCCTCACTGCACTCTGTGCCTATTCTTTCCCCAATTCCTTTCTATTTATGAAGAAAGAATATATCCCAGGTTTCAGGGGAGAGGGGATGTGGTACAAAGTATTTTTTTTCACTTACTATTTTTAGTATGCTATTTTAGGAAATGTCTTTGCTAAAAGCTAATTGTTTTTACTGGCTGATTATTATGTTGGTGGAAGTTCACAAGTTAGAAGGATAAATTCACAAAGGTTAATCCTAATGCTCAAGGTAGTGACCACCCTCTGAGACCCCTCCTGGAAGAACCAGTTGGAAGAGTAGCCCCAAAGGGGGTGATCTAGGGGAAAAACAATACATAAAATAATTCATACTAAAGTGTTAATGACCAGATTTTTTCAGGCTTTGTTGGAGGTCCATTGCTAAAAGAGGACAAAGGAAAGGGAAGATGAACAGCACTGAAGATGCTTCATTGTTTGCTCTCCTCCATAGCTTGTCACCTCCATAGTTTTGTCAGGCACTTAGTCCAAGTTGGGATGAGTTCCACCGCAGCATGCCATTTGACATTTACAACCTGGGCTCTGCTCCTGACTTTGAAAGGAAGTTCTGCACTTCCAGCTGTACAATAAGGATAATTAAGTCATTCCACAGATGAGACCGGAGACTCAGGCTCCCTTTATTGATCCACCCACTCAGCTTATGAAGAAAATGCCAAACATTACTCAGCCTTTGTCAGAAGTGGAGGAAACCATGCGCTGAGAGGTGAAGGCTGTAACACCAAAGGGAGGCAGATGAGGCTCCCAAATCAAATGCCCCTGCTATCCTGGCCCAATAGCCCGGAGAGCCTTCCTTCCGTGGGGAAGGTAGAGAGAGGGAGAGAAGTCCCCCATAGCAGAAGGGGACCATAGGGATTTCTCTGTATAAACAAAAGAGTTGCTCCCTGCTTTCACAGGAAAGATACAGGTGTCAATTTCTTAAAGATGCTTTACCAGGAGTAGTAGAACTAAAACTTAGGATGTCTTCTAGAAAACTACCTTTTCCTGGATATCAGACTCTGAAAAATAAATGTGCTTCTTAAGAAAGAGTAGTTTCATTACTACTTATCATTTAGATTGATCAATCAGAAAGACTAAGTGCCTACTTTGTGTCAGATCCTGTGGTAGCCATTGGGGCACAAAAACAGAAATGAAATTGTCCCTACATTCAAGAAACTTATAATCTAATATTGTAAGATAATGGGGAGGGAGCACCAGCAAGGTGTTATTTAGGGGGCAACCACCACCTCCACCACCACTACCATAATCATCAGCATCATCATTAACAATAGCTAACAATAACCTACTCTGTGCCAGGCTAAGGGCTTTACAAATATTCTCTCATTTGATTCTCATAATAACTTTGGGAGGGAAAGGCTATTATTATCCCCCTTTTACAGATGAGGAAACTGAAGCAAATAGTGACTTGCCCAGAATCATACAGCTAACACTGTCTGAGGTTATATTTAACCTCAGATATTCCCAGCTCCATGCCTGGTACTTTATAAGAAATCAGGTGTTCTAAAACATGAGGGTGAGGTTTAATATCCTTTATGATTCATAATACTATACAAAAATACTACTCTGATAACTCTGCTTATCTGGACTGTCATAGGTTCTGAGCACAAACTGTCCCACTTATTCATGGATTGCTAGTGATCCTACCATATTATTATTGCCAAAAGCACTTGCCACATATCACCCACGTTGATATTAGACAACACACTTTATATCTTTGGGTCTCATTCCTCATCTGTAAAGTGGGAGAGTTGGGGTACATCAGGGGCTCCTAACCGCCTTTGTCTCACAGACTGCCCCCTTGGCATGCTGACACAGTCCACAGAGCTCTTCTCTGAATGATGTTTTTAACTATATAAAAGAAAATGCACATTCTACAAAATAAATCAATTGTTAAAAATATTCATCAAAATTGATTTATTTGTAGAACTGTGCATTTTCAGTGGCCCCCATCTTTCTGATAGAGCAACTAAAGTTCAGAAAAAGGTTAAATGGCCTCTTCAAAATCACATAGCCATGAAATATCTAAGGCAAGATTTGAACACAAATTATTCTAATACTATTGTATACCTTCTGCTTCTAAGTCCTATGATCTTAAATTGAAAAGGTACTACTGACAGGTACAATAATACTGTGTGTTCTTTTTCAGAAACCCAGCTTACTTAAATTTGGAGGGCCACTAGGAAATTAATATTTGGGATCACAGTTCCTCATTGAGAATGTTCTGGAGGCAGTGATGTCAAATAGAAACAGGGGACCACTAAATGGTACAAAAGTATCATTGTGGGTCACATATTGACTTAGTTTTAAATTGTAATAATATTTATATTTTTGTACTTTTATTCATCCTGTTAAATATTTCCCAATTACATTTTAATTTGATTCACAGGAGCGTGATGAGCCGCATAATTCCACTGCCCTCATTTTGACTCCTCTGCCACAGGGAATAGGGGAACTGTGACCTGTATCAGTAGTAGTAGTGTGGTCAACCAAAAAAAAAAAAAAAAAAAAATCACAGATCCCTGAAGTACCAAAGTGGGATTTACAATTTCACCATTGTACCTGTCACAACTAATTTTCAGTCCTTTACAGGGTTGTCAGATAAATATTTTTAATATAACATTTCTCCTCAATTACATGTAGAAACAATTTTAACATTTTTTCTAAATTTTTGAGTTTCACATTTTCTCCTTCTTTCCCCATACCCTCCCTCATTTAGAAGACAAGAAATTTGATATAGGTTATATTTGTGCAAGTCAGGCAAAACTATGTTACTCATGTTGGAAAGAAAACCCCCCCCCAAAAAAAAAATAAAGGAAAAGAGTGTTCTGAGTTGGATTCAAACTCCATTTGTTCTCTCTTCAGAGATGGGCAACATTTTTAATTTAAGTCCTTCAGAGTTGTTTTAGATCATTGCATTGCTGAGAATAGCCAACATTTGCAGCTGATCATCATATAATATTGCTATTACTACATAAAATGTTACCATGGTTCTGCTCATTTCATTTTCCATCAATTCATGTAAGTCTTTCCAGATTGTTCTGAAAGCATCCTGCTCAGCATTTCTTATAGCACAATATTTTTCCATCACTACCATATACAACTTGTTCAAACAATCCCCCATTGATTCCCTCAATTTCCAATTCTTTGCCACCTCTAAAAGAATTGCTATATTTTTTGTATAATTTTTCTTTTTGTTTTTTACATCTTTGGGATACAGACTTAGTAACATTATGATATGAAAAGGGTGCATTTACTATTTTTGCTTTTCTGCACTTGTTTGTGAGGTTTTTATATCCTAATACATGGTCAGTTTTTGTGTAGGTGCTATGTACTACTGAGGAAAAGCCATATTCTTTTCTATTCTCAGTTTTCTCCAGAGATCTATTCCAGAATTTTATTCACTTCTTTAACTTATTTGTTAGATTTATCTAGTTTTGAGAGGGGAAACTTGAAATCCCCTATTAGTATAGTTTTATTATTTATTTCCTCCATTAGTATAGTTTTATTATTATATTATTCAACTTCTCTAAAAATTTAGATGCTATGCCATTTGGTACATATACTTTTCAGCAAGATATAATTTTCTTATTTATATATTTTAATTATATCTAGTTTTGCTTTTGCTTTGTCTAAGATCATGATTGGTACCTCTTTCTTTGCTTCTGCTGAAGCAAAGATTCTGCCCTAGCCTTTATCTTTAACCTATGTGTATCTCTCTGCTTCAAATGTGTTTCTTGTAAACAATATATTGTAGGATTCTGGTTAATATATAATAACAATATATTGTAGGAAGTGGCTATCCACTTCCATTTTATGGGTGAGTTCATCCCATTCACATTTATAGTTATGTTAATTGTTTATATCCCGCCATGTTATTTTTTACTGGTTTATTCTTTCCTTTCTCTTTCCCCCGACCCATTTCCTCCTCCCAAGTGTTTTATTTCTGATCATTGCCTTGCCCAAACTACTTTCCTATTTATCAGCCTCCCCCTTCCCCTTTCTATTACCCTCATCTCTTTTTTTTTTTTTTTTTTTTTTTGCTGAGGCAATTGGGGTTAAGTAACTTGCCCAAGGTCACACAGCTAGGCAGTATTAAGTGTCTAGAGACCAGATTTGAACTCAGATCTTCCTGCCTTCAGGGCTGGTGCTCTATTCACTCTGCCACCTACCTGCCTCTCCATCTCTTTTTGATTCCTTATATGGTAAGATAGATTTTTATGTCCAACTGTATTCCCTTTTTGAGCCGACTTTGATGAGAATCCATCCCTTCCCCTCAACTTCTCCATTATATTGGCTTTTTTTTTTTTTTAACCTCATTCAATCTCCTCCCTCCTTCTTCCACTGCAAATATCTTTGTCATCCTTTTTTTTTTTGGAGGGGGGGAAGGCATCATTTCATCAAAGTTATCTTATATCCACATCCTCTGTCTACATATACCTTCTAATTGCTCTTACAGTAATAAAATTGTTAAGTTACAAATATTTTGCCATACAGAAATATAAACAGTTTAACTTTATTGAATTTCTTATGCTTTGTCTGGTTTTTTTTTTTCCTTGAGTTTTATATTTGGAGGTCAAATTTTATTCAGCTCTGGTCTTTTCATTAGAGAGCTTGAAAGTCCTTTATTTGATTAAATATCTATTTTTTTTCCTGAAAGATTTGCTGGGTAGATAATTCTTGGTTGTAATCATCGTACATGTCAACAATAAAATTATATGATGGTCAATTCAGATGGACGTGGCTTTCTTCAACAATGAGATGATTCAAACCAGTTCCAATTGTTCAGTAATGAAGAGAGTAAGCTATGCCTTAGGCATAGCTCTGAGGGGGGAGATGGCTTTTCAAATAGTCCAATAATTTTTATATTCTCTCTCCTAGATCTATTTTCTATATTAGATGTTTTTCCAATGAAAAATTTCATACTTTTTATTTATTTTTTTATTTTATTGCATCTTGATATCCCATAGAGCCATTAGTGTCCACTTGTTGAATCCTAATTTTTTTTATTATAGCTTTTTATTTACAAGATATATGCATGGGTAATTTTTCAACATTGACAATTGCAAAATCTTTTGTTCCAGTTTTTCCCCTCCTTTCCCCTATCCCCTCCCCTAGATGGCAGGTTGACCAATATATGTTAAATATGTTAAAGTATATGTTAAATACAATATATGTATATGTGTCCATACAGTTGTTTTGTTGTACAAAAAGAATCGGACTCTGAAATAGTGTACAATTAGCCTGTGAAGGAAATCAAAAATGCAGGCAGACAAAAACAGAGGGATTGGGGATTCTATGTAGTGTTCATACTTATTTCCCAGAGTTCTTTCCCTGAGTGTAGCTGGTTCAGTTCATTACTGCTCCATTGGAACTGATTTGGTTCATCTCATTGATGAGAATGGCCAAGTCCATCAGAATTGATCATCGTATATGTTGTTGTTGAAGTATATAATGATCTCCTGGTCCTGCTCATTTCATTCAGAATCAGTTCATGTAAGTCTCTCCAGACTTTTCTGAAATCATCCCGTTGGTCATTTTTTACAGAACAATAATAATACATAATATTGAATCCCAATTTTTAAGGAATTATTTTCTTCAATGAGATTTTGTACTTCCTTTTCCATTTGGTGTTATTCTCATTCCTTTTCCCCAATTTTTTCCTATTTCTCAAAATGGATTTCAAAATCCTTTTAAAATTCTTCCAGGAATTCTTTTGGGGTCTGAGACCAAATTACATTTTTCTCTGAGAATTCACACGTAGCCATTTTGATACTACTGTTCTCTTATAAATTTTTCTTTCCTATTCCCACAATTTTCTATATACAAGCTCTTTTTTGTTTGCTTTTTGCTTTTGTTTTCTGTTTTTGAGGTCACTTGGTGTTTTGTGAGAGTTTGTTTTGGTTATATACTATACCAAGCTTTTTGTGCTGATACTCTGAGTCTTACTGCTGAGATCTTCTTGCTTTTTTCTGGAGAATAGATTTCCCTTCTGGCTTGTAGCAAGGGATAGGACCTACTCACTGGCCTCCTCTGAATATGGGGTTTAGCTGCTGGCCTGCTCCAATAGTAGCCCTTGCTGCTAGATTGTTATGGTAACAGTCTTTCTGGTGGCTGGTCCTGGATGAAAGATCTGCCCCAGGAGTAGGGCTTTGCAGCTGAGGTGCTATGGAAACAAGCAGGTTTCTGTAGGTAGACTCCTTGGACAGGGTCTTGCTATTGAGCAGCTCTAGAACAGGGCTTCATTACATCAATAATGGAGTCAAGGCCTGGCGCCTTTCTGCACTTCACAGACTGCCCCCTTGTCTAGGGGGCTGCCTGCTTGCAGCATGGAGTGGTCTTGCCAGTGGATTGCCCCGGTCTTGGAGTCTTGCTGCAGATCCCCTGCTGGGAGGCTGCCTGATATTGTTGCTGCTGATGTTGCCCTTGGACCTTGCTCCCTTTCCACCCCAGAGAGACATCTCTCCTGCCAGACCTGCTCCTAGATCAATTCTGAGGCAGTTTTCTAGTTGTTTGGAGGGAAATTTGGGGAGAATCAGAGGGTTCCTTCCTTACTCCACCATGTTGGATTCAAAAGTCCATTTTCCTTTTCTGTCAGATAAATAAAGAATTCCATAACTTCTGAGTAGGAAGAAGCCTCAGTAGCCATCTAGTCTAACCCATTCCCCTCAAAAAGACCCCCTCTTCAACATATCCACCGTGACACAGTCTTCTGACATTTACTTAGAGGCCTTTGGGGAAGGAAATCAGTACTGCTCCCACAGAGCCCTTTATTTTCATAAGAACTACTTTTGGCTCCACATCGAGAGTTCTTCATTTGGGATCAATAATCTCATGGTAGTTGCTGTCTTAAATTTTGATAACTGTACAGCTAGGTTCTGAGGAGTGCCATAAAGTGATCGCATTTTTCAAACTTATGCTTTTTGAGTTATAATTATATAGAAAATACAGTAACTGAGTCCAGCCCAATGGACACATGCAGTCCCTATTCAAATAATACTACCATTCACGGGATGCCTTATTCGCCTTAATCAGCACCTTGTTGTACAGCAATGTACTTGGCTTCCTTTGTAAGTCTGTGTATTTTATGCATCTACAACGTTATCTTAAGAAAAAATGCATAAATTTACCATGTTGCCACAGGTCCAGGACATACCAAAAAGAGGATCAGAAACCCCGCTGTAGGTATAAGGAAGTTTTTCTCTAAATTTGATTCTTTATAGCTTCTACTATTGCTCCTGGTTCCACCCTCTACTGCCAAATAGAACAAATCTAATGATGGTAGTGATGATGATGATAGTTAGCATTTAACTAGTGCTTTACAATTTGAAAAACACTTTACAAACATTACATCATTTTATCCTGATAATAACACTGTGAGGTAGGTAGTATCATTTACTCCCTTTTTACAGATGAGGAAACCAAGGCAGACAGAGATTAAGGAACTTGCTCAGGTCCACATACTTCACCCAGTAAGTGTCTGAAGCTAGATTTGGACTTGGTTATTCCGACATCAGGAATGACGTCTTGATTCCAGGTCCAGAGTTCTATCCACTGCGTTACCTAGCTGTCTAATCCATCTCTCATGTGGCAGGCTTTCAAATAGTAGGAGACCTTACCATCATGTCCACTGTGCCAAGTCTTTTCTTCAACAACTCAGTTCTCCTTCAGCCACTCTGCCTGGGGCTTGGATCTTGGGCCCTTTACCACCCCAGCTGGCTTTCACTGTATGTTCCAACTTAACAAGGCATTTCTTAAAATGTGGTGTCCAGGACTGAATCTGAATACAATCACCCATATATGGTCTGACTAGGGCAAAACAGAGAGGGGAGACTACCTCCTTATTTGCAGAAACTATGCCTCTCAATTAGACCCAGATTCCATTAAGACTTTTGACCACCATATCACACTTCAAGATGGAGCTGGGGCCCCAAGGCTCTAACATACCATTACTAACCCTAGTCTCCCTGAAGCTGGGCTCAGCAATCACATAAATGGGGATTTCCACCACTGCCTCCACCCTCTACATGGCACATTATGATTTGAACACCACTTTTATCACTTAAAAAGACTTGAAGCATTGCCTCCAAATACAATGTTTATCCAAAGTCTCTCAACCATATGTGAAACATCAGAAGCCATTGAAAATTCTAATATGGAGAATTAGTTTCCCAAAACGAAAACTTAAAGAGTGCAAACTCTTTAAAGCCTTTAAAGCACTCTCTAGACTACCCACAAAGCTTTCTTTATTAAACGTCTTGTTTCTTTTAGTTGCTGATTTAGCTAAGTCCACATAGGATTACAGAAAGGGAAACAGTTCACTTCTTGTATAAAATACAATCTTTCCCCCAATGGTAAGAAGAAAATCCTGATGCCTAAGAATTCTTCACTATATTTACCTTTGGAGCTTATTGACTTTGCCTCTCCTGGTATTTTGCAGTCTAGGAATAGCTCCATGTTACCTTTGCTAACTTAAGGCCCCTGTATTTGAGTCTCTGAGCAAGTCACACCCATTTAAGCAGAAAACATTTGGGTGGGGAAGCAGTTGGTCTAGAGCAGGTAGCAAGTTTCACCGAAAATAATTTACATAACATTTCCCCTTTCAAGGGGAATAAAAATGCTATAAATTTGGACATGGGACAAAAAGGTGAAGTTAATTTCCTCCTTACCAAGGACATCTTATAAATCAAGTTGATATTTAAATGTCTATCATCTTGGATTCTATGCTAAAAGGCCTTATTAGGTAGGATGATTTTTCCATTATCCAGCCTCACTCTAATGCTGTCCTTGGGGGCTTATGTTGAGGGACCACTTTATAGGTCAAACAGGCCTATAATGAGTTCCTTTCATTACTTCAGTAACTAAACCCGCTTGGATGGGGTCCAAGATGGAGCTGTGTTATGCTGGATTCTAGAGTGAATAGTATAAACATATCATTATGGTTAGTCAAGTCTACTGATCTATGCTTCCTGTCCAGGTGTGGGTCCCTTGGAGAGCAACTTGCCAGGTGACACCTGCCTCACAGACAAACCCTGCTCATTTAAATGTGCTCAGGTCAATGCTTTCTAATTAATATGTAGAAAACAGCATACTTGGATTAGATAAATGGAGAACTGGGTTCTAGTCTTACTTCTGGCACTAATTTGTTATGGGGTTACAGGCAGGCTAATTAATTTCTGGTCTGGTTTATTCCTGTGGAAAATAAATGGGTCAGGGTGGATGATCTTGAAAGTCTAACTCCGAATCCTGCATTTCTAATGGCATAAAATGGGATTCCTTCAACGTCAAATGAACAAACTGAAAAAAATCCTCTATTTATCCTATCTCCAACCAAGCAACCCAAGATGGAGTTTATAAGGGAAGGCACAAAAGATGAGAAATCTCTGGAACATAAAGCACCATCCTCCCCACTTCTACTGGGAAAATATACTGAGTGCAACTCCAAGCCAGAATCTGTCAGAATCTGTTTTCTGGGGACTTGATGTTTTATGTTCATGTATATACTATAACAAAGTCTTGGAGAATTAGACACATCACACACACACACACACACACACACATAAATAGCCTCAACATCCAATCATTCTACTCCTAATTTCTGGTGTTGAACTGCACTGTTAGCTGCTCAAAATGTCCTGATGTGATCAGGCAGGGTCCAGACTGTATAAGCCATTCTACAGAACACTCATTTTGAACTCAACTCATAACACACACTTTATAAACAAATGTTCTATGCCCTATAATATAAGTAAATGTTATCATGCTTACATAGAACCCAGAGACATGGGAGTAAGGAGTGTTCTTGTAGCAGGCTCTCTTTGTTTCCCACAGGCGGGGTATTAGGCTGAGAATAGCAAACAGACTGGGCAGCAGTTTGGGGGAGAAATCAAAATTTCTTTTCTCTTATTAAAAAAAAAAAAGGCAAAGAAACCTGGTCTTCAATTTTTAAAAAAGGACTATCCTCACAAATTCCCTGATGTTTTATACAGATGGAAGGAGTGTGATTTAGTTGGTATGGGAAATGCCTAATGAGGAAGTTGCCTTCCACCAAAACAGGTCCAGTGTCCTCTCTGCACTCTCTACCCTTAGATGTTTCTCAGAATTATCAAACACAGAAACAAAACTTACTAAAAGGATACATAAGACTACAATAAAATGTCAGTAACATTACATTTTTAAACTAAGTCAAAATGAGCCCCAAGAATCCATTTCTATTTGAGTCTGACCCTGCTGACCTAGATTTGCTCAGAGCCACAAATCAATATATGTTATAGGCAGGATTTGAACCCAGGCCTTATACTTTAAGTTTCATTGATACATTTTGTTTTTATATTACAAACATTTACAGATCATTCCCTTGTTATGAGTGATGTCTTATAATATAGTAAAACAAGTAAGTAAATCTAATAAATCAGGGACCTCATTTAGAAGTGCATGCGATATTCCATATCTATAACACTGCTCTTACCTCACAATTTTAAAAAATTAATATAAATCTATCTTCTCTCCCTCCAGAGAGGAAAAGAAAGAAAAACAAATTTCTTCTAACATATGTATAGTTAAATAAAGCAAATTTCCTTGATGGCTGTATATAAAAACATCTCATTCATGCATTATGGCTCTAGATAGATAGCATGTTTCATCATCAGTGCTCTGGATTCGTGAGTTGTCCTCATAATGATCATAGCTTCTATATTCTTCTTTCTCTCCCCCAAACCATGTTGCTTCCAAGTCCTAGGAAGTTTACCATGAAGTCTTTCTGATATGGTTTTAGGCCGACAGATCTAGAGAATACATAGAGGTTGTTAAAGTGGCAGGATGATGTCTTCCTTTGCAGCCACCATTGGATGGAGAGAATCCCGGGGAAGAATATTTCTTATGCTGATTTACGATTACTATTAGAGTCCTCTGTGCCTCAGTTTCTCTAATATCTAGGTTCTTTGAACCTACAAAAATGGTAGCTTCTTCAACTCTTGAGCAATATCTTAGATAAAACTTGCCTCTTCTCCTGGAAAATCAATGCATGGGGCCCTGAAGCTGTGCATCTGAAGCATTACACAAAGAATCTTGGTTCTTACCACCTTTACACATGGTAAGCACTTAGTAAGTGGTTACTACCTGATTGACTGATCTACACAAAAGGGAAGGAAGCTATATAAAAGGATCACAGGCCACATTTTCCAATGCTGAAAGAAGTTAGCTTGAGCCTAAAACAGGGCTTTGATTTGCATCATATCCTACACTAAAGTACATCATTCTTATAATGATAATTGGTATCTATAAAGCACCGTTAGAAGTGTTAGATTAATCTGTCTCTGACCTTCAAAATTTTTGTTGCTGTTCATTTATTTTCAGTCCCATCTGGCTCTCCATAATCCCATTTGGGGTTTTCTTAGCAGAGATGCTGGAATGGTCCGTGGTCATATAGATAATGAATGTCCAAGTCAGGATCTAATCCCAGCTCTTCTGACTAATAATAAATTAATTCAGATTTTTCATTGGAAGGTCAAATACTGAAGCAGAAGCTTAAATACTTTGGCCATGTAATGAGAAGATAGAATTCATTGGAAAAGACCCTGATGCTAGGAAAGAATGAAAGAAAAAGGAAAAAGGGATGGCAGAGGATAGGATGGATAGATACTATCATGGAAACAATGAACATGAATCTGGACAGACTTTGAAAGATAATGGAGAACAGAGGTACAGCAAGCTGTAGTCCAAGGCCTCACAAAAAATTGGACATGACCAAAGAACAAATATTCCTACTCAGACAATCTTTCATATGCTACCAGATTTGTCTTCTTAACTCTGTTAGAATATTGGTCAAAAACATTCAATGGATCCTTACTATCTATTAAGAAAATTTCAAACCACTCCATCTCACATTCAACACTCTCCACAATCTGATTCCAAACAACCTTTCCTTTCGATCCCACACTATCTATATCCTTTCCCAATGACATTAAACTCCTCGGTATTCTATATATAGACCTTCCCATGGGTACTTAGGTGTGTCATGTCTTATTTTGTCTCTAGTTATTAGTGTCCTTCCTAAATCCTGTTCTGATGCTTCATGATAGTACAAGGGAGACCTGGTATTTAAAGGCTATGCAGATACAGCACAAATTCTGGAAGGGTCTACCATGTTTAAAAAGCTTCAGTATGGGACTAGTAATAATCTATGTATGTTTTCCAAGATAAAGCCTGTTTCCTCAGCTGTAAAACTAATTTAAACAAAAAAGAATATGAATGTTATTAATATGCAGCTAAATGTTGCCAAGGCTGGACTCAGGAAGATCTGAGTTCAAATCCATCTTTAGATACTTATTAGCTGAGTGATCCTAGGCTTTGTCTGAGTTTTCTCATCTGTAAAATGGGGATATTATAGCACCTACATCCCAGAATTGTCATATAAAATAATAATTATAAAGCATTTAGCATAATACCTGACTCGTAGTAAGTGCTACATAAATGTTTAATATAATTACCTTCAAAATAGGTCTATATATTGTGAGACTACCAAATCAATACCAAATTAGAAGAATAAAAAGTAGAAATACATGGTACAGAGTTAATACAGCTCAAACCGGAATGATTTAAATACAATTCAATGCAAAAGAGAATAATTAAAAGAACTGCCACTGATGTGAGTTATCACCATTTCCTAAAGCACACACCACAACAAGGAGACCAAAAGGGCCTAGAAACAGTCTTAGCTGGAAACTATTTCATCTCTTTGCCAGGTGGGGAGGTATGGCAGCCAAGGGCAACACCAGTTTATAAAATCTTATGGAAGAGGATAGTAAGAGACTATGAATAATGTCACCTCATAAAGCATTAAAGAACAGTGAAGGAAAAAACAAGATTATGGAAAACTTGGCAAGAAAAGCAATAAATGAAAATCATATGGAGAGTAGTTAAGGCTGAAATTGGATAGAAGCCAACAGATTTTTTAAAATAGAAAATGATATATTGAACTTTTTATAGCAGATCCTTTTATCCATCAATAAGTGTAAAAAAATATTATCATGTATTTTTCCTTGTATCAGAGTCAGTGAGGTAGTGTTGTGGATAGCACTGGACTTAAAGTCAAGAAGACCAGAGTTCAAACTTTTCCTCAGATACTTACTAGCTGTGTGATGTTGGGTAAATTAGTTAACCTCTTTGGCTCTGTTTCCTCAACCATAAAATGGGGATAATAATAGCACCTATCTCCCAGGATTATTGTGAAAATAAAAACAAGATAATAGTTGAAAAGCACTTAGCAAAGTACCTAGCACTTAGAAGGAACTATGTACATATTATTTATATATAAATATTATTTATATAATGAAACATATTATATATATATAACAGTATTATTTAACATAATAATAATAGTATTATAGAAGGAAAGGACCTATATGTACAAGAAAATTTTAAGCAGAACTTTTTGTAGTAGCAAAGAACAGGAAATAAAATAAATGACTGTCAGTTAAGTTATGGCTAAACACATTACATATTACATACACATAATAAAATATTATTTTACCATAAGAAATTATGTGACAAATTTAGCAAACCAGAGAAAGGTTTGGATAAATGAATAGAGTAAAATATGAAGGATCAGGAGAATTTACATAATGACAATGCTAATAATATCAAGGAATAAAAACTTCACATCTCTGATCAAAATAGGAAATAATGACTTCAAAAGACTCATGAAACACTACCTTTTAATGGATAGGTGAGGGACTAAAGATGCAAAATTTCAAATAGAAATGGGGTGCACTAAACCATATAAAAGGATTACTGTGGGCCTCATATCAACTTAAAATGTAGTGAGGTATTTTTATGTATTTTGTTAACTATCTCCCAATTCCATTTGACACCTCTGCTTTAGATGATGCTTTTTGCAAATTACATTGTTGGGACCCTTGTATCACTGTAAAAGTCTTGCTGAGGATGGAGTCACATGCCTATAATCCCTGCTCCTAAGGAGGCTAAGGCTGGTAGAATGCTTGTACTCAGGAGGTCTGGGCTGAAGCAAGATGAAGAACAAAAGTAGGGTGTACTTACTAAAACTAGCACCAATATAGCGAATCCCAGGACTAGGGGGCCAGTTGTCTAAAGAGCAGTAAACTGGCCCAGATCAGAAAAGGAGTAAGTGAAAGGTTCTGTGCTAATTATAAGTGGGATACACTCTATGAGTGGTTGTTGATCTTCTAGCGGCGTGAGACAGGAAGATTCAATTAAAAAAACAAAACACACAGTAGAATGAACTAAATGTGATTCACAATCCCTCAGAAGCATTCCACACAGGAAAGACAAATGAACAAAGGATGCTTATTATCCAGGGTATAAGATACAGTGTTGGACAGAGAAGCCATAGAGCGGATATATCTCAAAAGGACACTGCAACTGGATAAAGAGACTAAAATAAAAAAGGAGACATGAAGACTGGATTGCCTTTGAGAAATTGTCTGACACTTTCAATGACTCCAAGCTGCACCATGAAATAAAAGGACCATCTTTTAATATCGATATTCTTCCAATGTGGCTGAGTCATGGAATAGCATTTCCCCAAGAGTCAGGTGGAAGATGAAGAGATGGATGGACTGGGCACCCACTTTAAATGGAGTGTTTGAGAGGAACTTTCTACTTCATCTTCCAGTCTGAGAAGCCCCAGGGACAGAAGGTACTATTGAAGTGTGAGGACCAAGGCCAACATGATCTTGCAGGATGATGAGGTTTCTGGAGATATGATGGAGAAGTCCAAAGAAGTACAGCTAGGTAGGAAAAGCCAATAGTCTATTACATGAACTGATGCGAAGTGAAATGAGCAGAATCAGGAGATAACTGTACATGGCAACAAGAAGATTATACAATGATCAATTCTGATGGATGTGACTCTTTTCAACAATGAAATGATTCAGGCCACTTCCAAGGATTTTGTGATGAAGAGAGCCATCTACACCCAGAGAGAGAACTGCGGGAAGTGAAGGTAGATCACAACATAGCATTTTCACTCTTTTTGTTGTTATTTTCTTGAATTTTATTTTCTTTCTCACTTTTTTTCTTTTTTATATGATTTTTCTTGTGCGAGAAAATTGTATAAGTATGTAGGCATATATTGGATTTAACATATATTTTTACCATGCATGGTAAATAACATATATTGAATTACTTGCCATCTAGGGGAGGGGATGGGGGGAAGAAGGGGAAAATTTGGAACACAAGGCTATGCAAGGGTCAATGTTGAAAAATCATCCTTACATATGTTTTGAAAATAAAAAGCTTTAATTAAAAAAAAAAAAGACAATAGTCTAAGGGATTAGTACTAAAAATCTATAATGGAAGAACCTTAGTCCATAAATATTTGCCTAATTCTATTGCAGATACATTTTCTTTAACCTGTCATATTTTTCCAAACCACCACATGGTTTTGACATTAGAGTGTCCATTTCCTAAAGGATGTTCAAACATATGTGCATATTCTCATTTGCATTCTGAAGAATGCACTAGAGTAATTCCTTCATTCCCCTCTTACCCGGTAATCATACCTCATCAGCTGCATAATCATGTGATCAAGTTATTGTCAGAGTTTGTATTCTTATAGTCCTAATATCTATTATTATGAAACAGTCACTTGGATTAATACATGTTTGTATCACTTTAACTAGAACATTGTAATATATTTAACAAGTATTGAATATAAAAGTAAAATTTTGCTATAAATATATTTTATTTTAAAAATTATAGCAACTCTAGTGGATCATGAAATGAAGATAGGTAGTATATAGAAAAAGAATGATGAAAAATATGTTAATGAGGAATCACAAAATATTCATATCAAGCATGCTGCTATCAAGAAACTGACAAAAGTCATTCGATGGGTCACAACTATAAATATAATGTCCAAAATATTTGTATTACAACAGGCATAGAGAGGAAGAAATATTATGAAGAATCCATTAAATTTGACTATTTCATGAAGAGAATGAATCTCTATGGCTGACGTGTGTAACTTATGGAGAAATTCTTATAGATAGGAGCTTAAAATTTTCTCTTTTGCCTTGACATTTTCAATTAAAAGATGAAAGCTATATTCATAAACTTATTGATTTTCTAGGTATAAAAAGTTATCTGAAAGCATACAAATGATTATATAAAAGAAAACAAAAGCAATCAAAATGTCATATTTATCAAACTGCAAAAAATGGAGAAACTCATACTACCACAGAAAATTAAATTTTGCCACATGCCCAAGCCATTGTCAAGTGTATTGCAGTTAATAGGAGACAATTCCATTAAGAAGTTAGAAATGATATTTGTTTCTACAATAAAATGTTTCATTGGGTACATGCTATATTTAATGGTATTGAATCAATTACTACAGAGTTTTAAAAGCTATATTTACACTTTGCAATTAGATAACTGGTGTTTGTAACCTAGCAATTTAAATTGCATTTATAAGATATATACAATGATAAAATGGAAGACAATATGCTATTGTTATCAGTTAACAGAATACGCAATTGGAGAAGGAATTTTTAATCTCATTGATTCATACTTTGAAGGATTCAAATTGGTCCTTTTGTGTTATTTACAAAGAGAGCAAAATTAATGACTGAAAAATTTGGTGGGTATGGTTTCACATATTAAGAAAATTAACAAATATAATATAGGCACATTGCAACATACACAAAAGTTTTGGCATCAAAGGCAAACCATAACAACTTTAAAAAACATGCTAGATGATGCTGTCAAAATCATTAACTTTATAAAATCCAGATGCACTAACTCTCAAATGATCATTTTATGCAAAGAGATGGGCAGCAAGCATGCTACATTTCTAATGCATAAAAATGTTAGGTGGCTCTGCCATGGTAGAATTATTACTCATCTATCAGAACAGATAGAAGAGTTAGGGTCTTCTTCACTGACCAGCCAATTCACAGACTAAGTATATGAGTGACATGACATGGCTACAAAAATTGGTATATTTAGGAGACATCTTTTAAAAAATTAATAACACATCATCATAGGATGCAAATACAAACACATTCAATGTTTAGGATACAAAGTAAAAAAATATAACTAAGAAACAAAGTTTGGAACTGCCCATCTGAGAACAATATTAACATTACATAATTCCTCATTAGAAAAATGAACTGTCTTTGGAACAGGCTATCAAAAAAAGGCATCTGAAATTTTTAGAAGTTACTTTCAATGACTATTTTCCTGGAATTTTGAATAAATTAAGTTGGATTCCTAATCCATTTGATGTTTTTTACTTCTCTGGCTGATGAATTGATAGTGGATGAAAAAGAAATTTTAACTGACACACCAATGGATTTTGGACCGCAAACAGCATTTGCAAATGACAGCCATGTAAAAGTTTGGCTAAAAACAAAAATGAATTTTCATTTCTCAGCAAGACAGCTTACAAAAATTCTAACATTTTCTGCCACATATTTGTGTGAGAGAGCATTTTCACTTTATTCTTGTTTTAAATCTATAGAAATTATACGCCAATGCAGAACCAGATTTAAGATTGTATTTATCTGGTAGAGGGCCAAATATTGCAAACCTTTGTTCAAACAAAAAAGTGCAACGTAAAAATTAAATGTACATCTTTATTGTGTTAAACATCTTCTGATCTGATCTGCTTCATTAAAATGTTATTTATATTCAATAAAATTTGTAAAAATAAAAAAATCTATATATTCATACAGATAATAGCAAGCATATGAGGTCTTGTTGGATTGCTTTTAAAAATTCTTTCAGAATATCCCATGTTTTAAAAATATTTGTAATTATTGTATAAAATTTTATAATGTTATTATACATACTATGGGTAGAATAAAAATTTGTTTTATGATTTTAATTACATAAGATTAATCTGTAGCCTTGAGGCAAAGTTAATGTAATTATTATAACTCTTTAAGGAATAAATCTAAAAGATTATGAGTAATATATTTATCAATTTACACTGGGAGTTCACAGCACATTTTGTTATTGTCGAAAATGGTTCATAAAACAAAACAAAACAAAAAAATGCTAGGAACCAATGAGCCATGTTTTCCACCCAACTCTGCCTTATTCAAAGTATTTCAAGTACATAAAATAACATCATGTGAAAGAGGGCAGGAGGAACAATGAGTGAAAACTGGCTATTTAGGTTTATTGAAACAAAAACTTCCTAAGAATGAGATTTGTCCCCAAGTGCAATGACCCTTAAGAAAAGCTGGGTTTCCCCTCAATGGAGCTCTTCATACAGAGACTTGATGATAACTTGTTAGGTTTCTTTATCCAATATGGATTAGACTAATGGCTGCAGAGGTCTCCTCCAATTCTAAAATTCTTTGATTCTGAGCAAAATTTGCAATTTATATTTTCACTGCATACTTATGTCATACCTCTGCCCTTGTAAGATTTTTTGGCATGTCACGTCTTCTCTGGGACTGTTTTTTTACCTGAAAAATTCGAATCTGGACTATATTATCTGGAAATTCCTTCCATTTCTACATTTCTGATTATGATTTTTCTTTTGAGAAATAAATCATTTCAGGGAGGTAGTCAGGGAGCTTTAGGGGTGACCTAAATTTAGAATAATTAACTGGTAACTAATTTTGTTTATAATACTTTTATAACAGAATTTACTCTTAAAGAAAACTTCTCTCTTTTTAGTCCTACATATTATGCTTTTCAATGCAGTTAGACCTCACATATGGTGGCCATACCAAATTGATTTAGTCCACTACAATCTCTAAATCTTTTAACTGCAATCTAGTCATATCTGCCCCATGTTATATTTATGAAGTTGATTCTTGAAACCCAAAATCTGTCTTTGTTTCTTTTCATTAATTTTCATTTTAGAGGCAATCATGGCAGAGTGGATAGAGTTGACTTCAATGTCAGAAAAACCTGGGTTCAATTTCTACCTCAGAGCCACACTATCTATTTCGCCCCAGGGCAAGTGCCTTGTAGGCAATTCTCTAAGACTGTAAATTACAGATAAGATGCTGACCCACCTCCGAAGAGAGTTTTCTCTTTGGGGAGTTCCCAATATGAGTGAAATAATAGGTTGTCTTTATCTTTCACACCAGATATTCTCTCTTGGTTCCAGGCATTTTCTGTGGCTGTCCTCCAAATGCTCTCATCTAGACTCTGCCCTCGGACCTTCTTCAAGTCCAAATCAAAATTCCATATTCTACAGGAAGCCTCTACCAACTCTTCTTAATTCTAGTGTCTTCCCTCTTTTAGTTCTTGTTCAGTCTTATTAGGCATCTCTTTTGAGCACCTTGTACAAGATCTATAATGGGTGCTTAATAAATAATTTTTGACTGGTTGGGGCTTTCATCCTATGTTCTGTCCTTGTTCCATATTGTTTTTTTTTCTTTTTTAAATCTAAATGGGTAAATGAATTTCTTGTATATTTGCATATGCAAATTCTCTTTAGACAAATTCCCCCTTTCTTCTAATTAAAATGATTTGTTTCTTCATAATTTCAATATAGGAAGCATCCTGTCATTTCAGGGTTTCATTTATCTACCTGAATTTTGGGCCATAGCATTCTACCCACTCATCCAATGAGCCCTTCAAAATCTGTCTTCCAAAAATTTACAACACATGGCTTTCTTATATTTCTCTATCACATTAGTCCAAGTCAAAGTGACCATTTCAACAAACATTTATCAAGTGCTTACTATGTACCAGGCAAGAGGCAGCCAGCCTCAGTTAGGAAGACCTGGGGTAAACCCTGTCACTTTAAGTCATGTCCCATTAACTCACCAATCTCAACTCTTTCCTTTGTAAATGGAGTTGGACCACAGGACCTGAGAGATCTCTCACTTATAAATCTCAAAGGAAACAACACATGTAAATGGAGATATGTTTGTGTACAACTGGGGAAATTAAGGAGGTGGCACTTGAACTCGGTAAAAGGAGCCAAAAGTTCCAACACAAAAGTATAACCTTGTACAAAGGCAGAGAGACCAAGCCAGTCTTGTTCTAATTCTAAGAGGCCAGTGTCACTCTAACATTAGTGATTTTCCCTTTTATTCATCTTTGTCAACCTCAAAATTGTTTTAATGTGTACTTTTCTATTTATTGGCTTGGAATTATCTTTTGCATCTATCCATTTTTATCTGTCATTTCAATATATTTATCAATTCCTTGTATACCCTAAACATCAGACTTCTACCAGAGAACCAAACTGCAAAATTTTAAGAGTTAATAATTTCCCTTCTAATCTTAACTACATTTTGTGAGAGGGAAATTTTCATTTTAGATAATTGTCTGTTTTCTATGATACTCTCCTTTATCTTTTTATGAACTTCTCCCCTATATTTCAATATAAAAGGTTTCCATTTTCCCTCCAAATGCTGCTACTTTGTGTCACCGTTTTCGTGTTATATTTGGAGAGTATTGTAAATGGCATAAGCTGTTGTAACCCTAATTTCTGCCTGTTTCAAGTTTTCCCTATCAGTTTTGCTGAAAAGTGAATACTTTATGATTTTCATATTTAACTGTATTAATTTTTTTTCTCTATGTTGAGAACCTAAAGCCTTCCAATACTATTAGGCCACCTTCCTTTTTTTCCTACTTTTTAAATTTTTTCCTAAGAAAATTAAGATATTATTATCCCCATTTACATATAAGGAAACTGAGGAACTCAGAGGTAGTGAGTTGCTCAAGGTTATACAACTAAGGGTCTCAAGTTGGAATTGAATTCAGGTTTTTCTGACTCCTCACAGAGAATTCTGTCCACTGTGCCATCTAGGTGCCTTAGTGAATAAATTAATTTAGATAACCGTCATCTTTATTATGCTGGTATGGCACAACATGAATAATTAATGTCTTTCCATTTATATATGCCAAAATTTCTATAATGTTTTGAAGTTACATCCATATAATTCCCATGTCATAATAGGTGGACCCCTAAATATTTCATATATTTTTTTATTTTGGATGGAATCTGTCTTTTTCAACGAGGTTTTGTTGGTAACATAGAAGCTGATCATTTATGTGGATTTATTTTACATATTGCTATTTTCTTAAAGTTACTTTCAATTTTTTTTCCTCTTTAGGGCTTTCTATGTAGATCATCATATATGTAAAGAGATCACTTTGCTTTTTCACCACTGAAATCTGAGCAAAGGAGTTGCATAGTTAGACATGCTTTAGAAGAATCACTTTGGAGATCAGAGGCTAGATCAGTTAGAACACTACTGAGTGTTTTCTTGTCTTTTAAGATGAGATTATGAGAATAGCCTGAAATAAGGTGGTAACTGTGTAAGTAGAGAGAAGAGGAATTGTTGTGAAATGTGGAAACCAAATTGACAAAACTTGGTAACCTGATTTGAATATAGAAGGGAAATGAGAGTCAATTCAAGATAACTTCTACATTGCAAGTCTGAATAACAAGATTTGGAGGAAGGGAGGTACACCTTGACAAAAGCAATTAGGAAGAGATCAGCGTAAAGGGAAATATGAGCTCTATTTTGGACATATTAAGCTTGAAATGTTTAAGGGACAAGGTGAAAATGTCCAGCAATGGGGAATGGACAGAAGTCCAAGAGAGAAGGCTGGATAATATAAATTTGGGAGTCATCTTCAAAGTGGTAATAGCTAAACCCATGGAAATTGATGAATACAAGAGAAAGAATGTAGTTAGGAAAGAAGAGTCGGCACAAGCGTCCTAGAGTAGTCCAAGAGACCTAGCACAAGAGTCACAGAGAGGGAAATGGAATAATGATCCTCCCAAAGAAGCTTAAGAGAATCACAACAGAATACGATTAGGAAAATCCAAGATGAACAAAGTATGCTATAGAGAAAGGTGTTTAACAGTATGAAAACACTACAGAAAGACAAAGGATGAGAACAGAAAATTGGATTTTATATTTATATTTGATAAACTAGGAGAAAGCAGTTTCAATTAAGTGATGGGGATAGAAGCCAGAATGCAGAGGTTGAGAAGTGAGTGGAAGAAAGGAGTGTAAAGAACTTCGTTCTTTTTTCTCCCCTCCCCCAATCCAGTTTGGCTGGCAAATACTAGATAACCTGAGAGATGGTAAGATCAGTGGAAGCTTTTTAAGGATGGGAGACATATGGGCATGTCTGTATATAACAGGAATGAGTCAGGACAAGGAGAGATTAGAAGAGATGAGGTTAAGTATATATGTTGAAGAATTAATGTTGACAAGAAGAGCAACCTCATATTGGGAGAAAGCAATAGATGGGAAAGGATGAGGGATGAAAGGATGTGAGGCACAGGCGTGTGAGAAAATTGAAAAGGATGACCCCAATTTTTTTCAACAAAATATGAAATAAAGTTCACTGGTGAGAGGGGAGAGATGGTGTAGAAGACCTGGGGACAGAAGGCATTTGGATTGGATATGGGCAATACAATAGACTTCATCAAGCAAGTGTAGTAACAGTAGCAACAGCATTTCTATAGGACTTTGGGAGGCACTTCAATATTGTCTCATTTGAGGCTCATAACCACCCTAGAAAGTAGATGCTGTGTTATTCTCATTGCACAGAAGAGGAACTGAGGCGGAGTTTGTTAAAATATATGCTCAAGATCACACATCTAGCATAATAAGGGAATTTGAACTCAGATGTTGAAGTCAGATATCCTGACTCCAAAGTCCAGCACTACTAATGGCCTTGTTGGGATCAGATAATATCATTCAACTTGGTTAATATAACTTTGTCCTCTGAGCATTCAGCAACACACAACCAGTAATATAGTAATAACCAGCAATATAGGTACAGCATTTAGAAAGGCATAAATGAAATAAGACAAAGAGATTAAGAGATTTTAGGATAAAAGGACAATTGAACTATAAGATCAAGATTTTGGGAAAAAAAGGAAAGTGAGATCAAAAGTAACAGCCTGGGAAAACAAATTCTTTGTTGGAGAATAAAGACTGAAGTGAGAATGGAGAATAAGGACCTATCATCTCCACTTGTAAATAAATAAGGTCCACAGTAATTCTCTCTCCTTGGTTCTTATATTATTTTCAAGGATAATAATTTCTTGATTTAACAACAATTTCAACTGCTCTGCTTTTGGAGAAAGATAAAAATTCTAGTACATATACAAACAACTAACATCCCTTATCAATACCACATCGTGTCTTCTTGTTAAATTTCTTTTCCATTTCCCAAAACTCATTTTTTTTCCCTTTCCATCCAGGTACCCTGGAAAGAATACTGCAGTGACAATAAAGTATTTACTTCTGCCTTCATTGATCTTTTACCATGTTTTCCATGTTCACTCCTCCAAATTCTTTATCACAAGAGTGACAACTTTCTTTGTAAATAACGTTAGTCCCCTCACTCCTACCAGTATAGTTGAAGTCTTAGGCAATTGTTTTACAATTCATATTTACGATACTGTATGAAGATGTAATCTGATTTCTTTGAAAAAAGCGACCTAATTCAGTTTCAATTGATCAATGATGGACAGAAGCAGCTACACCCAAAGAAAAAACACTGGGAAATGAATGTAAACTGTTTGCATTTTTGTTTTTCTTCCCGGGTTATCTCTACCTTCTGAATCCAATTCTCCCTGTGCAACAAGAAAACTGCTTGGATCTGCACACATACATTGTATCTAGGATATACCAGGACATATTCAACATATATAGGATTGCTTGCCATCTAGGGGAGGGAAAAATCGGAACAGAAGTGAATGCAAGGGATAATGTTGTAAAAAAATTACCCTGGCATGGATTCTGTCAATAAAAAGTTACTATAATAAATAAATAAATAAAGTTTGTAAGAATTTAGGGGAAGAACTGGTTAGAGACTGCTAAAGAGAAATGTGGTCCAACTCTTATTTTACAAGTAGGAAAACCAAGACCTAGAGAAAGGTGATTTACCTAAGTTTAGTTATACAGTGGTAGAAACAAGACTGGTCGTCTGATTTTTAGTTATTACACCAAATCCCAGTTATCTTTTGAGTTTTGCTCCTTCGAAGAACATCTGTTGAATACACCATGTATTTACTGGCATAGTTCACATCCATCAACACTAGATCCAGACGTGGTGTCATAGTTGGGCAATATCAGGCCTTCTGTCTAAGGACATAGTTAAGAATGGCAAAGCCAGATTGATGAAGAACACAATAACAGAATTGTCATCTAATGTAAAACATTTGGAGAAAAGGGTCTATTAGAATCAAGATGTATTCAATATCCAGGAATTGAAATCACTGACCATTTTAGTTTTAAAGTTTAGTGGAAAATGAAATGCAATTTGGAATCCTTTATTTTAACTGTTTCCAGAAAATAGCAATCTTTTTCTCTCCCTATCCCCAGAAGAGTGCCTACAATCTAATTTCCAAGCCCCCAAACACTCTTCAAAAAGAGGAGGAATAAAAATTTTGGATTGAAAAATGCCTCATTTAATTCACTTTTAAAAACTATTGGCACCTCTATTTTGCTTATGTATCACTAGTACTCACCCTGCCCCCCAAAACTCTTTATAAAAAAAGAAGCTATAACCACAGAAAAGAAACCATCCCCTTCTCCAAAATACAGGATCAATTATGCCTTCATTTTCCCCACATTCAGCACAGTCAACCACTGTGAATGCTGGATTGTAACCTGACACTGAAGGCTGTTGTGAGGTCTGCTTGTTGACATCAGCATCAGCCAGCCAGTTCTGAACAACAGAAAGACTTAGATCAAATAAGAAAGGCGTTACCCTGCTCATCTCTTGCCAAGAAAGACTCCAAGGGAATAGGTGACAAGGGAGCAGAAGCTGGCAAAAGAATGTACAGCCGGTATGAGTTAGGAATCAGAGTTCTCTTCCCATGCTGCCTTCCCAACAGGCCAGGCCTCTGGGCTCCCCAGGTTACTTAAGAGTTGCTGCCACCTCATGGAAAGATGAAAAACATCCCAAAATAATTCTGCAGTGGTCTAAAATCTTTGCCTTTTTTTAAAGGAAAAAAAAATGTGGTTCTTAAGAAGACTTTAAAAAAAGAAATTATAAGAACTCTTCTGAATTTTTGTGATTTTTCTAAAGCAATTATTTCCAAGTTATACATATATTTGGGAGCATTCAGAACAACTTTGTGGTCATTAATCCAAAAGGAACAAAACATAGTACAGTTTTTACAAAGTTTACAATAAAGCTTCTTTGCTCTCAAAACTTGTCTCCCCAGACAAACACTTATAGAAACCACATAAAGTGGTTAGGACCTCAAACTACAGCTCGCAGCTTAATGAAATCTTATTTGCTGAACCAGATGCAGAGTCTGGGGTGGTGCTACAAACATTAGCCAACCTGGCCTTTTGGAGACAAGCAGCCACCTTCATCTCAACACTACTTGCTCCCTCCCTCCCTCATCCCCCACCCCCTTACAACATCCTCTAGTAGATTTGCCCTTCTCAACTTTTTTTTTTTAATACAATCTGCACACTCCCTGAAATTTTGAGAGCTATGGTTCCAACAGTGAAGATGGCTTGGCTCATAATCGCACGAGTGATGAGGTCACTGCCAGGAAGCCGCTATCTCTAACTGGCAACGAATGGCAATGTGTTCTCTGCTCAGTGCCTGAGTTTGATGCACAGGAACCACCCACAAAGTTCTAAGTCAGTGGCACTACTTTCCAAACTTGAGATGCTTGGCCAGAGAAGGAGCATTCATGCTCTCAAGTGCAAATGAGTTTGACATGTTTTTCAGATGCATGCAAAACTACTTTGGGTAAAATCTCAAAGTGAAGCTTGCTTTCTTTAGTCATCTATTCTGGATATACTAATGTCTGAGAGCAAATTGGTGTTATTCAGTCTTGATACTTCATGTTCCTATCCAAGTTAGTCATCTTCTGATTATTCCAAGTGAAGATGAAAACTTAGTGAGTCTAATTTTCTTCTTCCACACAATTCCATAACTTCTCAAGCTCTATGTATTATTGTCATATGGATATGGAGGGAGGAAGAGGAGGAATTATTGGCTTTACCATTACTCCGATTCTATAGTTTAATTCAAATTAGTAAAGAATAAAGAGGGGAAATGGCAGCAATATACAAGTCTTGTTAAATGGACACCTGAGCTTTTAAAAACAAGAGGCTGGGGGCAGCTAGGTGGCGCAGTGGATAGAGGACCAGCCCTGAAGTCTGGAGGACCGGAGTTCAAATCTGGCCTCAGACATTTAATGTTTCCTAGCTGTGTGAGCCTGGCCAAGTCACTTAATCCCAACGCCTCAGCAAAAAATAAAACAGAACAATCTAGCACATAACTATCCAAGAGCTGTTAAGTTAGTAAGCACATATTTACTGTACTCCTACTGTGTGTATTATGTGTACTTCACTGTGCTGTCATATACAATCATATATACTATAGATCTAATTTTGCAGATTATCTTATTTTCAATCTAGTAGAGACCTTAAAAACATGGAATACAAGTGCTGGATTATCTGGTTCAACTTAAAGGAATAATAAAAGTGAGAAAAAGAACTGATCTGGGGAATCTCACTAGAGAGGTCTCACTGGAGTCTGTTTTTACAGATTACATATAGATTTGTTTTATTACATATTTGGGCTGTGTATTTTCAATCTTGCTTTGCCACATACTTTAAAGACAGGTCTCAAATCTTGTATTTACTATGTAAAATAGTATATAGTGAACTCACTGGGCTAACTTGAAAAATTTTCTAATGGTATTAAATTGCTATACAAATCAAACTAATCATTCTTTTGCAAAGGGTTTCACATAAGTCACAGAGAGCCCATCAAAAGTTGGAAAGAATCTTATACTGTTACCACTGAATTACAAAGTATATTAACAGATCCTTTTGGATATAACGCAAAGGAAAATAGCTTTTCTGAACTCAAAACCTATCCTGACTCCAGTCCCTCAAATCCAAATGGATACAATCTATGGACAAGTAAAAAAAAAAAAAAAAAAAAAAAACAAAAACCACACATACAAAGTTCTTTATTGGCACTTTTCCCTAGCTCCAGTTTCATCTTATTAAGTTCCCAGCTGTGTCTGGAGGTCTTAGATCAAAAAAATGCCCTATCTATATTCATTTTTATACAACCCCTCTCACCTTTTTTGGCTCCTGATTACTGAAAAGATCTCATTTTGTCTTTAAAGCACCATCTTTCACTCTTCAAGTCAGCCTAGTTAGGGTACTTCTCCCTAAGAAACTGTACTTTTAACGCCCAATTGAGATCTCTCCACCAACAGTCATGACGGGTGAAGTCACAATTTCTGATCAGCCATGAAAAGCCAATTAATCCTTCATCCATTTTCTAGTTTTGGCTATTATCTTAAACATAATACCAGCCTTTCCAAGACTTTTTAATTAATTTGCAGTAATTCTCTTCCTACCTCAAATTTTTAATAGGAAACATTCATTGGAAAACCAAACAATTTACAAAACTTCCCAATTTCCATCTACTTTTTTTGGTTTGTTTAGCTTTTGCCTTCAGTGAAAGATGTCAAATTATCTTGGATACCAAGGAAACCACATCTTGAGGCATGGTGGGAAAGAGCAATGAAATGAGAAAACAAAATTGGATGTTACTCCAGCTCTGGATAAGCCATAATCTTCTTGGACTTCTTTCTTCATCTCTAAAATGAGGGGGTAGAAAGAGATGATATTCAAGGTCCTTCCCATACAGTGAGGAGCTCGATTCTTACTTAGGTCAATCAGCTGATACAGACTTGAGACACATTTGTACCAGACATTAATCTAGGATCAAAATATCTTAATTTAATTAGCAAGCAGAGCAGAAAGAAGGGGCATCAAAAAACAAGTTTCAGTCCAGAGGCAGATTATTCCAATGCTAGCCTCAACAATCAAGAGTAATGTTACTTCAATTACAACTGCTATTATTTATATGTATCAATAAAAATTAGTAAATACTGATGAGTCCCACAAAGTCAACTTATAATCTATCTTGGAATTATTTCTCCTACTTCCCCAAAAGTTTGTTGTGCTGTAAACTATTGAGATACTATGAATGTACCCTTACTAATTATATAAAGTAATCCAATGTACTTATAAAAACTTATGGATAATATCATTTTACATGGGAATGTTTTTAGCACCATAGATCCACTCATTTTAAATAATGTCCATGTTTTTGACAGATCTGAATCAGAAATTATGTTAATCACTTAATTCCAAGCCTTCAATTTGAAACTCAGTGGAAAGTCTGAACACATAATATGTTTTCAACAATGACTCCCAAAAACTATGACAGAAGAGGACAAGTTCTTAGTGTTTCTGCCAATCTGTGAAGATTTTAAGTACAGGTCTATTGACATTCTGTGTTTTTGGCGTTTGGATGGAAACTCCACTGGGGTTCTAGAAGGTCTTTCCCCATGATGTTAATGACTTTTAACAGCTAATATTACTAAGATATGCCTACAAGGGTAAATTTAAAAGCAAGTTTTAAACCATCTAGAAAATGAAAAAAGGCAAACTGCTTTATACTCCTAAGTACTTCATATTCCCCATCCTTCTATTAGGTGAAACAAATCAAACTTTTGAGATTTCTGTTTTCTGTAAAATGAGATGGTTTTTGGTAAAAGGTCCCTTCAGCTCTAAATCTAGGTTTCAAGTGCACTATGACCAACCTTGTTATACTCTAAGAGTCTGATGAATAGAAGACTAAGGAGGGATTATTATTATTATTATTATTATTCATGAAGGAGGGATTATTCACACAAAGGGAAAGAAAAAAAAATCATGTCAACCCATGCATTATATAAAGAACTCAATAATATAAACTAAAGTTTTAATGAAACATGAACAAATTACAAGTACACATCTCAATTATCTACCTTTATCCAACATTACAATATTACTGATACAATATTCAGGTTATTTTAAAAACCACCCAACATGTATAATACTACCTACCAAATGTAAACAAAGTAGAATGTGAGGATTAATGTGAAGAGACCAGGCTGGAGTGAAATCTACTCTTTAAAAAAACATACCCATTATGATGTTGAAATATATTCACAGGGTATAACAATTTCCATTGCAAGAACACCAGTCATCTAATGTCATGTATAATGCTGATTGACTAATTTTTGTCATAAAATAGCAGAAACTAATATGTAATAAATTTATGTGTATGTAAAAAATATACAAGTATACAATATTAAGAGGTTAGAAAACTGAATACTTTGGAAAAGATTTATTAGTCTGTACAAGTTAGTCTTGATAACCACTGCTACTTGTTACAGTAAATTCAAGATTTTCATTGCAATAGTATTTCCCCACACATCAGAATCCAGAAGCTATATAATGTCTTTTCTCAAACTGTCACTTCGTGCTTTTCTCCCTGACCCCCAAAACATAGAAATAAGGTTCATAATATCAACTAGCCATTTAAAGCAATCATATGATACATATCTTCATAACATTAAACAAGCTACAGTTGAGATACTTGGACAAACACCAACATTTAAGAAAAAGTGTTGGTTTTAAAATGTGCTAAGTACTATATGAACAAGTCACAATGAACACACTAATTTCATATCCCTCTGGAAACAAAGTGGGGGGAAAAAACTTGACTGCCACTATCAAACACTGCATTACAAAATGTGCAGTGTAAAAGTGCCATGAATTTAATGTATATATCACAGGATTAAAACTCCAGTTAAGCAACTGAGTTATTCATTGAAGTGAATTAAAAAGTAGGTCCCAATTGTTATTTCACTGCTAGTTCAGAAGCATCATCAGACAAATGCATACAATTATAAATTGGCCTCAGCCATAATGCATCTTGAGTTTTTGCTAAATACCCCCCCAAAAATTTTTAAAAATAAATCTGTAACTTCAGCTTCTTAGAGAAGCTTTAAGAACATGCTGTTAAACCTGCAAAGGAATTTTATCAGGAATAGATCTGTTACACTTATAGCTCCCAGTATTTCTAGGAGTTATACAAAGCAATCCAATAATCAGACAAAATTAACCAAAAGGAAACCAAAATGCAGACAGACAGCTTTACAAAAGATATTTGTTGGATGGATTAAAAAAAAAAATACATGATGAATGTAGGTCATAAAATCGATTGCGCTTGGTAATGCACACCCATTTTATGTTACATAAAAGACTGAAGGTTGCAATTTGTGCATGCTTACCATAAACATTTT